>NC_134355.1:301958447-302558447 GCF_048569485.1 Anomaloglossus baeobatrachus | reverse complement strand
ACTTTTTCTCCACTTTTTCTCCATTTTTTTTCTCCAATTTTCTCCATTTTTTCTCCACTTTTTCTCCACTTTTTCTCCATATTTTCTGCACTTTTTCTCCACTTTTTCTCCATTTTTCTCCACTTTTTCTCCACTTTTTTTCCACTTTTTCTCCACTTTTTCTCCATTTTTTTCTCCACTTTTTCTCCACTTTTTCTCCACTTTTTCTCCATTTTTTCTCCACTTTTTCTCCACTTTTTCTCCATTTTTTTCTCCACTTTTTCTCCACTTTTTCTCCACTTTTTCTCCACTTTTTCTCCATTTTTTTTCTCCACTTTTTCTCCACTTTTTCTCCATTTTTTTTCTCCAATTTTCTCCATTTTTTCTCCACTTTTTCTCCACTTTTTCTCCATATTTTCTGCACTTTTTCTCCACTTTTTCTCCATTTTTCTCCACTTTTTCTACATTTTTTCTCCACTTTTTCTCCACTTTTTTTCCACTTTTTCTCCACTTTTTCTCCATTTTTTTCTCCACTTTTTCTCCACTTTTTCTCCACTTTTTCTACATTTTTTCTCCACTTTTTCTCCACTTTTTCTCCACTTTTTCTACATTTTTTTCTCCACTTTTTCTCCACTTTTTCTCCACTTTTTCTCCACTTTTTCTCCATTTTTTTTCTCCACTTTTTCTCCATTTTTTCTCCACTTTTTCTCCACTTTTTCTCCACTTTTTCTCCACTTTTTCTCCATATTTTCTCCACTTTTTCTCCACTTTTTCTCCATTTTTCTCCACTTTTTCTCCACTTTTTCTCCACTTTTTCTCCATTTTTTTCTCCACTTTTTCTTCATTTTTTCTCCACTTTTTCTCCACTTTTTCTCCACTTTTTCTACATTTTTCTCCACTTTTTCTCCACTTTTTCTCCATTTTTTCTCCACTTTTTCTCCACTTTTTCTCCATTTTTTTCTCCACTTTTTCTCCATTTTTTCTCCACTTTTTCTCCACTTTTTCTCCATTTTTTCTCCACTTTTTCTCCATTTTTTCTCCACTTTTTCTCCACTTTTTCTCCACTTTTTCTACATTTTTTCTCCACTTTTTCTCCACTTTTTCTCCACTTTTTCTCCACTTTTTCTCCATTTTTATCTCCACTATTTCTCCATTTTTTTCTCCACTTTTTCTCCACTTTTTCTACATTTTTTCTCCACTTTTTCTCCACTTTTTCTCCACTTTTTCTCCATTTTTTTCTCCACTTTTTCTCCATTTTTTCTCCATTTTTTCTCCATTTTTTCTCCATTTTTTCTCCAATTCTTCTCCACTTTTTCTACATTTTTTTTATCCACTTTTTGTCCACTTTTTGTCCACTTTTTCTCCGTTCTTTTTCTATGGTCGGTCTACCCATTAGCTCTGCCATGCATAGTGTAGCTCTACACCTACTGCACATGTTACTTTATGATTGACATCTCTTTCGTACCAGAGCTGTCTAAGCCTACTCTGACCCCATATTTGTCATTACTATATTGTCATAGTACTGTATTATGACATTTGTATCATGTGTTTCATTTCTTGCTGTGTTGCAATTTTTTTGCTGCATCCCAATTGTACCTCTACATTGTTCGAGTTTATGTTATTGTTCTCTCACTCTTATGTGATACTGATTATTGTCATTTTTCAGGATTACATGCAGATAAGTCCAATCTGACGAAGGCTCAGGCCGAAACGTCATTTGTAACTTGTTTTGGACAAAAACATATATGCTTATGAAAATTTTTTTTTTCTTAATACGGACCAATAAAGAGTGATTTTGCATTACTATCCGTTGTGATTTACTGACTTAGTCTGGGAGATTTAGAGTGCCGAGGTTACTCACTAATTTTATCTATTATTACCTCTGAGCACCTATATACCAGTGAGCAGAGCTTCCTCTACAGTAGTTCTCCTGATTAGGCATGCCCTTACCTCATGAGCAGGGCATTGCAGCTTTGGTAGCAACCATTACGACATGGACTCTGCTGCTGTGGACCCGGGGAAAGTGAGTGCAGATTCATTGCACCCACACTACTCACATGAAGTGTCCGCACTCCTAGAAAATGGGGGATACGTTCCTTGAGTGTCTCCCCCCCATATTCTAGACGGTCCAGAGTCATCGTGGGACCCCTTTTTTTTTTCTTACAATAAATTGGTGAAAGAGGAAATGTTTTGGGGACTGTTTTTTCAAATAAATTTCTTTTGTCGATTTTTTTTTTTTGTTAGTACTGACAGTTTATGATGTTGGGTATCTAATAGACGCCATGACATCACAAACTGCTGGGCTTGATCTCAGGTGACTTTACAGCTAGTATCAACCCGATTTATTACCCCGTTTGCCACTGCACCAGGGCACGGGATGAGCTGGGGTGAAGCGCCAGGATTGGCGCATCTAGTGGATGCGCCACGTCTGGGGTGCCTGCGGCCTGCTATTTTTAGGCTGTGAAGGCCCAATAACTATGGACCTTCCCACCCTGAGAATACCAGACCACAGCTGTCCGCTTTACCTTGGCTGGTGATCCAATTTGGGGGGGAACCCTACTTTTTTTGTGTAATTATTAATATTTATAAAATAATTATAAAAAAAGAGCCTGGGGGACCTCCACATTGGATCCCCAACCACGGTAAAGCTGCCAGCTGTGGTTTTCAGGCTACAGCCGTCTGCTTTACCCTAGCTGGCTATCAAAAATGGGGGGACCCAACGTCATTTTTTTTTAACTATTTTTTAAATAGAAAAATTTAATGGGCTTCCCTGTATTTTGATTGCCAACCAAGGTAACGGCAGGCAGATGGGGGTGGCAACCCATAGCTGTCTGCTTTATCTGCGCTGAGAATCAAAAATACCGCGGAGCGCTACGTCATTTTTTTTAAAGATTTATTTTTACAGCACTGTGATGTCCAGCAATCAAAATACAGGGAAGCCCATTTTGTTTTTAGTTATTTAAATAAATAATTAAAAAAAATATATATGGGCTCCCGCTGCATTTTTTGTATTGCTAGCTAAGGGTAATCCAAGCAGCTACTGGCTGCTAACCCCCACTGCTTGGTGTTACCTTCACTGGCAATGGAAAATCCAGGGAAGCATTTTTTAATTTTTTTGCCAAAAAACTACAAAAAAAGGACGTGAGCTTCGCCATATTTTTGTATACTAGCCAGGTATAGCAGGCAGGTGCTGGAAGAGTTGGATACAGCGCCAGAAGATGGCGCTTCTATGAAAATGCCATTTTCTGAGGCGGCTGCAGACTGCAATTCGCAGCAGTGGGGCTCAGAAAGCTCAGGCCAACCTGTGCTTCGGATTCCAATCCCCAGCTGCCTAGTTGTACCTGGCTGGACACAAAAATGGGGCGAAGCCTACGTCATTTGTTTTCTAATTATTTCATGAAATTCATGAAATAATAAAAAAAAGGCTTCCCTTTATTTTTGGTTCCCAGACGGGTACAAATAGGCAACTGGGGGTTGGGGGCAGCCGTACCTGCCTGCTGTACCTGGCTAGCATACAAAAATATAGCGAAGCCCACATAATTTTTTCAGGGGGCAAAAAACTTCTGCATACAGTCCTGGATGGAGTATGCTGAGCCTTGTAGTTCTGCAGCTGCTGTCTGTCTGTATGGAGAAGAGCAGACAGCAGCTGCAGAACTACAAGGCTCAGCATACTCCATCCAGGACTGTATGCAGGAGATTTTGCCCACCAAAAAAATGACGTCGGCTTCGCCATATTTTTGTATGCTAGCCAGGTACAGAAGGCAGCCACGGCCTGCCTCCAACCCCCAGTTGCCTATTTGTACCCGGCTGGGAACCAAAAATATAGGGAAGCCCGTTTTTTTTAATTATTTCACTTATTTCATGAAATAATTAAAAAACAAATGACGTGGGCTTCGCCCCATTTTTGTGTCCAGCCAGGTACAACTAGGCAGCTGGGGATTGGAATCCGCAGCACAGGTTAGCCCGAGGTTTCTGGGCGCCTCTGCTGCGAATTTCAGTCCGCAACCGTCCCAGAAAATGGCGCTCTCATAGAAGCGCCATCATCTGGCGCTGTATCCAACTCTTCCAACAGCCCTGGAGCCGGGTGGCTTGTTGGGTAATCATGAGTTAATACTGGCTTTGTTTTACTAGCCAGTATTAAGCCAGAGATTCTTAATGTCAGGCACGTTTGACCCGGCCATTAAGAATCTCCAATAAAGGGTTAAAAAAAAGACACCACACAGAGAAAAAATACTTTAATAGAAATAAATACACAGACACATTAGAGACTCCGTCTTTATTACCCCTGTCAGCCCAATAAATCTCCAATAAACCAGCGCTGATAAGAGGTTTTTAATAGAGGCTTAAATTATAAGCAGCAATTTCAGCGTTCCTTTAAATGAATTTGAAGAAACTGCACTTCAGGATTGTAGTGAGGATTGTAGTGAGGATGAGGTGCCCCAGCCCATCACTTGATGAGCTGGGGCACCTCATCCTCACTACAATCCTCACTAGTGTAGTAGTAGTGACGATTGTAGTGAGGATGAGGTGCCCCAGCCCATCACTTGATGGGCTGGGGCACCTCATCCTCACTACAATCCTCACTAGTGTAGTAGTAGTGACAATTGTAGTGAGGATGAGGTGCCCCAGCCCATCACTTGATGTGCTGGGGCACCTCATCCTCACTACAATCCTCGCTAGTGTAGTAGTAGTGACGTTTGTAGTGAGGATGAGGTGCTCCAGCCCATCACTTGATGGGCTGGGGCACCTCATCCTCACTACAATCCTCACTACAATTGGGAAGCAGCGTGCAGCATTCACTCCGTGAGTGATCAGTGCTGCTAGCGGTAACAGCGGTAACGCTGACAGACGCGTTACCATAGCAACGGTGCTCCCGGAGCCGCGGTTAGCGGTGACGTCACCGCTAACTGCGTTGCTATGGCAACGGTGATCTCCGTTAATGACCGGCTGTGTCAGCCGGTCACTAACGGAATGGGGAGTCGACCGTGTGCTAGAACATATCGCCGGTACACGGCGATACACAAATGTGCACCATGTACCGGAGAGATGCACTCGCAGGTCCTACATGACGCGTCATAGTCATGTGACCAGTCTGTAGCCAATGAGATAATAGCCACGTGACTGGTCACATGGCTATTTTGACGTCACGATAGGTCCTGCTTCTCTGCTGGCAGTGCCGGTCACCGGGAGGATTCAGCGATCATCGGATGGAATAGCGGCAGGAGACAGAGTGCAGGAGGGATCGCGGGGACCGGTAAGTGTTATGGCAATGTTTATTTACTGTATGTGTACATTTATAATGCATTTTTTTATGTGTTTGTGATTGCCTCCCATTATAGCCTATTGGTTCGAGTTCGGTTCGTCGAACGTTCGACGAACCAAATTCGAACGAGACCTCCGTTCGGCGAACCACCTCGAGCCGAACCGTGACCGGTTCGCTCATCTATAAGTATGACATGGGGCACTCTACACCTGCCAACATCCCGGATAAAGTTAACATTTATGTACAAGTCACATACAGGGTTGGCAACTTGACTTTTTATTTTTTTTGGAGAGCTTATAAAAATCACGGACAGATAATTTATTTTATGGACAGTTTGGAAAACCATAATAAATAATGATTATAAGTGATTCATGTCTACAGCCCATAGTTCTTATATGTAGACATTAGTTTAATTCACTATAAACTGTAAAATGATGTAAAATCATTTCTAGTCAAAATAATCCCCATAATTTTTTTCAGCATCAAGAAAATCACGGATGCCTTAAAAAGTTTTATGGAGAGGGCAAGAAAGTGTAACAATTTTACGGACTGTCCAGGAATTTTTGGACGGTTGGCAACCCAGGTCACATGGCTTACATTTATATTATCAACATCCTTGTGCTATGTACAGATTAATCAGTTCAATAAAAGCAAATATGTATGCACACACAACAACTTGATGATCTCAGCATAACATCATAATAGGTTTGCACTTTGTGATTCTATTACTAATTCAATTAAGCAGGAAATATTTGCAACGTGATGGGCTGTGTTCCACAAAGGGAACAAGGAAATATGCGCGTTACTCATAAAACAGCCAAGAACATAGTACTAAGCTTTTACCATCAAGTCCCTATCTGACACTAAAAACTATTATCTCCCCTTCCTGATAGGAAACTGGGGCATATGAATAAATCCTGTGCAACTAGCATTTTCAGGAATTTATTCATGATTTTTTTTTTTCAATATTCCACATAGCCAAGGAATAGTAGGAATTATCCCATGAATCTAATGCCCTATGAGAAATAAAACATAATGAGTTCACTTAAAGAGTTCAACCACTTTCTATTGTTAGTGCCGCTTTCCTCACAAAATGACCAGCAATTCTGCCCAACCCGAGGCTCTCATAGACTTGGATTGAATTGTGACCTCCAGCACTTTCCATGAAACACTGGAGATACCGGCAGGTTAGAAACCACCTAAGACCAACCGGAGTGAAGGTGATAGAAGGTGGAACTGCTGGAGGGTCGGTATAAGACTTACCTCAGGTGTCTTACATTTGAAGTACCACCCCAGTGGTAAAATTTAAAAAAAATGCTAGGTTGGTGCTTTTAGTTTATAATTTATTACGTTATATTGAGTTATGAATTCCCTATGATTTCCCCTTAGCAAATCAAAAGACACATACTGTTTTCAACAGATTTTATTTGCTGTACCATATACAGTATCCAGCATTGTACTGGCAGAATGATAAAGACTATATTAGGCCCTAATGCCCACGCTGCGGATTTTGACATGGATTTTGATGCAGATTTTCAGAAATCTGCATCAAAATTTGCATGTGTGACGCCCTGGCAAAACCAGGTAGTCACAGAGGTTGTTCAAAGCTCTCAACTCCACCCTCCTTGGCTCACCAACACAAAACCCACACCCAGGTGCACAACACCAGCCAGTAAAGCCTAGTCAGCCCCTCATGACAATAGGGACACACCAGTGGTCGGGACCAGGCAGATGGGAGCACCCACCTAGGGGTCCTGAGGTGTCAGGGGCAGGAACACAACAGAACAGTGCTGACAGTTGATAGGAGAGGAGTGTGAAGTGCAGCGGAGTCAGGGGTTGGGGCCCCTGGACTACCAGAATAGGTGGCAGACGGCAAGCAGGACCACAGGCGACGGAGATCCGGTCGCGGGAGACCTAAAGTGGACCGGGGCAGGGTTGTAGCCCACTGGTGCCGACAGCGGGAAACCAGTCCAGAGGCCATGCCCAGTCGGGGTACCTGGACCCTAGGGCGAGGAAGATTGCAAGCCCCTTGTCAATTGACCAGCCGGGGAGAAGGATTCCGGCCTTGTTCTATAGAAGCCCAGAGAGCGAAACGGAAGCCCAACGCGAGGGAAAGGGTGTCCATCAGAACCCACAGAGATCCCAAGGGTCAGATTTCGTGGGCCACAGATCCCAAATACATACAAAGCCGGGAGTGGACTTCTCCGTTCCATGCAAAGTCATCCAAAAGGACGCTGCATCTGCTGGTACAGAAGGCTCCATCCTGCAATCAGCCTGGGAAATCAGTGTCTTGACCAATCGGACTGCCGGATCTCTATCTTGGGCTTCCTGCCAACCATGATGGGGTAGCGGGTTGAATGCGGCCTCCTGCTGACCACTGTAATATCGGGTATTCTCTAAACCGGCAGGTTGATGAAATGCAGGCAGTTCAACTTCTTCCAACTCATCTTTATCTACCGCACCATTAGGCAGATGTGGCATCCTGGACAACGCATCGGCATTGGTATTCTTCCGACCTGCTCTGTACTTAATGGTGAAATTATAGTTCGCCAACCGGGCTACCCAGCGCAGTTCCAAGGCTCCAAGCTTTGCTGTGTCCAGATGGGTGAAAGGGTTGTTATCCGTATACGCAGTGAACTTTGCAGAAGCCAGGTAATGCTTACATCTTTCTGTCACCGCCCAGACGAGGGCCAGGAACTCCAGCTTGAAAGAACTGTAATTTTCAGGGTTCCTCTCTGTTGGGCGGAGCCTTCTGCTCGCGTAAGCTATTACCTTTGCCTTGCCATACTGCATCTAGGACAGGACAGCTCCCAATCCCACGTTACTAGCATCCGTATAGAATATGAACAGGAAGCCATAATCGGGGTACGCTAGGATCTCTTCTCCGGTCAGAGCCAGCTTAATCTGCTGAAAGAAATCTTCCTGCTATTTGCCCCAGGCAAATGGAGGACCGGGAACTTTACCATGTTTGGTTTTCCCAACAAGGAGGTCTTGTATAGGGGCTGCCATCTTAGTGTAACCCTTGACGAAGCGGCAGTAATAGCCCATCAGGCCCAGGAATTGCCGTACGTCCTTGATCGTCGTGGGGGTTGGCCAATTCTGGATGGCGGTTATCTTTTCTGAATCCGGAGCCACTCCTTCTGCTCTTACCACATGGCCGAGGTATTGGACCTTGGGCTTCAGAAGGTGGCACTTAGACGGTTTCAATTTCATCCCGTACTTGGAGAGGGCTTCAAAGACTTCTGTAAGATGTTCCAAATGCTCTTCATATGTCTTAGAATAGACAATGACGTCATCTAAGTATAGCAGGACCATTTCAAAGTTGCGATGTCCCAAGCAGCACTCCATCAGCCTCTGGAAGGTTCCTGGCGCGTTACACAACCCAAAGGGCATGCTGTTGAACTCACAGAGGCCCATCGGGGTAGTGAAGGCGGTCTTCTCCCGGTCGTCCTCTGCAACAGACACCTGCCTGTAGCCACTAGTGAGATCAAGAGTGGAAAAGTAATTTGTAGTTCTGATTGCAGCCAGCGATTCCTCAATACGGGGAAGAGGATATGCATCCTTATGGGTGATCTGATTAATCTTCTGGTAATCTACACACATCCTCATGGTGCCGTCCTTTTTCTTTACCAGGACCAACAGAGCTGCCAAGGGGCAACAACTATCAGGGATAAACCCTGCCTCCCTCATGTTCCTCAACATGTCCTTGGTGCACTGGTAATGTGCAGGTGGTATTGGCCTATACCTTCACTTGATGTGTACCTGTGGGGATGTAGTGTTGGACCCCGTTGATCCTCCCAATGTCTAACGGGTGTTTATTGAAGACTTGCTCGTACTCTTTCACTACCCTGTAAACCCCCTCCTTGTGATGTGAAGGTGTGGAGTCAGTGCCTAAGTGTAGCTCTCGACACGACTCCTCTGGCTGACTCGATGAACTGCCACTGGCTGGTTGAGGTGCAATGCTGGGGAATGCAGTGGTTTGAATGGCATGTGCATCTATGGTGAATAGCTTAGCAATGGTGGCCTATCTGGGCAGCTTAACCTCCTCTTCTCCGCAATTCATCACTCTCACAGGCTTTTCGGACATCAATTACTCCTCTGGCTGCCAAAACTGTGGGCCAGTGTTCTGAAGACAGGGGCTCCACCACCGCCTGATAATCTTGTCCACGGGTAACTACTGCTGCCCTACACCAAATCATCATCTCACTTCACGGAGGCACTACAAGGGGTGCCACATCCATCACTCGCACACCACCAATTTCTCCACCAGACAGATTCACTTGTTGCCTGTTGAAGGAGGGCCCGAGCTTCACGTTGCAGAGCCCTCTCCTGGCCCACTCCTGCCATGGCAGACAGCTGTTGCTATAGGTGCAATACTTCCCCCATACAATTTTCAATAACATTAGTCCCAAGGACCATTTTCGGGTTACGGTCACTGGGGTCATTCTGCACCACTATTAGTCCTTGATGTTCTAGCTCCACTCGCCCCACCTTGAGAGTCACCTCCTTAAACCCCACTTGGGTCATTGGGAGTCCATTGGTCGTGATAATAGTAAGGCCAGCGTCTGGTGGGGTGAGATCATCATCAGACCAGTAACACTTATACAGTACATAGGGCATAGTCGTTACCTGCGAGCCGGTGTCCAGGAGTGCGAATGTTGGGATCCCATCTTCGGTAAGGGAGATGATGGGGCGACCTCTGACATACTGCTCACGCCAATTAGCTTGGTCTGGGGATCTATTCCTGAGGATTGGCCCTCGGCCTCAGGGGTTGCTTGTTTAAAGGCTGTCCATACTGGTTGTTGCTCCTTCTCTGCATCCAGGGGACGTTCTCAGGGCTGTCGGCGAGCTGGATCTTCTCTGTCGGCTTGGTCTTTGGCTGGAGCTGCATGGCCTCGAGGATCCTGGTGACGTCCTTGCTCAGCTGCTGAACTTGGGATGACAGGTCACTGGGAGTCCCTGGGGTTGCTGCCGACACTGCAGGTGCTGGTAGGGCTAGTAGAGGAGGCTTCACCAAAATGTGAGAGGTATCAGCTGACCAGGGCGATGGTACGGAGTCACTAGCGTCCGGGGTTTGAAAAGCCTTGATGGCCCGGTCCTTTAGGACCACGAAGTTTAGGTTCGGGTGCTCCAGGGCCCACAGTCGCAGCTGTTTACGGTCCTCCACTGACCTTAGACCCTGCAGGAACTGCTCCATCAGCATTTTGTTACTCTCGGGCTTGTTGGTAGAGTCTATCTGCCTCAGAGTGCGCAAAGCGGTTTGTAGCCTCAAGGCGTAGTCTCTGATGCTGTCCTGTGGACGCTGCCGGCAATTATAAAACTGCTTCCTTAATTCCACCTCCGTGCGGGTCTCAAAGGCTACTTGCAACTTGTCAGAGATGGCGGCCACCGAGGCCCAGTCCTCATCAGTCCAAGTTTCTACTTCTTGCTCAGCGGTGCCGGTCAGCTGTCCGAGCACCACTGACATGCGCTGCTTGCCAGTCATGGCGTAAATATCAAGAACGGTACATATTTTCTTCTTGAATATCTGCAGGGTATCGGGTTGCCCATCAAACTTGGGTAGCCAAGCAGTGCCGGGCACATAAGGCAAGGTGATCGGCATATCCTGTGTAACTGCCGGGACCGCAGGCTCCACCGCTGCTGTGACCAGGGCCGGGGCCTGCCGCTTCTCCGTCATCCTGCACCGCTGCGGGAGCCACCGCTCCACCATCGCTATCAGGTGACGACATTCTTCCGGTCTTCCCCCCTTGGTTTTTTGACAGTAGTCTCGCGGGACCCACTGTCCTTCACGCTTCCTATTTTGGGAGTCACCGGGTTCCGCCCGCGTTCTTAGGGGGCGGAGCTTCAACTTCACGCCTTTTTCGGGGAAGAAGATGACACTGTTGTCGTTTTTGGTGTCAAAGATGGCGTGCAAGATGGCGGCAGTTCAACATTTTTCAACAGTTAACGGAATTCAAAGCAGGGCGCACGTCATCAAAGTCTACAGATGGGATAGGAATCCTGTTCATGACGCCAGGTTCGGGTTGTTGCGGGCGGGGGCCACTGCCGCTTCCCTGGGGCCCGCTAAGATCCAGGTTCGCTGCTGCGGCTCGAGTGGTGACCGGACCCAGGCTCGCATGGCCTCCCGTCCTCACAACCATCAAAAAAGGGCATTATGTACAGGGGAATTGTCTGTGATGCCACCCATGGGTGGCAGTGAGGGATGGTGACACCGCCACTGCCTGGTGATGGGGCGCACGGGACTAATGGAGTGGGGCAGCAAGATGGGATCCCTTCCACGGTTAGGGGAGATGTAGTCACGGGGCCCGCAATCTGAACATGGGAGTGATGGCTGCTGGAGGTGGCGCGCCGGATTGGACAAGGGGTAAATGTTGTACTCACAGTTCAGTAATTTCACACAAGTCCAGTAGTAAACCAAGTTGCCAGTGACCGGCTGCCATTGGAGGGTGTATTCGGGTCCCACACCCTGGTTAGTGAACAGGTGTCCCTTCCTCCTGCACGCTGTGTTTGTCTCTCCTTTTGGACGACTTTGCATGGAATGGAGAAGTCCTCTCCCGGCTTTGTATGTATTTGGGAGCTGTGGCCTGCAAAATCTGACCCTTGGGGTCTCTGTGGGTTCTGATGGACACCCTATCCCCCGCGTTTGGCTTCCGTTTCGCTCTCTGGGCTTCGGGAAAACAAGGCCTGAAACCTCGTCCTCTGCTGGTTAATTAACAAGGGGCATGCAACCTTCCTCGTCCTAGGGTCCAGGCACCCCAACAATGCATAGCCTCCGGACCAGATTCCCGCTGTCGGCACCGGCAGGCTACAACCCTGTCCCGGTCCACTTTATGTCTCCCGCGACCGGATCTACGTTGCCTGTGGCCCTGCTCACTGTCTGCCACCTAGCCGAGTAGTCCAAGGGCCCCTACCCCTGACTATACTGCACAGTCTGCACCTGACTTCCACTCACTACCACTCCACACTTCAGCTGTCAACTCTCAACTTCAACTCAGACTAAACTGACGTGTTCCCGCCCCTGACGCCTCAGGACCCCTAGGTGGGCGTTCCCATTCACCTGATTACGCCCACTGGTGTGTCCCTATTATTACGAGGGGGTGGCTAGGCTTTATGGCTGTGTGCTGTACCTGGGTGTGGGTTTTTGGCGGGGACAAGGAGGATGGGCACTTTTGTGACTACCTGGTTTTGCCAGGGCATTACAGCTACACCCGGGTGTGGAATACACCCGCCGGAGGTGACCGGTCACTTGCAATTTGGTTTACCACTAGACTTTGTGTGCAATTCTTTGGAACTGTGAGTACACCAACCATCCCCGGTCCAACTCTGCATGACCCTCTCTGCAATCACTACTCCCATTCATCTGGGCCCCGGGACTACACCTCCCCTACCCATGGAGGGGATTCTATCCTGCTGCCCCGCTCCATCAGCCCTGGGCGTCCCATCATTAGGCAGCGGCGGTGCTACCCACTCTCACCGCAACCCACGGGTGGCTTTACTGACAAAAACTCTCTCCCCTGTAAATACCCCCCTTTACTATGGTTGTGAGGATGGACGGCTGTGCGAACTCGGGTCTGACTACCACCTGAGCCGCAGTAACGAATGCGGATCTGAGGAGCCCCTGCAGCGGCCCAGCCCCCGTCCGCAACACATGTCCATTGTGAAGCCAGCAAAGTCTATGTGAATTCAGAAGTGCTGTGCCCACAATGAATATTTTTCCCTTGCGTATTTGGTGCAGATTTCTTTTTTTGTGCACCAAATCTGCACCAAATACGCAAGGGAAAAATAAGAAACGTGGGCACAGCACTTCTGAATTCTCATAGACTTTGCTGGCTTCACAATGGATATGCAGATTTTGCTGCAGATTTCTGAAAATACGCGTCAAAACTACACAGCGTGGGCACTAGGCCTTAGGGTCTTTGTGCAGTGGGTAGATGAGTTTCTTAAGCAAAATACGCACCCTCTGGCAGAATTCCGCACCTGCGGCATAAAAACGCACCCAAAATCAGCATGCAGTTTTACCACAGTTTGTTGCGGTTTTGGTGCGGATTTGCCATGATTTTGTCCTTGCAGTTTTTAACCATTTATCAATGGGAAAACCGCAGGTACCTGCGGAAAAGAAGGGACATGCTGCTTCTTTTTGCTGCAGAAATTCCGCAGCAAAACGTGAAGGGAAAAAAATGCAGTGCGCGCACAGCATTTTGGATTTCTCATAGATTTTGCTGGGGAAGGACTGCACAAACTTTATGAACAAAAACTGCACCTTTTCTGCAGAAAAAAACGCAGCCAATCTGCGGCAAAAAATGCAGAGTGTGCACAGGGCCTTAGTGAGTTATTTCTCTATAGCATTATGGTTCTTAAAGGGAACCTATCAGGTCAAGATTCCTTTATAAACACACTCAACTCTGCTCTATTCTACACACTAGCTGCAGAGATCAGGGCTGAAAGACTATTCTTTTTTTCTCTGTATGATGCCTCCTCCTTATGACTGGTTAATGTAATGCAGGGGACACATTAATCACCCTTAAGCCCCTTTCAGACGTCCGTGTTTAATCAGGTACAAGCCACATGCATCCGTATGGTCATACGTATGTCATACATGTGTCACTTGTGTGTCACACATGTGACATCTGTGTTTGCATATGTGGCGCCCCTGAGGCTTCCATCGCCACAGGAACATTGCACCCCAGCCAGAGGTGTGATGTCCCATCCTGGGTAAGGAAAGGAGTAAACGCCGGTCCACAGGCAAATTTGCACTACACCCATTGTTAGGCACACACAGGGACCAGGGACAGTGGCAGCAACCCCCCCAGGCTGCATGCTGAGGGGCGATAAGACCCATCCCTGCTCCCATAGGGTAGGGCTTAGCAACTGGGAAGGTGGGAGGAGCCAGCAGAAGGTAGAGCAGATGCAGGAAGGTCAAGTTTCAGTTTGCAGACAGAGGAGGGAGTGAGTTGAGAGGAGTTGAAGTAAGGAAGAGAGCTGAGAGGAGTGAGAAGAGAAGTGCTCTAGTCAGTCAGGAGCAAGAAGGAGAAATTGACGCATCCTGGTGGAGACCCTGGGGCCCAGCTAGGCCCAGGTGACACCACAGCCAAGAAAAACAAAGAGGATTCCAGGGCCACTGAAAGGCTTTCAGGCTCAGGGCCTGTTCCATAGAAAGATCAGGTGGAGGGATCAAACTGCACACGGGGAACGGTCCCTAAAAACTGGAGGAAGAGAAGTAATTTCCAAAGGTGAAAACCGAGGCCCAGGGTGGTTGCAAGCGCCCAGGGCCACAGCCCACTGCAGAACCTCTGGGAAGAGGGTAAAGTTCCAGCTAATCAAGCCCCCTTGTCCGGAAGCTGTAGTGGAGGCCAAGCCAGGTTCATCCAGCAAAGGCAAGGCTTAGAAGACAGCTGAAGAGAGGAACACAATAGAAGGGTGCACCGGCTGTTATTTCCAGATCTACCCGGGATCAGCGGAGGTCCCTGACAGGTGGTTCCAGCAGTCCAAAGGCACCAGTACACCACAACTCAGGAACTGTGAGTAAACATCTTGAAACTGCACCCCCTGGTGTTGCCTCTATTATTTCGTCTGCACTGCACCATCTACAACACCCTCATAGACTCTTACAAACACCAACTGTTGCCCCGGGGCAGCGCTCCACCTGTGGGGAGGAGGACCATCCAAGCTGTCATTTCATCAGCCCCGGAGGCCTCATACAGCAGCGGCGGCTTAATAGCCGCAAACCACAGGTGGCGTCACGAATATTATAAACTTTAAGCACCCCCGCTGAAGCCATAATAATTAACTCCCGCCAGGGTCACAGAATCGGGCCCCGCCACCACTGACTACCCCCGGACTAGTCCAGCCCGACACTGGGTGTCCCATAGCCCTGGGGTGGGCGAGTCACATACGTTTCACATCAGTGTGACACGTACCGGAGAAAACATAGGTCTTTTAAATAAAAAGATTTTCTATATTCACCTGTATCCACTGCTGTTTTCTTCGGCTCTGCTGTTTCCTGCTTCTGACCCCAGTTCATTTTATTCATTGATTAGTCACTGCACCTTGGACTTGGAAGCCAGAGCATTGCCGGTCACAGGTGAGTACCAGCAAGCATTGCGTGTGCAGTGATGTCCAGGAGGTTATTGTATAGCCTATGGCAAGTCAATTGGAGTTCCCAATGAACTCTGATGACATCCTGCTGACACCCCTGTGACACCCGTGCTACAGAGGGTGTCACCACGGTGACTTCAAGGGTTCATTAGAGTTCATTGTAATCTTCAATTACCTCCTGGACATCACTGCACACACACTGCTTGCTGGATACTCACCAGTCACCGGCGATGCTGTCTCTGGCGATGCTGTCCCCGATGCTGTCCTCGGCAGTGCTGTCCATACGATGCTCCAGCTTCCAGCTCCTCAGTGCAGTGAATAATCAATGAATATATTGAGCTGGGGTCAGAAGCAGGAGACAGTAGAGCCAAAGAAAACAGCAGTGGATAAAGGTGAATATAGAAAATCTTTTTATTTCAAAGACCCGTGTTTTCTCCGGTACCTGTCACACTGATGTCACACGGATCACATCAGTGTGCGAGCCGTGTGACACCCGTGCTTCCGGAGAAAAAACAGACATGTCTCCTGTCCGTGTGGGGCCATGAGGGGTCACACGATCCATTTGAAAACACAGCCATGTGAGTAACTCCAGAGAATAACATGGGTACGTGTGGCATCCGTGTTAAAAACGGATGTTACATGTACTTGAAACACGGATGTCTGAATGGGGCCTAAGAAGAGCCTCTGGTAATGTCCTATTGAACTTATAAATTGCAACCTAAAGAATTTTTATTTCAGATTTCTGGCAAAATCTGCTTAAAGAATCAAGTTAACTTTGGCTTTCATACTGCGAGCATTAAAGGGAATCTTGGTTTCTGCCACCTTATCTGAGAGCAGCATATTATAGAGAAAAACTATAATTCCAGCAACAATGTACACAGAAATATACACTGCGTAAACGTGTGATGGAGCATGTGAGGGACATTGCTGCGGCCCGGACAGTGGTTGATGCATTTACCTTAAAGACTCTTCCTCGCTATTTTCGGGATTTCCATGATTGTGACCCCACGTCTCTAAAACATTCGGGGCATTGATGTCATTCATGGGGGCACGAGGGGCGGGAATGTGTGGAAAATTCTTGCCCAGAATGAAACACGTTGGATTTATACGTTAGGAACAATGTCCCCCAAGGGGTTAAATGAACATCTTATCTCTGCGCCCTTTTTGCGATAGGTGCCCTTTCCTCCTGTGTCCCCTGGTCCTTTGTGCCTTGTTTTTAATTATTCTTTTTATGTCGTTTTTAATTCTTTCAGATACACATAAATTTCTGGCACCCTTTGGAACTTCAATTGCATTCAATTGGCATTATTTGGCTATGGATATGAATCTTACTGATATTCAACTGTTATCCATGACGGGGATTCCTTACCAAATGAACTAATGAAGATTTTATATTATGATTTTTATTATCTGATGTCTCCCCTTCCTGTTACGGCATTATTGTATTGTTTAATATTCCACTTGACCGCCCTCCCCCCTCCTTTCTCCTTACCACGCGGCTGCACTTCTGTGTGTACTGGTCCAGCTTTCTCGGCATCATTATCGCCTCTGTGCACGTGCAGGAGTCGGGTGACACGTCCCCGCTCTCGCACTTGCATTCAGTTCATCACTGGGCATTGATTGCCGATGACGTTCCGGAGCCCGGGCCTGATTGGTGCATCCGCGCTGACACTGGCATGGGAGCGGTGAGGGTGATCTGGCACCATGTTTAAAAGCATGAACTTTTTACTCAGTTCCATCTTCTTCCCCCTGATGAAATGATCTAAATTTTTTAAAGATCGTGAAACGTACGTCGGCGGCCTTGTCTCCGGGGGACCGCTCTGCTGCTTTCCTTTTCGCCGTTTCTTATAACCATGGGTATGTTATGGTGACCACCATACAATTATGCTACTCATGGTCTTCTTTCATCATCTTTTTTTCTCTGACTTGACCTGGTCAGAGCTTTTTTGACAATGTTATGCATGATGGGTTAATTGCCTGATCAGTTAAAACCATTTTCTGCTGCTAGGTTATGTGCAATATCAGGGCTATACAATTCATATTTACCTAATATGATATATCGGGCATCTTGTAATATTGAGTATTAGTTCTATTGGAGTTATAATAAATAATAATAATAATGTTTTGTTAACTGTTTATATTTTACTCTATTTTTGGGATGTTCCCTCTGCTCTGACTGCGCTCAGACCCGCTGGCATTATTGTGCTGTATTTTACCCTTATGCCTTGCGATCATATGTAATAGCTGTTACTTATAGCCTCATGGAATGTGTTGCTGATTCTTTTTCTGTACCAGTTCTGTTGCATTAAACTTTGAACTATTTTGCACTATACTCTTGTTTTGTCCTCCCTTTTTCTTATATGTTTAGAGTGTGCAATGTAGGGTTAAAATGGTTTTTTTTCCCTACTTTTCAATTTTGGATATTTGTATATTAATGTACGCAGAAAGCTGCCAATTACTGGTGTGGGCGGAGTTACAGAGCTCAGCATTTAAAGAACCGGTTTGCAGCAGCTAAAAAAAGTAATTTTATCAAAACTGCAGCATGCAGCCCAAAAAGTGATGCATTGCTAGAATCAGAGTTGCTGTCCCTTCATCTTGTTGTTATCATATGGGGAATCTAAAATCTGGTTACAGATTCCTTTTAAATATACACAGGTGTCAATTTATGTTCAATTAAAATTCACACTCTAAAATTGCAAGAAGTAATATCTATTTCAGCATTGCGTTATCAAACTGATATAGTTATGAGTAGATGACAAATATAATACTTATATTATTATAAGTGTGGCGCCCCTGAGGATTCAGTCGCCACAGAGGTACTGCACCTCATCCAGAGGTGTGGTATTCCATCCTGGATATGGAGGAGGTCCCCACTGGTTCACACAAAAGCACAACACTCTCACTCAGCAACACCTCACCAGACATGGTAAGGGCGTGATTATACCCGAAGCCAGACCGGGGGGATGAAGTCTGATGAGTGGGAACACACAGAAGTGGAGTGTGGAGAAAGAAGGAAAGAGGAGAGGAGGAGTGGAGCTGGTACCGTTCGGCCCGGGCACTGAAAGAAGGGGTCCTAGAGACAACAGGAAGTACAACATCCTCCCATTGCCTTGTTACACATGTAATCTACGGGTGGAAGGACTTGGCTGCACATGGGGACTGGTCTCTAGGTTAGAGGGGAAGAACCTACACACTCCACAAGTAAAACCATCGGCTGAGGAGACGGAGCTACATCCGCACACAAATTCGCTGGTAGGTGACCCTAAAGGACCAAGGGATAGAGCTTTATGCCACCCAACAAGGTCGACGGGCACTGGCACAGGGTTCAGTGAGCAAGGGTGCAAGATAGGAGGGGGAAGCAATCAAAGGAAGACGACCAGGGAAGGGACACATAAGAAAGGTGCACCGGACTCGACCTCCGGATACCCAGGATCGGCTAGAGCCCATCACAGTGAAACCCCAGCACTCCAAAGGCGGTCACTGTCATGTCATGTTACCTTGGAACCTGCTACAGTGAGTAAAAACCTTGAGACTGCATCCCTGTGTCACTCCATTATTTATCTGCTCCTCCGGCCCTGCAACCACTGCCATCATAGACTACTACTACCACCCCCATCCACACTGGTGTCCAGCTTTGTCTGTGGAGAGCTGTACCATCTCAGCTGCATCACCATCTGCCCCAGAGGTGCCCCATCATGCAGCGGCGGCAACTAACTTGCAGCATACCACAGGTGGCGTCAGGAATAAACTGTCATCATCCCCTTCCTATTTCTTAAATGACATGCCGGGGTCACGGAGCCGGGCCTTGCCGCCACGATGTCCCAGAGCCAGAACCACGGTTCGATAATGAGTCACCCCCATGACTCTGATGCAGGCGTGTCATAAGCATGCCAATAGATAGTAGCCACATGGGTCATTTTATAGAAGCAGATAATCTGCCTATAATGAGTGCTGAACATTTTCTCATCTGACAGCTAAGCACTGTCATATATACATGGAGCAATGGTTGTGAGCTAACATTCCTATGAACATTAATTTGGCGACTGGGAAGCCTTATTTAGAGATGAGCTACTAATATTACAACTTTGTATCATACTTACTGTAGATCGATGAAACCTAAATGTCCTTATAGTGGCACATATAATATGCAAAAAGGTATTAATAATTCACACAGGAAGATGAGTGGAGTTCATTTTAGAAGTGGCAATCCGGGTTGCCAACTTGGGTTTTAACTTTTTTTGGATAGTTTACAAAAAGCACAATGAAAAACCATAACAAATCGTTATGGTTATAAGTAGTGATGAACGGATTTTGATGCTCGGGTGCTCAGTACTCATTTTCAGAGTATAATGGAAGTCAATGGGGATCTCAAGCATTTTTCCGGAAGATTTTCCAGAAAAATGCTAGAGTTTCCCATTGAATTTCATTATGTTCAGTACGCAAGTCGAGCCCGGCCAAGCATCTAATCTGCTTATTTTAAGTACCGGGCACATGAGCATGGTAGTACTCACTCAACACTAGTTATAAGTGCAAATTCTTATATAAATACATCAGCTGCATTTGCTGTAAACTGTAAAATGATGAAAATTATAATCAATATAATCTGTATAAATTTCTTTAGCTTTAAAAAAATCATAGACGCCTAAAATTATTTTTTACGGACTGTCCTGGAACTTCTGGTCGGTTGTCAACCCAGTCGGCAATCATAGTTCATTCCCATATATTTTTCATTGTTTTAAACAGTATCTCTGTGCGCACAAGGCCTACAATATGGGATCAGCTAACAAATGGGTGTTTTCTTATTGTCAGGTGATCACTGGGCGTGTGTACATTGAAGTGATCAAAAACAAGCGTAATTGATAACGTTCATTTTGCTGATGATTGACCTGTGTCAAGGGTCTTTAGAGTTAAGGGGGCTTTACACACAGCGACATCACTAGCGATGTCGCTCGTGAAAGCACCCACCCCCGTCGTTTGTGCGTCACAGGCAAATTGTTGCCCGTGGCGTACAAAATCACTAGTATCCATCACACGTACTTACCTTCCTAGCGACATCGCTGTGGCCGGTGAACTGCTTCTTTTCTAAGGGGGCGGTTTGTGCGGCGTCACAGCGACGTCACACAGCAGGCGTCCAATTGAAGCAGAGGGGCGGAGAGCAGCTGCATGAAAGTCACGCCCACCTCGTTGCCAGAGGACGCAGGTACGGTGTTGTTCGTCGTTCTTGGGGTGTCACACATAGCAATGTGTGCTGCCTCAGGAACGATGAACAACCTGCGTCCTGCACGAGCAACGACATTTGGGAAATGGACAAAGTGTCAACAATCAACGATTTGGTATTTTACATCGTTAGCGGTCGCTCGTACGTGTCACACGCAACGACGTCGCTAATGAGGCCGGATGTGCGTCACGAATTCCGTGACCCCAACAACATCTCGTTAGCGACGTCATTGCGTGTAACGGGGCCTTAAGTCTGAAAATTATAGCTAAAAGCCAAGAAGCATAATTTTTTTTGTTATTACAGTTATAGTGGATTAATGTAAAAAAATCTACATACACTATAGATCAAAATTAGATAACAATGTATGATCACTTGCTTTTTTTCCAGAAATCATGTAATCTACAGTGATGAACAGTTGAAGGTTTTATGTAACGGCAACACCATACCTCTAGGACAGTGTTTTACAAACGATCCAAAGTTTATGAGTAAGTTTATGAATAAGTTTTAGCAATGACTATAACACAGAAGATTATAAGTACATTTTCTGAAGGTATCAACAGTAACCAATCAGTAGGACATGTATAAGCCTTTGTGTACCGCCTCCGTGCCAGCAGATGGGACTGCTGCTTGGATCCGGATCCACAGTGGCTCGAGGGTTCTCCGGATTCGGGGGTTGTGCGGCCACTCAAAACGAAAAGGGGGGTATTTACAGGGGAGTGATAGGTGTAAAGTTCGTGACGCCACCCACGGTCTGTGGTAAGGTGGAGCAGGAGGAATGCCCCGGGGCTCGGTGGTGTTGGCAAAGGGACACCGTTGGGGAGGTTAGGGTCACTGTGTACTCTCTCAGTCCAATAACGCTGACATTATGGCTAATGGAGTGAGCTTTCTCTCAGGGTTCACGCTTGGTATTTTCTGGACTGTGTATTGGGAAAGTCCTATCCCCCTTGTTGCGCTTGTACCCCGATTTTGGAGTGGGTGAAGAACGAATCTTGAAGGCTCCGTCCCCGTTGGGTGAATTACCAGGACACTTGAAGCTACTTCCCGGCCTAGGGTCCACATACCCCGTCGAGTCCTGGCCCCTGCCCGGAGATGGCACAAGGCCACCGGCTGCCCTCCTCAGCAGTACCGTGCCCCTTGTCATGGTCCCCTGCTACTGGGGTTCCAGCTCCTACCAGGACCAGTCCAACATCTGCCACCTAGTAGTAACAAGGAGCCCAGCTCCTAACCTCCTCCAACTGACTTGTGACCTCTCCTCACGAGAGTCACCACACAACTGAACTTCTCCTAACACTCCTGACCCTCCCTTACCAACCCCCCAAGTGGGCAGCCCTATTCCCCTCAGGCTACCCATTGGTGTGTCTGGTGGGTGTGGTGCAAAGTGTTTCTAGGATTTTGATTAGCTTGTTCTTAGCAACACCAACGGCCAGGGACCCGTAGCCAAGGAGGATTTGGATACCGTGCAGAAGCGCAGGTTGCGCAATACCCTGTGACAACCTGATAGGCCAGGGCGTCACATTTGCTTTGAATGACTTCAGAACATTTGCGGTCACAGGACATCACTAGACTTTCACACTGCTCTTGTGTCATTTTGGTGTACTCTTCTTCCAGTCTCTTCCACAGTTCTTTGACTGTTGTGGGTTTCTTCAAGGATTTTCCTATGGTTTTCTATTAGGTTTAGATCAGGACTCTGGGCTGGACATTTCGTTGTTTCAATGTTTTCTCTTTCAAGGAACTGCTTTACCCATTTTGCTGTGTGACAGGGGGCATTGTCCTGCATGAATGAATAGCAGGCTGATTGAGTGATGAACACAAGTAAGGAAGCATGTGTTGTTGAAGAAGGTTCTGGTAGACACTTGCATTCACTCTGCCATGTAGGCATATGAGAGGTCCAACTTCCATTCCAGAAAACATTCCCCAAATCATAACACTTCCTCCACCACCATTCACTGACTTCTTAACACACTTTTGGTTCAGTCTTTCCCCATTTTGTTGACAAAAAAAATAAATGTTTCTCATTAGACCCAAATAACTTAAACTTGCTTTCATCACTAAAATGAACTGTGGACCATTTCTCCTCTGTTCACACAACATGCTCCTCACCAAAGGTGAATCTAGCCTTTTGATTATTTCTGCTAATGAGAGGTTTGGTCACTGCAGAGTGGGCTTTCAATCCAAATGCACTTAAACACCGTGACACTGTATGACAAGACAGATCCTTACCCTGTTCAGTGCTCATCTGGCAAGCAATTCCAGCTGCAGTTTTGAAACGATTACCCATGGAGATTCTTCACATTATCCTGTCCTCTCTTGCATTTGTCTTTCGAGGGCGACCAGCCTTCTTGGGGAAGTCGAAAGAGTTTGTGATGTTGTAAAGATGCAATATTCTCGAAATCACAGACTTGAAACGACCAACTTCTCTTGCTATTGCTGATAGAGTCACCCCTTTGGCCTTCATCTGGACAACCTGCTGCTGGATAGTTTCAGCAACTTTGTAACGGCACACCTTTTTTGCTAAATCAGCGCAAACTGGAACGTTAGGCTGCCAGTTACATAGGGTTTGACAGATCATTTAGCAAAATTATTACCAGGTGCCAGATTAACACCAATAACTTGCAGGTATCTGAAAGTGTTCTCTAATTTTGATGAGTGCTCTTTTACATTTATCTCATTTACATTTTTATTATGTGCTTTGGAATAAATTCAATGTATGAAATAAGCTTAAAATACTACTAGTTTACTCATGTTAGTGTGGCGCCCTGGACAAGCCAGGACGTCACAAGCACTACACCAATACACCACACACCCCCGGTCAGGCACACCGAAGTCAGACAAAAACCATTGTTGCCTCCCTCCAGGGGCTGATGTCCACACCAGGGGGTGGGCTAGGCAGTTGGTCCCGCCCACCGAGGAGTACACAGTCCTGGAAGCGGGAAGAGAAGGAGTTGAGTTTGGAAGTGAAAGTGAGAGGAGAGTCAAGTGGTAAAGGAGCAGACAGAAAGTGGTCCGGGTGTGTGGCCCGGACGGAACAGCAAGGTTGGCAGACGGTGGTGACCGTCTGCAGGAGAGGCCGATTGGAGCTAGCCGTAAGGACCATGGACGGGCGGTGGCCCGGCGGTACCGGACCGGTACGCAAAGAGAAGCCAGCACCATCCGGCAGGGGCTTACGGACCCAAACAAGGCTAGGAGTCGCCGTGAAATTTGTCAAATCCGTTAGCGAAGGGAACCTCCTGGGTTTCCCAGCAGCCAAGTCCCGACAGAAGGCAACAGTCCAACCGTTAGAGGGAAATACAGTCACCGCCAGGGCTAAAGTTCCCAGGGCCAGAGCCTGCGGGCAAAAGAGCTCCTTCAGCAACCTTCAAGCTGGAGAGCGGTTTACCGGTGGGAACCCATTGGAACCGTTTACACTACACAGGTGCAGGGAAAGGCAGTCACCATCAACCTGCCGGGAGGAGAAACACCACAGCCGTCTGTGGGACCCGTCCATCCAGCCGTTTGTTTTACCGGAGACTTTGTGTACATCATTGGCTGAGTGAGTACCACCGTGCCGTGCGGCACAGCGCTGCCCCCGCGACCCTGCACCTCGCTAGGCCCCGTAACTCGCCTGCCATCCATCCCTACCCCATCACCGGGCCCCGGGACAACCAAGCCCCTACCCACGGAGGGGAGAACCAACATCCAAGCTGCTCCCTGTCATCTGTCCCAGGATCCCCGTCCAGAGCAGCGGTGGTGTCACCAAACTCACCACAACCGTGGGTGGCGTCACGGACAATATCAAATCCCCACAATCAATTCCCCCTTTTCACTCACGGGCGAGGAACGCCGATCGAGTCCCCGGGATCCGGCCCACCGCTCGAGCCACCACCGAGCAGCAGCAGCCGGACCCGAGCAGTGGGAGAGCGCAGCGTCCCCTCCTCCGCCAGCGACATTAGGATATAATCACATAGGGCTACACAATGACCTTAACATTCAGGAAATTGTGTGTTGTTATCAAATATTGATCTCCAGTTTATACAGTATGCAGTATAAAATATAATGCAATATAATATTTAAAAAATAAAATGCTGTGAATTCCTGATTAAAAGGGTTGTCCCCTTTCAGGAAATATTGATGCCCTGGCACAGTTTGATATAAAAAAAAACATGTTATACTCTACATCCCTGGGTCCATCAGTGACCCTGTGATTGTTCTCAATGTCTGGTATTGGCCTTTGTGTGGCCAATACGTTGACAGCGTGGCAGCAAACCAGTGAGCTTAGCAAAGCCACTGAGTTCCCTGACTTACTCCTACACTGTCAATGTGGCATCAGTTCCACAGCCAATGCCAGACACCAGAAAGAGCAGCAGAGTCTCACTGTTGCACCAGATGTGGTAACTAGAGTTGAGCGCGGTTCGAGGTTCTCCAGTTCACGGCTCGAGTGATTTTGGGGGCTGTTCTAGGAAGAACTAGAACTCGAGCTTTTTGCTAAAGCTCGATAGTTCTAGATACGTTCGAGAACGGTTCTAGCAGCAAAAAGCAGGGCTTTTTACAGCTACAGTGTGCAGGAGCCATCGCTGGCAGCCTGCCAGAAGCTGGTAACCAAGATAAACATCGGGTATCCAAGCAAAGCGCTTTGGTTAGTAACCCGATGTTTATCTTATTTACGTGCAGGAAGCCCACACTTCCCCGCTCGGCTCGCTCCGCCCCCTCCTGCACGCGGCATGTACACATACATACACACACACACACACGTCCCCAGCCATGCAGTCCACGACACTGACGTCCTCCTGGCACTCTGCACACATGGTCCCACTCGGCTTACCTGCGGTGATCAAGTCGCGACCTCAGCGCTGTCACTGTCCTCCATGGCCGCCGCTTGTCACATCACCTTCTCTCGCTTCCGATCCGAGACTGACTAGCGGTGACGTCACGGGCCTCTCGCAATACTTGGCTGTGAAGGCGGCGGTCATTGAACTCAGTGACAGGTGCTGTCGGCAGTGCAGGAGATCACCGCAGGTAATGTACCTCGCTGACAGCATCACTTGTCATGCCCTGCAGTGACCTGGGCTGACCCATTGATGTTAGCTCAGGTCACTGCACTGCTCTCCCAGCCAATGGGGAACATCCTGCTCTTCATTGACTGGAACAGTGTGGATCGTCATGGCAACCCCTTGGATTACACCAGACCTGGATTTGTTTTTCTTTCTAATAAATTGGTTAAAGAGGGAATGTATTGGGGAGTATTTTTTCAAGTAAAAATGTGTTTGTCGTCTATTTTTTTTTATTACTGACTGGGTTGGTGATGTCGGGTATCTGATAGACGCCTGACCTCACCAACCCCAGGGCTTGATGCCAGGTGACATTACACATCTGGTATTAACCCCATATATTACCCCGTTTGCCACCGCACCAGGGCGCGGGATGAGCTGGGGCGAAGCAACAGGATTGGCACATCTAATGGATGCGCCACTTCTGGGGCGGCTGCGGCCTGCTATTTTTAGGCTGGGGAGAGTCCAATAACCATGGACCTCCCTAGTCTGAGAATATCAGACCCCAGCTGTCTGCTTTACCTTGGCTGGCGATCCAATTTTGGGGGGACCCCTACGTGTTTTTTTTTTTTAATTATTTATTTAATTTAAAATAACAGCGTGGGGTGCCCTGAGTTTTGGATTACCGGCCAAGGTGAGGTTGCCAGCTGTGGTCTGCAGGCTGCAGCCGTCTGCTTTACCCTAGCTGGCTACAAAAATAGGGGGAACCCTACATCATTTTTTTTTCATTTTTTTGGCTAAATACAAAGCTAAACACCCCTTAGTGCCATATGAAAGGCACCAAAGGGTGCAAAATTACAAAATGCAGGAGAGTGGGACATTATGTGTCTTTCTGCCATTATAATGACAGAAAAGACTGATATGAAGTGCACAAGCACAAGAAAATCACCAGAGCGCTCTACGCTGTGAAAAGCAGTAGAAAAAGGCACTGGAGTGAACATCTGACCGCCTCATGTAGGATGAAGCTATGGATCCTGGGTAAATTTATGCATTTACCCTCCTTCAGTTTTTTTGCAGTACACAAAAAAAAACGGAAGGCACACGGATGATAAACAGATGACATACGGACCGTCTACGGAACGGAAACGGATGCCACATGGATGCACCCGTGAAAAAAAACGGACTGTTTTTTGCAGACCGCAAAAATGGATCGGTCGTGTTAATGTAGCCTTATTCTGATCTGCCGTTTATAAACAGCAGGCAGAAATAAGTGAATAACGCCCCCCAGCATCAGAAAATCTCCGGAGTTTCAGGGCTAGCTGAGACCCTGGAGATCATGATTCAGGACGGTTTTTCCGGTCCCCGCTCACGTGATCACAGGTATACACCGTACACCGATAATCACGTTACAGTAAATGACAGCGCCGGTAAAAAATTATTTATCTCCCATCTGGCATGAACAAACATGATAAATCTCCTCCTCGGTCCCCTCCGGTCCCCCGGTGTCGCCAAAGTGCCCCCCCCTGATGCCCTCCCAGAAATCCAAGATGGCCGCACGCACAGCAGCGCGCCGGCCGCATTCACCCTACTCCTCTGATTTCTGTCGCATGTGCCATGACACATGCGACAGAAAACTCCTCCCCAGGCCCTGCCAGGTCACCCCCTATAACCCCACCGGTGTTCCCCGGTGTCCCACGGTACCTGTACAGCGTTGATCCCCCCACGGCCCTCTCCTTCACAATAGACGCTGCCGTCTATTGCACAGCTTCCTGTGTTCAGACACAGTGAGTGGTGGTTATGCATCTGTAAGCTAAATGGGCGGCACGGTGGCTCAGTGGTTAGCATTGCAGTCTTGCAGCGCTGAGGTCCTGGGTTCAATTCTCACCAAGGACACCATCTGCAAGGAGTTTGTATGTTCTCCCCGTGTTTGTGTGGGTTTCCTCCGAGTACTCCGGTTTTCTCCCACACTCCAAAGACATACAGCACTATGGAATTAAAAACGCTATATAAATGAATAAATTATTATTATTACTGCAATGCCCTGCTCATGAGGTAAGGAACATAATTGATCAGGAGAGCTATACACTACATTTCCAAATGGAGGGATTTGCTTTTAT
Source organism: Anomaloglossus baeobatrachus (assembly GCF_048569485.1). Taxonomy (NCBI): domain Eukaryota; kingdom Metazoa; phylum Chordata; class Amphibia; order Anura; family Aromobatidae; genus Anomaloglossus; species Anomaloglossus baeobatrachus. The sequence goes on along the minus strand of NC_134355.1, from coordinate 302,530,811 downwards.
AGTTTCCCTGCTGAACGACTACTAAACATGAGCGTCCGTTATACGCCACAAGAAAACACATCTAAATAGCGAGCTCCGTTGTTAAGTATTCATTCAGCTGAATAACTGGACTTAAAGGGTATTCAATCTCCAAGATCCTATCCCCAATATATAGTAGGTGGAATAGCAATAATATCAGCAAATACCAATATTTGGAAATGTAGAATAGTTCTCCTGATTAGGCATGCCCTTACCTCATGAGCAGGGCATTGCAGCTTTGGTAGCAACCATTACGACATGGACTCTGCTGCTGTGGACCCGGGGAGAGTGAGTGCAGATTCATTGCACCCACACTCCTCACATGAAGGGTCCGCACTCCTAGAAAATGGGTGATACGTTCCCTGAGTGACTCCCCCCCATATTCTAGACGGTCCAGAGTCGTCGTGGGACCCATTTATTTTTTTTCATACAATAAATTGGTGAAAGAGGAAATGTTTTGGGGACTGTTTTTTCAAATAAATTTCTTTTGTCGATTTTTTTTTTGTTAATACTGACAGTTTATGATGTTGGGTATCTAATAGACGCCATGACATCACAAACTGCTGGGCTTGATCTCAGGTGACTTTACAGCTAGTATCAACCCGATTTATTTCCCCGTTTGCCACTGCACCAGGGCACGGGATGAGCTGGGGTGAAGCGCCAGGATTGGCACATCTAGTGGATGCGCCACTTCTGGGGTGCCTGCGGCCTGCTATTTTTAGGCTGTGATGGCCCAATAACTATGGACCTTCCCACCCTGAAAATACCAGACCACAGCTGTCCGCTTTACCTTGGCTGGTGATCCAATTTGGGGGGGACCCTACTTTTATTGTGTAATTATTAATATTTATAAAATAATTATAAAAAAAAGCCTGGGGGGACCTCCACATTGGATCCCCAACCACGGTAAAGCTGCCAGCTGTGGTTTTCAGGCTACAGCCGTCTGCTTTACCCTAGCTGGCTATCAAAAATGGGGGGACCCAACGTCATTTTTTTTTTAACTATTTTTTAAATAGAAAAAACTAATGGGCTTCCCTGTATTTTGATTGCCAACCAAGGTAACACCAGGCTGATGGGGGTGGGAACCCATAGCTGTCTGCTTTATCTGCGCTGAGAATCAAAAATACCGCGGAGCGCTACGTCATTTTTTTTAAAGATTTATTTTTACAGCACTGTGATGTCCAGCAATCAAAATACAGGGAAGCCCATTTTGATTTTAGTTATTTAAATAAATAATTAAAAAAAATATATATGGGCTCCCGCTGCATTTTTTGTATTGCTAGCTAAGGGTAATCCAAGCAGCTACTGGCTGCTAACCCCCACTGCTTGGTGTTACCTTCACTGGCAATGGAAAATCCAGGGAAGCATTTTTTATTTTTTTTGCCAAAAAACTACAAAAAAAGGACGTGAGCTTCGCCATATTTTTGTATTCTAGCCAGGTATAGCAGGCAGGTGCTGGAAGAGTTGGATACAGCGCCAGAAGATGGCGCTTCTATGAAAGTGCCATTTTCTGAGGCGGCTGCAGACTGCAATTCGCAACAGTGGGGCCCAGAAAGCTCAGGCCAACCTGTGTTGCGGATTCCAATCCCCAGCTGCCTAGTTGTACCTGGCTGGACACAAAAATGGGGCGAAGCCTACGTCATTTGTTTTCTAATTATTTCATGAAATTCATGAAATAATAAAAAAGGGCTTCCCTTTATTTTTGCTTCCCAGCCGGGTACAATTAGGCAACTGGGGGTTGGGGGCAGCCGTAACTGCCTGCTGTACCTGGCTAGCACACAAAAATATGGCGAAGCCCACATAATTTTTTCAGGGGGCAAAAAACGTCTGCATACAGTTCTGGATGGAGTATGCTGAGCCTTGTAGTTCTGCAGCTGCGCTCTGTCTGTATGGAGAAGAGCAGACAGCAGCTGCAGAACTACAAGCCTCAGCATACTCCATCCAGGACTGTATGCAGAAGTTTTTTGCCCACCAAAAAAATGACGTGGGCTTCGCCATATTTTTGTATGCTAGCCAGGTACAGCAGGCAGCCACGGGCTGCCTCCAACCCCCAGTTGCCTATTTGTACCCGGCTGGGAACCAAAAATATAGGGAAGCCCGTTTTTTTTAATTATTTCACTTATTTCATGAAATAATTAAAAAACAAATGACGTGGGCTTCGCCCCATTTTTGTGTCCAGCCGGGTACAACTAGGCAGCTGGGGATTGGAATCTGCAGCACAGATTAGCCCGAGGTTTCTGGGCGCCTCTGCTGCGAATTGCAGTCCGCAGCCGCCCCAGAAAATGGCGCTTTCATAGAAGCGCCATCATCTGGCGCTGTATCCAACTCTTCCAACAGCCCTGAAGCCGGATGGCTTGTTGGGTAATAATGAGTTAATACTAGCTTTGTTTTACTAGCTAGTATTAAGCCAGAGATTCTTAATGTCAGGCACGTTTGACCCGGCCATTAAGAATCTCCAATAAAGGGTTAAAAAAAAGACACCACACAGAGAAAAAATACTTTAATAGAAATAAATACACAGACACATTAGAGACTCCATCTTTATTACCCCCTGTCAGCCCTCCACGATCTATGGTCTTCTGTCTTTCTCGTTCAACAAATGCAGCTCTGCTCCATCACTGCTGCATGGGGGAAGACGCTGCTGCTCCCGGTGCAGCCTTCACTCCGTGAGTGATCAGTGCTGCTGGCTGTCAGCGGTAATGCTGACAGACGCGTTACCAAAGCAACGGTGCTCCCGGAGCCACGGTTAGCGGTGACGTCACCGCTAACTGCGTTGCTATGGCAACGGTGATCTCCGTTAATGACCGGCTGTGTCAGCCGGTCCTTAACGGAACGGGGAGTCGACCGTGTGCTAGAGCATGTCGCCGGTACACGGCGATACACAAATGTGCACCGTGTACCGGAGAGATGCTCTCGCAGTTCCTACATGACGCGTCATAGTCATGTGACCAGTCTGTAGCCAATGAGATAATAGCCACGTGACTGGTCACATGGCTATTTTGACGTCACGATAGGTCCTGCATCACTGCTGGCAGTGCTGGTCACCGGGAGGATTCAGCGATCATCGGATGGAATAGCGACAGGAGACAGAGCGCAGGAGGGATCGCGGGAACCGGTAAGTGTTATGGCAATGTTTATTAACTGTTTGTGTACATTTATCATGCATTTTTATGTGTTTGTGATTGCCTCCCATTATATCCTATAGGTTCGAGTTTGGTTCGTCGAATGTTCGACAAAACCGAACTCGAACGAGACCTCCGTTCGGCGAACCGAACTCGAGCCGAACCACGGCCAGTTCGCTCATCTCTAGTGGTAACCATTGTGCAGTTTGTTTCTTTAGATCAAACTGCTTTCAAGGACCAATACTTCCTGAAAGGGGAAGCCGCCTCTTTATGTCATTGTTATTGGCTGTGGCCACCTATGACTGTAATGTTTCTCCAACATTTCCCTCAAATGTCTCTATTGTAATGACTTAATATGAGCTGTTTCTGACTGAGGAAGAAAGATCAGCTATTACTGTGCACAGGAAGCATGACAATGCATGACCAAACATATCAGTTCAGAAAATAGTAGAACAAGCAATAAGCATATACTGTAGTTCCAGGCAAGGGCATTACTAGTGTCAAAGATCCAGAGTCCCAAATCTTTTGCGATTTCCCCATTGAACAGCGTCACTGTCACTATGACACAATTCAGTCCCGTGAGACAGAATGGAGTAAAAGCTCTATCACTGTCCATCTCCTAAGCTGCAGAGTGCTGGCCGTGGCTTACGAGACATCGGTGTGCTCACTCAGGTAGTGCGATAATCTAAATTCATCATGCTGCCTCTCAGGCCCACCTTAAAAGAGAAGACAGAGGCTGTGGTGTTGAGGATCAGGATTAGGTAAATCGTATAATTATGAAATGGTAGAATTGGAAAGAACCTTAAGGGCCATCGGGTTCAACTCCCTGCGAGTGCACATTTTCCTGAATCATCCAAGCTATATATGTATCCAGCTTCCACTTGAAGATTTCAATTGATGGAGAGCTTCCTCCCATGGTAGCCTGTTCTACTCTCTGACTGCCCTCATTGTCAGAAAGTTTTTCCTAATGTCTAACCAGTATCTCCTTCCTTTTAGTTTCATCCCATTGCTTCTTGTATTTGTGTTTTTTAGAATACTGCACTTACCACTGCACTGTAACTACCTTTCAGATATTTGTAGACCGCTATTAAGTCTCCTCTGAGCCTTCTCTTTTGAAAACTATAGGGCAGTAATGAAAAGGTTAATGCCAAGCTTCCATGGAGAAAGAAACAAATTCGATGTTCATCCAATGTTCAGGTTCAAGCTATTTATCCTTCGTCATTAAGCAGGATGTGCACTAACCGTCGAACAGGGAATTTTATCCCTCTTATAGAATAGAGCAGCAGTGCACATGGCTGCCCACTGTTCTGTTTGGTTATGGGTTTGTGCTCTGCTTTTTCCAACAGTGCCCTTGAAAAAGAGTGAAGTTGTGCTCCGATCTCCACTGGTCAATAAGTTTTTACCCATCCTGAGGATAGGTGTTAACTTGTTTTCCTTAGATAACTTCTTTATTTTTCCTTTTTTTTAGATGCACATCTTAGGATAAATGACTTGAGCTGGCAGTACTAAAAAAAACAACTTATGCCTTGATTCATCTCGACCCACATTGTTTATGCCTCTGTCGCGGGCGGAGGAGGGGACGCCGCGCCTTCCCACTGCTCGGGTCCGGCTGCCGCTGCTGCGGCCTGCTGCTGCTCGGTGGCTCGAGCGGTGGGTCGGATCCCGGGGACTTTAGCGGCGCTCCTCGCCCGTGAGTGAAAGGGGATGGGTTGTGGGGATAGTTTATTGTCCGTGACGCCACCCACAGTTGTGGTGATTGAGGGTACACCACTGCTGCTCTGGCTGGGGAACCCGGGAGTGATGGTATGGAGCAGCCAGTTGTTGTTTTGCCCCTCCGTGGGTAGGGGTTGGTGATCCCGGGGCCCAGTGATGGGGTTGGTATGGTGGACAGGCGGGTATGGGGCCTGTGGAGGTGCAGGGGCGCAGGGACAGCGCTGTGCCGCACGGCACGGAGGTACTCACTCAGCCAGTAAACACGACACAGTTCTCGGTAAACAAACGGCTGGTTGGACGGGTCGCTCGGATGGTTTACGGTGCTGCGGTTCCCTGCAGTTAGCGGTGACGGTCTCTTCCCTGCACCTATGTAAAGTCCTTTTGGTAGCGATGGGTTCCCACCGGTTACCCACTCCTCGGCATCAAGCTGGGCCGAAGGAGCTCTACTCTTGCCCGCAGGCGCTGGCCCTGGGAAACTGGTGCCTTGGCGGTGGCGGTGTCTCCCCTAAATGGTCGGGCTGTTGCCTTCAATCGGGACTTGGTTGTTGGGAGACAGACGCCCCCTTCCCTGACGGATTTGGCAACTTATGGCGACTCCTAGCCTTGCCGGGATCCGAAAGGCCCCTGCCCTGGTGCTGACTGTTCTTCGTATACTGCTCCGGTACCGCCGGGTCACCACCCGTCCGCGGTCCTTCCAGCAACCTCCGAGCAGTCCCCCTACAGACAATCACCGCCGTCTGCTGACCTTGCTGTCTCAGTCCGGGGCACACACCCGGACCAACTTGAGGCTTTCTTAACTGTTCCTTTTCTCTGTCACTACTCTCAAGCTCCTCTACCACTTCCTTCTACTTCACTCCCCTAGCTTGAACTTTCACTTCACTGTTTACTCTTTCACTTACCTAACTGATCTGCCTGGTTTTCCCGCCTCCAGGGCTGTGAACTCCTTGGTGGGTGGAGCCAACCACCTGGCCCACCCCCTGGTGTGGACACCAGCCCCTGGAGGAAGGCAACAAGGATTTTAGGCTAGCCTTGGTGTACCTGCAGGGAATGTGGGGTGCATGTGATGTTGTGACCTGTGACCCCTGGCTTGCCCAGGGCGTCACACCTCTTCTTGACGAGGACGTATGTTGGCGTCAGACACTTCTAATTCATTAAGAGGTACTGTACCTCATAGCCTAAAGTAAAATTTGTGGCATAAGACATAACGCCGCTCATGATGAATTTAAGTAGGTGGCATGTCATGATTCCTGTCTTAGGCGGGCTTTGCACGTTGCGACATTGCAAGCCGATGCTGCGATGTCGCACGCGATAGTCCCTGCCCCCGTCGCAGGTACGATATCTTGTGATAGCTGGCGTAGCGAAAATTACGCCAGCTTCACATGCACTCACCTGCCCTGCGACCGTCGCTCTGGCCGGCGACCCGCCTCCTTCCTAAGGGGGCAGGTGGTGCGATGTCACAGCGAACTCACATGGCAGGCGGTGAATAGCGGCGGAGGGGCGGAGATGAACAGGATGTAAACATCCCGCCCACCTCCTTCCTTCCGCATTGTGGCCGGCGGCAGGTAAGGAGATGTTCCTCGCTCCTGTAGCTTCATACACAGCGATGTGTGCTGCCGCAGGAGCGAGGAACAACATCGTACCTGTCGCGGCACCGACATTATGGAAATGTCGGAGGCTGCAACGATGATACGATAACGACGCTTTTGCGCTCGTTCATCGTATCACCTAGGATTTACACACTACGACCTCGCAATCGACGCCGGATGTGCGTCACTTTCGATTTGACCCCACCGACAACGCAAAGCCGCCCTTTCTCTACCTCTGCCCATTTTGGTGGAGTTGGTTGAAACTGGGAATGCCAAAAGTTGTAACATTTCTCACGACTTTTAAAGCTCTTTGCTTCAGATTTTGGTGTAGTCTCTTTGTTGATTTTTTGTGATCGAAATGTTTTCTTTTAATGAGGTACAAAACAGTTTTGACATCATATTGAGTTCCTGATAATTACACTATCAGTCAGGTCACGACTGGAATCATGAAAGGCAGCACCAATGTGCAGGGACATTGGTTAAAAGACCAGAGTTATAAAAGAGGTAGTCTGGTCTAAGAAGAAACATCTTAACTCAATATGATTGGAAACTGCAAAATCGTTAAAATGCGTGATGCGTACATTGTTATGATTCACCTGCATTCTCACAAGGGTGAGCGGTCATGAAGATGAGGAGTTTCATCTGGTTTTCCCGATAGAAAAGAACGGAAATAAGCTCAAGGGTCTAGAAGATACATGACTGCAAGTGTGCAAAGCGCATACATGTGACATTCCATCCACATTGGGTGTTATATCTTGTTCACATTGCTGATAGAAGATGTTTACATGTAAATCTCAACCAATATATCCTTTCAAACTTCTAACTTTGTAGGGATGTTTTTTTTCAAGGTTTCCAAGAAGTACAATTTACATTATTAGTATTATCAGTCTCTCACGGGATACCCACTGTGCCAGGTGTCTTAGTGCTGATGTTGTCTGTTATTTCTATAGCCTGAAGAAAATAACTAACATTCTGTAATGTCATCTTTGGAAATGCTGGGTCATGTAGGATAATGATTCTGCAGCATTAATTCCCAATCAAGCAGAGAACTCGTTTGGGTCACTTGGCAAGAATAAAGGTTGAAGCCTCTAAAAATATTATCCCTATAAAATCAGACAGCAGAAAGAGGCCTCCTTAGCAGAGGAACTGCAACCATTAAAAGGAAAAACTATAATAAAGATAGGTTTATATTTTATTAAATTTTATTAAATCATTTAAGAAAATGTAAAGTTTAATGTTTCCCTGAGCCTTTTTATAAAGTCCTTTACTTTTACTTTTATAAAGTCCTTTATAAAATAAGCAATTTATTGAAGCCATTTTTCTTGTTTTTTTTTGTCTTGTGGTATATGCTGACATATTTTGCACCAAATTTTTGAAAATGATACATGCGGTTTGGGAATGTGTGGCAAAATTAAAAAAAGATTTTTAATTTTATCTAGTTTTTGTAACTTTTTAGAGTCAAGAGTTGGAAATCCTTTAAAAAGTTGCATGTTTAAATATGAGGCAAACTGAAAACTCCTCCAGAAACCTTACACCAGACAAGGACTGGAGTGATATGCTCCGAAATAAGTAACATAAATGTAACATAAAAAGTTGCATTTCACGAAGCTGTCTAAAGCATCAACTTTAGCAAAGAAACATTAAAAGACTTAGAAAAGATCATTTAAAAAATGGTGCAAAGCGTATAGGAAAATGTAAATAAGCACAATTACTAAAGCCACTAAAAAGGAGCCTATGTTTTTGTTAACACTACACATAAATGTATGTGAATTTGGACTGGACAACCTGTGCATTAAAAGACTCTACAGTGAATCTAGACTGACACAGAAATGGGCCCTTATCCAGATTCCCAAAAGATCCAGAAAGAAATAGCCTTTCTTGAGCTTAAATTTAATGCTTTAGACCATTATGTTATTGGACTTAGGCCGCTTTCACATTGCGTTCTGATCTACATTCAGTGGTCCCGTCAGGGCTTTCGTCTGAACCCCCTCCCCCCACTTCCCGAAAAACGGGTTTTGGACACATGTGCCTACAGGGCCATTGACTATAATGGTGCAGACGGAGTCACCATGTGCTCCGTTTTGCACTATTTTCAGACGTATACGCTTTCTGGAGGCGGACAACCAGACATAGTAGACTCCGCCTGAGTGTCCACCTGCAGAATGCGTCTATGCCCGATCATGGTGCATGACAGAGCACACGGTAACTCTGTCTGCACCATTATAGTCAATGGCTCTGTCGGTGCATGCATCTGAAACCCGTTTTGCCAGGGGTTCGGACGCAAGCCCCGACGGGACCACTACACAGAGGTCAGAACACAATGTGAAAGGGGCTTTACAGTTCTAGCAAAGGTTTTCATGTCTTATAATGAACCATAATGATAACTTGCCACAGAAGATTATGTCACTTAAAGAGAACCTTTCACTTGATTCATGCTACCCAAAGCAAAGACAGCATGAATCTGAGCCTGGCTGCATGATTGCAGCCAGACATGTTTGAAGTTTGGTGACGGTGAGTAGTCTCCCAGATCCACTCTAGAGGACTGATAGAACTTTCCAAGTGTGCACAGAAAGAGGCCAGTCAATCATGGGAAACGGGGTGAGGATAATCCATCCAGGGGCCAAGCTAAACTAGTCACGTCACTTCCAATAGTCACTGGCCGAGTCCTAAACTAAGTTTGCTTTGAAATTCTATAGTGTTTCTATAGCAACTCAGAGCAAGATACCTGGCTCTAATTTATGCTGCTTGTAGTTTGAAAAGCAGGAATTGAGTGACAGGTTCCCTTTAAGGCAATTAATATAGCTTAACATTTCACAAGCCATAGAATCAAAGAATCATAGAATGGTAGAGTTTGAAGGGGCCTCAAGGGCCATCGGGTGCAATGCCCTGTGAGTGCAGGTTTTCCTAAATCATCCCAGCTATGTGTTTATCCATAGAATCATAGAATTGTAGAGTTGGAAGGGACATCAATGTCAAGTTAGGTGTTGAATTACAGTTTTTTGTGTCATGATATACCAGTGCCGTGTTACCGGAGTAATTTTAATCTTTGATAGTTCTGTTCAATCATGTCATATGTGGGCAATGAAACAAAAACTATAAAGGCACACAGTGCTGATGTCATCGCGCTCTGCTGCTGAGCTGTCAGAGCACCGACAGACATAGCGGGAGAATGATGAGAGAGGGAGTGCGACACTCCATCTCACCATTCATTGCTTTCAATTGAATCAGCAACTGCGATGCCGATACAGTTGAAAGTGCGATCCTCGGCAGGGGGAGCCAGTGAAAGCGCGGGTACCGAGCCCCCCTGAGTAGCGGTGGTGTGGTCTGCCGCAATTGGCAATACGCCACTCCTGCCACTGTGAGTGGGCTACCCTGGTGGCCAAGGGCCTTGGCATTTGACCGGGTGTGTCGGGTGCTGACGCCTGCCCTGACACACCTGGTGTACCTGGGTGTATGATTGAATGCAAGTATGTTTTACACTGAGATATTGTTTAACAAGCTGTCCCTGGTCGGCTTTTTCAAACCCCACTGATTGACATGTCTCTCGTATGTGTGTACATACAGAGAAACCTGTCATTATACTCAAGGGGGAAACACTAGTTGGGTTTCATATCAGGTCCGTCTTGCTAATCAGGTGTCTTCCGACAGTTCCCAGCCATCTTTTCAAAGAATGATTGCTTTAAAACTCTACTAATTTTCAGAATAATACATATCGGGCTGCAATGGTGTTGTCAGGCTCTGACTCACGATGCTTTTGTTCCACACAGTATGAATCTAATGACAAGTTCCCATTATTTAAGATTTTTTTGCAGCTTTACTAAACTGTATTTACTATATAGCATATTTTGTTTGCATCACCAACCATGAATAGAGGTGTTACAGATGTGGCGGGGGCAGAGCAGGCAGGAGTAGTCATGTGTGCAGGACTTGCCAGGCCGCAGCGCAGCCGCTCAGTAACCCCTTTCCCCCGGATCGCCACTCCACTGCAGGGATGCTTTCGCCACAGTCAATTATTTAACTGAGTCAATAAATCAGACACAGGTATACTGTTTTCAAACAGCAAAACTTTTCTTGAATTCTTTAAAGGGAAACTTTCATCTTGCATGACACGGGCACCGCTTCTGACCCTGATGGGGTTCCCTCCAGACTTCGTTCCATAATAGAATTTACGGCCGACAGCTTTCCTGGCACCTGAGCTCCTTCGGATACTGCTAGGCCCCTCATTCCCCTGTCTATTGTCACACTGCATGAGTCGATTCAAAAAGTCCTCTAGTCCTTCTGTCCCACCCAAAGGCATTTAGCTTATGCCTTTGAAGGAGCTTATTGCAACAGCACCACTCCGCATGTGCTTCTGGCCAGGTCTTACTGTTCTCCTTTAAGAGCCCACTGACCTTCTTGCAAGGGATTTTGTTGGGTTTTCAATGCAGGAAAGAACGAATGCCACCCAATCGATCGGCCTCAACTCCTTTTCTGGGGACGCAGTTCCGACAGTTTTCTCAAGAGCAGAACCCCGCGTGTCCAGTGTCAAAGGGATGACCCTTAAGATTGTTAATCAAAGAATATATGGGCTTCTTATCGCCTTCTTCTACTGGGGACTCTCTTACCCTCCTTCTACATCCTGCCCTATTTAAACACTATACTCTTCCTGTCAATTAACACTTGTCCTGCCTAACCAGGTGCCAGGCCATTTACAAAATACACATTACACCTTAGTAAATCTCATGACATTTCTGTGTGCTGGCTACTGCTGCAGAGTGGGGGGGTGTTGCCTTGAACAATGCCTCATTCATATGATTTCATAGGGCATTTTGTGACAATATAGGAAAATCTCCAAATTTGGACCCCCATCTAACACACAGAATGTAAGCCATCATGAAGGGTATTGCTTACTCTGAAGGCCCATTAAAGAATTTGTAGTCCATAGATGTCTCCCAAATTTTACACACATACAGCAATCACTCAGCATGATACCCACATAAAGTATCATTGCTCTCACAATTCCTCACACAGTATGATGGCTCCTCAGTAAAATGCTTCAACAGTCTTTAGTATGATACTCCACAGCCATCATCATGGTCCCTAAAACCCCCCACAGAGTATTATTGTTCATCAGTATGAAGGCCATCACATCCAGCCCCCTACTCAGTATGATGGTGCCTAATGCCAGCCCCCAGTCAGAGGGATTTATCCACAGCCCCCCAATCAGTAAGATGTTCCCACAGCTCCCACTTAGAACGATGTCCCCCACAGCCCCCCTCCCACTCACTATGGTGTCCCATATCCTACCCCCCACTCAGTATGGTGTCTCTCTTTTTCTTTTCAATGTTTTGTTTACTAATTTTTAAACACATATAACATAACATTTGCATTGGAACATATGCATATCTCATCAGGATGTATTTCAGAGAAGAACAATAACAGCATACAATGCTTCAGACATTGGCCATCGTTAGTTTGGAGCTGAAAAAATCTCGAGAATGGCCTTAGCATATAATTAGATCAGTTATCAACTAAATAATCAATTCAATAAAACTGCATATAAGGCCCCCTTCACACGTCCGTGATACACGTGCGTGTTTGGTCCGTTTCCGTATATACCGGAGACACGGCCAAACGTGCACCAATGTTAATCTATGATTGTGGTCACACGTGCGTTATTTCATTATGTCCGTGTGTGCGTGTCCGTGATCCGTATGTGTTTGCGTTTTGCACGGATGCATGTCCGTTATCTGCACGGAGCACGCACACGTGGACACAATGAAAGTCTATGGGTATGTGCACACACGTTAGTAAACACGTATGCATCTACCTATAGTCCGTGTCCGTTTGGTGTTTTTATTTCTAGTGATGTCGGCTATTCTTTCTATTTCTGTGTATGTCGGTCAATCTCCCTGAGTCCGTCGGTCGGTCTCTCTGTCGGTCTCTCTGTCTGTCTGTCCTTCTCTCACAGTCTGTCGGTCAGTTTCCCCCCCTCTCTCATACTCACCGTTCCCCGATCTCCGGCGCAGCGCTGCACGGCAGTCACACTGCTGCGGCGGCTTTTACTATTTTGAAAAAGCCGGCCGCTCATTAAACAATCTCCTATTCCCTGCTTTCCCCGCCCACCGGCGCCTATGATTGGTTGCAGTGAGACACGCCCCCACACTGAGTGACAGGTGCCTCACTGCACCCAATCACAGCAGCCGGTGGGCGTGTCTATACTGTGCAGTAAAATAAATAAATAATTAAAAAAAACGGCGTGCGGTCCCCCCCAATTTTAATGCCAGCCAGATAAAGCCATACGGCTGAAGGCTGGTATTCTCAGGATGGGGAGCTCCACGTTATGGGGAGCCCCCCACCCTAACAATATCAGTCAGCAGCCGCCCAGAATTGTCGCATACATTATATGCGACAGTTCTGGAACTGTACCCGGCTCTTCCCGATTTGCCCTGGTGCTTTGGCAAATCGGGGTAATAAAGAGTTAATGGCAGCCCATAGCTGCCACTAAATCCTAGATTAATCATGTCAGGCGTCTATGAGACACCTTCCATGATTAATCTGTAAATTACAGTAAATAAACACACACACACCCGAAAAAATCCTTTATTAGAAATAAAAAACACACACATATACTCTGGTTCAACAATTTAATCAGCCCGAAAAATCCCTCCATGTCCGGCGTCATCCAGGATGGTCCAGCGTCGCATCCAGCGCTGCTACATGGAGGTGACAGGAGCTGCAGAAGACACCGCCGCTCCGGTCACCTCCACGCAGCTAATGAAGACAGCCATGCAATCAGCTGAGCTGTCACTGAGGTTACCCGCTGTCACTGGATCCAGTGACAGCGGGTAACCTCAGTGACAGATCAGCTGATCGCGCGGCTTTCTTCATTAGCTGCGTGGAGGTGACCGGAGCGGCGGTGTCTTCTGCAGCTCCTGTCACCTCCATGTAGCAGCGCTGGATGCGACGCTGGACCATCCTGGATGACGCCGGACATGGAGGGATTTTTCGGGGTGATTAAATTGTTGAACCAGGGTATATGTGTGTGTTTTTTATTTCTAATAAAGGATTTTTTCGGGTGTGTGTGTTTATTTACTGTCACTTACAGATTAATCATGGAGGGTGTCTCATAGACGCCTGACATGATTAATCTAGGATTTAGTGGCAGCTATGGGCTGCCATTAACTCCTTATTACCCCGATTTGCCAAAGCACCAGGGCAAATCGGGAAGAGCCGGGTACAGTTCCAGAGCTGTCACATATAATGTATGCGACAATTCCGGGCGGCTGCTGACTGATATTGTTAGGGTGGGGGGCTCCCCATAACGTGGAGCTCCCCATCCTGAGAATACCAGCCTTCAGCCGTATGGCTTTATCTGGCTGGTATTAAAATTGGGGGGGACCGCACGCCGTTTTTTTTAATTATTTATTTATTTTACTGCACAGTATAGACACGCCCACCGGCTGCTGTGATTGGGTGCAGTGAGGCACCTGTCACTCAGTGTGGGGGCGTGTCTCACTACAACCAATCATAGGCGCCTGTGGGCGGGGAAAGCAGCGAATAGGAGATTGTTTAATGAGCGGCCGGCTTTTTCAAAATAGTAAAAGCCGCCGCAGCAGTGTGAATGCCGTGCAGTGCCGCGCCGGGGATCGAGGAACGGTGAGTATGAGAGAGGGGGGGAAACTTCAGTCACTCGGGGGATTAGCGGTCACCGGTGAATCCTTCACAGGTGACAGCTAATCAGTACTCGACACAGACAGAGCCGCGGTATGAGGTTGAAGTCGGGTGAAGTTCACCCGAGTTCATTCTCATCGCGCAACTCTGTCTGCTGACAGCCGACATTTATAAACGACATTGTGCATCACACACACGGACATTCCACACGGACATTCCACGCACACATACATGTTAATTCCACACGCACACACGGACGTTCTGCACACAAACACGGCTAGCATACGCAATTCACACAGGTGCCACACGGACCATAAAAACGGACACAAAAACGGGACACGGACCCGAAAAACGGCCCGTAACACACATGCGTGTTTTTCACGGACGTGTGAAGGGGGCCTAAGACAAAGGGAAGAGGAGGAAGAAGTAGGGAAGGGTGGAGTACGGGAATAAAAGATGGGTAGACTCTGAGAGCATTCAAGTGAGAGAGGATGCTTGGTGAGGACTGGTACCGCTTGTCCTCTATGAACCTCACCCTTGTGCTTCCTCTTCTGCTGCAATTATTGAGAGAAATTCTGAGGATTTCCTATAAGCCATCCACTGGTTCCAAACCTTGTGGAAGGAGTCTAGGCTAAGTTGAGAGAGGGAGGCCAGTTCCTCCGTGCGAAATAACAGGTCTATTTTGCTAAGTACCTGCTTTTTGGTCGGGGTGTTGGGTGTAAGCCAGAACGTGGGGACTAAAAGCTTACCCGCTGCCACCACAAAAGCCGCCAGTTTTGACAGAGAATTATTAGCCGGCCAGATCGGGAAAGTTGAGTAGGACCATTTCTGTGGTGAGCTGGACTTTACCGCCCACAAGAGACAAAATCAGTAGTGAGATGTCCCGCCAAAAGGAGCTAATTATTGGGCACCCCCACCATATGTGAAAGTACGGACCCTCCTCCGCACCACATCTCCAGCACAATGAGGAAGAGGATGGATACCATTGGTGCGACTGCACCGGTGTAGTATACCACCTGATTACCACTTTATATGAGTTTTCCTTAATTCTGATGCAGCGTGAAGGGCCGTGATCGCTTGTAAATAAGGTTGACCTGTGGGTCCGAAAAGGTGATGCCCATGTCCTTCTCCCAGTTTCCCACAAAGGCCCTCTTCTTGGGTATACTATCGGAGATCAAAAGACAGTAAATTTGTGAAAGGACCTTCATGGGAGACCTCAGCTGAGAACATAGTGCCTCAAATTTCGTGAGTGGCCTTGGTGAGCTCCTTTCTAGTTGCAGGCTGTGGACGAAGTTTTTTATTCTGTTATAATGTAGAAAAGTTAAGTTTGTGAGTTCGGGAAATTACCCAATTCGTGGTATGTTAGTAGAGAACCATCTTTCATCAACTCATGTACAGGGATAGCGAGGTTAAGGGACTGATTATCAGTGTTTCCATCTATGTGTGGTTGGCGGAGGCACAAAATATCTGAGATATGAGTTAAGGGAGACCCACATGGAGCCAGTACCCTTGCTAAGTTTCTCCACTCCAGGAACGTGGCCCTCGTCAGGATATTAGGTATTTTCCTTTTCCGATCGAGTCCAGGAGGTAGAAGTAGGAGGGAGTTAAGGGGGATTGAGGCCAAACAGTCCTCTACACTAACCCATGCCTTCTCCTTGGGTCTCCGGATCCAGTCCAGTGCTCTGGTAGCTAGTACCGCTTGATAATATAAACAGATGTTTGGTGCCCCTATTCCTCCTCTATGTTTGGGTAAAGACAGAGTGCGGAAGTTTATGCAGGATCTATTGTTGTTCCAAATAAACTTTCTAATAAGTGAGTTAGCCTGTGCTAGGAATGAATCTGGGACCTGAATTGGTAACATTTGGAATAAGTAAACAAATTTTGGAAGGATTATACTCTATCAAGTTCTTTCGCCCTATCCACGACAAAAATGGGGCCCTCCAGGAATTAATACACTCTGAGATCTTTGGTAGTAAGGGTTTGAAGTTGAGCTCAAAGAGATCTTTGGGATTCCGGCCAATCTGAATACCTAGGTATGTAATAAACTTTGGTGGCCAACGAAAAGGGAAGTTAGCTTTAAGGCTGGTAATTAGATGTGTAGGAATATTTAAACCAATGGCTTCTGACTTAGATGGATTTATTTTAAAATTAGATAAGGAGCTATATTGTTCCAGAATTGTCATGAGTGCTGGGATGCCTTTGCTGTGTTGTGATAAGATGACAAGGAGGTCATCCGCAAAAGCCGCGGTTTTATGCGTTGCACCGCCTACTTTTATTACCTGAATATCCCCGCATTTTTTAATTGCTTTTATCAGGGGCTCCATCACTAAGACAAAAAGAGTAGGGGACAGCGGGCACCCCTGCCTAGTCCCGTTCTGGATATCAAATGGGTCCGTTAAGGAATTGTTGAGTTTAATCCTTGCTGATGGGAAGGTGTACATTTGCATTATAGCCTGAATAAGGGGCTGGGGGAAAAGTAGGTGTGTGAGGGTCCCCTTAAGGAAAGTCCAGTCCACCCTGTCAAACGCTTTCTCAGCGTCTGTGCCCAGTAGGATCAAGGGGGTTTTGTTCAGATTAGCGTGCTGTAGGAGATATAGAACACGTATAGCATTATCTTTGCCTTCCCTTCACTTTACGAATCCTGTCTGGTCTGTGGAGATAAGATGGGGGAGGGACTCGGCCATTCTACTAGCAATCATTCTAGCAATGATTTTTAAATCAACGTTGAGTAGAGAAATTGGCCTGTAATTGCTGCAAAGTTCGGGGTCCTTCCCCTCTTTATGTATTAGGGAAATGTGAGCTTCTAAAGCCTGTTTAGGGAAGGGATGACCAGCCATAACAGCGTTACATGTGTTAAGTAGATGAGGTGTTAATATTCTAGAGAATGATTTGTAGTAAGTTATCGGGAGACCATCAGGCCCTGGCGCTTTCCCCTGAGGGGTTCTGGACAGGGTGGACTGGAGTTCCGAAAAGTTAAAGGGCCTAGAAAGAGCTGTTTGTTGGTCTAGGGTCAACTTGGGTAGCTGTAGTTTGGAAAGAAAATCATGGATGACGGGGATTCTCTTTTCTTTTTCCTCGAATGTCTCGTTCAGGCGGATTTGATAAGGATCTCTATAGAATCTTAGAAATTCTGCAGAAATCCCAGAAGGGTCCGTGGTGCGGCCACCCCCTGCTGTTTTAAGCAATTGAACAAAGGTGCGTGCTTGGCGCTTTTTGATTAGGGACATCATTAGTTTTGATGCCCTGTCCCCGTGAACATATAGCTTATTTTTCCAGTTCATGTATAACTTGGCTGATTGCTTGTTAAGCAAATCTTTCAAGCTTTGCCTTTTAGCGGCTAACTGTTCCGCTACCGAACCGATCTGGGATTTCTTGTGTGATAGTTCCAGGGCTGCTATCTCTTCATATAATTTGTGAAGTGTATTTTTCCGTATTCTATTTAGATATGACGCGAAGGAGATTATCTCCCCCCTAATTACCGCCTTGTGAGCTTCCCAAACGGTGGGCGAAGAAATCTCCGGGGTCTCATTTATTCTAAAGTAATTTTCCAGAGCGGCCTGTATGCGTTTCTTGTTATCATGGGAAGATAGGATAGACTCATTGAGCCTCCAGGTTCTAATGTCTGAGTGTGATTTCTGGAGTGTAAGGTGGATTGTGACGATCGAGTGATCCGATAGGACTGCTGGAAGGATATCAGACTTAAGCACCGCAGGCAAAAAAGACTTAGATATAAATATATAGTTGATTCTATGATAAGAATGGTGCGGATGTGAATAATAAGTGTAATCCCGGTCAGAGGGATGGAGATATCGCCATGAGTCTAATAGAGATAACATTTTCAGAGAGTTTTTAACCCGAGCTAGATCTCTTAAAGATATGTGATACCTCCTTGCCGTGGAGTCCAACGAGGGGTCCATTGACAAATTCAAGTCTCCACACAAGAAGAGCAGTCCCTCTGAAAAGAGACCAAACTTCGTGATAGTAGACAAAATCCACTTAATTTGTTTCTTATTTGGGGCATAAATGCTTCCAATCGTAATCAAGGATCTGCCAGTAAGACCTTTCACAAAGATGTATCTGCCATCCGGGTCTGCTCTGTACTCGATTACCGAGAAAGGGATGTTTTTTGAGATGGCGATAGAAATTCCTCTGGAGCCTTTTTGCGGGGAAGGTGCGTGAAACCACTGGTTATAATGATTCCTATCAAAGTTGGGTACTTTATCAGATAAAAAATGTGTCTCTTGAAGGGCTAAAATGCCAATACCTTCCCTGCAGAATCTATCAAGAGCTTGTGATCGTGAAATGGGGGAATTGAAACCATGTGTATTGTGGCTGGCTACTTTAATTACCTTGTGTGCAGAAGCCATGGCGAAGTGCAGATCGAGTGGCGGTTTGCCGACAGGAATACCTCTCAGAGCCGTAGGTTGGGAGGGAGGGAGGAAAGACCAGGAAAGGGGGAGGGGGGATGACAACACAAAATGTTCAATTCTAGAAGAAAAGATTTATTATATTTAACAACATGAGTTCGATAGGACTTGTGACTGGATGGGTGTAAATCTTGTGGGCTGGGTAACTTTTAACAGTTTGTCGATTCTATATGTAGTGATGTAAGGGATGGTGATAGCAGGCGTAGCTTCCCTGAGGCGCCTCCTTAGGGTGGAATCCCCGGTATAGCACATCCAAAGAAGTTCAAAAAGGCTTTTGGGAGGGCGTTAAATTCAATGTTCCCAACGTGGGGACTACCCTATTTCTTTAGAGGTGAAAGCAGTGTTTTTTTAGCACCTCAGGGGTAAGACATTGGAGTTTTTTTGGAGGTCTAGACAGTTCCCCTGGGAAGTCTGGATCCCAGCTCCCTGGTGTTTCCAAAAGCAAAGAGTGAGGATGGGAACACGCCTGATGTAGAGTAGGGCTCAGATAATGCCTCAGACCTGTTTTCTAGTCGAGTTTAGCAGGAGCATTTTTGCAGCTTTGTGCTTGTGCTTCTGGGCTTTGGGCGTGGTTACTGTGTGCCACGGAGCAGGAATCGGCATTGTTTGAACCATGGATGCGAGTTGTGTTGCTTCCAGGTTCGGGGGTTTCTCCAAAACAATATTCAACTCCTCACAGATCTTGAGGATTTCTGTTTGTGTCCTGGCCTGATATCTTTTATCCATGGCAGTGACTGCGATCCCAAAAGGAAATAGCCACCTATATTGGAACTGTTTCAGATGCAGGGCTTCTGTAAAGGGTTTGAGGGCACATCTCTTGTTGAGAGTGGAGACAGCAAGATCTTGAAAAATTAAAATATTGGTTCCTTCATAGGTGATATTTTCCGACTCCCTGGCTCTTTTGAGTACTAGCTCTTTTGCACAAAAGTCTAAGAAGCGACATATAATATCCCGAGGTGGGTCAGACTGTTTGGGTCTGGGTCTCAGAGACCTGTGTGCTCTGACTAGGTCTAGTAAGCTTGGGTCATCTGGGAGGAGCAACTTTGTAAATATTTCTTTGAGAGCAGAGTCTAATGCTTCTGTAGCGACTGACTCTGGCAGGTCTTTAACACGAAGGTTATTCCTTTGTTCCCTGTTCTCGTGATCTTCCAGGGTGTTGTAGATTTGGTTGATATGACCTTCTTGGGCCTGGAGACAGGTGAGGGTAGAGTTTGCTTGATGAACCACAGCGGAATTGGCGGACTCCAGCGCATTCACTCTGTGGCCAATTTGCGCTACATCCTGCTTAATGTCCGTTAGGTCTTTTAGGACAGGAGCCATGGTCTTAGCAAGAAGGCGCTTCATAAAAGATCTTGAAAAAGGTTGCTCCTTCTGCTTTCCTTTCTCCTCCATATCGCTCTCTTCCTCAGACTCAGAATCTTCCCTTGCAGGTGTGGCAGGAAGAAGAGATGCCATCTGTTTTGGGTTTTATGTAGTTTTTTTGTATTCAGTACAAACAGGGAGTGGCCCCCTTCTCAGCGAGCTGGACATTTCATTCTGTGAATCCCCCTGACTGTGTGTGTCCTGTTGGGACCCGGTCGCTCTCAGCCCTTAGCCACATTGAGGCCTATTTTAGACCCATGGTAAGGTTTTAATATTAGAGAGTGTAGGTACTATCCCAACTGGGTACACCTTGGCGTTGGTGGGATAGCTTTATGCTTTTTTTGATCAAAAACAGTGTTTACTAAGTACCCTATGTTTATATGCACTATGCTTTTATTTAGTTACAGCAGGGTATGTTTTCACAATTTTTTCCTTGGTTTCTCTTTGTCTCATGGCCAGTGTGAACATGGTCTCACAAGTACCATGTATACCATCTCATACTCCAGCTCACTTTTTTGTTTTTATGTAGTTTTTTTGTATTCAGTACAAACAGGGAGTGGCCCCCTTCTCAGCGAGCTGGACATTTCATTCTGTGAATCCCCCTGACTGTGTGTGTCCTGTTGGGACCCGGTCGCTCTCAGCCCTTAGCCACATTGAGGCCTATTTTAGACCCATGGTAAGGTTTTAATATTAGAGAGTGTAGGTACTATCCCAACTGGGTACACCTTGGCGTTGGTGGGATAGCTTTATGCTTTTTTTGATCAAAAACAGTGTTTACTAAGTACCCTATGTTTATATGCACTATGCTTTTATTTAGTTACAGCAGGGTATGTTTTCACAATTTTTTTCCTTGGTTTCTCTTTGTCTCATGGCCAGTGTGAACATGGTCTCACAAGTACCATGTATACCATCTCATACTCCAGCTCACTTTTTTGTTTTTATGTAGTTTTTTTGTATTCAGTACAAACAGGGAGTGGCCCCCTTCTCAGCGAGCTGGACATTTCATTCTGTGAATCCCCCTGACTGTGTGTGTCCTGTTGGGACCCGGTCGCTCTCAGCCCTTAGCCACATTGAGGCCTATTTTAGACCCATGGTAAGGTTTTAATATTAGAGAGTGTAGGTACTATCCCAACTGGGTACACCTTGGCGTTGGTGGGATAGCTTTATGCTTTTTTTGATCAAAAACAGTGTTTACTAAGTACCCTATGTTTATATGCACTATGCTTTTATTTAGTTACAGCAGGGTATGTTTTCACAATTTTTTCCTTGGTTTCTCTTTGTCTCATGGCCAGTGTGAACATGGTCTCACAAGTACCATGTATACCATCTCATACTCCAGCTCACTTTTTTGTTTTTATGTAGTTTTTTTGTATTCAGTACAAACAGGGAGTGGCCCCCTTCTCAGCGAGCTGGACATTTCATTCTGTGAATCCCCCTGACTGTGTGTGTCCTGTTGGGACCCGGTCGCTCTCAGCCCTTAGCCACATTGAGGCCTATTTTAGACCCATGGTAAGGTTTTAATATTAGAGAGTGTAGGTACTATCCCAACTGGGTACACCTTGGCGTTGGTGGGATAGCTTTATGCTTTTTTTGATCAAAAACAGTGTTTACTAAGTACCCTATGTTTATATGCACTATGCTTTTATTTAGTTACAGCAGGGTATGTTTTCACAATTTTTTTCCTTGGTTTCTCTTTGTCTCATGGCCAGTGTGAACATGGTCTCACAAGTACCATGTATACCATCTCATACTCCAGCTCACTTTTTTGTTTTTATGTAGTTTTTTTGTATTCAGTACAAACAGGGAGTGGCCCCCTTCTCAGCGAGCTGGACATTTCATTCTGTGAATCCCCCTGACTGTGTGTGTCCTGTTGGGACCCGGTCGCTCTCAGCCCTTAGCCACATTGAGGCCTATTTTAGACCCATGGTAAGGTTTTAATATTAGAGAGTGTAGGTACTATCCCAACTGGGTACACCTTGGCGTTGGTGGGATAGCTTTATGCTTTTTTTGATCAAAAACAGTGTTTACTAAGTACCCTATGTTTATATGCACTATGCTTTTATTTAGTTACAGCAGGGTATGTTTTCACAATTTTTTCCTTGGTTTCTCTCTGTTTTGGGTTTTGCATGTGCTTTTTAATAAATTTATCAATTTCTGCTTGGGTTGATGATGAGGCCGGTCTATAAGTGGCTCCCGCAGCCTTGTTTCCGATTTTCACCATCCTGTGTTCTCAGTTGCTTAGCTATAGAAATTGACCTCCATCCGGTCTCCGTCTCTGACAGGTTTAACTCATTTTAACTCCACACTGGGTATGCTGTTAGGGAAGGATGGAGTGGGACTTCGACTTTAATGTATTATGTCCAACTACAATGGCAGTGGGAGAGGGTTAAATTATTCTGATATAGATGTGTGTTGATACTCTTGTCGGGCTGCAGGGGGAGCCGGCCACCACCACTCAGGAATGCTGAAGATCCAATGTTACCCGATGGAGATTTAGTAGGGGCAGTGTAGGGTTATTTCTGGTAAGGAAACAGTAGACTGGTCAGCATAGACACCCTTGCTGTCACCTTATTTCTAATTCTCACCAGTAGAAGTAAGTCCTCCACTTGGGGGTATTGTGATCAGCCACACTTGCAGCAGGAGGGGGAGGGACTGTTCTTTTGTATGTGTATCTTAAAACTCTTGACAAGCTGCAGGGGGCTCTTGTCACTACTATCCAGTGGTGTTGTTTTTTAGGCAGACTATAGTAAATTCTTGTGGAGAGACAGCAGTCAGATCGGCACCAACACTCTTTCTATTCCCCTCTGCACCTCCAGTGCTCAGGGGCACAGCTCTTTATGGTGGATGAGGCTTCAGATAGTCAAGGGTTAACTCTTCAGATGTTATGAGGGCACTGGATGTTATCAGATCTCAGGGCGTACTTTCTTCTCTGGAGGTCTTAGCTTTCCCTCTTCTCCGCCGACCAGGCCCTCCACTTCACCCTAGTACTGCTCCCTCCCCTCAAGGGAAACCAGCCTCAGACTCCCCCACACCCGTGTGCAGCCCCTGTGCTTCTTATCAGAGCAGTGTGACTGGTGCTGCGGGGGTGAGGGTTAATTTACAGCCCTAGTGGGTAACGGCACTCTAGTGGGTGGCACTGGCTTTAGAGCCAGGGGATGTATGCGTCCGAGGACCAGCCAGTTACCCGGCTGGTTGTCGCCCCTATGCACGGGGGATTTCCACTCACCAGCCTCCTCTCTCTTGCCGTTCACCTGTCACTTCACTGCCTGCCTCCAGCCGGCTCTCTCTCAGGCCCGACAGTCACCAGGCGGCTCCCCTTCACTGTGTCCGGCTCGTGCTCCACTCCGCTCCAGCGTCTCTCCCTCCTCCAGGCCAGGTAAGTGTCTGCTTCTCCTCCGCTTTGGGGCTCCTGGGTCTCCCTTCCTCCCTTGTGTTCTTCCCGGATCTTCAGGCCTCCGTTCCCTCTGACACAAGATGGCGCCGGCTTACTGCCGTTCTCCCGCGCTCTCTGTGGATTTCACTGCCCACTTCTGCTGTCGGTATCCGGGGCTCAGCTCTCCCTCCTCCAGGTTCCGCTCCCACTCCGGTATCGTTCAGCGGTCTTCACCCGTCGGCTCTCCTTCCTCTGGGCGGTTTTCACTGCGCTCCCGGTCTCGGCGTCTGCAGTGTGGTCACAGGCTTCCCTTGAGAATAATGTCTGCTGGGCTTCAGGTAGGGTCCTGTCCCACAATACTCATCTCCTGGGGTCCGCTGGATTTCAGGGTTGGTATATGGAGGCTTCAGATGTATCTAAGTCGGGCAGGGGCTCAAATGTCTCTGGATGTCTCGGAGCTCTATCAGATACGTCCTCCTGCATCAGCGGCCATTTTGGACTCCTCCAGTATGGTGTCTCTCACTGCTCCCCACTCAGTAAGATGTCCCCACATGTCCCCACCCAAAATGATGTCACCTACAGCCCACCCCTTACTCAGAATCATGTACATACCAGTCCACCCCACTACCATCCACTTAGAATGATGTTGCCACAATCCACTCCCACTGAATATGAAATCCCACTGCCCAACTCACACCCAGTATTGTGTTCCTCAGAGACTACCCCCTACTTAATATGATTTACCCCACTGCCCACACTAAGGATGATGTCCCCAGATACCACCCCCAGTGAATAAGCTGTCCCACACAGACAACTGCCCCACTCAAATAAATAAACATTACTCACCTTGCCCTGTTTTTCCAGTGCACTGCTTTGGTCAGTGCAGTGTGAGTACTGTGGCCCCACACTAAATATTGATATAGTGACATCATCAGTGCCCAGACTCTCAGACTCACAGGCATAAGCTGAACGATTGATCATGGACCTTTTGGCTAATTGATCCAACATTCTGTTCAACGTTATCCATGAGCTGGAGAAGCGGGTGAGAGAGCCAGGTATTCTCATCAGCTTATAGCTAGTAGATGTGTGGTCTGTTACTATGGGTCATAAGCCCTGATGTAAGTTTATATTTGCTTTCTGCTCTGTGTAACATGCTCAGATCATTACAATCACCCCACAGTTTTCTATAGACCCTGAATATGAAAAAATTCTAGACCGCTCTGCTAGGGTCAATTCAGACTTCTGTTTTTTATACAATACAGATTAGACAAGCAGCCCATTCTAAAGAGCCGGATTCTGGTCCCCATAGACTTATATGGGGACCAGCATCTGGACAGATATCCAGGATTAATTCTGTGCCCAAACTGGATTTTCTTTAACCTGCTTGGACCCGCCGATCCCAGGAATGTGTGATGCCGCCCATCACTAATCTTGAATAATTCATGATGGATTTGAGTCACAATGGCTCAACCATAAGACTTACTGAGAATACCATCATTGTGAAGGATATTTTTTTTTATATTAAATTAGTGGTCCAGACTGATGGCTCCATCCATACTAAATTTTTCACAATGAGATTACTGTAAATGCGTTAGTATGTGCCTCCTCAACACACCCAAGCTCTACTGTTAGGGCAATACCGACTAGTCAATTTCTTAGACCGAGGAGGATATGTTCTGCTAAGGAGTTATTTGAAGAACAAGCAGTGGATTTAAAAGAACTCATTTCAGCTAGAAGATATAGCATTAGATCTATATGCATATCATATCACCATGCTAAAAATATGACGAGGTGTAAATCAACTCCAAAAAAATACACACAATGACTAAATTCCAAGATCAAAAATACATCTTGAATTACAATCATCAGTGAGAAAGAATGCGGGTATATTAAAGAAACAGTGGTCTATATTAAAAACCGAACCCATCCTATTTAGGGTGTTTTCCCAATTTCCCATTGATGACTGCAAGCAGAGCTAAAACCTTCAAGGACCATATAGTCAGAAGCCACTATGTGGCCAATTCCCCAAATCCATTTAATGCTGGTAAATAAAAATGGGGTTTTTATCCCAGTAGAGAATGCTTGGTGTGCAAAAATTTAGTACAGTCTACATCCTTCAATTCAGCTGATTCGACCAGTGAATTATAAAATACTGGATTACATATTATGCAGCAGCACATATGTCATGTACTATGCCACATGCAACTGTAAATTAATTCATATAGGACTGACATCTTTAACTGTGAATCCGCACTCGTAAACATGATATTCTAGCAGCATGTATAGTGGAAGATATCAGTATATCAAAAACAATCCCAAAACATTTTAGAATTTATCACAACAGTAATCCCAATGATTTTCAGATCAAAGGCATAGACCGAAAAAGATGTGGCTGAAGAGGTGAAGACATGAAACGTCTATTGGCACAACTGGAATGCTGCCTCTGTCGCTCGCCGCGGCGGCTGGCGTCCCGGAAATCACACTGCGCATGCGAGCATCACGTGAATCTGATTGGACGCCGGGAAGCGCGGGGAGAGAGGAGGTGACTCAACCAGCACGCGCTCACACAGTGCAGCTGTGGCAGACATATTAGATATGGGCAAAGGTGAGGGCAAAACGTTCTTAGATGTATAGCCATTACGTTGGATTAATTTGAACACATACATGGAATCCTGATGTATTATTCGTGATAGTATTGGCATATTTATGCCATCAATATACAACGTTAACCCAGTATTTATATGATGTGCTGCTCAACAACAATATAATATATTATTGGATCGTCTTTACTTGGTCCTATGCTGTTTTCCATTATTCAAGCTGGTAGACAGATATTGGTGCCAGTCATCACTGCCCTGTGATAAATAGAACATAACAAATATGACATACGTTTAAAATACAATGACGGAGATAGATTAGAGCAATCATTACTCTCTATTGGTGCTTTTGAGAACTACAGAAAGGGTCTAAAACTAATTACATCATTTAAACCTTTGGGTTTCACTGTGTTCAGCAAGGTGATCCATTTTGCCTCCTTTTGAGCAAGGATATTTTTGTAATTACCGCCTCTAGCTCCTAGATAGACTCTGTCAATCCCCCTGAATTTAAGGAGTCTCCAATTATTTCCGTGAAATTCTCTAAAATGCTTAGGGATATTCTTCAAAGCCTCCACATCTTCTTTGTGGCCTTAATAGCATTTTTAATGTCCCTAATGTGCTCCATTATTCTAATCCTAAACTCTCTAGATGTCAAGCCCACGTATATGAGCCCACAGGGGCATATGGCCCAATAAATAACTCCTGTCATGCGACAGTTAATGAAATGTAAGATCTTATAAGTGGCCGTATTGTTGAAGTTGAAAAATTCACAGGATTTTGTTATTTGTGCACAAGCTCCACAATCCCCGCAGTGATATGATCCCCATTTTGGACCCCTGGTGTTTCCAAAGAAGTTACTAGGAGGAGGGGTATAATGACTGCGCACGACTAAATATTTTATAGTTTTAGATTTTTTAGGGCTTATTGCTGGTTTAGTAGTTAGAACGGGCACCAAATCATTATCGGACAAAAGGATTGGCCAGTATCTTTCTATAATTTTCGTCATCTCATGCCATTGGGCATGATACGGTGTGATGTACCTTACCTTTTGATCTTTATTTCTAGTAGCTGTCTTGAGGAGCTGGGATCAATGAGTTTCTTTGGCTCGCATGTAGCCTCTATGTATAGAATCTTCCCCATAATGGCGAAAATAGAAACGCCTTTTTAGGTCATCAGCTTGATTTTCAAATAATGCATTAGTGGAACAAATGAGTTTAGCGTGTAAAAACTGACCTGTTGGCACAGCTCTAATTGTCTGTGTCGGATGGGAATACCTCGCGCTTAATAGAGAGTTAACAGTTTTCTTCCAGTAAACATTTGTTATTAGTGTCCCTTCAATCCCCTTCTATACCTTGACATCTAGGTATTCAAAGTTTTCTTTGCTGTAAGTGAAGGTAAGCCTGATGTTAAGGTTGTTGTTATTGAGTTCCTTCATGAAGTGTTTCAACTGGTGGATCTCCCCCTCCCAAATCATAAATACATCATCTATAAAACGCAGCCACATATGGACTGCGCCAGATGGAGTAGATGAAAAATCAATGGACCGCTCCCACCACCCAAGAAGCAGGTTAGCATATGAAGGAGCACAAGGCACCCCCATTGCGGTCCCCCTTTCCTGGAGGTAGTAGCGGTCCTTAACCCCTTCAGCCCCGGGCACTTTCCGTTTTTGCGTTTTTGTTTTTTGCTCCTTTTCTTCCGATAGCCGTAACTTTTTTATTATTTCGTCAATCTTGCCATATGAGGGCTTGTTTTTTGCGGAACAAGTTGTACTTTTAAATGAAATCATAGGTTTTACCATATAGTGTACTGGAAAACAGCAAAAAAATTCCAAGTGTGGAAAAACTGCAAAAAAAGTGTGATCGCACAATAGTTTTTGGGATGTTTTATTCACCATGTTCACTTTATGGTAAAACTAAGGTATCTATGTGATGCCTCAGATTGGTGCGAGTTTTTAGACACCAAACATGTATAGGTTTACTTGTATCTAAGGGGTTAAAAAAAATTCACAAGTTTGTCCAATAAAAGTGGCGTATGTTTTGCGCCATTTTCCGAAACACGTAGAGTTCTCATTTTTCGGGATCTATGGCTCAGTGATGGCTTATTTTTTGCATCTCGAGCTAACATTTTTAATGGTACCATTTTTGAGCAGATGCTATAATTTGATCGCCTATTATTGCATTTTGCGTAAAACATGCGGCGACCAAAAAACGTAATTTTGGCGTTTGGAATTTTTTTGCCACTACGCCGTTTACTAATCAGATTAATTGATTTTATATTTTGATAGATCGTGCATTTCTGAACGCGGCCATACCAAATATGTGTATATTTATTTATTTTTTAACCCTGTAATTTTCAATGGGGTGAAAGGGGGGTGATTTGAACTTTTAGGTTTTTTGTTTTTTTTTTATTTTTTAAAACTTTTTTCTTACTTTTTTTTTAATTTTACTAGTTCCCCTAGGGGGCTATTGCGATCAGCAATCCGATCGCTGATCGCTATCTGCTGATCACAGCTTTACAGCTGTAAACAGCAAAAATAGTCACTTTCTTTTTCCCTCTGCTCCTGGCCGAGGGAAAACGAAAGTGAAACTTCGTTGCTGCAGGTGTCATTACCACCGATAGTCACGTGATCACGTACGTGACTTCCGGTGGGGGCGGCGGTAAGTAAAAAACATGGTCGCGCGCATTTAGATCTTGCTGCCAGACTTTGGCAGCAAGATTTAAGGGGTTAATGGCCGCGGGTGGAAGCGATTCCACCCGCGGCTAGCAGGCACACATGTCAGCTGTTGAAAACAGCTGATATGTGTACCGACCACCGCCGCCTGCCCGCGGCAGGGGGCGGGGCTTAACGGGACACGATCCATGACGGATAGATCCGTCCAAGGTCGTGAAGGGGTTAAACAAAAAATAATTATGATTTAACATAAATTTTAATAATGTGAGAAGGAGATCCACCAGTTGATCATCCATGTCTTTCATTCTTAAGTACTGTAAAGGCCACTTTACACGCAGAGATAAATCTTTGGCAGATCTGTGGTTGCAGTGAAATCATGGACATATTGTTCCATTTGTACACAGCCACAAACATGGCACTGATTGTCCACAATTTCACTGCAACCACAGATCTGCCGCAGATTTATCTCTGTGTGTAAAGTGGCCTTTAGATTCTGCCGCACTCACTCCATCCTGATGGGCTATAGATGTATAGAGTGAGTGGACATCTGCAGTGACCATGACCATGTCTGTTTCCATGGTCAAGTCTTCCAATCTATTAAGGAATTCAGTGGAATCCCTAATGTAGGATGGTAGTGTAATCACACTTTTTTTTGAGGTAATGGTTCAAAAACTTACAGATGGGCTCGCACAGACTATTATTCCCCGACACCGTGGGTCTCCCCGGGGGACATTCTATATCTTTATGTACCTTAGGTACAAAGTATATCGTTGGTATGACTGGATGTTCTTGGATAAGGCCCTCAAAGATGGATTTTGGAATAGTCCCTTCATCATATGCCTTTTGGAGTCTTGCCATTAGGTCATTACTGAATCTTATTGTGGGGTTTCCCTGCAATTTGGTGTAGCAGGATCTATCATTAAGTTGTTTGTAAGCCTCTTCTTAGTATGCTTTTATAGAACACACAATCACATTACCACCTTTGTCGGCCTGTTTTATTACTATATCTTTCCTTGCTTGTAGTTATTATTGTAAACATGAATATTGTGACCGAACTATCATGAAACATATATGTAAGCACTGTATGCCATTATATGTCTATATTGTGTTCAGGATATCATGTGATATTGTTATGAAAAACTGAAGTCTGATTACTCTATGTACCCGCCTAGCCATATTCCATGGGATGATATTGTATAACTGACAACACTTCCCTGGTTAGTTTTATGCACGGGTTTGCACATGATTTTAATTACCACTGTTCTCACTGCTTGTCCCAGCTATTACAAATATAAATAAAACCAATTTGTTATACGATTTTTCTATATATATGTGGTTGTCTAATTTTCGGACCTCAATAATTTTTTCATTACCTACCATCCTGGTTTTAAAAACACTAAGGTAGATGCATTGTCCAGGAGTTTTCCAAGTGGGGAACCTTATGAGGCAATCAGTACACAGGTTGAGTCTGAGAATCCTGATCCTCAGCATGAGGTACCATCTGGGGTTCCAGTTAATAACTAATTTGTTCCCCTGAGCCTTTGTGACGCCTTGGCCTATCAGGCTGTCACAGGGTGTTGCACAATTTTCCTTTCCGTGCAGCATCCATCTCTCCCTTGGTTCCAGGTGTCACCCAGTGATGTGCTAAGCCCAGCATGCAAATCCCACACACACACATCAGGGGGCAGGTCCAGTGAGGAAAGGGACGCCCACCGAAAGGTTAGGCAGACTGGGTGGGAGGTGACTAGTTAGTCGTCGGCAGGGGAGCAATGAGAGCAGAGGGCTCTCAAGTAGCTCTCAGTGAGGAGAGCAGGCTGGGGAGTTGGAGCTCCCAGACAGCGTGAGAGAGTAGCCTCAGAGAGTGAGGGGCTGTGGAAGTGGAGGCTCCCAGAGGGTCAGACTAGACCAAAGCACACTAGTAACATCACTGGGAACGGTAACCTGTACGTGCACCCCCTCAGCGGCAGCGGTACTGCAGGACGTTTGGTTGAATCACTGCCTGTGTGTTCATTGACCTCACAAATCAACACAGCCTCATCCAGCACCACGATAACCACTGTAAGTTTCTCTGCTCCCTGTCTCCCAGGCCTACAGCCCACGGTTCCCCTTTTCCACCATCACTGGGCCCCGGGGCACAACCCCCTACCCACGGTGGGGTTAAACACCTTGCTGGTATACCACCACCAACAGGCTCCCCCACCAACAGCAGCAGTGATACACCATCTTACCATGCACCGTGGGTGGTGTCACGAACTTCTAATCCCCCTGTACATAGTCCCCCTTTCATTGAGTGGCTGCATGACCCCCGGGTCCGGAGATCCCTCGAGCCACCGCGGATCCGGATCCAAGCAGCCCGGCTGCTGGTACGGGGGCAGCACACCTCAAATTTTCTGGCGTCAAGAACAGGATATGAGCAGGACCCACTTACCTGGGTGACGTGCGCCTTGAAAGCCGAAAACCGCGAGTCAAGAGTCCTTTTCCCGCCGATTCCGCCATTGTCCGCCATCTTTTCGCACCAAAATGTTGTCTTACCCGAGAAAGCGCGCAAAGCCTAAGCCCCGCCCTTTGTCTTACGTGTGAGGCCGGAATCGGAAGTTCCCAGAGGGCCACAGCGCGTGAAAGGGTGCTGAGAAAAGACCAAGGGGGCGCGCAAAGATGTCGGCGCCATACGCTGAAATGTAACCACAGCGAAAGTGGAGCAGGGATGCCAGGACTCTGCGACAACGTTCCTGGACGACGCAGAGGCAAGATGGCAGCCTGGAGGTGGTCACAGGAACGTGCTGTTCCCGGGACCGCGACTTGGATGGAAGAAGAGACGGAGCAGCTGTGCAGGAGAATGCGGATGCAGTTCCTATTTATACTGAATCACTGGAGGGAGAGATAAGGAGCCTGGCAGTGGCGGTGCGAGCCCGTGAGATCGAAATCCCACGTGAAGAGAGGGTAAGCGGTTACCCAATCCCTATTGATTGCCCAAATCTGGCCACAGTGGCTGAGGGATCCGGACCGTCCCCGCTCGCGGTGAGCGCTCCACCATCAACTACCCCGTCCTCGGCGGATGCCGAGCTGCCCACACCAGCCCCGGCAGCGGAACCTTCAGTGCATCTATTAGAAGCTCCAGCTGCAGAGATCCAGACCACGACCCTCATTCCAGTCAGGGCAGCGGTCACCAGACACCGGCCAGACCACACCCGGCCGCATCTACGGGCCCGTCCTCAGAGGCGGAGCACCCGGGCCCTGCAACCCCGGCTGCGGAGCAGTTGGTACATCTACCCGCAAGTTCATAAAAAGTTTTAAAAGTTGTATATGGACTGTCACCTTTGTTGAATGTTCTCCAGTGTTCAAATGGAGGAGGCTGTCAGGGACCGACTGAAGGGTTCCTGATGGAAGGTCACAGACAAGTTCTTTTACAAGTAGACTGCTCCCTCCTTGTTGAACCTTTCTTCCACCCGTTGTTATAGGAGAAAGACTTCCAGGGCCTTGGATGGTGCTGTGCTGGTAGACGGCACCAGGAGGCCCCGGTAGGGTCGGAGCAAGGGGTAACGACTACCAGGTTGCTCAGGACTGTTACCAGCGTCGTCTGTTACAACACCCGGGATCTTAACCTGGTCACGAACTGACCATAGGTATGCAGAGGGTCAGGTTGTTTGGGTGGCAGGTTAATGGGATCCAGGACATTGGGAGTGTGGACTCTGAGTATTTTTGCAGTGTTAGGAAGTGTGCCTCCCCTGTGAGGGATGGAAACTGTTTATACCATGTTATCCCTTTTTTCCTCCTTACAGGAGCAGTTTTAAATAAACCATGATGTGTCCTGTAGCTCGGGGACAAGCTACGTTTAACAGCAGGGAGACGAAAAATCGACTGCAAACAGCTGCTATGCCAAACAATTTCTTTTATTTAGACGATTTTCTCCATAGGTGCAGGTAAAAATGCGTGAGGTGGCTTGGATGCGAGTCCCTCCAAAGGACGACGGCCGTTTCGTCTGTAAGTCAGACTTCTACGTGGACCCGTAGAAGTCTGACTTACAGACGAAACGGCCGTCGTCCTGTGGAGGGACTCGCATCCAAGCCACCTCCCGCATTTTTACCTGCACCTATGGAGAAAATCGTCTAAATAAAAGAAATTGTTTGGCATAGCAGCTGTTTGCGGTCGATTTTTCGTCTCCCTGCTGTTGGATCCCCTAGCTGTCTGCTACCGACCAGCACGCTGCGCCTGAAACCAGCGCCACATGATAACCATCAGCACGTGAGCCACTGAACCAAAAGGTAAATTGAGGGCAGGCAGTGCAGGACTTGTTCTCGTTTGGCTACAAGCTACGTTTAACCAAGGGGGAATGTGATGCCCTGGCTTATCAGGCTGTCACAGGGTGTTGCACAATTTTCCTTTCCGTGCAGCATCCATCTCTCCCTTGGTTCCAGGTGTCATCCAGTGATGTTGTCAGGTTTCCGGGATTTCCAGTTCTCTTTTGAAAGAGCTTGCCCTCGGTTAAGATGGAGTTTACTGTTCTGTTGCCCTACTTCCTGTCCAGCTGCTTAAAAGGCCGCCTCTAAGCCTAGTCCAGTGCCTGAGTATACTGCTTGCTGTGTGCTCCTGCTTTGCTGCTCCTAATTCTTGATTGCCTTTGGATCCTCCTAAAAGACCACCGACACCGTCTCTGGACCGTACCCCGTTTTCTTCAAGCTGTGCCCGGACTCCGTCTGCCATCTTCGGTCAGCACTTCTGCCCGGTACCTTCCGGTTCGTAACCACTCTGGACTATCATCCCGTACGGACACTTCTGGACTTTACCACTTGCCCCTTGTGTCCCGGCTGCTGCGCATTTAGGCCTTCCGGGGTGATTGCCAGACAGTCCCTGTATAGGGGTTCGCTCTTGGTGATCTCCCTGGGGGAGTCCGGTGCGTGGCCCCGGGAATTCCCTTCGCTCCGTTTCGGGAAGGTATTTCGTGTATTATTGTTCTACTGTGTTTGTTCCGTTGTGTACCTATCGTGGTTACCTGTTATAAACATATTTGTACCAAGAACTCGTCTCTGGTTGTCATTGCCCTAACGCTATCGAAATCCTCAGAACATACAATAGTATTACAGATGTGCTAAGACCAGCATTCAAATCCCACACACACACACACACACCAGGGTGCAGGTCCAGTGAGGAAAGGGACGCCCACCAAAGGGTTAAGCAGACTGGGTGGGAGGTGACTAGTTAGTCGTCGGCAGGGGAGCAAAGAGAGCAGAGGGCTCTCAAGTAGCTCTCAGTGAGGAGAGCAGGCTAGGGAGTTGGAGCTCCCAGACTGCATGAGAGAGTAGCCTCAGAGAGTGAGGCGCTGTGTAAGTGGAGGCTCCCGGAGGGTCAGACTAGACCAAAGCACACTAGTAACATCACTGGGAATGGTCACCTGGATGTACTCCACTCAGCGGCAGCGGTACTGCAGGACGTTTGGTTGAATCACTGCCTGTGCGTTCATTGACCTCACAAATCAACATAGCCTCATCCAGCACCACGATAACCACTGTAAGTTTCTCTGTTCTCTGTCTCCCAGGCCTACAGCCCACGACTCCACCATCACCGGGCCCCGGGGCACTACCCCCTACCCATGGAGTGGTTAAACACCTTGCTGCTATACCACCACAACCGGGCTCCCCCACCAACAGCAGCCGTGGTACACCATCTTACCACACACTGTGGGTGGCGTCACGAACTTCTAATCCCCTTGTACATAGTCCCCCTTTCATTTAGTGGCCGCACGACCCCCGAGTCCGAAGATCCTTCGAGCCACCGCGGATCCGAGCAGCCAGGCTGCTGGTACGGGAGTGGCACACCTTCACCTTAAGGTATTAGGGGAGCATTATTATTCTGTCCTGGCTGGTCATCCTAAGGTGAAGGGGATGCTGAATCTCCTGTTGCGTCATTTTTGGTTTCTCAAATCCAGAGGGATGTGGTCTTCTATATATCTGCTTGTACCATCTGTGCGCGTTCTAAGCCATTGCACTTTTGTCTTTCTGGGTGTCTGCTGCCATTAAGCATAACTAGCAAACCTTGGATGGATATTTCCATGGATTTATCTACAGATATTTCTCTTCCTTCTGGTAATATGGTTATTTTATTGCCTTGCCATCTTTACCGAATGCTAAGACGTTAGCTCAGGTATTTATACGGGAGATTGTCAGACTCCATGAAGTCCCATTTGACATTGTCTCTGGTACTTAGTTTATTGCTAATTTCTGTATGGAATTCTGCTCTCGCTTTAATATTAAATTTTCTCACTCATCTACAGTCTAATGGGCTGTCGGGGGCGGAGGAGGGGACGCCGCGCTCTCCCACTGCTCGGGTCCGGCTGCCGCTGCGGCTGCCGCGGCCTGCTGCTGCTGTTGCTCGGTGGCTCGAGCGATTGGGCTGGATCCCGGGGACTCGAGCGGCGCTCCTTGCCCGTGAGTGAAAGGGGTTTTGGGTGTGGGGATAGTTTATTGTCCGTGACGCCACCCACGGTTGTGGTGATTAGGTGTACACCACCGCTGCTCTGGCTGGGGATCCCGGGAGTGATGGTATGGAGCAGCCAGTTGTTGAGTTGCCCCTCCGTGGGTAGGGGTTGGTGATCCCGGGGCCCAGTGATGGGGTGTGTGATGCAGGGCTTGGTGGGTGCAGGGACGCGGGGGCAGCGCTGTGCCTTGCGGCACTGTGGTACTCACTCAGCCTGAGACGGTGACACAGTTCTCGGTAAAACACACGGCTGGAAAGACGGTTCCCACGGACGGCTGCACTTGCTTTTCCCCAGTAGGTGACGGTGATGGTCCCTTTTCCTGCACCTAAAATGATGATGGTTGCGATGGGTTCCCACCGGTAACCCGCTCCCCGGCTTGGATATGGGCCGGAGGAGCCCTACTTTGCCCGCAGGCGCTGGCCCTGAGAAACTGGTGCCCTGGCGGTGTCTCTCTGTAACGGTTGGACTGTTGCCTTCAATCGGGAATTGGTTGTTAGGAGACAGACGTCCCCTTCACTGACGGATTTGGCAAATTCTGGCGACTCCTAGCCTTGCCGGGATCCGAAAGGCCCCTGCCCTGGTGCTGACTGTTCTTCGTATACTGCTCCAGACCGCCGGGTCACCACCCATCCGCGGTCCTTCCAGCAACCTCCGAGCAGTCCCCCTGCAGACTATCACCGCCGTCTGCTGACCTTGCTGTCACTGTCCGGGGCCCACACCCGGACTAACTTCAGGCTTTACTACTCTCACTTTTACTCCTTTACTCAAGCTCCTCTACCACTTCCTTCTACTTCCACTTCCTTAACTGTTCTACCTGGTTCTTCCCGCCTCCAGGGCTGTGAACTCCTTGGTGGGCGGAGCCAACCGCCTGGCCCACCCCCTGGTGTGAACATCAGCCCCTGGAGGAAGGCAACAAGGATTTTAGGTTAGCCTAGATGTTCCTAACTGGGGTGTAGGGTGTGGTGGTGCTATGACCTGTGACCCCTGGCTTGCCCAGGGCGTCACATTCCCCCTTAGCAAAATGCAGACCGTCCGCGGGCTGCCCGTCCAACACCGGTTTTATTTTCTGTAAAATATATAAAAAGGTCAAACGGTAAACATAACAATTCATGACATCATCCCACATCGGGAGGTTCGGTGCTTAAACGTTGCAAACGGTTTACGGTTACGGTCTCCGCTCTCTCCCACCCAAGCAACCTGGCCCTGATGCTGCCCCTAAAGCCCAGGCAGCACCCCTTGACCCCAGTCCAGCACAAGCTACCCGAGCGGGATCTGTCCTTCCCCTCCAGAGGGTAGCCACCGGTTCCTGTGGCGGCTGGGCCCCAGCCTGCTCTGCTGAGGGCCCTCCCTCCAACCTGCCTCTCCGGAGGCGGCAACTGCGGAAACGGTAACGGTAAAACAACTTATTTACATGCCACTAACGTTTGTGGTTGCCCTGCAAGTTCACGGGCTTGTCCATGGAAAGTTCTCCATGCAACTTTTAAACGGTCCCCACGAGGACAACGGTGCCGGCAACGGCCGGTTTTCTCACAATCAAGGTTAATCAGATGAAGCTTCGGTAATCAATTTCTCTTATCATTAAACTTTTTCAACTTGTAAACACACTCAGACTGGTGGTCCCTACGGGGACGGTACAACGGTGCTCCGCTGCCTTTTGCGGCTCAGCAGTCCATTCTCACTCGTGGGGCTCTAGTGCCACCTTCACATGGT
Organism: Anomaloglossus baeobatrachus; assembly: GCF_048569485.1. Lineage (NCBI taxonomy): Eukaryota > Metazoa > Chordata > Amphibia > Anura > Aromobatidae > Anomaloglossus > Anomaloglossus baeobatrachus. The sequence goes on along the minus strand of NC_134355.1, from coordinate 302,494,107 downwards.
GCACCGCTCTGGACCCCAATGGTAGCTCGCTGCAGGCGATCTTCTTCCATATACATGCGGGCATGCATATCTGCTCTACACCCCTCTCGGGCATCGATCTCCCTGCGCAGCTGCTGTTGCCGCCGCTCCCAGTCTGGAGCACTTTCTGCTTGCTCCGGTTCAGCGTGTGCAGGGGACGGACCCAGCCAGAGTCCCTCCGTGTCAGCTACGACCAGCACCTTCAGTAATGAGGGACCCCGCTGTGACATGGCCTGCTCTGCCTCCTGGCAGCTGCATCCCCGCCGTGCCTCCGGTGCATCTTTGCTGACGGCTTCAGCCTTCGGCTTCTTCCATGGAAGCGGATAAGGGCGGTTACGAGCTTCTGCTGCAGGTCGGTCCGCCGGGGCGGATTGGCAGGGTACCGCTACCGGTGGTGGTGGTAGCGGGCCTAGTGGCGGGGCAGTAGCAGCCAACACGGGTAGCGGGGGAGGTAGCAGGGCGAGCGGGTATGGACCGGATCCCTCAGCCGCGATGACCAACCCACTAGGGGCACAGGGGCGTGGGTCACTTACCCTCCCTTCAAAGACTCCCTCCACCTCGCGTCTCCGTATGGCCGCCACCACTTCCGCCATGTCGGCCTCCCACTCCTCCATGAGGAGCTGCATCTTGACCTGCAGACGGCTGCTTAGCTGGACGGTCCGGACTTCCACCCATGCTGCGGGGCCAGGCGCGGGGACCACGGTGTTGTCGGTCGGACTCAGCATCTTTAGCAGCGGCCCCTTCCAGGAACCAGTCAATGGCCGCAGGGTCCTGGCGTCCCTGCTTCTATAGCCGCGGCTACATGCGACCAGTCGCCATTTCATCCCCCTTAGCTTCTTTCCGGCCCCTCCTCTATTGGGGTGGGGTTTTGGCCTTCGCGCCTCTACTACTCGAGAAGACGCTCGAGCGGGAACTTTTCGGATACCTCCGGTGGTCACAAGGCGCACCTCTACCCAACGGCAGAGCGGTAAGATCCTGTTCGTTACGCCAAGTTGTCGCGGGCGGAGGAGGGGACGCCGCGCTCTCCCACTGCTCGGGTCCGGCTGCCGCTGCGGCTGCCGCGACCTGCTGCTGCTGTTGCTCGGTGGCTCGAGCGATTGGGCTGGATCCCGGGGACTCGAGCGGCGCTCCTCGCCCGTGAGTAAAAGGGGTTTTGGGTGTGGGGATAGTTTATTGTCCGTGACGCCACCCACGGTTGTGGTGATTAGGTGTACACCACCGCTGCTTTGGCTGGGGATCCCGGGAGTGATGGTATGGAGCAACCAGTTGTTGTGTTGCCCCTCCGTGGGTAGGGGTTGGTGATCCCGGGGCCCAGTGATGGGGTGTGTGATGCAGGGCTTTGTGGGCGCAGAGACGCGGGGGCAGCGCTGTGCCTTGCGGCACTGTGGTACTCACTCAGCCTGAGACGGTGACACAGTTCTCGGTAAAACACACGGCTGGAAAGACGGTTCCCACGGACGGTTGCACTTGCTTTTCCCCAGTAGGTGACGGTGATGGTCAATTTTCCTGCACCTAAAATGATGATGGTTGCGATGGGTTCCCACCGGTAACCCGCTCCCCGGCTTGGATATGGGCCGGAGGAGCCCTACTTTGCCCGCAGGCGCTGGCCCTGAGAAACTGGTGCCCTGGCGGTGGCGGTGTCTCTCTGTAACGGTTGGACTGTTGCCTTCAATCGGGAATTGGTTGTTAGGAGACAGACGTCCCCTTCACTGACGGATTTGGCAAATTCTGGCGACTCCTAGCCTTGCCGGGATCCGAAAGGCCCCTGCCCTGGTGCTGACTGTTCTTCGTATACTGCTCCAGACCGCCAGGTCACCACCCATCCGCGGTCCTTCCAGCAACCTCCGAGCAATCCCCCTGCAGACTATCACCGCCGTCTGCTGACCTTGCTGTCACTGTCCGGGGCCCACACCCGGACTAACTTCAGGCTTTATTACTCTCACTTTTACTCCTTTACTCAAGCTCCTCTACCACTTCCTTCTACTTCCACTCCTTAACTGTTCTGCCTGGTTCTTCCCCCCTCCAGGGCTGTGAACTCCTTGGTGGGCGGAGCCAACTGCCTGGCCCACCCCCTGGTGTGAACATCAGCCCCTGGAGGAAGGCAACAAGGATTTTAGGTTAGCCTAGATGTTCCTAACTGGGGTGTAGGGTGTGGTGGTGCTATGACCTGTGACCCCTGGCTTGCCCAGGGCGTCACAGGGCAAACAGAGTTCATGAATCAGAACCTGGAGCAGTATTTGTGTTGTTTTGTCTCTGATATCCAGGATGAGTGGTTCTCGTTACTTACTCTGGCTGAGTTAATTTATTAATAACCACCATCATGAGTCCTCTGGTGTGTCTTCCTTCTTTTGTGTTTATGGTCAGAATCCTTATTTCTGTACTTTTCTTAAAGGTCACTCTTCTGAGGTACCTGAAGAAGACCAAATAGGTTTAGCATTGTCATCTTAATGGAGAAAAGTTCAGCAGCACTTGCTTAGCGTGGGCTATATGTAAAAGTGTGTGGTTGATTGTGGATGTGTGCCTGATCCAGACCTGTGCATGGATGATTGGGGGCGATTATCCACTGAAATTATTAAGCTTAAAATGCCTTCACATAAGTTAGGACCACATGTCATCAGTCTTTTCAGATATACTGCCATCATCATCCGGTTGGCCTTCCATTTGGCCTTACCTGCGATATATAAAATCCACAAGGTTTTTAAAAAGTCTCTATTAAAGGGAACCTGTCAGCAGAAATTTCCCCTAAAACCTAACAGATTCCCCCTCTGCAGCTCCTGGGCTGCATTCTATAAAGGTCCCTGTTAGTATTGTGCCCCCTTTCTGACCCAAAAAAAGACTTTATATAGAGGTACCTTTTTGGCTTTGGATTCTCTAAATGTGACACGGGGGCGGGCTGCCTTATGGCCGTTATTCTGCCCCCTGGTCCTGTATGCCGCCCCCATCGCTGATTTCCATACTTCTGGACGCCGCCCACTGCTCCAGCCATCCCTGCGCATGCCCAGTGCTCATCTCTCATGGATGAGCACTGTGCGGAGCAGTAACACCGATCAGGAGGAGACGCTCTGCGCTCTTCCCATCTATTTCCTGCCTCAGGGCAAGATGGGAAGGAGGTGACGTGGGGTCACCAGCAGAGCGCTTGCGCAGAAAGAAGCAGGCTGAGGGGGAAAGCGCGGTCCCGCGATTATGGGCGTTGCTTGTTAATAAACATAACAGCACCGCCCATAATCTAAACCCTGCGCGCACGTCACCAGCGGTGACACTGGGCACAGTGCTCATCCACAAGAGATGAGCACTGGGCATGCGCAGGGATGGCTGGAGCAGTGGGCGGCGTCCAGAAGTATGGAAATCAGCGATGGGGGCGGCATACAGGACCAGGGGGCAGAATAACGGCCATCAGGCAGCCCGCCCCCGTGTCACATTTAGAGAATCCAAAGCCAAAAAGGTACCTCTATATAAAGTCTTTTTTTGGGTCAGAAAGGGGGCACAAAACTAACAGGGACCTTTATAGAATGCAGCCCAGGATCTGCAGAGGGGGAATCTGTTAGGTTTTAGGGGAAATTTCTGCTGACAGGTTCCCTTTAAAGAAGTTTGTGGGTTTGGGAACTCCCTCCCCATCCCTCCATCCCCGATTTTGATTAATGGTTCTTTGGACTTTGAGTTGTCTAGAGTTATTGATTCCGGGGTTGTTCGTCATTCTTTGCAGTATTTGGTGCACTAGTAGAGTTTTGATCCTAACTAAAGGGCATGGGTGACAGCTTCATATATCCATGTGGAGCACCTGGTTTGGGCTTTCCATCACCATAATTCGGTGAGGCCTGGTCCATAAGGACTATAGCCCTCTCATAGAATGAGGGGTACTGTCACACGGTGGTCAGCTTTAAACTCATCAGGTCTCATGGATACTACTTACTCTGTTAACACTGCAGAGTCTGACATTCCACCTGGTGCTTTTGAGTTGTTCAGTCAGACTTGGGAGTCAACCAGTTGTGTGCTTACTAGTGATTGGACTAGCAGGAATTAATTTCTGCTGGCCTGTGGATTGCTGCTAAGGTCACAGCCACCTATGACCTTTAACCCCTTCAGCCCCCGGGCACTTTCCGTTTTTGCGTTTTTGTTTTTTGCTCCTTTTTTTCCGAGAGCCGTAACTTTTTAATTTTTCCAAAAATCTTGCCATGTGAGGGCTTTTTTTTTGCGGGACAAGTTGTACTTTTAAATGATACCATAAGTTTTACCATATGGTGTACTGGAAAAGAGCAAAAAAATTCCAAGTGTGGAAAAACTGCAAAAAAAGTGTGATGATACAAAAGTTTTTGGGATATTTTATTCACTGTGTTCACTATATGGTAAAACTGATGTGTGGGTATGATGCCTGAGGTCAGTGCGAGTTTGTAGACACCAAAGATGTATAGGTTTACTTGTATCTAAGGGGTTAAAAAAAATTCACAAGCCTGTCCAATAAAAGTGGCGTACGTTTTGCGCCATTTTCCGAAACCCGTAGCGTTCTCATTTTTTGGGATCTATGGCTGACGTTTCTAACGGTACCATTTTTGCACAGATGCTACGTTTTTATCGCCTATTATTGCATTTTGTGTAAAACTTGCGGCGACCAAAAAACGTAATTTTGGCGTTTGGAGTTTTTTTGCCATACGCCGTTTACCAATCAGATTAATTGATTTTATATTTTGATAGATCGGACACTTCTGAATGCGACGATACCAAATATGTGTATATTTATTTTTTTTTAACCCTTTAATTTTCAATGGGGTGAAAGGGGGGTGATTTGAACTTTTTTTTAAACTTTTTTTTACTTTTTTTTTTATTTTACTAGTCCCCCTAGGGGGCTATAGTGATCAGCAATCCAATCACTCTGATCTATCTGCTGATCATAGCTATACAGCTGTAAACAGCAGATACGGTCACTTCCTACTTCACTGGCCTCCGGGCCGAGTGAAAACAAAAGTGACTCGTCATAGCTGCAGGCATCATCACATGACCCTGTGCTACCATGGCAACCACCAAAATTAACGTGGTCACTCGCGTGACTTCCGGTGGGGGCGGCGGTAAGTGAAAATCATGACTGTGCGTATATACATCTTGCTGCCAGACTTTGGCAGCGAGATGTAAGGGGTTAATGTTACAGGTGGAATGCGATTTCACTCGTAACATGCAGGCACACATGTCAGCTGTTGAAAACAGCTGATATGCGCACGGATCGCCGTATCCTGCCTGCGGCAGAGGGCGGGGCTTAACATGACAGGCTCCATGATGGAAAGATCCGTCAAAGGTCGTGAAGGTGTTAAAAGATGGTGGAGCCTGTTCATCCAAGACAAATATAGTTTAATTTGCGAATATCGGTGCTTGTGCTGTGATGATCTAGTTTTGGTGGTCTCCTGTGCATTATTTGGTGTGTTGTGGAAATATCCTCATTGTTTGCTATTTCCTCCCTGATTTTTTGTTTCCTCCTGAGCCCATATTGTCTTACCTATGTATGTGTTTGTGAGCAGTGAGTTTGAGTTTTGGATTTTCCCTGTCTGTCTATTGGTGTGGGATAAACTACTCCTGTCCAGAATCTTCCTAAGGGTAAGGGAGAAAGGGTATAGACCACAACTATTCAAACTATTCAGGAGCTAGGGTTAGGCTGGCAGGTCTAGACCTCTTCACCATCAGAAGTACTTCTGGGATAAGGGACAGATAGGGCCCTTCTTGCTCTCGGGCCAGTGTAAGCGCCCCTATTCCAAGTTACCTCATCACACCCCATGACAGGCTTCATGTGTGGAAATGTGATTCTGAGAAAGATCAGAAATCAACTACATGGGAGAACCTGGTCAATGACCTCAACAGAGCTTGGAGCACAGAATAAAATATTACCATTACTAACTCACAAGGCTGTCATGGATGAAATTCTTGCAAGGCACGCAAGGTTTACCTGCTCATTCCAGCACATGTCTAGGTTCAGATGACCATCTAGAATGCAGAGGGGGCATAAGAGAACTCCACTCGCTGTGTTTGTAGGAAGAAGAACGATGAGTACAACACCAAGAACACCATCCCAACCGTGAGTCATGGGGGTAAAAACATCATACTTTGGGGGTGCTTTTCTGAAAAGGGGACAGGATGACTGCACCATATTGAAGGGAATATGGATGGCATCATATATTGCAAGATTTTGGCCAACTACCTTCTTCTACTCTCAGTAAGGCTGTGGCTGGGTCTTACCGCATGACAATGATGCAAAACACGCAGCCCGTGCAACTAATATTAAATTCTCTTTTTCTATCTTATCAAATACTTATTTAATGTAATAAAATGCAAATTAATTATTTCAAAATCATACAATGTGATTTTCTAGATTTTGCTTCGGGATTCTGTCTGACAGTGTTGACTGTAGCTACGATAAAAATTACAGAAAACATGCTAAATCAACAGTATATCATATACCTTTTTTCCCTACTGTTTATATTTTTGCCCAGAATTAGGATGGCATCCTACTTGAGTATGTGTGCAACATACATCACACCCGGGTAGTAGGTACAGAGGCACTATTAAACCCAGACGTACAGTAGGTGCCAAGCAGTAGTGTGCGTTTTCTACAGTGTTGGGCAGTTTGTTGTGTCACAGAACTCCTACCTTGTTCCTGGCGCTCTAAAGGTCGCTTTACACGCTGCAATATCGGTACCGATATCGCTAGCGTGGGTAACCGCCCACATCTGTCGGGCGACACGGGCAAATCGCTGCCCGTGCCGCACAACATCGCCCAGACCCATCACACCACTTGCCTGCCCGGCGACGTCGCTGTGACCGGTGAACCGCCTCCTTTCTAAGGGGGCAGTTCGTTCAGCATCACAGCGACGTCACAGCTGCGTCACTGAACCGCCGACCAATAGAAGCGGAGGGGCGGAGATGAGCGGGACGTAACATCCCACCTACCTCCTTCCTTCCGCATAGCGGCGGGAGGCAGGTGAGGAGAGCTTCCTCATTCCTGCAGTCTCACACGGAGCAATGTGTGCTGCCACAGGAACGAGGAACAACTTCGTTACTGCTGCAGTAACGGTATTTGAGAATGGACCCCCATGTCACCGATGAGCGATTTTGCACGTTTTTGCGATGATGCAAAATCGCTCATAGGTGTCACACGCAACGGCATCGCTAATGCGGCCGGATGTGCGTCACCAATTCCGTGACCCCAACGACTTCGCATTAGCGTTGTCGTAGCGTGTAAAGCCCCCTTAAGTCCGTTCCCAGGGTACATCTAAATGAGATAAGGGGGTAGACAGGTAGATAGGTAGAAAAAAGGCAGACAGAACCTTGGTATGTATGACCCGTCCCAGGGCCGTGGTGTACTCGGTTCCAGGCGCTGGTTAATGTGATTATGTCACGGGGCCCTGTGCCCGGTCCCGTGGCCCTGGTGGTTGCTGAAAGTCAGTAAATAGTAAACAAAAAAAATAAAATAAAAAAAAAATAAATAAAAAATAAATAAATTAAAAAAAAATAAAAATAATAAAAGTATTTTGTGACGCCACCTATGGTTCCAGTATGGTTACTGGGGCTGCAGGTCAGACCTCCAGGGCGATGGTTAGGCAGCCAGTTGTTTACGCTCCCCGTAGGTGAAGTGGAATCCCCAGGGCAGTTTTAGTAGTACACAGATATGGCAGTTTTTCTTCACAGCCTTTTAAACTGTCACTTTTGTGCAGCAGCCTATGGCTCCTCGATGAGAGAAATAAAGTATGTCACACCAATTAATTAACTTTGGCCAGGCTTACTTGCAGGTAATAATAATAATATTATTATTATTATTATTATTATTAACGATAAGGAGAATTTTTCATGCAAAATCAATTTTTTTGATCAAAAAAGATTTGATTGCAATAAACGTTATATGTTGCTGTCCATACAAAATGACGTTTCGGCCATTGGCCGTTGTCAAACTGGACTTTATCTGAACGTAAACAAAAATAAAGATAAATCAAAATCAGAATAAAAATACAGTACAATATTGAATACAAAAACCAACATCCATATTACTTGATAAGGACAATGATTACATGGAAGAGGTATAGTTATTATGTAAATCGGAACCTGTTCTTCACAACAATAAAACAGAGATATAAAAGTATATTGTTATTGTTACAGTCTGCAGATATGTCAGTGATTGGTAAGGTGCTATATAAAATCGGGCCTTCGTGCTGTCATGATCAGTGAATAGGTGAAGATGGTGAGAGGGCAGCTATCCGACCATAGAGAGGCAAAGAAAAAGAATAGAAGGGTAAGGAAAGAGAAAAGATGGGAGGAAAGAGAGGAGAAAAGAGGGAGATAATGAAAGAGAGGGCTCAAAAGGGATATACAGTTAGGTCCAGAAATATTTGGACAGTGACACAATTTTCGCGAGTTGGGCTCTGCATGCCACCACATTGGATTTGAAATGAAACCTCTACAACAGAATTCAAGTGCAGATTGTAACGTTTAATTTGAAGGTTTGAACAAAAATATCTGATAGAAATTGTAGGAATTGTACACATTTCTTTACAAACACTCCACATTTTAGGAGGTCAAAAGTAATTGGACAAATAAACCAAACCCAAACAAAATATTTTTATTTTCAATATTTTGTTGCGAATCCTTTGGAGGCAATCACTGCCTTAAGTCTGGAACCCATGGACATCACCAAACGCTGGGTTTCCTCCTTCTTAATGCTTTGCCAGGCCTTTACAGCCGCAGCCTTCAGGTCTTGCTTGTTTGTGGGTCTTTCCGTCTTAAGTCTGGATTTGAGCAAGTGAAATGCATGCTCAATTGGGTTAAGATCTGGTGATTGACTTGGCCATTGCAGAATGTTCCACTTTTTTGCACTCATGAACTTCTGGGTAGCTTTGGCTGTATGCTTGGGGTCATTGTCTATCTGTACTATGAAGCGTCGTCCGATCAACTTTGCGGCATTTGGCTGAATCTGGGCTGAAAGTATATCCCGGTACACTTCAGAATTCATCCGGCTACTCTTGTCTGCTGTTATGTCATCAATAAACACAAGTGACCCAGTGATCATCCACCACTGTTGTCATCCGTGGACGCCCAGGCCTTTTTGAGTTCCCAAGCTCACCAGTCAATTCCTTTTTTCTCAGAATGTACCCGACTGTTGATTTTGCTACTCCAAGCATGTCTGCTATCTCTCTGATGGATTTTTTCTTTTTTTTCAGCCTCAGGATGTTCTGCTTCACCTCAATTGAGAGTTCCTTAGATCACATGTTGTCTGGTCACAGCAACAGCTTCCAAATGCAAAACCACACACCTGTAATCAACCCCAGACCTTTTAACTACTTCATTGATTACAGGTTAACGAGGGAGATGCTTTCAGAGTTAATTTCAGCCCTTAGAGTCCCTTGTCCAATTACTTTTGGTCCCTTTAAAAGAGGAGGCTATGCATTACAGAGCTATGATTCCTAAACCCTTTCTCCGATTTGGATGTGAAAACTCTCATATTGCAGCTGGGAGTGTGCACTTTCAGCCTATATTATATATATAATTGTATTTCTGAACATGTTTTTGTAAACAGCTAAAATAACAAAACTTGTGTCACTGTCCAAATATTTCTGGACCTAACTGTATAAGTGTACAGCTTACCAGAGCTTATGTATCAATTATAGAGTCACTCAAGTGTAGATTATAATCGGTTTGTCAACAAATATGCCTCTGGCTGCTAAAAATAAATCATTAAATCAATGAGGGTCTGATATACAGTATCCTGGACCTCAAATAGACATGTACTCAACATATGATTATTACTTTAGACTATATGAGACAATTCTCAGTATACATTATAAGCACACATGTAGCAATTACCTGTCGTGTCAAAGAAGGTGATATAGTACCATACGCACAGGTTCATTCTAGGATCATTGCCTCTAGTATCTGATTTTGTAATAACTACTTCACAGCTGAAGAAACTGGATAATCCTATGTTATAACCAGATATAGAAATCGTTAGGTAAATAATGCTGCTATACCATGATATGTACTCATATGTATATGTGATATGGTGAGGGTGTGTTGATGACTGTTATTCACTGTAATGCAAAATGCTTATTTACTGTCCATTGTATGCATTGTTGCTGACCGGCCACAAGGGGCCGCTGTTTTGCATCTGCCTTTGACTGTTTGGTCACTATAGCAACAGCTAACTGTCTTCGGCGGTGGACTGAGAGACGGAAGGAGGTGTTGGATGTGAGCTAATGGGAAACCGAAAGGTGTGCATAACAGAAAGAAGCCGCCGCAGAAACACTTAAGTGGATTGTGAGAAGACTCGTGTTAGAGTTTGGTGAGGAGGACCATGATGCGTGTGAGCAGCATCCTGTGCCGGAGATCACCATTCTTCAGTTGCTGGCTATAATGATCACCGTGAGAGGATCTTCAAGTCTCCATTTATAACCGCTGGACACCAAAGTACCTGGGTACCGTAGGCTGGGCCCAGGACTGCATGCACGCAACACTTTGTTTTGGTAGCAAAACACATATCTGTTCTGCTTAGGCCGACTATATACACAGTGGGACTTACTGGCACTGCCTTGTCAGTTTGCCAGTTAGACTATGTGCGCACGTGTGCGCTCTGCACCGCACCTAAAAGGTGCGCTTCAGAGCGCAGCTGAAAAGCTCCGTTCTGAAACGCATGCTGCCAGCAGAGAACGTGCGCTCTGCATGCTGCCTCTCCCTATAGACAGCATGCATACCACACGGAAGAAGTGACATGTCACTTCTTAGAACGCAGCGATTCGGGCAGCAGCCGAATCGCTGCGTTCTAATATGTTACGTGCGCACGGCTCCTGCACAATCTCCATAGACTGTGCAGGGGACGCAGGACGCATGCAGTTACGCTGCGCTGCATGTAACACGCACACGTGCACACATAGCCTTACAGTTAAAACCTTAAAGGGACAGCGCCACCTGTTTGCATTGACTGTTGCTTTAGAAGATTTCCAGGACTGTGTTGCTAGCTGTTTGGTTTGCTTTTCCACTTTTACCATCTGCCTTATCTGTGAGGCTTCAGCAATCAAGGGTATTCAGGGGGGTTAGAGGGTTTTGTTTATGTTTAGGTAGATAAGTTGTAAGCTCTTGTGCTGCACCACTGGTAGGGCGTGCTCACACGCACGCACGCACGCACACACACACTCAATTACTCCTGCTACCCAGAGGGATTACCAGGTATTAGGTGACTGTTTAGACAACCCTTTGGTTAGGCAAAGGTTGATGAGAAGGCGGTATAAATCTCCATTATGAGTGGCACAGCATAGGGGTGTAGGCTTTTGGCCTTGTGAATATATTATTCTGTTCTTTTTGTTTTCTGCATTTTTTTTTTGGTAAAGTAAAACAATCATTTATCACCCAACTGCCTAGAGTCCTTTTCCTGCTGCGTGGTTTTGCTGTATCCTAGGGAGCCCACCCTGTACACGACTTACATATAATCATGTATAAAGTGGTCTATTTATCCATAATTGAAATCATATCACTTAAAATAAATGTGGTTATGATTGTTGGGTATATTGTCCTAATAGACAGGAGGATAATTATGAACATGGATATATCAGGACTACAGATAAGCGAGCCTCTAAAGACTCGAGTTCGGTTTGGTTCGTCGAACGGAGGCGGCGTTCAAGTTTGGTTCGATGAACCGTTCGACGAACCGTTCGACGAACCTCTTGAGCCCCATTGAAAACAATGAGAGGCAAACACAAACATATAAAAACACATTATACATGTACACATACAGTTAATAAACATTGCCATAACACTTACAGGTCCCCGCGACGCGTCCTGCACTCTGTCTCCCGCCGCTTTTCCTTCTGATAATCATTGCGTCCTCCCGGTAACCAGCACTGATGATAGGACATTCATTGACGTCAAAATAGCCATGTGACCAGTCACATGTCTATTATTTAATTGGCTACAGACTGGTCACATGACTATGACGTCATGCTAGGTCCTGTCAGTGCATCTCTCCGGTAAGCGGTTCTCGTTTGAGCATGTCCTTTTACCGACAAGATTCTTTGGCACATGATGGGCTTCCCCGTCCATGCATTTCGGCGTTCTTTACAGAGTCAGCCCACATGCAGGGACTAGCTGTCACAGCCGGTAAATAGCGGTACCGGGAATGACGTGATCGGAGCCCCGTTGCTATGGTAACCCGTCTGTCAGCGGTGACGTCACCGCTCACAGCCGGCAGCCTCTGGTCACACACTGATTACTGCACGGAACATCAGCATCTTCCTCCCATGCAGTGCTGTGTGATGTAGCAGAGCTGCATGGGTATAAGGGGAAAGAAGACAGAAGAGCAGAATTGTGGAGGGCTGACAGGGAGTAATAAACATGGAGTCTCTTAGTGTGTCTGTGTATTTATTTCTATTAAAGTATTTTTTCTCTGTGTGGTGTCTTTTTTTTAACCCTTTATTGGAGATTCTTAATGGCCGGGTCAAACTTGTCTGACATTAAGAATCTCTGGCTTAATAGTAGCTAGTAAAACAAAGCTAGTATTAACTCATTATTACCTAGCAAGCCACCCAGCTTTAGGGCTGCTGGAAGAGTTAGATACAGTGCCAGATGATGGTGCTTCTATGAAAGCGCCATTTTCTGGGGCGGCTGTGGACTGCAATTCGCAGCAGAGGCGCCCAGAAAGCTCGGGCTAACCTGTGCTGCGGAATCCAATCCCCGGCTGCCTAGTTGTACCCGGCTGGACACAAAAATGAAGCGAAGCCCACGTCGTTGTTTTTTTTTTAATTATTTCATGAAATTCATGAAATAATTAAAAAATGGGCTTCCCTATATTTTTAGTTCCCAGCCGGGTACAAATAGGCAGCTGGGGGTTGGGGGCAGCCATACTTGCCTGCTGTACCTGGCTAGCATACAAAAATATGGTGAAGCCCATGTCATTTTTTTTTTTTAGTTTTTTGGCAAAAAGAAGTAAAAAATGCTTCCCTGGATTTTCCATTGCCAGTGAAGGTAACACCAAGCAGTGGGGGTTAGCAGCCAGTAGCTGCTTGGATTACCCTTAGCTAGCAATACAAAAAATGCAGCGGGAGCCCATATATTTTTTTTTTTAATTATTTATTTAAATAACGAAAAAGAAAAAATGGGCTTCCCTGTATTCTGATTGCCTGACATCACAGTACTGTAAAAATAAATCATTAAAAATAATGACGTAGCGCTCCGCGGTATTTTTGATTCTCAGCGCAGATAAAGCAGACAGCTACGGGTTGCCACCCCCATCTGCCTGCCGTTACCTTGGATGGCAATCAAAATACAGGGAAGCCCATTAATTATTTTTATTTAAAAAAATAGTTAAAAAAAAAATGACGTGGGGTCCCCCCATTTTTCATAGCCAGCTAGGGTAAAGCAGATGGCTGTAGCCTGAAAAATACAGCTGGCAGCTTTACCGTGGTTGATGATCCAATGTGGAGGTCACCCCTGGCTCTTTTTTATAATTATTTTATAAATAATAATTACAAAAAAAAGTAGGGTCCCCCCCAAATTGGATCACCAGCCAAGATAAAGCGAATAGCTGTGGTCTGGTATTCTCAGGGTGGGAAGGTCCATAGTTATTGGCCCTTCACAGCCTAAAAATAGCAGGCCACAGGCGCCCCAGAAGTGGTGCATCCACTAGATGCGCCAATCCTGGCGCTTCACCCCAGCTCATCCCGTGCCCTGGTTCAGTGGCAAATGGGGTAATAAATGAAGTTGATACTAGCTGTAAGGTCACCTGACATCAAGCCCAGCAGTTTGTGATGTTGTGGCGTCTAACAGATACCCGACATCACAAACTGTCAGTACTAACAAAAAAAATTGACAAAAAACATGTATTTGAAAAAACACTCCCCAAAACATTCCCTCTTTCACCAATTTATTGTAAGGAAAAAAAAATAAGGGGGTCCCACGACAACTCTGGACCATCTAGAATATGGGGGGACATGCTCAGGGAATGTATACCCCATTTTCTAGGAGTGCAGCCCTCCATGTGAGGAGTGTGGGTGCAATGAATCTGCACCCACTCTCCCCGGGTCCACAGCAGCAGAGTCCATGTCGTAACTGTTGCTAAAAAAGCTGCAATGCCCTGCTCATGAGGTAAGGGCATGCCTAATCAGGAGGACTATTCTTCATTTCCAAATATTGGTATTTGCTGATATTATTGCTATTCCACCTAATATATATTGGGGATAGGATCTTGGAGATGGAATACCCCTTTAAGTCCAGTTATCCAGCTGAATGAATACTAAACAACAGAGCTCGATATTTAGACATGTTTTCTTGTGGCGTATAACGGACCCTCATGTTTGGTAGTCGTTCAGCAGGGCAACTATAAAATCAAATACCACCATTTGGAAATGTAGTATAGCTCTCCTGATCAACTATGTTCCTTCCCTCATGAGCAGGGCATTGCAGTAGCTTACAGATGCATGGTTACCGCCACTCACTGTGTCTTAACACAGGAAGCCGAGCTGATAGCCGCTCTGAGCATGCGCCAGCATCTATTGTGAAGGAGGGGGCCGCGAGGGATCAACGCTGCACAGGTACCGTGGGACACCAAGGAACATCGGTGGGGTTATAGGGGGTTACCTGGTAGGGCCTGGGGAGGAGTTTTCTGTCGCATGTGTCATGGCACATGCGACAGAAATCAGAGGAGTAGGATGAATGCAGCTGGTGCGCTGCTGTGCATGCGGCCATCTTGGATTTCCGGGAGGGGGTCATTGGGGGGCAGTTTGGCGACACCGGGGAACCGGAGGGGACCGGGGAGGAGATTTATCTCCCATCTGACATGTTTGTTCATGCCAGATGGGAGATAAATATTTTTTTACCGGCGCTGTCATTTACTGTAACTTGATCATCGGTATACACAGTATACCGGTGATCACGTGAGCGGGGACCGGAAAAACTGGCCTGAATCATGATCTCCAGGGTCTCAGCTACCCCCTGAAACCCTGGAGATTTTCTGATGCTGGGGGGCGCTTTTCACTTATTTCTACCTGCTGTTTATAAACGGCAGATCAGAATAAGGCTACATTCACACAACCGATCCGTTTTTCTGGTCCGCAAAAAACGGTCCGTTTTTTTCACGGATGCAAACGTGTGGCATCCGTTTCCATTCCATATACGGTCCGTATGTCATCCGTTTGTCATCCGTGTGCCTTCCATTTTTTTGCGTACTGCAAAAAAACTGAAGGAGGGAAAATACATAAATTTACCTAGGATCCATAGCTTCAACCTACATGAGGCGGTCACATGTTCACTCCAGTGCCATTTTCTACTGCTTTTCACAGCGTAGAGCGCTCTGGTGATTTTCTTGTGCTTGTACACTTCATATCAGTCTTTTCTGTCATTACAATGGCAGAAAGACACATAATGCAGAGGTGTATCTAGGCTTTCTGGCACCCAGGGCAAGAATCCTGTTTAGTCGTCCCCCCCCACCCCGTGGTTTGGGTAGTCGTCATGTGGCCGCTCATTCATATATGATTTGCACATTTAGTTATGTGCAGATGAACTGCTCTTCCTAAGGCCTAGCATACACCGGGAGAAAAAAAAACGGAGCGAGTGGAATGTGATAAAATCGCATTCTACTTGGACCAATATTACTCTATGTGCCCGCTCCCATAAGCAATTGTTTTTTCAGCCTCAATCGAACCGAGAAAACAGTCGCAGTATGCTGTGAGTGTAATGCGAGCCTGTTTTACTCGCACCCATACAAGTGTGTGGGGTGAGAGAAACATCGCACTACACTCGCGTTACACCAGTGTATCGCGACTGCTGTGCGAATCTCACATCAGCTGGCAATAGAGGAGTGAGGGAGAAAAATTCCGGCACTCCCCTCCGCAGCGCTGGCCCTCCCCATCGCAGCTGTGGTCTGATCGCAGGATCGGACCACAGTCGCATGACCCTCGGCTCCTGCTGTGCTGTGAGCGTAAGCCGAGTGTCATGCAAGGACTCGCAGTAATCCTCGGGTGGCTTCAGTCTAAAAAGCTTTACATGCTGCAACATCGCTAGTGATAGCTAGTGATGTCGTGCGCGATAGCACCCACCCACGTCACTATTTCGTTATGGGGGTGAGCGCTGCCGTAGCGAACAATATCGCTACGGCAGTGTCACACACACATACCTGCTTATTGACGTTGCTGGAGACACCGAACAATCTCTCCTTTAAGGGGGAGTTTTGTTTGGCGTCACAGCGGCGTCACTAAGCGGCCGCCTAAGAGCAGAGAAGGGGCGGAGCTGAGCGTCCGGAACATGCCACCCACCTCCTTCCTTCCTCATTGCCGGTGGATACAGTTAAGGAGATGTTCGTTATTCCTGCGGTGTCACACATAGCGATGTGTGATGCCGCAGGAACGACGAACAATCAGCGGCATGCACCACCAACGATATTATGAAAAGGAGCGACGTGTCAACGATCAACGATTTTTGACGTTTTTGCGATCGTTGATCATCGCTCCTTTCAGTCACACACAACGATATCGCTAACGGCGCCAAATGTGCGTCACGAACATCAGGACCCCGACGATATATCGTTAGCGATATTGTTGTGGGTAAAGTACACTTTACTCTCTCAATATTCACTGAAAAACAGAGGTAGAAAGAGACGCTAATTGTCACATGACTAAATATGAGACTTGCATATGAGTGGTGCGTCAATGTGATGACTGCTGGAAACAGAGAGTGGAGCTGAATCCTGACAGTGAGTATATTATACGTTGTTAACATTGGGCTACAAAGCTTAATTTTAATATTTTATGATGAAAGTCTGCAGTCACTCTAGGTGACTACAGGCTTCTGAATTCTCACAAATCATGCTCTGCACACTTTTAGCATTCTCCCATGCCAGTGGCAAGAGTGGAGGATCATGTGAGCACAATTATGCCAAGTACTGCACATCCGCCTCATTGATTAGCATGGGAACAGATCTACAGTACCTAGCCACGGCCACTATCAGAAGACAGAGCAGATCTGGAAGTGAGCCTTCTAGCCGTCTGCTGCTGCCGTCGATATTGAAAGGGAACCTGTCAGGTGTGATATGCACCAGAACCACGGGCAGTTCTGGGTGCATATTGCTATTCCCTGCCTAACCGTCCCTGTATAAACTAGCATAGATAAAGGGATCTATAGAAAAAGTATTTCTAAAGATGTTTTATCGTATGCAATGCTGCTATCGCCACCTGACGCTGGATTTCGTCTCAGTGCGCATGATCCCGGAGTTTTAGTCATGTGCACTATGAAGCCGGGTGTACGCTCCTGGCTTCAAACTGATCCAGGGTCCATGCGCACTTAGCCGAAATCCAGCGTCGGGCGGCAACAGCAGCGGAGAGGTGAGTGACATCATCCTCTAATGCTTCGTATTCATTAGCATGATAGCACGCCCACAGAGGCCCACAGGGGCGTATTAACATGCTAATGAGGCTGACTAGCAAGGGAAGCAACGCCCTTGGGACTAGTCCCCTCTCTCATTAGCATACAATATAAGATCTTTAGAAATACGTTTTCTATAGATCTCTTTATCTATGCCAGTGTATACATGGACTGACAGGCAGGGATTAATAATATGCACACAGAACTGCTCGTGGTCCTGGATGCATATTGCACCTGACAGGTTCCCTTAAAAACAGCCAATTGGCGAAAGTGCCAGGTGCCGGACCCCAGCCGATCAGACACACTGGCCGTATACCGCACACACCCATGATACACTGACTGTATACCGCACACAGCCATGACACACTGACCGTATACTACACACAGCCATGACACACTGACCGTATACTGCACATAGTCTTGACACACTGGTTATATTGTATACTGCACACGACACACACTGGCCATATACAGTACACATGCATTGGACATACTGTATGCTGTACACAGCACTCACACCCTGTACACAGCACTCACACACGCGACACACTGTATACAGCACTCACACCCTGTACACAGCACTCACATGCGAAACGCTGTATACAACACTCACATATCGTATACAGCACTCCCATATCGTATACAACATTCACATATCGTATACAGTACCCACTCACACACGCGACATGCTGTATACAGCACTCACATACTGTATACAGCACTCACACGCTGTACACAGCACTCACATGCGACATGCTGTATACAGCACTCACATACCGTATACAGCATTCACAACAGGTAAACAGCATTCACACATGCTGTACACAGAACTCACACCCTGTATACAGCATTCACATGCGCCATATACAGCACTCACACAAGCCATACACAGCACTCACATTCTGTATACAGCACTGACACCCCGTACACAGCACTCACACCTTCTATACAGTACTCACACCTTCTATACAGCACTCACACCTTCTATACAGCACGCAGATCTTCTATACAGCACTCACACCTTCTATACAGCACTGACACCTTCTATACAGCACTCATACTTTTTATACAGCACTCACACCTTCTATACAGCACTGACACCCCATATACAGCACTCACACCTTCTATACAGCACTCACACCTTCTATACAGCACTTACACCTTCTATACAGCACTAACACTTTCTATACAGCACTCACACCTTCTATACAGCACTCACACCTTTTATACAGCACTCACACCTTTTATACAGCACTCACACCTTCTACACAGCACTCACATGCGACACGCTGTATACAGCACTCACATGCCGTACACAGCACTCACACCCTGTATACTGCATTCACATACGCCATATACAGCACTCACATTCTGTATACAGCACTCACACCTTCTATACAGCACTCACACCTTCTATACAGCACTGACACCTTCTATACAGCACTCACACCTTCTATACAGCACTGACACCCCTTATACAGCACTCACACCTTCTATACAGCACTCACACCTTCTATACAACACTCACACCTATACAGCACTCACACCTTCTATATAGCACTCACACCTTTTATACAGCACTAACAACTTCTATACAGCACTCACACCTTGTGTACAACACTCACACCTTCTATACAGCACTCACACCTTCTATACAGCACTCACACACTGGACATATACAGCACACATACACTGAACATTGAAGTCACTAATACATTAGATATATGGTGATATATATTAGACATAAACACACTTAGCTCAGATATAAATACCTGCTGCTTAGTTGCCCCTGTAAGCTCAGTGCTGCACAATTTCCTGCCTAACGCTCTCCTCCTGTAAGATGGAGGCAGCAGCCGGAAACTAAGGGGTTAATGTGTGGCCAATCAGCGCTGGTTTCATTCTCCTCTTCTGTCTCCTCTGCGGTGCTAGAACCGAGCACACAGGCCTGAGTGCACAGGACGAGAGGGTGAGAGGCTGATGACATGGCACTATTCAGCACTGCCGTGCGGGCCCCTCCCCGATCAGGCTGCAATCTGACAGGACATGTGCAGGAGCAAGCAACTGGGGGAGATCCCCCCAGTGATGTCTGTCGACCGGCGCCGTGTGTCACTGCACAGGTCGTACGAAGCTACCGCCGGCCATGCAAATGATCACAGGGAGCCGCACGTCACACTTTCTCTGACTCCGGCTGTCAGCTTGACGGCTGGACTCAGAGAATAGCCAGCTCCCACTACAGAGGGCGGTAACACATAGCCGCTGGGGAGACTCACGGAGCACTGCATCAGGCAGCCTGACAGTGCCCCCCTGACAGCTGCGCCTGGGGCAGATGCCCCGTCAGCCCCCCCTTAGATACGCCTCTGCATAATGTCCCACTCTCCTGCATTTTGTAATTTTGCACCCTTTGGTGCCTTTCATGCTGCACTAAGGGGTGCTTACCCTTGTATTTAGACAAAAAATAAATAAATTTAAAAAATAAAGATGTGGGGTTCCCCCTATTTTTGATAGCCAGCTAGGGTAAAGCAGACGGCTGCAGCCTGCAGACCACAGCTGGCAGCTTCACCTTGGCTAGTAATCCAAAACTGAGGGCACCTCAGGCTGTTATTTTAAATAAATAAATAATAAATAAAAAAAAACATGTGGAGGTCCCCCCAAAATTGGATCACCAGCCAAGGTAAAGCGGACAGCTGGGGTCTGATATTCTCAGACTAGGGAGGTCCATGGTTATTGGACTCTCCCCAGCCTAAAAATAGCAGGCCGCAGCCGCCCCAGAAGTGGCGCATCCATTAGATGCGCCAATCCTGGTTCTTCGTCCCAGCTCATCCCGTTTCCCTGGTGCGGTGGCAAACGGGGTAATATATGGGGTTAATACTAGATGTGTAATGTCACCTGGCATCAAGCCCTGGGGTTCGTGATGTCAGGCGTCTATCAGATACTCGACATCACCAACCCAGTCAGTAATAAAAAAAAAATAGATGGCAAACATATTTTTATTTGAAAGAACACTCCCCAAAACATTCCCTCTTTCACCAATTTATTAGAAAGAAAAACAAATCCAGGTCTGGTGTAATCCAAGGGGGTCCCACGACGATCCATACCATAGTCAATGTCCCAGTCAATGAAGAACAGAATGTTACATATTGACTGGGAGAGCAATGCAGTGACCTGAGCTAACATCAATAGGTCAGCCCAGGTCACTGCAGGGCATGACAAGTGCTGCTGTCAGGAGGATAGCGAGGTACATTACCTGCGGTGATCGATGCACTCCTGATAGCAAAGCTGTCACTGCAGGGCATGACAAGTGCTGCTGTCAGGAGGATAGCAAGGTAAATTACCTGCGGTGATCGCTGCACTTCTGATAGCAGAGCTGTCACTGATTTCAATGACCGCCGCCTTCACAACCAAGTATCGCGGGTGCCTGTGACATCACCGATAGTGACAGTCTTGGGTCGGCAGCGAGAGGAGATGTGACAAGCAGCGGCCATGGAGGACAGTGAAAGCGCTGACGTCGGGAGGGCAGGATTTCATCACCGCAGGTAAGGAACTTCACTAACCTCCTGACAGCGCTTGTCATCCCCGCGGCTGCTGTCACTGCAGTGTGGGCAGCTGCGGACACTGTACAGTGCGGGCAGCTGTGGACACTGCAGTGCAGGCAGCTGCGGACACATTACAATGCGGACAGCTGCTGTGACTGCAGTGTGGGCAGCTGAGGACACCATACAGTGTGGACAGCTTTGAACACTGCTGAGCGGGCTGGGGCTGGGGCTGGAGCAGGACACAGACTGCAGCAGCATCTGAGCGAAAGTCATACAGAAGTGTTTCTGTGTGGCTTTCGGGGATTTTTGCACACGTAGCCAAGATAAACATCGGGTTACTAAGCAAAGCGCTTTGCTTGGATACCTGATATTTACCCTGGTTACTGTGAGGGCCAGGGAGGACTGGTAGGCCCAGGAGGTGGATCCACTGGCCTGAGCACCCCACCTGGAGGGCAGGGTACACGGTAGCTGGAGCCCTAGCATGGCAGGAACGGGAAGAACCAGGTCACCAGGGTCATGGAGTCCCATAGGACAGTACAGGAACAGGTGCAGGTATCAGGAAGCAAAGACATGACCAGGTCACTAGGGTCACAGCGTACTTTAAGGCAGTAATACAGGAAACAGGAACAAAAGGAACTGAGCACCTAGCTCACAAGACAAAGCAAAGAAACACAAGCGATGATCAGGCCCAGCCCACACGGAAAGGCCAGTCTTATATACCCAGCACAGCATCAGGTCATTTCCTGTTGCAGCAGTGCTGGGCCTATAAGACCAGGTGAGTGGGCGTGGCCCAGTCCTATACAGAAACATGTGTCTTACACTCAGAGTCAGAATCCTGAGACCTGGAACAGGACTCATGGGAGCAAGAGCGGGAGCGGCAGGCGTGACCGGTGGACGCATGGACTGAACCAGCGAGCAAGGAGCGGTGGTGCGATTGCGAGACTGGATCAGTGAGCACGGAGCGGTGCAATGCAGGTGCGACCAGATCAGTGGGTACGGAGCGGTGCCTGGATGGTGAGACCGGCTCAGTAGGTAAGGAGCGCAGCTGTAACACCAAGAGCATGACAGTACCTCCCCCCTTGAAGCCCCCCCTCTGAGCAAAGGACCCCCGGGGCACCCTGGACCGAGCCTCCGGACCGTAACCCAGCGCAAAGGCAAGGAGGGACTGCTGACCCCATGCACCCTTCCGGACCGCAACATGCTTAATCAAAGATTTTCCAGCAGCGGCAACGGAAGCAACGGAAAGGGAAGGACAGTCAGAAGCAGGACTGGAATCATGGACGACCGAATCAGGCGTCTCGGACCGGGTACAGGACAGTGTCTCATCCTCAGTAGCCGGGGGACTCAAAGTCTCAGATACCTGGGGCGGTGGAACGTCACTGGATAGCATCGTCTCTTCTTCAGGATCCTGCAGCTTGACTGAGTCAAGTGCCAGGGGCTGAGGAACAGGCTGCAAGCAGGTTTCGTGGCACAAGGGACTCCAGCGGGTAATCGCTCCAGAGCGCCAACTAATAACAGGGTCATGGAGTTTCAGCCAGGGCAGACCCAACAGGAGCTCAGGAGCCATCCTCGGGATCACATAGAAGGCGATGGTCTCTGTATGCGAAGTGCCAACCTGGAGGTTCACGGGCTCGGTGGTATACTGGACAGGCTCGTAGGGCTTATCTCTAATCAAGACCACTATATAAGGAAGGAAAAAGTGGAAGAGGAAACTCCAGCTTTTTAATACCACTGTTTCAGGCATAATCATAAAGGTAATATTGCTGTGTGTAGAATAGTTAATTATTTGATTATTTACCCAGTGTAACAGACAGTGTGTATTATATCTCCGGAGGACCCGGATATCTGAAAAGTCGTAGCACTAGTTAGGTAAAAGAAAAGGGAAACAAGAGTTATAATATGGTAAAGTGAATAAATAGTCAGAAAAAGAAGGTTGGTAGCCTTAACTCACCTATACCGCTGCTGGACTTGGAGCCTGTCTGTGTAATCCTGTAATGCGAGCTGCTTCCAGCGTCCGGGTGTTTATGTGGTGAGTGGAGGCATGCGCTATTGTATCATATCCGGTGTTTGGAACGCCGGAAGACGGGGGAATGGAACGCACGCTGCGCTTGCGCAGTGCGTATAACAGACCTCATTTCCGGTTTACGGAACACAGATGCTCAGGTCATGTGATCCTATCGCTTACGTGCAGTGAAATTACAGGAGATCTAACGGTGTATGCCATATGCTTGTGGATATTAAGTGGATCTGATGCCTGGATTATACAGTGTCGCCACGATTATTAGATGAGGTGGAACAGCAGGTTGTAGTGCAGGTCAGTGCTCAGTGAGGATACACTAGCGTTTCTGTAAAAGAAAGGAAAATTTATCAGACTTCATAAATAAGGAATATATTCAATTACAGATAATTGTATTCATCATGTTCATAGTTATAATGAAAAAACATACATAAAAAAACAATGGTTCCTTACCAATTCGGTAGTGAAGAGAAAATTGGAATCGCATATAAATGACAACCAGAGGAAAATATTATTAAGCAATAAATGAATAGAACAACCTAAACCTAAATCTCAGATCAAAATAGTCTGTTAGATATTTAATGCACTGTCTCATATCTACAATTTAAGCCATTGGGTTCAAGAGTGTTAAGGGTGTGGATCCATCTCTATCAAAAAGGCGCTTAATCCTATTGCCTCTCCTGCGTGCATGTCAACATGGTTTATCACCTGGAATTTAAGTTGTGAAATCTGATGTCCAGCTGTCAAAAAATGCTGTGGTATGGGTAAGAGAGTATTCCCACAACGAATGTCAGATTTATGTCGACTGATGCGGTCTCGGATATGTTGGGTAGTCTCACCAACATATCCGAGACCGCATGGACACTTGATGTAAGAAATTACAAAAGTACTGTCGCACGTGTAAAAGCCCCTGATCCGGAATATCTTGCCTGTTCTTGGATGCGTGAAGGAGTAGCATAATTATCCACCTGTCTATTAGGACAAAATACCCAACAATCATAACCACAGGTTTTTTAAGTGATATGATTTGTCTTACTCATCCACAATTGTGTCTCCGCGGTGTTGGATGTTGATCTCCCCGAGGTCAACCATCCTTACCTATGTAGTCTTCTACTAGGCAATGCTCCCACTAGCCAGTTTCCTACTTCACACTGATGAGGGGCAAACACCCCAAAACAGCTGTGTGTGGATGGATACCATGTTTTGGTATAGGCGGTTTCTTTGACTCGAGACTGCCCTTCCCGTGGTTCTTCCTTCCCGGAAGATCTCCCCTGAGGTCAACCATCCTTACCTACGTAGTCTTTTACTAGGCAATGCTCCCACTAGCCAGTTTCCTACTCCACACTGATGAGGAGCAAATACCCCGAAACAGCTTTCTGTGTATGGATACTATGCTTTGGTATAGGCGGTTTCCTTGACTGGAGACTGCCCTTCCCGTAATTTTTCCTTCCCGGTGAAAGACCTGGCTAGTTTCCTGCCGGTGTTGAGAAACATGTGATGGTGTCTCCGCGGCATTCTTGTTTTGCATATTTTCCCAGGGGGCCTTGTTCTAGTGTCACTGTGTTGAGAAACACGTGATGGTGTTGGATGTTGATCTCCCCGAGGTCAACCATCCATACCTATGTAGTCTTCTACTAGGCAATGCTCCCACTAGCCAGTTTCCTACTCCACACTGATGAGGGGAAAACACCCCAAAACAGCTGTCTGTGGATGGATACCATGTTTTGGTATAGGCGGTTTCCTTGACTGGAGACTGCCCTTCCCGTGGTTGTTCCTTCCCGGTGAAAGACCTGGCTACTTTCCTGCCAGTGTTGAGAAACATGTGATGATGTTTCCGCGGCATTCTTGTTTTGACTTATATCTGCAGACTGTAACAATAACAATATACTTTTATGTATCTGTTTTATTGTTGTGAAGAACAGGTTCCGATTTACATAATAACTATACCTCTTCCATGTAATCATTGTCCTTATCATGTAATATGGATGTTGGTTTCTGTATCCAATATTGTACTGTATTATTATTCTGATTTTAATTGATCTTTATTTTTGTTTACGTTCAGATAAAGTCCAGTTTGACAAAGGCCAATGGCCGAAACGTCATTTTGTATGGACAGCAACATATAACGTTTATTGCAATTAATTCTTTTTTGATGAATAAAATTGATTTTGCATGAAAAATTCTCTATTATCCTTTTGCTGTGTGGGAGTAAATAGTGTGCTGGAGTTTTCCCTACCTTGCTCTCATTAAGTACGCTGACATGCAATTGGTGGAATTCACAGGGATGTTGTTGTACATGTCCACTAAATCAGGCAACTTCTCCGGCCACATGTTTCTTTTTTCCAAGGGCAGGGTCTTCAACAGGTCTATGACCACCTGGTTCATTTTCTCACATATGCTGTTGGTCTGTGGGTGATTCGGTGTGGTTCAGATTTTCTTACATCCATAAAGGTTGCAAAACTCCTCGAAAACTTAATCTTGGAACGCAGAACCTTGATCCGTCAACACCTGTTCCGGTTACCCATTTGGTCTGCAGAAGTAGGCTTGAAAAGCTCTTTTTGCAGTTCTTGCTGTCGAGTCCTTTACAAATACTACCACCAGAAACTGGGAATAATAGTCCATCATAGTGAGGGCATACGTATAACCGGATCTACTGGGTGTCAATTTCACATGGTCCAAGGCTACAAGTTCCAGTGGCTGCTTGGTGACAATTGGTTGTAGTGGAGCTCTTTGACTGTCACGGTCCTTTCTTCTCAGGTTGCATGGGCCATAGTTTCGGCACCATTTCTTAATGGCGGTTCTCATATCAACCCAATAGAATCTGTTGCACAACAGTACCTCAAGCTTCTTCCACCTGAAGTGGAACTTCGAAAGTTAGCTTCTCTAAGGGGCACTGCTGTACTCACTGCGGTCCCTAAGCTCTGTGAAGCGGCTTTGCCTTCAGGTGCTGCTGCGGCCAGGAGATCTTTAGTCTCCCTGGCCTCCGGTCTTTATTGCCGGGCAGATTAGATCCCTCACAATCTCAGACGCCGGTGTCCGGTAGTCAGAGCTGTTCCTCGGGGATGAACCGGTCTAGCTCCACCTCCCCGGTCACTCCTCTTCTGCCTCACTCCTGGATCCCCAGTCTGTCTCACAAGTTACTCGTATGGGTTTAGCACAGCCCTCTCCACCTTGATGTCATCACTCTCCTCTCTCCAGCTCAACTGTCAACAGTCTACTCAATGACTCTGTCTCCAGAACTGGATTTAAAGGGGGCTTCACCTGAGCTCGGCTTGTAGAGCTCCCCATCCAGGCTTTGAGTGGAAGTGTTGTTTGTGGGATTACCTGATGTGAAGATCCTTCCCTGCCCCAGGTACAGGTATATCTGTGGCAACCAAACCTTGGGGTGCCACATGTACAGTTTACACAGTTTACTTGATAATACATAAATGATTTACATCTTCTTAAGAATGTAGTCACAACACTGGATTCCAGTGTCAGACATATGGCCGGTGCAGTTGGTGCAACTGCACAAGGGCCCAGAGGTGAATGGAGCTCATGCAGGGCAGTTAGTAATAAGGGCAATCTAGCCTGTTTTATGGAGCCCACGGCCAGATTGCCCTCATTGATGATAAGTGGTGCAGCGGGCACTGCAGCTCTACTGCACAATACAGATAGTGGAGCAGCAAGAATTCATTCTCTGGGGCTAGTTACTCTTGAGACGTGATTATGTCACCGGAAGGAGCGTGGCTTCCTCCTTCAGTGCAGAGCTGATCACTGTTCAGCATGTGCTGTGGCTACTGGAGATAAAGTAGCTGTAGAGAGACCACACTGAGAGGTTGCAATATGGAGCAAGGGGCTTCATATATAGTAGTAAGGGTGAGTATTGTGAAGTGGTGTTTGTGTACCGCCCCGGGGCTCGGCATCAGCCGAGCCGCTCGGAGCCGGGCTCGTCGGTGGGTGGCTCGAGCGCATCCGGACCTGGGGGTCACGTCGTTCTGAAGGCAGGCTGGTGCTACGTGAGGGGGTTTCGGTAAGGAGGTTCACGTCTGGAGCCGTGGTTTTTGGGTTTTAGTTCGTGACGCCACCCACGGGTTGTGGTGAGTGTGGACACCACCGCTGCCGTTGACTAGGCTCCCGGGGATGGTGTTGCACAGCCAGGTGTTGACCCCTCCGTGGGTAGGGGGTTGATGGTCCCGGGATCCGGTTGTTGGGGTTAGGATGTGGGGGTGCGGGCGTGTTGGCGTGATGCGGGGCGGTGCGCAGCCCAAGGTCACTGTTGTACTCACTATGACAAATACACCGGAGTCTCTGGTAAACCAAAAAGATGGTGGTCGGTGCCAGCAGCTGGCTGCGTCTGGTCCGCCACCCAGTTTGGTGGTCCCCGGCCTTCTCTTGCACCTCGTTTGTAGATTTTGACTGCCTGCGCTTCAGCGATGGGAGTCCGCTTCCCGACTTTGTGTGTGTCGGGAGAGCCCGTTTGCCTGCAGTCGCTGACCTGTGGGATCTCTCTGCCTGAGCGGTGGCTTTCTATCCCCCTCGTTGGGCTGTTGTCTTCAGTCGGGACTTGGGTGGGAAAGAACCTAAGGTCCAGGCCCCAATCAGTGAATTTGACTCAGTCCTGTGGCTTCTGGCCCTTGTTCTGGGTCTGAGTACCCCTCTTGGTGCTCCGGTTTTCAGTTGGTTACCCGGTTCGGGACTGGCGGGCCACTACCCTGTCTCGGTCCCTTACGGTTCCACCAGCCGTCTTCCCAGCTCCTGCAGGCGGCAACCACCATCTGCCTCCTGGCCACAGGGTATCCGGGCTACAACCCAAATCCCCGACAGACATTTTCTCCTTCTAACACCTCTCCTTTCACCTTCTAGACTGCTCTCCTCTCCTCCCTAACTTCATCTGCTTGCTTCTCCCGCCTCCGGCTATCCGAACTCCTCGGTGGGCATGGCCAACCGCCCGGCTCCGCCCCCGGGTGTGAACGTCAAAGCCTGAGAGGGGTGACTCAGGGTTTTTAGGTTGGCTGCTGTTACCTTTTTATGGGACTAGTGTTTGTGCAAGGGCCTGTCTGTGTCTACCTGGCTAGTCCAGGGCGTCACATTTGTTTTTTGTGGGGTACATGATTACTGGATGTTCCTACATGGGGGCTGCATGTTAATAGATTGCACTGAGAAGGTGCTGCATTTTGGGGGACTGTACTGGGAATGGGTTGTTTTTACATATGTGTGGATGGATGGAGAAAGGGGTGATGTGGGGCTGTGTGCTGGGGGCTGTGCAGGAAAGGGGGTGATTTTACTTAGGGAAAAAGTGGGTGATTTTACAGTTGTGAGGCTGTGTGTTGGGGGGCTGAATGGGGAAGGGTTAGTTTTACTTGTGTGGGGCTGCAAGCTGGGGGGCTGCATATAGAAGGGGGTTATGTTATGTGTGGGGGCCTGCAGAAAGGTAATGGTTACTTATTTGGGACTGAGTGGTGAAGTAGGTGATATTATGCATGTGGTGAATGGGGTAATGTTACATATGTGGGGAAGTGGATGATTATCTCGGGAGGCAGGTTATTATGTGGGAAAGCAGGTGAAGTTACTTATGTGGAGAAGCCTGTGATTATTTGGGGAAGCGGGTGAATATGTGGGGAAGCGGGTGATTTAATTATGTGGAGAAGCGGCTGATTATGTAGTAAAATGGGTGATGTTACTTATGGGGGAAGTGGGTTATTATGTGGGAAAGTGGATGATGTTACTTATGTGGAGAAACCTGTGATTATGTGGGGAAGCGAGTGATTATGTGGGGAAGCGGGTGATTTAATTATGTGGAGAAGCGGCTGATTATGTAGTAAAATGGGTGATGTTACTTATGGGGGAAGTGGGTTATTATGTGGGAAAGTGGATGATGTTACTTATGTGGAGAAGCCTGTGATTATGTGGGGAAGCGAGTGATTATGTGGGGAAGCGGTTGATGTTATGTATGTGATATATAGCCTTAAAATTAATTGGGGGAGAGTCACAGAGACTGATTAATATTTATTGGGCGTCAGAGGTTATAGTAAATGGGGGGACACAGTGCCGGCTTATTTATCACTTGATATTGTGAATGGTATGTGGCTAATTGTATATTAATGGTGGGGTACATGTTAGTAGTTAGGGGCACAATGTGGGGGAATTTTCTTTCTGGAGGCTAATGTAAGTATACAATATATGTTACCTTGTTTTTTTCAGGGCTGCTGATCAGTGTGACAAGACGAGTCGTGGCAGGAAGATGGTGACATGAAGGTCTGACCAGATGGAGAAGAAACAACAGAAAACTAATCATGAGACATCGGCGGTAAGTCACTGGATGGAAATATTTATTCTGTGGTGTATGACTTAGAGGAATGCTGTTACAGTTAGGTCCAGAAATATTTGGACAGTGACACAAGTTTTGTTATTTTAGCTGTTTACAAAAACATGTTCAGAAACACAATTATATATATAACTAGAAGGTGGCCCGATTCTACGCATCGGGTATTCTAGAATTTACGTATTGTGTAGTTCATGTATGATTTTTGTTATATATATATATATATATATATATATATATATATATATATATATAGATGTTGTTGTGTGTAGTTACCACGTGTTTGTGTAGGGCGCTGTACATGTTCTGGGTGTTGTCTGGGTGTGATGGGGGGTGACAGCGGTGTTGTTTGTGTGTTGCGTTGTTTGTGGAGCGCTGTGTGTCTGTAGCGTTGTGTGTGTGTTGCGCAGTTTGTGTGTGTGTGGTGTGTTTTGGGGGGAGGTATGTTTTGTGCAATGTGTGTGTTGTGCGGTATGTGCGTATATTTGTGTGTGCAGCGTTGTCTGTGTGTGTGGGTGTCTGTGTAGGGCAGTTGTTTGTGGTTCCCAGTGTGTGTGTGTAGTGTGGTGTGTTGTGCAGTGCGCGCGCGCGCGTATGTGTGTGTGTTGGGGGGAGGTGTGCACTTCCCATCGTGCTCCATCCCCCATGCAGCGCACTCCCCATCGTGCTCCATCCCGTATGCTGCGCACCCCCCATCGTGCTCCATCTCCCATCCTGCGCACTCCCAAACGTGCTCCATCCGCAATGCTGCGCACTCCCAAACGTGCTCCATCTGCCATGCAGCGCACTCCCCATCGTGCTCCATCCCCCATGCTGCGCACTCCCAAACGTGCTCCATCCGCCATGCTGCGCACTCCCCATCGTGCTCCATCTCCCATGCTGCGCACTCCCAAACGTGCTCCATCCGCCATGCTGCGCACTCCCAAACGTGCTCCATCCGCCATGCTGCGCACTCCCAAACGTGCTCCATCCCCCATGCTGCGCACTCCCAAACGTGCTCCATCCGCCATGCTGCGCACTCCCAAACGTGCTCCATCCCCTATGCTGCGCACCCCCCATCGTGCTCCATCTCCCATCCTGCACACTCCCAAACGTGCTCCATTCGCCATGCTGCGCACTCCCAAACGTGCTCCATCCGCCATGCTGCGCACTCCCAAACGTGCTCCATCCGCCATGCTGCGCACTCCCCATCGTGCTCCATCCCCCATGCTGCGCACTCCCAAACGTTTTCCATCCGCCATGCTGCGCACTCCCCATCGTGCTCCATCTCCCATGCTGCGCACTCCCAAACGTGCTCCATCCGCCATGCTGCGCACTCCCAAACGTGGTCCATCCGCCATGCTGCGCACTCCCAAACGTGCTCCATCCGCCATACTCCGCACTCCCCATCGTGCTGCATCCTCCATGCTGCGCACTCCCAAACGTGCTCCATCCGCCATACTCCGCACTCCCCATCGTGCTGCATCCCCCATGCTGCGCACTCCCAAACGTGCTCCATCCGCCATGCTGCGCATTTCCAAACGTGCTCCATCCGCCATGCTGCGCACTCCCAAACGTGCTCCATCCGCCATGCTGCGCACTCCCAAACGTGCTCCATCCGCCATGCTGCGCACTCCCAAACGTGCTCCATCCGCCATGCTGCGCACTCCCAAACGTGCTCCATCCGCCATGCTGCGCACTCCCAAAGGTGCTCCATCCGCCATGCTGCGCCAGCATCAGCCTCTCTACCTGCAGCATCAGCCTCTCTCCTCCCAGCATCAGCCTCTCTGTCCCCAGCATCAGCCTCTCTGTCTCCAGCATCAGCCTCTCTGTCCCCAGCATCAGCCTCTCTGTCCCCAGCATCAGCCTCTCTGTCCCCAGCATCAGCCTCTCTGCCCCCAGCATCAGCCTCTGTCCCCAGCATCAGCCTCTCTGTCCCCAGCATCAGCCTCTCTGTCCCCAGCATCAGCCTCTCTGTCTCCAGCATCAGCCTTTCTGTCCCCAGCATCAGCCTCTCTGTCCCCAGCATCAGCCTCTCTGTCCCCAGCATCAGCCTCTCTGTCCCCAGCATCAGCTTCTCTGTCCCCAGCATCAGCATCTCTGTCTCCAGCATCAGCCTCTCTGTCCCCAGCATCAGCCTCCCGCAGCATCAGCCTCTCTGTCCCCAGCATCAGCTTCTCTGTCCCCAGCATCAGCCTCTCTGTCCTCAGCATCAGCCTCTCTGTCCCCAGCATCAGCCTCTCTGTCCCCAGCATCAGCCTCTCCGTCTCCAGCATCAGCTTCTCTGTCCCCAGCATCAGCCTCTCCGTCTCCAGCATCAGCCTCTCTGTCCCCAGCATCAGCCTCTCCGTCTCCAGCATCAGCCTCCCCATCCCAGCCTTCTCCAGGGTCAGCCTCTCTCCTCTCAGCCTCCTCCAGCACGCCGTGCTCCTCTGCCGACACTCACAGATCCGATCGCATACACTCACACACACCCACACACACCCACCCGATCGCATACACTCACACACACCCGATCGCATACACTCACACACACCCGATCGCATACACTCACACACAAAGACACACACACTGACGATATTGCACATACGCGCTGATACTCACAACATCCGGGGATATCACATGCTTCTGGCCATGTGATCCCCCGGCAGGTCCTGGAAGCTCGCAACAGCACAGTATCGCCGCCGAGAAGCAAGCGATATCCCAGGATGTTGTGAGTATGTGGATGCGATGTGATGTGTGAGGTGTGTGTGAGTGTGATTTGATTTGTGTGTGTGTGCTGTTATGTGTGTGTATGTTCCGCAGCTGCAGGATCTTGATGTGTGGATGCGATGTGATGTGTGTGTGAGGTGTGTATGAGAGTGAGTGTGAGCCGGTGTACACTGGTAACTATGATACACATCGGGTAACTAAGGGACCTTAGTTACCCGATGTTTATAATGGTTACCAGCTTTCACGGCCTCCGTCAAGATCCCAGCATCGCAAGGTTATGTCTGGCACTGCCGGGATCCTGACGGAGCCGGTGTAGAAGCAAGCGATATCCCAGCATGTTGTGATGTGTGAGGTGTGTGTGAGAGTGAGTGTGAGAGTGAGTGTGATCTGATGTGTGTGTACTCACCTGGGAATCGGAGCTCCGTGTCAGTTGGGCCAGAGCGAGCGTGCATTGCGTGAGGGGGGCGGGGCCTGCAGAGAGCCGGGGCGAGAGGCCAATCCGTGGGGGGGGGGGGGCCATGGCGAGCCCAGCGGCCAATCAGCTTTGTGTCACCGTAAGGACACAATTTCGGAGCATGACAGACAGACAGATAGACAGACAGATAGACAGACAGACAGACAGACAGACAGAATAAGGCAATTATATATATAGATATGGGCTGAAAGTGCACACTCCCAGCTGCAATATGAGAGTTTTCACATCCAAATCGGAGAAAGGGTTTAGGAATCATAGCTCTGTAATGCATAGCCTCCTCTTTTTCAAGGGACCAAAAGTAATTGGACAAGGGACTCTAAGGGCTGCAATTAACTCTGAAGGCGTCTCCCTCGTTAACCTGTAATCAATGAAGTAGTTAAAAGGTCTGGGGTTGATTACAGGTGTGTGGTTTTGCATTTGGAAGCTGTTGCTGTGACCAGACAACATGCGGTCTAAGGAACTCTCAATTGAGGTGAAGCAGAACATCCTGAGGCTGAAAAAAAAGAAAAAATCCATCAGAGAGATAGCAGACATGCTTGGAGTAGCAAAATCAACAGTCGAGTACATTCTGAGAAAAAAGGAATTGACTGGTGAGCTTGGGAACTCAAAAAGGCCTGGGCGTCCACGGATGACAACAGTGGTGGATGATCGCCGCATACTTTCTTTGGTGAAGAAGGACCCGTTCACAACATCAACTGAAGTTCAGAACACTCTCAGTGAAGTAGGTGTATCTGTCTCTAAGTCAACAGTAAAGAGAAGACTCCATGAAAGTAAATACAAAGGGTTCACATCTAGATGCAAACCATTCATCAATTCCAAAAATAGACAGGCCAGAGTTAAATTTGCTGAAAAACACCTCATGAAGCCAGCTCAGTTCTGGAAAAGTATTCTATGGACAGATGAGACAAAGATCAACCTGTACCAGAATGATGGGAAGAAAAAAGTTTGGAGAAGAAAGGGAACGGCACATGATCCAAGGCACACCACATCCTCTGTAAAACATGGTGGAGGCAACGTGATGGCATGGGCATGCATGGCTTTCAATGGCACTGGGTCACTTGTGTTTATTGATGACATAACAGCAGACAAGAGTTGCCGGATGAATTCTGAAGTGTACAAGGATATACTTTCAGCCCAGATTCAGCCAAATGCCGCAAAGTTGATCGGACGGCGCTTCATAGTACAGATGGACAATGACCCCAAGCATACAGCCAAAGCTACCCAGGAGTTCATGAGTGAAAAAAAGTGGAACATTCTGCAATGGCCAAGTCAGTCACCAGATCTTAACCCAATTGAGCATGCATTTCACTTGCTCAAATCCAGACTTAAGACGGAAAGACCCACAAACAAGCAAGACCTGAAGGCTGCGGCTGTAAAGGCCTGGCAAAGCATTAAGAAGGAGGAAACCCAGCGTTTGGTGATGTCCATGGGTTCCAGACTTAAGGCAGTGATTGCCTCCAAAGGATTCACAACAAAATATTGAAAATAAAAATATTTTGTTTGGGTTTGGTTTATTTGTCCAATTACTTTTGACCTCCTAAAATGTGGAGTGTTTGTAAAGAAATGTGTGCAATTCCTACAATTTCTATCAGATATTTTTGTTCAAACCTTCAAATTAAACGTTACAATCTGCACTTGAATTCTGTTGTAGAGATTTCATTTCAAATCCAATGTGGTGGCATGCAGAGCCCAACTCGCGAAAATTGTGTCACTGTCCAAATATTTCTGGACCTAACTGTATATAGGCCACATTCTCACATTTGTATGATATGTCCATGTGCTGCCAGATTATTTTATTGGACTTCACATGGACTCCTAGAGTTTCATAGAACCATTCACATATCTGTTAAAATCACATATCTGAGAATGAGATCTGCGAGACTCTGAGCATGTGCTGTTCTGATCTGATTATGATGAATAGGACAATAATCAGGGGGAGGATGAGCACTACTAATAATAATGTATAAGAATAATACTATAGCTCTGTGCACACACTAGAGACAATTGATATGCAAACAGGAAAAACATGCTGGAACTGAACTGAAGCAAAATTATACAATAAATAGCCAATATATATACAAGGTGCATGCAAACACATGAACAATTTTTATTAGATATAAACACTTAAAAACATACTAAAATGCAGGGAAAACCTCCATGCTAAGTGAAGGGGAGGAATCCCTATACACACACCCATAAACCTGCAATGTACAATACAAAGAGTGGAAAAAACTAACAATGATCTTCTAATGTAATAACATACATGTAAACAAATAATACCATATTAAGACCATGGTTGACCCAAGAAAAGATAAACAGCTGCACACACCTACCTGTCCGGTATAAATATTATCTTTTCTTGGGTCAACCATGGTCTTCTTCTTAATATGGTATTATTTGTTTATATATATGTTATTATTACATTAGAGGATCATTGTTAGTTTTTTCTACTCTTTGTATTGTACATTACAGGTTTATGGGTGTGCGTATAGGGATTCCTCCCCTTCACTTAGCATGGAGGTTTTCACTACATTTTAGTATGTTTTTATGTGTTTGTAACTAATAAAAATTGTTAATGTGTTTGCATGCACCTTGTATATATATTGGCTATTTATTGTATCATTTTGCTGTAGGGCAGTTCTAGCACGTTTTTCCTGTTTGCATATCAATTATGAGGTATAGTACATGTTCAATTGTTTGTGTGCTGTCTGAGAAAAAAGTTAGGCAGCACACTATCGTTGCACATGGTTATAGGATTGCAACCTCATTATGTATAGCAGCGTCTATTAGTATTTAGTGTTCTCACTATGTAAACACTATGTATAACACTGTCCCTTATTAGTATCCTCGCTAGTTATGTATGGCGCTGTCTCTTATTAGTGTCCTCTCTTGTTATGTACACTTTGTGCAGAATTATTAGGCAAATGAGTATTTTGATCCTATGATAGTTTTTATACATGTTGTCCTACTCCAAGCTGTATAGGCTTGAGAACAAACTACCAATTAAGTAAATCAGGTGATGTGTATCTCTGTAATGAGGAGGGGTGTGCTTAATTATTAGTCAACTTCCTTTCCTTTTACAAAATGGGTCAGAAGAGAGATTTGACGGGCTCTAAAAAGTCCAAAATTATGAGATGTCTTGCAGAGAGATGCAGCAGTCTTAAAATTGCCAAACTTTTGAAGCGTGATCTCCGAACATCAAGCGTTTCATGGCAAATAGCCAACGGGGTCGCAAGAAGCGTGTTGGGCCAAAAAGGCGCAAAATAACTCCCATGAATTGAGGAAAATCAAGCATGAAGCTGCCAAGATGCCATTTGCTACCAGTTTGCCCATATTTCAGAGCTGCAACGTTACAGGAGAATCAAAAGGCACAAGGTGCACCATAATGAGGGACATGGCCAAGGTAAAGAAGGCTGAAAAACGACCAAGAATCATAAGATAAAACGTCAAGACTGGGCCAAGAAATATCTTAAGACTGATTTTTCAAAGGTTTTATGGGCTGATTAAATGAGAGTGACTCTTGATGGGCCAGATGGATGGGCCAGAGGCTGGATCTGTAAAGGGCAGAGAGCTCCACTCCGACTCAGACACCAGCAAGGTTGAGGTGGGGTACTGGTATGGGCTGGTATCATCAAAGATGAACTTGTGGGACCTTTTCGGATTGAGGATGGAGTGAAGCTCAACTCCCAGACCTACTGCCAGATTCTGGAAGACAACTTCAAGCAGTGGTACAGGAAGAAGTCAATATCGTTAAAAAAACATGATTTTCATGCAGGACAATGCTCCATCACATGCATCCAACTACTCCACAGTGTGGCTGGCCAGTAAAGGTCTAAAAGATGAAAAAATAATGACATGGCCCCCTTGTTCACCTGATCTGTACCCCATAGAGAACCTGTGGTTCCTCATAAAATGTGAGATCTACAGGGAGGGAAAACAGTACACCTCTTGGAACAGTGTCTGGGAGGCTGTGGTGGTTGCTGCACACAATGTTGATCGTAAACAGATCAAGCAACTGACAGAATCTATGGATGGTAGGCTGTTGAGTGTCATCAGAAAGAAAGGTGGCTATATTGGTGACTAACTTTTTGGGGTTTTGTTTTTGCATGTCAGAAATGTTTATTTCTAAATTGTGTGCAGTTATATTGGTTTACCTGGTGAAAATAAACAAGTAACATAATTATTGATCAATAATACAAAAATCCTCTATAATACAACTTGCCTAATAATTCTGCACACGGTGTATAGCACCGTCTCTTATATAGCGTATTATCATTATTTTTGTTACTCACAGTGCCCTCTGTTTATTATATAATCCTCTCTTGTTAAATATAAAATGACTGTTCATGGGGCAGCATCTGACAAGAAGAGCAGTCCATCAGAAAAAAAGCCTTTTTATGTTCCATCAGAAGTCATGTCATTTTATATCTAACAAGAGAGGAAATAAAGAGAGGGTGCAATAAATAGCAAAACTAACCAGAGCAACTGATATGTAAGGGACGGTGATGTACATAACAAGAGAGGGCACTATGAAATATATATATATGTGTATACATACATATAGTATATATCTATATCTGCAGCTTTGTCGCCATAAGAGGGGGGCCCAGGCACAATTTCTTGCACACGGGCCCCAAACTGTCAGTGTCCACCCCTGCTGGATTCCCATACATTTTACCTTAATGTAGCAAATCTATAACTGTGGTTTGAGCTTGCTGCGATGGGCTCTGAAAAGACTTTCTGGCAAGGTACTTGACATTAGCATCCCTTGTAACACTGATCACCATCTCTAGTGGGCTTGTTTTCAACTGCCAACAGTCACCAACTGTTACGGGGGGCTGTCTGATAATAACTGAAAGGAGTATCAGACAGTCAGGGTCCACCGTGCAAAGACTTTGCTGCAGACTATGGCAGAGTGCAATACCTCTGTTAACTCACAGAAGGATATAATAAGTAAGTAAAGCAATTCCTCCCTTACTTGGAGGGTGTGTGGAATGATCTCTGTTAATAACCACAGAGACAAAGGCAATGTGTGCGAAATGGCACCTACCTAGGTCCGCTCTTCTAGTGGTGCAAAAGAGACGAACAGCAGCGTAAGCCGCACAAAGCTCCTACCTGCGTTCGCTCCACTAGTGTGCGAGGACACGAACCACTAGATATGGCACCTGCCTAGGTCCGCTCTTCTAGTGGTGCAAAAGAGACGAACAGCAGCGTAAGCCGCACAAGGCTCCTACCTCTGTTCGCTCCCCTAGTGTGCGAGGATACGAACAACTGCCAGACGCAGTATAAGGAACGTTACCCTAGCGGCAACGTCCACCTACGAGTAGAATCACAAGGCCCAGCCAGACCATGTGCCTCAGGCACCTGCCTATGTCCGCTCCCCTAAGAGGTAAGGATACGGACAGCAGCCGAAGCTGTAAGGTATAAGAACGCTACCCTGCCGGTAGCGCTCACCTAGCATAGACAGAGGAATGCCTAGAGGAACGCGCACAGAGCGTCTACTCATATGCATGAACCAAGAGGACTGAGCACCATGCGGCGTGTGTCAGGGTCCTATATAGACTCTGTGCCTCATCCAAGATGGAGGACACCAGAGCCAATCCGCTGCCAGAACGACAGGAGTGACGTCATGCTGGCCTATCACCGAGCAAGACGTCACAAGCACATGACCAGCGACCAATCGGCATAGAAGGTGTCAGAGACATGCGACCTCGTGTCAGCGATGATGTCACCCGCACATGTGCAATGGCTCCAAGATTGGACTTAGTCTCCAGCGCTCGCACATGTGCAGTAGCAAGAAATCTGGACTTAGTCCCCAGCGCTCGCACATGTGCAGTAGCAAGAAATCTGGACTTAGTCTCCAGCGCTCGCACATGTGCAGTAGCAAGAAATCTGGACTTAGTCTCCAGTGCTCGCAGCAACCGTAACACCAACTGTCTGCCTGGTTTACCATAGTTAAGCAAGCATTGTTGACCTTAGGGTCAACTCCACACTGATGAGGGGCAAATACCCCGAAACGGCTGTCTGTGGATGGATACCATGTTTGGTATAGGTGGTCTCCTTGACTGGAGACTGCCCTTCCCGTGGTTGTTCCTTCCCGGTGAAAGACCTGGCTAGTTTCCTGCCAGCGTTGAGAAACATGTGATGGTGTCTCCGAGGCTTTCTCATTTGCATACTTTCCAGGGGGCTTTGCTCTAGAATCACTGCGTTGAGAAACACGTGATGGTGTCTCCGCAGTGGAAATGTTGATCTCCCTAAGGTCAACAATGCTTGCTTAAGTAGTCTTTTACTAGGCATTGCCCCCACTAGCCAGATTCCTACTCCACACTGATGAGGGGCAAATACCCCGAAACGGCTGTCTGTGGATGGATACCATGTTTGGTATAGGTGGTCTCCTTGACTGGAGACTGCCCTTCCCGTGGTTGTTCCTTCCTGGTGAAAGACCTGGCTAGTTTCCTGCCAGCATTGAGAAACATGTGATGGTGTCTCCGCGGCTTTCTCATTTGCATACTTTCCAGGGGGCTTTGCTCTAGAATCACTGCGTTGAGAAACACGTGATGGTGTCTCCGCAGTGGAAATGTTGATCTCCCTAAGGTCAACAATGCTTGCTTAAGTAGTCTTTTACTAGGCATTGCCCCCACTAGCCAGATTCCTACTCCACACTGATGAGGGGGCAAATACCCCGAAACGGCTGTCTGTGGATGGATACCATGTTTGGTATAGGTGGTCTCCTTGACTGGAGACTGCCCTTCCCGTGGTTGTTCCTTCCCGGTGAAAGACCTGGCTAGTTTCCTGCCAGCGTTGAGAAACATGTGATGGTGTCTCCGCGGCTTTCTCATTTGCATACTTTCCAGGGGGCTTTGCTCTAGAATCACTGCGTTGAGAAACACGTGATGGTGTCTCCGCAGTGGAAATGTTGATCTCCCTAAGGTCAACAATGCTTGCTTAAGTAGTCTTTTACTAGGCATTGCCCCCACTAGCCAGATTCCTACTCCACACTGATGAGGGGCAAATACCCCGAAACGGCTGTCTGTGGATGGATACCATGTTTGGTATAGGTGGTCTCCTTGACTGGAGACTGCCCTTCCCGTGGTTGTTCCTTCCCGGTGAAAGACCTGGCTAGTTTCCTGCCAGCATTGAGAAACATGTGATGGTGTCTCCGCGGCTTTCTCATTTGCATACTTTCCAGGGGGCTTTGCTCTAGAATCACTGCGTTGAGAAACACGTGATGGTGTCTCCGCAGTGGAAATGTTGATCTCCCTAAGGTCAACAATGCTTGCTTAAGTAGTCTTTTACTAGGCATTGCCCCCACTAGCCAGATTCCTACTCCACACTGATGAGGGGCAAATACCCCGAAACGGCTGTCTGTGGATGGATACCATGTTTGGTATAGGTGGTCTCCTTGACTGGAGACTGCCCTTCCCGTGGTTGTTCCTTCCCGGTGAAAGACCTGGCTAGTTTCCTGCCAGCGTTGAGAAACATGTGATGGTGTCTCCGCGGCTTTCTCATTTGCATACTTTCCAGGGGGCTTTGCTCTAGAATCACTGCGTTGAGAAACACGTGATGGTGTCTCCGCAGTGGAAATGTTGATCTCCCTAAGGTCAACAATGCTTGCTTAAGTAGTCTTTTACTAGGCATTGCCCCCACTAGCCAGATTCCTACTCCACACTGATGAGGGGCAAATACCCCGAAACGGCTGTCTGTGGATGGATACCATGTTTGGTATAGGTGGTCTCCTTGACAGGAGACTGCCCTTCCCGTGGTTGTTCCTTCCCGGTGAAAGACCTGGCTAGTTTCCTGCCAGCGTTGAGAAACATGTGATGGTGTCTCCGCGGCTTTCTCATTTGCATACTTTCCAGGGGGCTTTGCTCTAGAATCACTGCGTTGAGAAGCACGTGATGGTGTCTCCGCAGTGGAAATGTTGATCTCCCTAAGGTCAACAATGCTTGCTTAAGTAGTCTTTTACTAGGCATTGCCCCCACTAGCCAGATTCCTACTCCACACTGATGAGGGGCAAATACCCCGAAACGGCTGTCTCTGGATGGATACCATGTTTGGTATAGGTGGTCTCCTTGACTGGAGACTGCCCTTCCCGTGGTTGTTTCTTCCCGGTGAAAGACCTGGCTAGTTTCCTGCCAGCGTTGAGAAACATGTGATGGTGTCTCCGCGGCTTTCTCATTTGCATACTTTCCAGGGGGCTTTGCTCTAGAATCACTGCGTTGAGAAACACGTGATGGTGTCTCCGCAGTGGAAATGTTGATCTCCCTAAGGTCAACAATGCTTGCTTAAGTAGTCTTTTACTAGGCATTGCCCCCACTAGCCAGATTCCTACTCCACACTGATGAGGGGCAAATACCCCGAAACGGCTGTCTGTGGATGGATACCATGTTTGGTATAGGTGGTCTCCTTGACTGGAGACTGCCCTTCCCGTGGTTGTTCCTTCCCGGTGAAAGACCTGGCTAGTTTCCTGCCAGCATTGAGAAACATGTGATGGTGTCTCCGCGGCTTTCTCATTTGCATACTTTCCAGGGGGCTTTGCTCTAGAATCACTGCGTTGAGAAACACGTTATGGTGTCTCCGCAGTGGAAATGTTGATCTCCCTAAGGTCAACAATGCTTGCTTAAGTAGTCTTTTACTAGGCATTGCCCCCACTAGCCAGATTCCTACTCCACACTGATGAGGGGCAAATACCCCGAAACGGCTGTCTGTGGATGGATACCATGTTTGGTATAGGTGGTCTCCTTGACTGGAGACTGCCCTTCCCGTGGTTGTTCCTTCCCGGTGAAAGACCTGGCTAGTTTCCTGCCAGCGTTGAGAAACATGTGATGGTGTCTCCGCGGCTTTCTCATTTGCATACTTTCCAGGGGGCTTTGCTCTAGAATCACTGCGTTGAGAAACACGTGATGGTGTCTCCGCAGTGGAAATGTTGATCTCCCTAAGGTCAACAATGCTTGCTTAAGTAGTCTTTTACTAGGCATTGCCCCCTCTAGCCAGATTCCTACTCCACACTGATGAGGGGCAAATACCCCGAAACGGCTGTCTGTGGATGGATACCATGTTTGGTATAGGTGGTCTCCTTGACTGGAGACTGCCCTTCCCGTGGTTGTTCCTTCCCGGTGAAAGACCTGGCTAGTTTCCTGCCAGCGTTGAGAAACATGTGATGGTGTCTCCGCGGCTTTCTCATTTGCCTACTTTCCAGGGGGCTTTGCTCTAGAATCACTGCGTTGAGAAACACGTGATGGTGTCTCCGCAGTGGAAATGTTGATCTCCCTAAGGTCAACAATGCTTGCTTAAGTAGTCTTTTACTAGGCATTGCCCCCTCTAGCCAGATTCCTACTCCACACTGATGAGGGGCAAATACCCCGAAACGGCTGTCTGTGGATGGATACCATGTTTGGTATAGGTGGTCTCCTTGACTGGAGACTGCCCTTCCCGTGGTTGTTCCTTCCCGGTGAAAGACCTGGCTAGTTTCCTGCCAGCGTTGAGAAACATGTGATGGTGTCTCCGAGGCTTTCTCATTTGCATACTTTCCAGGGGGCTTTGCTCTAGAATCACTGCGTTGAGAAACACGTGATGGTGTCTCCGCAGTGGAAATGTTGATCTCCCTAAGGTCAACAATGCTTGCTTAAGTAGTCTTTTACTAGGCATTGCCCCCCACTAGCCAGATTCCTACTCCACACTGATGAGGGGCAAATACCCCGAAACGGCTGTCTGTGGATGGATACCATGTTTGGTATAGGTGGTCTCCTTGACTGGAGACTGCCCTTCCCGTGGTTGTTCCTTCCCGGTGAAAGACCTGGCTAGTTTCCTGCCAGCGTTGAGAAACATGTGATGGTGTCTCCGCGGCTTTCTCATTTGCATACTTTCCAGGGGGCTTTGCTCTAGAATCACTGCGTTGAGAAACACGTGATGGTGTCTCCGCAGTGGAAATGTTGATCTCCCTAAGGTCAACAATGCTTGCTTAAGTAGTCTTTTACTAGGCATTGCCCCCACTAGCCAGATTCCTACTCCACACTGATGAGGGGCAAATACCCCGAAACGGCTGTCTGTGGATGGATACCATGTTTGGTATAGGTGGTCTCCTTGACTGGAGACTGCCCTTCCCGTGGTTGTTCCTTCCCGGTGAAAGACCTGGCTAGTTTCCTGCCAGCGTTGAGAAACATGTGATGGTGTC
Organism: Anomaloglossus baeobatrachus; assembly: GCF_048569485.1. Taxonomy (NCBI): domain Eukaryota; kingdom Metazoa; phylum Chordata; class Amphibia; order Anura; family Aromobatidae; genus Anomaloglossus; species Anomaloglossus baeobatrachus. The sequence goes on along the minus strand of NC_134355.1, from coordinate 302,451,528 downwards.
TCCGCGGCTTTCTCATTTGCATACTTTCCAGGGGGCTTTGCTCTAGAATCACTGCGTTGAGAAACACGTGATGGTGTCTCCGCAGTGGAAATGTTGATCTCCCTAAGGTCAACAATGCTTGCTTAAGTAGTCTTTTACTAGGCATTGCCCCCACTAGCCAGATTCCTACTCCACACTGATGAGGGGCAAATACCCCGAAACGGCTGTCTGTGGATGGATACCATGTTTGGTATAGGTGGTCTCCTTGACTGGAGACTGCCCTTCCCGTGGTTGTTCCTTCCCGGTGAAAGACCTGGCTAGTTTCCTGCCAGCGTTGAGAAACATGTGATGGTGTCTCCGCGGCTTTCTCATTTGCATACTTTCCAGGGGGCTTTGCTCTAGAATCACTGCGTTGAGAAACACGTGATGGTGTCTCCGCAGTGGAAATGTTGATCTCCCTAAGGTCAACAATGCTTGCTTAAGTAGTCTTTTACTAGGCATTGCCCCCACTAGCCAGATTCCTACTCCACACTGATGAGGGGCAAATACCCCAAAACGGCTGTCTGTGGATGGATACCATGTTTGGTATAGGTGGTCTCCTTGACTGGAGACTGCCCTTCCCGTGGTTGTTCCTTCCCGGTGAAAGACCTGGCTAGTTTCCTGCCAGCGTTGAGAAACATGTGATGGTGTCTCCGCGGCTTTCTCATTTGCATACTTTCCAGGGGGCTTTGCTCTAGAATCACTGCGTTGAGAAACACGTGATGGTGTCTCCGCAGTGGAAATGTTGATCTCCCTAAGGTCAACAATGCTTGCTTAAGTAGTCTTTTACTAGGCATTGCCCCCACTAGCCTGATTCCTACTCCACACTGATGAGGGGCAAATACCCCGAAACGGCTGTCTCTGGATGGATACCATGTTTGGTATAGGTGGTCTCCTTGACTGGAGACTGCCCTTCCCGTGGTTGTTCCTTCCCGGTGAAAGACCTGGCTAGTTTCCTGCCAGCGTTGAGAAACATGTGATGGTGTCTCCGCGGCTTTCTCATTTGCATACTTTCCAGGGGGCTTTGCTCTAGAATCACTGTGTTGAGAAACACGTGATGGTGTCTCCGCAGTGGAAATGTTGATCTCCCTAAGGTCAACAATGCTTGCTTAAGTAGTCTTTTACTAGGCATTGCCCCCACTAGCCAGATTCCTACTCCACACTGATGAGGGGCAAATACCCCGAAACGGCTGTCTGTGGATGGATACCATGTTTGGTATAGGTGGTCTCCTTGACTGGAGACTGCCCTTCCCGTGGTTGTTCCTTCCCGGTGAAAGACCTGGCTAGTTTCCTGCCAGCGTTGAGAAACATGTGATGGTGTCTCCGCGGCTTTCTCATTTGCATACTTTCCAGGGGGCTTTGCTCTAGAATCACTGCGTTGAGAAACACGTGATGGTGTCTCCGCAGTGGAAATGTTGATCTCCCTAAGGTCAACAATGCTTGCTTAAGTAGTCTTTTACTAGGCATTGCCCCCACTAGCCAGATTCCTACTCCACACTGATGAGGGGCAAATACCCCGAAACGGCTGTCTGTGGATGGATACCATGTTTGGTATAGGTGGTCTCCTTGACTGGAGACTGCCCTTCCCGTGGTTGTTCCTTCCCGGTGAAAGACCTGGCTAGTTTCCTGCCAGCGTTGAGAAACATGTGATGGTGTCTCCGCGGCTTTCTCATTTGCATACTTTCCAGGGGGCTTTGCTCTAGAATCACTGCGTTGAGAAACACGTGATGGTGTCTCCGCAGTGGAAATGTTGATCTCCCTAAGGTCAACAATGCTTGCTTAAGTAGTCTTTTACTAGGCATTGCCCCCACTAGCCAGATTCCTACTCCACACTGATGAGGGGCAAATACCCCAAAACGGCTGTCTGTGGATGGATACCATGTTTGGTATAGGTGGTCTCCTTGACTGGAGACTGCCCTTCCCGTGGTTGTTCCTTCCCGGTGAAAGACCTGGCTAGTTTCCTGCCAGCGTTGAGAAACATGTGATGGTGTCTCCGCGGCTTTCTCATTTGCATACTTTCCAGGGGGCTTTGCTCTAGAATCACTGCGTTGAGAAACACGTGATGGTGTCTCCGCAGTGGAAATGTTGATCTCCCTAAGGTCAACAATGCTTGCTTAAGTAGTCTTTTACTAGGCATTGCCCCCACTAGCCTGATTCCTACTCCACACTGATGAGGGGCAAATACCCCGAATCGGCTGTCTCTGGATGGATACCATGTTTGGTATAGGTGGTCTCCTTGACTGGAGACTGCCCTTCCCGTGGTTGTTCCTTCCCGGTGAAAGACCTGGCTAGTTTCCTGCCAGCGTTGAGAAACATGTGATGGTGTCTCCGCGGCTTTCTCATTTGCATACTTTCCAGGGGGCTTTGCTCTAGAATCACTGTGTTGAGAAACACGTGATGGTGTCTCCGCAGTGGAAATGTTGATCTCCCTAAGGTCAACAATGCTTGCTTAAGTAGTCTTTTACTAGGCATTGCCCCCACTAGCCAGATTCCTACTCCACACTGATGAGGGGCAAATACCCCGAAACGGCTGTCTGTGGATGGATACCATGTTTGGTATAGGTGGTCTCCTTGACTGGAGACTGCCCTTCCCGTGGTTGTTCCTTCCCGGTGAAAGACCTGGCTAGTTTCCTGCCAGCGTTGAGAAACATGTGATGGTGTCTCCGCGGCTTTCTCATTTGCATACTTTCCAGGGGGCTTTGCTCTAGAATCACTGCGTTGAGAAACACGTGATGGTGTCTCCGCAGTGGAAATGTTGATCTCCCTAAGGTCAACAATGCTTGCTTAAGTAGTCTTTTACTAGGCATTGCCCCCACTAGCCAGATTCCTACTCCACACTGATGAGGGGCAAATACCCCGAAACGGCTGTCTGTGGATGGATACCATGTTTGGTATAGGTGGTCTCCTTGACTGGAGACTGCCCTTCCCGTGGTTGTTCCTTCCCGGTGAAAGACCTGGCTAGTTTCCTGCCAGCGTTGAGAAACATGTGATGGTGTCTCCGCGGCTTTCTCATTTGCTTACTTTCCAGGGGGCTTTGCTCTAGAATCACTGCATTGAGAAACACGTGATGGTGTCTCCGCAGTGGAAATGTTGATCTCCCTAAGGTCAACAATGCTTGCTTAAGTAGTCTTTTACTAGGCATTGCCCCCACTAGCCAGATTCCTACTCCACACTGATGAGGGGCAAATACCCCGAAACGGCTGTCTGTGGATGGATACCATGTTTGGTATAGGTGGTCTCCTTGACTGGAGACTGCCCTTCCCGTGGTTGTTCCTTCCCGGTGAAAGACCTGGCTAGTTTCCTGCCAGCGTTGAGAAACATGTGATGGTGTCTCCGCGGCTTTCTCATTTGCATACTTTCCAGGGGGCTTTGCTCTAGAATCACTGCGTTGAGAAACACGTGATGGTGTCTCCGCAGTGGAAATGTTGATCTCCCTAAGGTCAACAATGCTTGCTTAAGTAGTCTTTTACTAGGCATTGCCCCCACTAGCCAGATTCCTACTCCACACTGATGAGGGGGCAAATACCCCGAAACGGCTGTCTGTGGATGGATACCATGTTTGGTATAGGTGGTCTCCTTGACTGGAGACTGCCCTTCCCGTGGTTGTTCCTTCCCGGTGAAAGACCTGGCTAGTTTCCTGCCAGCGTTGAGAAACATGTGATGGTGTCTCCGCGGCTTTCTCATTTGCATACTTTCCAGGGGGCTTTGCTCTAGAATCACTGCGTTGAGAAACACGTGATGGTGTCTCCGCAGTGGAAATGTTGATCTCCCTAAGGTCAACAATGCTTGCTTAAGTAGTCTTTTACTAGGCATTGCCCCCACTAGCCAGATTCCTACTCCACACTGATGAGGGGCAAATACCCCGAAACGGCTGTCTGTGGATGGATACCATGTTTGGTATAGGTGGTCTCCTTGACTGGAGACTGCCCTTCCCGTGGTTGTTCCTTCCCGGTGAAAGACCTGGCTAGTTTCCTGCCAGCATTGAGAAACATGTGATGGTGTCTCCGCGGCTTTCTCATTTGCATACTTTCCAGGGGGCTTTGCTCTAGAATCACTGCGTTGAGAAACACGTGATGGTGTCTCCGCAGTGGAAATGTTGATCTCCCTAAGGTCAACAATGCTTGCTTAAGTAGTCTTTTACTAGGCATTGCCCCCACTAGCCAGATTCCTACTCCACACTGATGAGGGGCAAATACCCCGAAACGGCTGTCTGTGGATGGATACCATGTTTGGTATAGGTGGTCTCCTTGACTGGAGACTGCCCTTCCCGTGGTTGTTCCTTCCCGGTGAAAGACCTGGCTAGTTTCCTGCCAGCGTTGAGAAACATGTGATGGTGTCTCCGCGGCTTTCTCATTTGCATACTTTCCAGGGGGCTTTGCTCTAGAATCACTGCGTTGAGAAACACGTGATGGTGTCTCCGCAGTGGAAATGTTGATCTCCCTAAGGTCAACAATGCTTGCTTAAGTAGTCTTTTACTAGGCATTGCCCCCACTAGCCAGATTCCTACTCCACACTGATGAGGGGCAAATACCCCGAAACGGCTGTCTGTGGATGGATACCATGTTTGGTATAGGTGGTCTCCTTGACAGGAGACTGCCCTTCCCGTGGTTGTTCCTTCCCGGTGAAAGACCTGGCTAGTTTCCTGCCAGCGTTGAGAAACATGTGATGGTGTCTCCGCGGCTTTCTCATTTGCATACTTTCCAGGGGGCTTTGCTCTAGAATCACTGCGTTGAGAAGCACGTGATGGTGTCTCCGCAGTGGAAATGTTGATCTCCCTAAGGTCAACAATGCTTGCTTAAGTAGTCTTTTACTAGGCATTGCCCCCACTAGCCAGATTCCTACTCCACACTGATGAGGGGCAAATACCCCGAAACGGCTGTCTCTGGATGGATACCATGTTTGGTATAGGTGGTCTCCTTGACTGGAGACTGCCCTTCCCGTGGTTGTTTCTTCCCGGTGAAAGACCTGGCTAGTTTCCTGCCAGCGTTGAGAAACATGTGATGGTGTCTCCGCGGCTTTCTCATTTGCATACTTTCCAGGGGGCTTTGCTCTAGAATCACTGCGTTGAGAAACACGTGATGGTGTCTCCGCAGTGGAAATGTTGATCTCCCTAAGGTCAACAATGCTTGCTTAAGTAGTCTTTTACTAGGCATTGCCCCCACTAGCCAGATTCCTACTCCACACTGATGAGGGGCAAATACCCCGAAACGGCTGTCTGTGGATGGATACCATGTTTGGTATAGGTGGTCTCCTTGACTGGAGACTGCCCTTCCCGTGGTTGTTCCTTCCCGGTGAAAGACCTGGCTAGTTTCCTGCCAGCATTGAGAAACATGTGATGGTGTCTCCGCGGCTTTCTCATTTGCATACTTTCCAGGGGGCTTTGCTCTAGAATCACTGCGTTGAGAAACACGTTATGGTGTCTCCGCAGTGGAAATGTTGATCTCCCTAAGGTCAACAATGCTTGCTTAAGTAGTCTTTTACTAGGCATTGCCCCCACTAGCCAGATTCCTACTCCACACTGATGAGGGGCAAATACCCCGAAACGGCTGTCTGTGGATGGATACCATGTTTGGTATAGGTGGTCTCCTTGACTGGAGACTGCCCTTCCCGTGGTTGTTCCTTCCCGGTGAAAGACCTGGCTAGTTTCCTGCCAGCGTTGAGAAACATGTGATGGTGTCTCCGCGGCTTTCTCATTTGCATACTTTCCAGGGGGCTTTGCTCTAGAATCACTGCGTTGAGAAACACGTGATGGTGTCTCCGCAGTGGAAATGTTGATCTCCCTAAGGTCAACAATGCTTGCTTAAGTAGTCTTTTACTAGGCATTGCCCCCTCTAGCCAGATTCCTACTCCACACTGATGAGGGGCAAATACCCCGAAACGGCTGTCTGTGGATGGATACCATGTTTGGTATAGGTGGTCTCCTTGACTGGAGACTGCCCTTCCCGTGGTTGTTCCTTCCCGGTGAAAGACCTGGCTAGTTTCCTGCCAGCGTTGAGAAACATGTGATGGTGTCTCCGCGGCTTTCTCATTTGCCTACTTTCCAGGGGGCTTTGCTCTAGAATCACTGCGTTGAGAAACACGTGATGGTGTCTCCGCAGTGGAAATGTTGATCTCCCTAAGGTCAACAATGCTTGCTTAAGTAGTCTTTTACTAGGCATTGCCCCCTCTAGCCAGATTCCTACTCCACACTGATGAGGGGCAAATACCCCGAAACGGCTGTCTGTGGATGGATACCATGTTTGGTATAGGTGGTCTCCTTGACTGGAGACTGCCCTTCCCGTGGTTGTTCCTTCCCGGTGAAAGACCTGGCTAGTTTCCTGCCAGCGTTGAGAAACATGTGATGGTGTCTCCGAGGCTTTCTCATTTGCATACTTTCCAGGGGGCTTTGCTCTAGAATCACTGCGTTGAGAAACACGTGATGGTGTCTCCGCAGTGGAAATGTTGATCTCCCTAAGGTCAACAATGCTTGCTTAAGTAGTCTTTTACTAGGCATTGCCCCCCACTAGCCAGATTCCTACTCCACACTGATGAGGGGCAAATACCCCGAAACGGCTGTCTGTGGATGGATACCATGTTTGGTATAGGTGGTCTCCTTGACTGGAGACTGCCCTTCCCGTGGTTGTTCCTTCCCGGTGAAAGACCTGGCTAGTTTCCTGCCAGCGTTGAGAAACATGTGATGGTGTCTCCGCGGCTTTCTCATTTGCATACTTTCCAGGGGGCTTTGCTCTAGAATCACTGCGTTGAGAAACACGTGATGGTGTCTCCGCAGTGGAAATGTTGATCTCCCTAAGGTCAACAATGCTTGCTTAAGTAGTCTTTTACTAGGCATTGCCCCCACTAGCCAGATTCCTACTCCACACTGATGAGGGGCAAATACCCCGAAACGGCTGTCTGTGGATGGATACCATGTTTGGTATAGGTGGTCTCCTTGACTGGAGACTGCCCTTCCCGTGGTTGTTCCTTCCCGGTGAAAGACCTGGCTAGTTTCCTGCCAGCGTTGAGAAACATGTGATGGTGTCTCCGCGGCTTTCTCATTTGCATACTTTCCAGGGGGCTTTGCTCTAGAATCACTGCGTTGAGAAACACGTGATGGTGTCTCCGCAGTGGAAATGTTGATCTCCCTAAGGTCAACAATGCTTGCTTAAGTAGTCTTTTACTAGGCATTGCCCCCACTAGCCAGATTCCTACTCCACACTGATGAGGGGCAAATACCCCGAAACGGCTGTCTGTGGATGGATACCATGTTTGGTATAGGTGGTCTCCTTGACTGGAGACTGCCCTTCCCGTGGTTGTTCCTTCCCGGTGAAAGACCTGGCTAGTTTCCTGCCAGCGTTGAGAAACATGTGATGGTGTCTCCGCGGCTTTCTCATTTGCATACTTTCCAGGGGGCTTTGCTCTAGAATCACTGCGTTGAGAAACACGTGATGGTGTCTCCGCAGTGGAAATGTTGATCTCCCTAAGGTCAACAATGCTTGCTTAAGTAGTCTTTTACTAGGCATTGCCCCCACTAGCCAGATTCCTACTCCACACTGATGAGGGGCAAATACCCCAAAACGGCTGTCTGTGGATGGATACCATGTTTGGTATAGGTGGTCTCCTTGACTGGAGACTGCCCTTCCCGTGGTTGTTCCTTCCCGGTGAAAGACCTGGCTAGTTTCCTGCCAGCGTTGAGAAACATGTGATGGTGTCTCCGCGGCTTTCTCATTTGCATACTTTCCAGGGGGCTTTGCTCTAGAATCACTGCGTTGAGAAACACGTGATGGTGTCTCCGCAGTGGAAATGTTGATCTCCCTAAGGTCAACAATGCTTGCTTAAGTAGTCTTTTACTAGGCATTGCCCCCACTAGCCTGATTCCTACTCCACACTGATGAGGGGCAAATACCCCGAAACGGCTGTCTCTGGATGGATACCATGTTTGGTATAGGTGGTCTCCTTGACTGGAGACTGCCCTTCCCGTGGTTGTTCCTTCCCGGTGAAAGACCTGGCTAGTTTCCTGCCAGCGTTGAGAAACATGTGATGGTGTCTCCGCGGCTTTCTCATTTGCATACTTTCCAGGGGGCTTTGCTCTAGAATCACTGTGTTGAGAAACACGTGATGGTGTCTCCGCAGTGGAAATGTTGATCTCCCTAAGGTCAACAATGCTTGCTTAAGTAGTCTTTTACTAGGCATTGCCCCCACTAGCCAGATTCCTACTCCACACTGATGAGGGGCAAATACCCCGAAACGGCTGTCTGTGGATGGATACCATGTTTGGTATAGGTGGTCTCCTTGACTGGAGACTGCCCTTCCCGTGGTTGTTCCTTCCCGGTGAAAGACCTGGCTAGTTTCCTGCCAGCGTTGAGAAACATGTGATGGTGTCTCCGCGGCTTTCTCATTTGCATACTTTCCAGGGGGCTTTGCTCTAGAATCACTGTGTTGAGAAACACGTGATGGTGTCTCCGCAGTGGAAATGTTGATCTCCCTAAGGTCAACAATGCTTGCTTAAGTAGTCTTTTACTAGGCATTGCCCCCACTAGCCAGATTCCTACTCCACACTGATGAGGGGCAAATACCCCGAAACGGCTGTCTGTGGATGGATACCATGTTTGGTATAGGTGGTCTCCTTGACTGGAGACTGCCCTTCCCGTGGTTGTTCCTTCCCGGTGAAAGACCTGGCTAGTTTCCTGCCAGCGTTGAGAAACATGTGATGGTGTCTCCGCGGCTTTCTCATTTGCATACTTTCCAGGGGGCTTTGCTCTAGAATCACTGCGTTGAGAAACACGTGATGGTGTCTCCGCAGTGGAAATGTTGATCTCCCTAAGGTCAACAATGCTTGCTTAAGTAGTCTTTTACTAGGCATTGCCCCCACTAGCCAGATTCCTACTCCACACTGATGAGGGGCAAATACCCCGAAACGGCTGTCTGTGGATGGATACCATGTTTGGTATAGGTGGTCTCCTTGACTGGAGACTGCCCTTCCCGTGGTTGTTCCTTCCCGGTGAAAGACCTGGCTAGTTTCCTGCCAGCGTTGAGAAACATGTGATGGTGTCTCCGCGGCTTTCTCATTTGCATACTTTCCAGGGGGCTTTGCTCTAGAATCACTGCGTTGAGAAACACGTGATGGTGTCTCCGCAGTGGAAATGTTGATCTCCCTAAGGTCAACAATGCTTGCTTAAGTAGTCTTTTACTAGGCATTGCCCCCACTAGCCTGATTCCTACTCCACACTGATGAGGGGCAAATACCCCGAAACGGCTGTCTCTGGATGGATACCATGTTTGGTATAGGTGGTCTCCTTGACTGGAGACTGCCCTTCCCGTGGTTGTTCCTTCCCGGTGAAAGACCTGGCTAGTTTCCTGCCAGCGTTGAGAAACATGTGATGGTGTCTCCGCGGCTTTCTCATTTGCATACTTTCCAGGGGGCTTTGCTCTAGAATCACTGTGTTGAGAAACACGTGATGGTGTCTCCGCAGTGGAAATGTTGATCTCCCTAAGGTCAACAATGCTTGCTTAAGTAGTCTTTTACTAGGCATTGCCCCCACTAGCCAGATTCCTACTCCACACTGATGAGGGGCAAATACCCCGAAACGGCTGTCTGTGGATGGATACCATGTTTGGTATAGGTGGTCTCCTTGACTGGAGACTGCCCTTCCCGTGGTTGTTCCTTCCCGGTGAAAGACCTGGCTAGTTTCCTGCCAGCGTTGAGAAACATGTGATGGTGTCTCCGCGGCTTTCTCATTTGCATACTTTCCAGGGGGCTTTGCTCTAGAATCACTGCGTTGAGAAACACGTGATGGTGTCTCCGCAGTGGAAATGTTGATCTCCCTAAGGTCAACAATGCTTGCTTAAGTAGTCTTTTACTAGGCATTGCCCCCACTAGCCAGATTCCTACTCCACACTGATGAGGGGCAAATACCCCGAAACGGCTGTCTGTGGATGGATACCATGTTTGGTATAGGTGGTCTCCTTGACTGGAGACTGCCCTTCCCGTGGTTGTTCCTTCCCGGTGAAAGACCTGGCTAGTTTCCTGCCAGCGTTGAGAAACATGTGATGGTGTCTCCGCGGCTTTCTCATTTGCTTACTTTCCAGGGGGCTTTGCTCTAGAATCACTGCATTGAGAAACACGTGATGGTGTCTCCGCAGTGGAAATGTTGATCTCCCTAAGGTCAACAATGCTTGCTTAAGTAGTCTTTTACTAGGCATTGCCCCCACTAGCCAGATTCCTACTCCACACTGATGAGGGGCAAATACCCCGAAACGGCTGTCTGTGGATGGATACCATGTTTGGTATAGGTGGTCTCCTTGACTGGAGACTGCCCTTCCCGTGGTTGTTCCTTCCCGGTGAAAGACCTGGCTAGTTTCCTGCCAGCGTTGAGAAACATGTGATGGTGTCTCCGCGGCTTTCTCATTTGCATACTTTCCAGGGGGCTTTGCTCTAGAATCACTGCGTTGAGAAACACGTGATGGTGTCTCCGCAGTGGAAATGTTGATCTCCCTAAGGTCAACAATGCTTGCTTAAGTAGTCTTTTACTAGGCATTGCCCCCACTAGCCAGATTCCTACTCCACACTGATGAGGGGCAAATACCCCGAAACGGCTGTCTGTGGATGGATACCATGTTTGGTATAGGTGGTCTCCTTGACTGGAGACTGCCCTTCCCGTGGTTGTTCCTTCCCGGTGAAAGACCTGGCTAGTTTCCTGCCAGCGTTGAGAAACATGTGATGGTGTCTCCGCGGCTTTCTCATTTGCATACTTTCCAGGGGGCTTTGCTCTAGAATCACTGCGTTGAGAAACACGTGATGGTGTCTCCGCAGTGGAAATGTTGATCTCCCTAAGGTCAACAATGCTTGCTTAAGTAGTCTTTTACTAGGCATTGCCCCCACTAGCCAGATTCCTACTCCACACTGATGAGGGGCAAATACCCCGAAACGGCTGTCTGTGGATGGATACCATGTTTGGTATAGGTGGTCTCCTTGACTGGAGACTGCCCTTCCCGTGGTTGTTCCTTCCCGGTGAAAGACCTGGCTAGTTTCCTGCCAGCGTTGAGAAACATGTGATGGTGTCTCCGCGGCTTTCTCATTTGCATACTTTCCAGGGGGCTTTGCTCTAGAATCACTGTGTTGAGAAACACGTGATGGTGTCTCCGCAGTGGAAATGTTGATCTCCCTAAGGTCAACAATGCTTGCTTAAGTAGTCTTTTACTAGGCATTGCCCCCACTAGCCAGATTCCTACTCCACACTGATGAGGGGCAAATACCCCGAAACGGCTGTCTGTGGATGGATACCATGTTTGGTATAGGTGGTCTCCTTGACTGGAGACTGCCCTTCCCGTGGTTGTTCCTTCCCGGTGAAAGACCTGGCTAGTTTCCTGCCAGCGTTGAGAAACATGTGATGGTGTCTCCGCGGCTTTCTCATTTGCATACTTTCCAGGGGGCTTTGCTCTAGAATCACTGCGTTGAGAAACACGTGATGGTGTCTCCGCAGTGGAAATGTTGATCTCCCTAAGGTCAACAATGCTTGCTTAAGTAGTCTTTTACTAGGCATTGCCCCCACTAGCCAGATTCCTACTCCACACTGATGAGGGGCAAATACCCCGAAACGGCTGTCTGTGGATGGATACCATGTTTGGTATAGGTGGTCTCCTTGACTGGAGACTGCCCTTCCCGTGGTTGTTCCTTCCCGGTGAAAGACCTGGCTAGTTTTCTGCCAGCGTTGAGAAACATGTGATGGTGTCTCCGCGGCTTTCTCATTTGCTTACTTTCCAGGGGGCTTTGCTCTAGAATCACTGCATTGAGAAACACGTGATGGTGTCTCCGCAGTGGAAATGTTGATCTCCCTAAGGTCAATAATGCTTGCTTAAGTAGTCTTTTACTAGGCATTGCCCCCACTAGCCAGATTCCTACTCCACACTGATGAGGGGCAAATACCCCGAAACGGCTGTCTGTGGATGGATACCATGTTTGGTATAGGTGGTCTCCTTGACTGGAGACTGCCCTTCCCGTGGTTGTTCCTTCCCGGTGAAAGACCTGGCTAGTTTCCTGCCAGCGTTGAGAAACATGTGATGGTGTCTCCGCGGCTTTCTCATTTGCATACTTTCCAGGGGGCTTTGCTCTAGAATCACTGTGTTGAGAAACACGTGATGGTGTCTCCGCAGTGGAAATGTTGATCTCCCTAAGGTCAACAATGCTTGCTTAAGTAGTCTTTTACTAGGCATTGCCCCCACTAGCCAGATTCCTACTCCACACTGATGAGGGGCAAATACCCCGAAACGGCTGTCTGTGGATGGATACCATGTTTGGTATAGGTGGTCTCCTTGACTGGAGACTGCCCTTCCCGTGGTTGTTCCTTCCCGGTGAAAGACCTGGCTAGTTTCCTGCCAGCGTTGAGAAACATGTGATGGTGTCTCCGCGGCTTTCTCATTTGCATACTTTCCAGGGGGCTTTGCTCTAGAATCACTGCGTTGAGAAACACGTGATGGTGTCTCCGCAGTGGAAATGTTGATCTCCCTAAGGTCAACAATGCTTGCTTAAGTAGTCTTTTACTAGGCATTGCCCCCACTAGCCAGATTCCTACTCCACACTGATGAGGGGCAAATACCCCGAAACGGCTGTCTGTGGATGGATACCATGTTTGGTATAGGTGGTCTCCTTGACTGGAGACTGCCCTTCCCGTGGTTGTTCCTTCCCGGTGAAAGACCTGGCTAGTTTCCTGCCAGCGTTGAGAAACATGTGATGGTGTCTCCGCGGCTTTCTCATTTGCATACTTTCCAGGGGGCTTTGCTCTAGAATCACTGCGTTGAGAAACACGTGATGGTGTCTCCGCAGTGGAAATGTTGATCTCCCTAAGGTCAACAATGCTTGCTTAAGTAGTCTTTTACTAGGCATTGCCCCCACTAGCCAGATTCCTACTCCACACTGATGAGGGGCAAATACCCCGAAACGGCTGTCTGTGGATGGATACCATGTTTGGTATAGGTGGTCTCCTTGACTGGAGACTGCCCTTCCCGTGGTTGTTCCTTCCCGGTGAAAGACCTGGCTAGTTTCCTGCCAGCATTGAGAAACATGTGATGGTGTCTCCGCGGCTTTCTCATTTGCATACTTTCCAGGGGGCTTTGCTCTAGAATCACTGCGTTGAGAAACACGTGATGGTGTCTCCGCAGTGGAAATGTTGATCTCCCTAAGGTCAACAATGCTTGCTTAAGTAGTCTTTTACTAGGCATTGCCCCCACTAGCCAGATTCCTACTCCACACTGATGAGGGGCAAATACCCCGAAACGGCTGTCTGTGGATGGATACCATGTTTGGTATAGGTGGTCTCCTTGACTGGAGACTGCCCTTCCCGTGGTTGTTCCTTCCCGGTGAAAGACCTGGCTAGTTTCCTGCCAGCGTTGAGAAACATGTGATGGTGTCTCCGCGGCTTTCTCATTTGCATACTTTCCAGGGGGCTTTGCTCTAGAATCACTGCGTTGAGAAACACGTGATGGTGTCTCCGCAGTGGAAATGTTGATCTCCCTAAGGTCAACAATGCTTGCTTAAGTAGTCTTTTACTAGGCATTGCCCCCACTAGCCAGATTCCTACTCCACACTGATGAGGGGCAAATACCCCGAAACGGCTGTCTGTGGATGGATACCATGTTTGGTATAGGTGGTCTCCTTGACTGGAGACTGCCCTTCCCGTGGTTGTTCCTTCCCGGTGAAAGACCTGGCTAGTTTCCTGCCAGCGTTGAGAAACATGTGATGGTGTCTCCGCGGCTTTCTCATTTGCATACTTTCCAGGGGGCTTTGCTCTAGAATCACTGCGTTGAGAAACACGTGATGGTGTCTCCGCAGTGGAAATGTTGATCTCCCTAAGGTCAACAATGCTTGCTTAAGTAGTCTTTTACTAGGCATTGCCCCCACTAGCCAGATTCCTACTCCACACTGATGAGGGGCAAATACCCCGAAACGGCTGTCTGTGGATGGATACCATGTTTGGTATAGGTGGTCTCCTTGACTGGAGACTGCCCTTCCCGTGGTTGTTCCTTCCCGGTGAAAGACCTGGCTAGTTTCCTGCCAGCGTTGAGAAACATGTGATGGTGTCTCCGCGGCTTTCTCATTTGCATACTTTCCAGGGGGCTTTGCTCTAGAATCACTGCGTTGAGAAACACGTGATGGTGTCTCCGCAGTGGAAATGTTGATCTCCCTAAGGTCAACAATGCTTGCTTAAGTAGTCTTTTACTAGGCATTGCCCCCACTAGCCAGATTCCTACTCCACACTGATGAGGGGCAAATACCCCGAAACGGCTGTCTGTGGATGGATACCATGTTTGGTATAGGTGGTCTCCTTGACTGGAGACTGCCCTTCCCGTGGTTGTTCCTTCCCGGTGAAAGACCTGGCTAGTTTCCTGCCAGCGTTGAGAAACATGTGATGGTGTCTCCGCGGCTTTCTCATTTGCATACTTTCCAGGGGGCTTTGCTCTAGAATCACTGCGTTGAGAAACACGTGATGGTGTCTCCGCAGTGGAAATGTTGATCTCCCTAAGGTCAACAATGCTTGCTTAAGTAGTCTTTTACTAGGCATTGCCCCCACTAGCCAGATTCCTACTCCACACTGATGAGGGGCAAATACCCCGAAACGGCTGTCTGTGGATGGATACCATGTTTGGTATAGGTGGTCTCCTTGACTGGAGACTGCCCTTCCCGTGGTTGTTCCTTCCCGGTGAAAGACCTGGCTAGTTTCCTGCCAGCGTTGAGAAACATGTGATGGTGTCTCCGCGGCTTTCTCATTTGCATACTTTCCAGGGGGCTTTGCTCTAGAATCACTGCGTTGAGAAACACGTGATGGTGTCTCTGCAGTGGAAATGTTGATCTCCCTAAGGTCAACAATGCTTGCTTAAGTAGTCTTTTACTAGGCATTGCCCCCACTAGCCAGATTCCTACTCCACACTGATGAGGGGCAAATACCCCGAAACGGCTGTCTGTGGATGGATACCATGTTTGGTATAGGTGGTCTCCTTGACTGGAGACTGCCCTTCCCGTGGTTGTTCCTTCCCGGTGAAAGACCTGGCTAGTTTCCTGCCAGCGTTGAGAAACATGTGATGGTGTCTCCGCGGCTTTCTCATTTGCATACTTTCCAGGGGGCTTTGCTCTAGAATCACTGCGTTGAGAAACACGTGATGGTGTCTCCGCAGTGGAAATGTTGATCTCCCTAAGGTCAACAATGCTTGCTTAAGTAGTCTTTTACTAGGCATTGCCCCCACTAGCCAGATTCCTACTCCACACTGATGAGGGGCAAATACCCCGAAACGGCTGTCTGTGGATGGATACCATGTTTGGTATAGGTGGTCTCCTTGACTGGAGACTGCCCTTCCCGTGGTTGTTCCTTCCCGGTGAAAGACCTGGCTAGTTTCCTACCAGCATTGAGAAACATGTGATGGTGTCTCCGCGGCTTTCTCATTTGCATACTTTCCAGGGGGCTTTGCTCTAGAATCACTGCGTTGAGAAACACGTGATGGTGTCTCCGCAGTGGAAATGTTGATCTCCCTAAGGTCAACAATGCTTGCTTAAGTAGTCTTTTACTAGGCATTGCCCCCACTAGCCAGATTCCTACTCCACACTGATGAGGGGCAAATACCCCGAAACGGCTGTCTGTGGATGGATACCATGTTTGGTATAGGTGGTCTCCTTGACTGGAGACTGCCCTTCCCGTGGTTGTTCCTTCCCGGTGAAAGACCTGGCTAGTTTCCTGCCAGCGTTGAGAAACATGTGATGGTGTCTCCGCGGCTTTCTCATTTGCATACTTTCCAGGGGGCTTTGCTCTAGAATCACTGCGTTGAGAAACACGTGATGGTGTCTCCGCAGTGGAAATGTTGATCTCCCTAAGGTCAACAATGCTTGCTTAAGTAGTCTTTTACTAGGCATTGCCCCCACTAGCCAGATTCCTACTCCACACTGATGAGGGGCAAATACCCCGAAACGGCTGTCTGTGGATGGATACCATGTTTGGTATAGGTGGTCTTCTTGACTGGAGACTGCCCCTCCCGTGATTGTTCCTTCCCGGTGAAAGACCTGGCTTTGAGAAACATGTGATGGTGTCTCCGCGGCTTTCTCATTTGGTTTACCATAGTGACCAGGCTTTAGAGGATATTGATTAGACTTACTCCATTGGAGTCCTTTGCCAACACATACCACCACCTGCTGGTCTCCAGTGGTATTACTGAGCAACATTTTACCTTTAATTTGACAGAATGGCACCAAGCAATACATCAAACCATAAACTCCTATGAATACAGAAACGTTTCAAATGGCCTCTTTTGGGTCATTACATGTGTGAGCCACAAGCCGTGCACCCTGCATGTCACTGAAGGCATCTTCTAATGACGAGAGGGGGTTCAGTGATGTCTCTAGGAATTTCCCCTGACACGCCGCGTCATCGTCAAAGCTGGATGTGATGCACAATGGAGTGGGTAACATGATGATCACGCACCGCTTCTGGACACCAAGGATTCACCTGCACCATTAAATACTTATATAGCAGCTAACACACGGTGCATTATGGCCTCGCGAGGAAGCCAGTGATCTCTTGGTCTATACACATAGTACAATTGGTAAGCAGGCTCTTTATGTATAGTTGTGCTGGTTTAATAAGCACTGCTACTTTGCAAATCAATTATTGTTACATCTAGTTACTTTGTTTTACTTCTCCAACAGGGTTATCATTTAGTGGCAGGAACTTATTTCACTATTGTGGGTACTAATTGACTTATGTAATACTTCTCATATTATTTATACCTACCTGCTTTTACCATCTCTATAATATTGTATCAGGACCACAGCGATCCATGTTCTATGTGCTACACCTGAGCCCTTTTTGAACCCTAGAACGCATACCTGGGGCCTCGCAGGCCTGCTAGGTTACTTGTTGACTATTGTCTGCAAGATTGGTTGCGCGCTCTAGGGTTAATATATATATATATATATATATATATATATATATATATATATATATATATATATATCTATACACATTTTTTATCCACTTATATGATTTTTCTCCTAAATATTACTTAGATTCAGTTCTCAATTAATGGCGCTATTTATTTTGACCCTAATGAAAGGTTTTCAGATGATACTTATTGTTACATTTTTGGAATGTTCTTTTTCATAAACTATACTTTCCTATAGTCAATTTTTAATGTTTCTGTAAAACTAACTTCTCCTGTGAAATAATTTTGATTCGTCTCCTTCATTTTTTGTGTATTCAAGGTCAGAATTTCTGTAACCTTATCCCAACCAAAACATTTGCAGATGGCTACGACAATACTGACCTTGCAGCTGTACTTATCGCCCTGCACTTCTTAGAAAAAAAACCTTATAGATTAGTCAAGGACAGGAGTATCTTTTCTGTCTTTAAATCAAATGCATTCTCTTTTTTTCACATTTCTAGATTTATTTAATACTAAATTTTGGGAGATAGAATGTTAAAAATGTATAAAGTTCAATCATATTATAGAGCACAGGGACACACACAAACATTAACAATATACAAATACATGCAAATACTTGCAGACAAGTAAATAAAATGTATTGGCCACATGTACTACACAATGTAGTAAGTACTTTATAAAACTGCGACTTCAGGTGAGCGGATACAAAATTTTCTTTGTGGACATTTATAAAACTGCATATGTACACAATACAAAGTTTATATGATGTTGTACTGCCTGGAACAAAAAGGTTTATTCATTCAAACCACTGCCAAGTGCAGCAAATATAAGAATCTTACTGCTTTAATGAGGCCATCATTGTGGCTAAAAAATAGGGAGACAGCATATTACAAATAGCCGGTCGTTGGTCTTCGCACCGCACACTCCACAATACATTTAGACCTAGTTTTGATGTAACCCATTTAGGAAAGCCTTTTTAATTGCAAATATTGCTAACCACTCCACTTTACCGAATAGACATCTGAGCATCAGATCTACACCATTATTTGGTCATATTTATTTTGCTTTGTGTGAATGCCATTTAAGATATCATCAACATTAGTGTGTGATTTGGTTCATTGTAGAATCATAGAAAGTTGTTAGAAGGGACCTCCAGTGTCATCTGGTTACTGAGTCAGACTGGCATACCGGGCCCCCGGGGGATTGTCCAGTGGGCCTTGAGTCCTCAGTGCCCCTCCATGCTTCATATAGGGCTGGTTATCCATGGCTGGTAACCACAGGCTGGGCTAGGTCAGGGGGCCCATAGGCGTCTCCACTAGCGGCTGTGCCAAGGCAGCGGGGCCACCTGTTTCTATGTCAACTGGGGAGGCCCTGCGCCTTCAATTGTTTATGTACTACCACAGCTATGTCACAGTTAACAGACGCGACCGTGTCTGCTAACTGTAAAGTCACACAGTGCATCCTGCACTGCTACTTCTTTCCGGAGAGGATCTTCAATGGAGCTTGTGGACTGGATGGGAGACAAGCTGGGGAAAGGTAAAAATTCCCCTAATATGTGTGTATGTTTGGGTATATTTATATGACTGTTTATAGAACTTTTTTGTATAAATGTGTATATATCTGTGTACATGTGTGTGTTTGTATGTCTGCACATTAGTGCCTGTGCCTGTCTGTGTTCTTGTGCATGTGCCTGTCTGCACATTTTGGATATCCTTCCACAAGCTTTTCACAATAGTTGGTTAGAATTTGAGCGCATTCCTTATAACAGAACTTGTGTAACTGAGCCATGTTTGTAGGTCGCCTTGCTCGCATCTGCCTTTTCAGCTTTGCCCATACATTTTCAATAGGCTTTATGATGGCCGCTCCCAAAAAAAATTGAAGAAAAAAGACCGCATATATATGAGACCTCAACCAATACATTAAGTGTAATAATCCCAACTTTATTATATCCATACTATACACCAATTAAAAAACACATAAAGTTAGAATTCACAAAATACAACAAATTCCTGGGGAGGCATAAATAAGTCAGCGCAGGTAACACAATGTGTGCATATTAACTGTAACTTGTATACGTATTTTGTATGTAACCCCCTTCTCATGTACAGCACCATGGAATTAATGGTGC
Source organism: Anomaloglossus baeobatrachus (assembly GCF_048569485.1). Classification (NCBI taxonomy): domain Eukaryota; kingdom Metazoa; phylum Chordata; class Amphibia; order Anura; family Aromobatidae; genus Anomaloglossus; species Anomaloglossus baeobatrachus. The sequence continues at coordinate 302,432,483 of NC_134355.1, read as the reverse complement.
TCTATAAATAAATAATAATAATAATAATAATATTAATTAGAATCTAAAAAATAACCCACATAAAGTGGCATATAGTGTATACTAAGGTCAAGATGTTATTTCCAGGTACTTAAATATAGCATATTCTTATTTAAATGCCAACCAGCAAATAGGAAAATGTAACAAAGATATAGATGGTAGAAAACCCATCAATGCAGTTAGATTGCCCTGGTGCTGTGGCAGATGGGGTAATAAGGGGTTAATGGCAACTCACAGATGCCACTAAGCCCTAGATAAGTAATGGGAGGCATCTATGAGATTTTCAGAGAGTAAGAATACCAGTCCCCAGCTGTCTGCTATACCTGCGCTGGTTATCAAAAATGGTTCAGAGCCCACATCATTTTTATATCATTTATTTATATAATTTTGGAAGAAAACATCATGGGGAACTTCTATTTTTTGATAACCAGCAAAGATAAAGCAAACAGCTGGAGGCTGCAGCCCAAAGCTGTCTACTTTACCTGCCCTGGTTATCACAAATAGGTGGGGACCGCAAGTCAAAGTTTCATAATAATCTGACAACATTGTTCCCAGGAGCAACCTGCATTTCAGAGATGCATCCAGGCTTCTTCCCCATGCTGTTACCATTCAAGTTCAGCTCTTTTCCATCCATTTCAGCATTTTTACAGACCCACTAGACATCCTGGGAGGATCCACCAGAAAATTATTCAAGTTTCCCATTGAATTGCATTACATTTGTTACTTGTGATGAGCACGTGAATAGTGCGAAATATTGGAGACGAATAATCCAAACCCGAATATTTCACTATTCACTCATCACTAATAATTATGTTCTCTTTCACCAGTGTAGTTAAAATATGACATTGTTATTCAATGTACTATATATGTATTGCAATGTGTACAACAAGCAGAATTTCTGACTTTTTCATACAGAATTCTGTTTAACAACCATACCTAGAGCTCTTTTACGTATTTATTATCAGTATAAGGGTGTATATTGTAACAGGATGCAGGAACAATCCCATTTTAAGTGCACTGACCCAGAGATGCAAACAAACTTTGACTATAGTGATAATAAGGCTCCCTGCAAGGAAGGTTGTGAATACTGATGAGGAAAATGAAAGGGATGAGGAACACAAGTGGAGATTGATGTTCAGGGTACTAATGATTTCTTATAGACTGAGAAAAACAAACATCAATTGACAATAAGAAAATGTGCTAGCTTTACCAATGCCACACTCAATGGCATCAATAGCAATAGCTGGGGGCCTTGTGAAGGCCAAAGTAGAAGCAGAAAACAACTTTATACAATGCTAAAGTTGTTAGCAAGGCTGTAAATCTAGCATTGTGATTTTTATATTTTATCTGCGCACATTTTGTTACTATTTTTTTACAGTGCGCCAAAGATCATTTCACTCGATAAACAAGCATTTTGCTTTGCAGCTTGTGATCGAAGCTAGCTCTGATCATAGTAGTTGACACTTTTAGATGCTACTGTCAGTCTTGAGAGCAGCAGCATTTAAACGGTTGGAATTTAGGTGACAGCACCTTATAATTGCCCCCCACTAGAGTTGAGCGACTACTTAATTATTCAAACTCGATATACTCATAACGAATACTGTCTAATACTCGCGTATTAGTTCTGAATAGCGTGTGCAATGCAAGTCAAAGGGGAAAAACTCCCAATGTAACAAGTGACCCAAATTCTGCACTATTCGCTACTCGCACAAACAGTACGGCATTCAGATTACTTGTTACTTTGTGAGTATTCCCCATTGACTTGCAATGCACATGCTATTCGGAACGAATACGCGAGTATTAGACAGTACTCATTATGGGTATAGCGGGTACAAATAGGTGCTTGAGCAACTCTACCCACGACTTCCCTTCATCCAGAACTGCTAAAATATTTTAATGTTTAGCCAATACAGTGAAAGTCTAAATAAAAAAAATGATCATAATCACTATTTTCTGGTATCTTCACCTTCCAGAAAAAATATTGTAAAAAAGAAAGAGATCAGAAAGTCAAATGTATCCTTCAAAAAAGGTTTATCTACATAATTTCTCCATAACTTTGGTTCTGTTGAGGATATATAATATTTGTTAAAACATTTTTTACTATCCATGGAGATTTTCAATTAATTATTGCACATAGAATCTGGTGAAATAAGGCATTTTCTATTTATGAAGTTGTTAATACAATTTTTTATAAGCAATGTTTTAAAACAAAAAGTTTGATATTTTTGCTTATTATACATAGCTATTTTTTTACTACCAGCACTATATAACCCAATATAGTAGCAGTGAAATATATAAATATGAATTAAAAAATACCAGCTTTATACAATGCTATCAATAAAAAAATACAAAAGTTTTGAATATGACAGCGCAACTCATTTTTGTAAGTTTTATAGCGTTTAATATAAAAAAAATACAAAATTGAAATTGCAATAATGACCTTAAAACAAAGTCAACACTCAAAAGGTCATTTTTTAAAAAAAAAAAAAAAAAAGTGAACTTCACAAAAATAAAATTTAAAAGACAAATGCAAAATTTGTGGGGTTTTGCAACTCAATAATTGTCTATTGTAGTGACTGGTGCACTTGAGAATTACAACTTATCTGGGCAAAAAATATACACTGATATGACTGTCAACAAAAATTAAAAAGCAATGGTTCTTCGAAGGTCTGACATTGGATTATGTGTCACAGGTGTGTCACAGGTGAAAGACAGTCCTGTGGTGTCCGGCTATAGAAGGTCACAGCATTTCGCTGCGCAGACTGCTCCCTAACCTTCTATTATCTCTGCTTGGATTTCATCCCTTTCCCTTTAGGACCCTGTAGAGTTCCTCAGCTTTTCAGCTGCTTTTCATCAGCACTTTCCTTGTGTATTCATAAAGCTTCACTTCCTATTACTCGGTGTTGATGATAGTTCACATACCATTATCAAGACTTCAGTGCAAGCAGTCGGTTTGTATACATCTGGTGTGTGTCCTTTAGCATCTAGTTGGGTTGACAAATCCTATTCGCTCTCTACCTAGGGCCCAGATCAGGGTTAGCCTAGAGCCAGGTATCTAGCTTGGTACATAGGTGTGGAACCTATTTAGCGCGGTGACGGAACCCAGGGCCCAGTGGTAGGTTTAGTCAGGGGTCACCATCTCTCCCTTCCCTAGATACAGTCTTTCCCTTCTCTTTCCTTTTGTTTTTTGCTTGGTACTTCCACATACCTAGCGTGATACTACATCTGCCCACTCTCTTCTATTTTAATTGACATCCTTGTTTTTAAAGTCAGAAAAGGGTGGAGTTATATAGATAGCATCTGTGCTTGGTTTGAACAGTCATTCTGTACTGACAAATCCCTATACAATCATGCATGCCTGCCAGCTTCACTGACGGATGGCTGCAGGGAAAAAATGTACTTACATCCTTCCTGTAGCTGCTTGTTTTCACTCATACGGACAATGTAGGGAACTGTTACAGTCACAACTGACTATAGTGAGCGCACAGCTGTAATCACTCCCCTACACCTCAACTGAAAGCCTGCTCTGCAGTGCATAGTGTGCGTGCAGAATGTGTATACTCAGGAGGTTGCCAGCCAAAGTGCCGGGAATAACTTTGGCCATGCTCACAATATTGTAACTGCTTCCTGCCTTCCCTAAGACTAAAAGCACTTCCAGTAAGGCAGGCAGGATTTTAACACTATCTGCTTTTTTGGACATGAAAATTTTTCTTGAACCCCGTCATGGTAGTATCAGCGGTCATCAGCTGACCCCGCGCCACCTTGACTCCCTATGATCATGTCACGGGGTTGCCGATGGCTGCGGGGAATGGCACAATCCTGGCAGCGGACATTTAAATCACGGTCTCAGATTTTGACAGTGCGATCTAAGTTTTTGCAGGCGTGGGTGGATCTCTGGATTGTATTGCCTTTTATTAAAGAACTAGAAGGTGGCCCGATTCTACGCATCGGGTATTCTAGAATTTACGTATTGTGTAGTTCATGTATGATTTTTGTTATATATATATATATATATAGAGAGATGTTGTTGTCTGTAGTTACCAAGTGTTTGTGTAGGCGCTGTACATGTTCTGGGTGTTGTCTGGGTGTGACGGGGGGTGAGAGCGGTGTTGTATGTGTGTTGCGTGTGTTGCGTTGTTTGTGGAGCGCTGTGTGTCTGTAGCGTTGTGTGTGTGTTGCGCGGTTTGTGTGTGTGTGGTGTGTTTTGGGGGGAGGTATGTTTTGAGCAATGTGTGTGTTGTGCGGTATGTGCGTATATTTGTGTGTGCCGCGGTGTTTGTGTGTGCAGCGTTGTCTGTGTGTGCAGCGTTGTCTGTATGTGTGGGTGTCTGTGTAGGGCAGTTGTTTGTGGTTCCCAGTGTGTGTGTGTGTGTGTGGTGTGTTGTGCAGTGTGCGCTCGCGTGTGTGTGTGTGTGTGTGTGTGTGTGTGCATCAGCCTCTCTTCTCTCAGCCTACCTCTCCCAGCCTCCCTCCTCCCAGCCTCCCTCAGCATCAGCCTCCCTCTCCCAGCCTCCCCAGCATCAGCCTCCGCCAGCATCAGCCTCTCTCCTTCCAGCCTCCTCCAGCATCAGCCTCCCTCTCCCAGCCTTCCCAGGATCAGCCTCTCTCCTCCCAGCCTCCGTCCTCCCAGCCTTCCCCAGCATCAGCTTTCCCCTCCCAGCCTCCCTCAGCATCAGCCTTCCCCAGCATCAGCCTCTCTCCTCCCAGCCTCAGCCTTTCTCCTTCCAGCCTCCCCCAGCATCAGCCTCTCTCCTTCCAGCTTCCCTCAGCATCAGCCTCCCCTTCCCAGCCTTCCCCAGGATCAGCGTCTCTCCTCCCAGCCTCCTTCCTCCCAGCCTCCCTCAGCATCAGCCTTCTGCTCCCAGTCTCCCCCAGCATCAGCCTCCCCATGCATCAGCCTCCACCAGCATCAGCCTCTCTCCTTCCAGCCTCCCCCAGCATCAGCCTCCCCTTCCCAGCCTTCCCCAGGATCAGCCTCTCTCCTCCCAGCCTCCTTCCTCCCAGCCTCCCTCTCCCAGCCTCCCTCAGCATCAGCCTTCCGCTCCCAGTCTCCCCCAGCATCAGCCTCCCCAAGCATCAGCCTCCACCAGCATCAGCCTCTCTCCTTCCAGACTCCCCCAGCATCAGCCTCTCTCCTTCCAGCCTCCCTCAGCATCAGCCTCCCGTTCCCAGTCTTCCCCAGGATCAGCCTCTCTCCTCCCAGCCTCCTTCCTCCCAGCCTCCCTCAGCATCAGCCTTCCCCTCCCAGTCTCCCCCAGCATCAGCCTCCCCAAGCATCAGCCTCCACCAGCATTAGCCTCTCTCCTTCCAGCCTCCCCCAGCATCAGCCTCCCCATGCATCAGCCTCTCTCCTTCCAGCCTCTCTCCTTCCAGCCTCCCCCAGCATCAGCCTCCCCTTCCCAGCCTTCGCCAGGATCAGCCTCTCTCCTCCCAGCCTCCTTCCTCCCAGCCTCCCTCTCCCAGCCTCCCTCAGCATCAGCCTTCCGCTCCCAGCCTCCCCAAGCATCAGCCTCCACCAGCATCAGCCTCCCTCGTCCCAGCCTCCCCCACCATCAGCCTCTCTCCTCCCAGCCTTCCCCATGATCAGCCTCTCTGCTCCCAGCCTCCTCCAGCACGCCGTGCTCCTCTGCCGACACTCACACACCCGATCGCATCCACTCACACACACCCGATCGCATCCACTCACACACACCCGATCGCATCCACTCACACACACCCGATCGCATCCACTCACACACACCCGATCGCATCCACTCACACACACCCGATCGCATCCACTCACACACACCCGATCGCATCCACTCACACACACAGACACTGACGATATCGCACATACGCGCTTATACTCACAACATCCGGGGATATCACATGCTTCTGGCCATGTGATCCTCTGGCAGGTCCTGGAAGATCACAACAGCACAGTATCGAGGCCGAGAAGCAAGCGATATCCCAGGATGTTGTGAGTATGTGGATGCGATGTGATGTGTGTGTGTGTGAGTGTGATCTGATTTGTGTGTGTGTATGTGTGTGCTGTTATGTGTGTGCTGTTATGTGTCTGTATTTTCCGGCGCTGCAGGACCTTGATGTGTGGATGCGATGTGATGTGTGTGTGATGTGTGTGTGAGGTGTGTGTGAGAGTGAGTGTGAGCCGCTGTACACTGTTAACTATGATACACATCGGGTAACTAAGGGACCTTAGTTACCCGATGTGTATAATGGTTACCAGCTTTCACGGCCTCCGTGAAGATCCCAGCATCGCAAGGTTATGTCTGGCGCTGCTGGGATCCTGACGGAGCCGGTGTAGAAGCAAGCGATATCCCAGCATGTTGTGATGTGTGAGGTGTGTGTGAGAGTGAGTGTGATCTGATGTGTGTGTGTGTACTCACCTGGGAATCGGGGCTCCGTGTCAGTTGGGCCAGAGCGAGCGTGGATTGCGTGAGGGGGGCGGGGCCTGCAGAGAGCCGGGGCGAGAGGCCAATCCGTGTGGGAGGGCGGGGCCATGGCGAGCCCAGCGGCCAATCAGCTTTGTGTCACCGTAAGGACACAATTTCGGAGCATGACAGACAGACAGATAGACAGACAGATAGACAGACAGACAGACAGACAGACAGAATAAGGCAATTATATATATAGATTGTGTGCACTCAGGCTCAATGGAAGATACCCAGCTGTCAGTATTTATTGCACAAAAAGCCATCCCTGCCAAGTTTTAGCACAAAAAGGAACATTTTTTTCACAAAAATGTGTTTTATTTCATACATCAATTTATTGATACAGCAAACTCACCTATTTTTTAATTTCTGGATAGATTAAATCTCATTTATTTATCAGGACCGTGCCTGGTTTGAATTTTCCCAGTAGCACCCTGATCATAATTGTGAGAAAGGGCAACATTTTGAAAACTATTAAAATATTTTTTCCAAAATCCAATGAGATTTTTGTGGTGGTGGAATTGCATATTAGCAGGAAAATCTGTGTTCCCTAATTGGAGTATATTTTGCACAGGGACTAGTTGCCGGTCTGAGCAAAATTTCACAAGTGACACATACATTTTTTAAATTATGAATTTGTTCTAAAATTATTCAGAAATATTGAGAGTAGTGGAATTGGAATACTAGAAGGAAAATCTCCCTACTCGGTATAGCTTTTGCACAGCACACAGTTACTGACTGTATGTCTGAGCCGGAGAACTCTTTACAATCCCTGCTAAGTCAACTCTTCTCCGAGTGTGTGGCCACTGAGCGGTACAGGTCAGTAAAGGAAAAATCATTGTTAAAATGATTTAACTAAAACTCTTTGAATTGATTAAATTAAATTTTCTTTAAAAAAAATAATTTTTAAATAAAAATATTAAGAAAATTTTCAGGAAGCCATGTGCTTGATGTTAAAGAAAATTAATAATCACTGCTCCCCACACCCATAATCCCACCCACCTCTATAGACTTTAGCAGAATTATGGATGTGGGAGCAGTGAATATTAATGTTCTTTAATAGCCGAGACACTAATCGCCCCAGCTGTCAGCGTACTGCAAAGACTTAGGTGATTACTGCTATCTGTGTCCATAATCCTTGATGTGGGGAGAAGACAGCTGATATCTTGCATGTAACTGAAGGAGCATGGCACTGGCATCATGAGCTGCCTTGCTTACATGCCGAAGTCAGTTGCCGGCATCAGAATAGGACGAAGCGCACTGGGGATGCAAAATTAATGCAGGTAGGCTTGTTTATTTTTTTATGTGTGTGGTATAATGGGAGGCATATTTAATAGGATGGGCCCATGATCTGGATCATATAAGCCAGGATTAAGGACATACAGTTAGGTCCAGAAATATTTGGACAGTGACACAATTTTCGCGAGTTGGGCTCTGCATGCCACCACATTGGATTTGAAATGAAACCTCTACAACAGAATTCAAGTGCAGATTGTAACGTTTAATTTGAAGGTTTGAACAAAAATATCTGATAGAAATTGTAGGAATTGTACACATTTCTTTACAAACACTCCACATTTTAGGAGGTCAAAAGTAATTGGACAAATAAACCAAACCCAAAAAAAAAAATTATTTTCAATATTTTGTTGCGAATCCTTTGGAGGCAATTACTGCCTTAAGTCTGGAACCCATGGACATCACCAAACGCTGGGTTTCCTCCTTCTTAATGCTTTGCCAGGCCTTTACAGCCGCAGCCTTCAGGTCTTGCTTGTTTGTGGGTCTTTCCGTCTTAAGTCTGGATTTGAGCAAGTGAAATGCATGCTCAATTGGGTTAAGATCTGGTGATTGACTTGGCCATTGCAGAATGTTCCACTTTTTTGCACTCATGAACTCCTGGGTAGCTTTGGCTGTATGCTTGGGGTCATTGTCCATCTGTACTATGAAGCGCCGTCCGATCAACTTTGCGGCATTTGGCTGAATCTGGGCTGAAAGTATATCCCGGTACACTTCAGAATTCATCCGGCTACTCTTGTGTGCTGTTATGTCATCAATAAACACAAGTGACCCAGTGCCATTGAAAGCCATGCATGCCCATGCCATCACGTTGCCTCCACCATGTTTTACAGAGGATGTGGTGTGCCTTGGATCATGTGCCGTTCCCTTTCTTCTCCAAACTTTTTTCTTCCCATCATTCTGGTACAGGTTGATCTTTGTCTCATCTGTCCATAGAATACTTTTCCAGAACTGAGCTGGCTTCATGAGGTGTTTTTCAGCAAATTTAACTCTGGCCTGTCTATTTTTGGAATTGATGAATGGTTTGCATCTAGATGTGAACCCTTTGTATTTACTTTCATGGAGTCTTCTCTTTACTGTTGACTTAGAGACAGATACACCTACTTCACTGAGAGTGTTCTGGACTTCAGTTGATGTTGTGAACGGGTTCTTCTTCACCAAAGAAAGTATGTGGCGATCATCCACCACTGTTGTCATCCGTGGACGCCCAGGCCTTTTTGAGTTCCCAAGCTCACCAGTCAATTCCTTTTTTCTCAGAATGTACCCGACTGTTGATTTTGCTACTCCAAGCATGTCTGCTATCTCTCTGATGGATTTTTTCTTTTTTTTCAGCCTCAGGATGTTCTGCTTCACCTCAATTGAGAGTTCCTTAGACCGCATGTTGTCTGGTCACAGCAACAGCTTCCAAATGCAAAACCACACACCTGTAATCAACCCCAGACCTTTTAACTACTTCATTGATTACAGGTTAACGAGGGAGACGCCTTCAGAGTTAATTGCAGCCCTTAGAGTCCCTTGTCCAATTACTTTTGGTCCCTTGAAAAAGAGGAGGCTATGCATTACAGAGCTATGATTCCTAAACCCTTTCTCCAATTTGGATGTGAAAACTTTCATATTGCAGCTGGGAGTGTGCACTTTCAGCCCATATTATATATATAATTGTATTTCTGAACATGTTTTTGTAAACAGCTAAAATAACAAAACTTGTGTCACTGTCCAAATATTTCTGGACCTAACTGTATATGCTATATTACATATAAATAATAATGTGTCATGACCGCATTTTTTTGCTTTAATTTGTTTTCCCTATTTTCCAACTCTAACACCTATGTATGTCTTATGGTCCAGTGCAAAAAATATGGTAAGTTCCCTAATTGGTGAAGCTTTTGCACAGTGAATGATTGCCAAATACATACATGCTCACGTAAGCACTATGTGCCTCCTACAGGGTTAACATTTTCCCTTGTGTTCGACCCCTGTGAAAGGTAGGTCAGAAAGGAAAAACATCAGAATTTTCAAAGTCAAATTATTTGCGTTTCTTAAAGGGAACCTGTCAGCAGAAATTTCACAATAAAACTAAAAGATTCCCCTTCTGCAGCCCCTGGGCTGCATTTTAGAAAGGTTCCTGTTGCTATTGTGCCCCCTTTGAGACCTAAATAAATACTTTATAATATCTTACCTTTTTGTATGCAAATTTTTTTATGGTCACGGGGACGGGCTTCCTTGCGTCCGTTATTCCCCCCTCCTGCCGCTGTTCGCCGTCCCCCATTGCTTATTTTTATAACTGAGGATGCTGCCCAGTGCTTCTGAGGTCTCACGCATGCCCAGTGGCACTATCGCGGGACTGAGCACTGTGCATGACCACTGGTGAGGTGATTGCGCAGGCGCGAGATTATGGGCGGCGCTGTGATTGTCATCAGCAGCATCATCCAAGTACCCGCCCATAATCTCGTGCCCGCGGTAATAGGTAACGTGGTTCATATGGCCAGCGATTGCGCATAACAGTGGAGGCAGAGGGAAAAGCGCGGGCACGAGATTATGGGCAGGTACATGGATGACACTGCTGATGGCAATCACAGCACCGCCCATAATCTCGCGCCTGCGCAATCACCTCATCAGCATTCACACTTTGCACAGTGCTCAGTCCCGCGAGAGTGGCACTGGGCATGCGCGAGACCTCGGGAAGACAGTTACATGAGGAGGGCGTCCTCGTGTATGTAAATGAGCAATGGGGGATGGCGTACAGCAGCAGGAGGGCGAATAACGGACGCAAGACAGCCCGCCCCGTGACCATAAAAAAAACATTTGCATACAAAAATGTAAGAATTTCTAAAGTATTTATTTAGGTCTCAAAGGGGGCACAATAGCAACAGGAACCTTTCTAGAATGCAGCCCAGGAGCTGCAGAGGGGGAATCTTTTAGTTTTATTGCGAAATTTCTGCTGACAGGTTCCCTTTAAGTGTAATTTTCTTTTACAAAATTACCAAATCTATAAATCAATTAGGAATTAGCATATACAGTCAGGGCCAGAAATATTTGGACAGTGACACAAGTTTTGTTATTTTAGCTGTTTACAAAAACATGTTCAGAAATACAATTATATATATATGGGCTGAAAGTGCACACTCCCAGCTGCAATATGAGAGTTTTCACATCCAAATCGGAAAAAGGGTTTAGGAATCATAGCTCTGTAATGCATAGCCTCCTCTTTTTCAAGGGACCAAAAGTAATTGGACAAGGGACTCTAAGGGCTGCAATTAACTCTGAAGGCGTCTCCCTCGTTAACCTGTAATCAATGAAGTAGTTAAAAGGTCTGGGGTTGATTACAGGTGTGTGGTTTTGCATTTGGAAGCTGTTGCTGTGACCAGACAATATGCGGTCTAAGGAACTCTCAATTGAGGTGAAGCAGAACATCCTGAGGCTGAAAAAAAAGAAAAAATCCATCAGAGAGATAGCAGACATGCTTGGAGTAGCAAAATCAACAGTCGGGTACATTCTGAGAAAAAAGGAATTGACTGGTGAGCTTGGGAACTCAAAAAGGCCTGGGCGTCCACGGATGACAACAGTGGTGGATGATCGCCGCATACTTTCTTTGGTGAAGAAAAACCCGTTCACAACATCAGCTGAAGTCCAGAACACTCTCAGTGAAGTAGGTGTATCTGTCTCTAAGTCAACAGTAAAGAGAAGACTCCATGAAAGTAAATACAAAGGGTTCACATCTAGATGCAAACCATTCATCAATTCCACAAATAGACAGGCCAGAGTTAAATTTGCTGAAAAACACCTCATGAAGCCAGCTCAGTTCTGGAAAAGTATTCTATGGACAGATGAGACAAAGATCAACCTGTACCAGAATGATGGGAAGAAAAAAGTTTGGTGAAGAAAGGGAACGGCACATGATCCAAGGCACACCACATCCTCTGTAAAACATGGTGGAGGCAATGTGATGGCATGGGCATGCATGGCTTTCAATGGCACTGGGTCACTTGTGTTTATTGATGACATAACAGCAGACAAGAGTAGCCGGATGAATTCTGAAGTGTACCGGGATATACTTTCAGCCCAGATTCAGCCAAATTCCGCAAAGTTGATCGGACGGCGCTTCATAGTACAGATGGACAATGACCCCAAGCATACAGCCAAAGCTACCCAGGAGTTCATGAGTGCAAAAAAGTGGAACATTCTGCAATGGCCAAGTCAATCACCAGATCTTAACCCAATTGAGCATGCATTTCACTTGCTCAAATCCAGACTTAAGACGGAAAGACCCACAAACAAGCAAGACCTGAAGGCTGCGGCTGTAAAGGCCTGGCAAAGCATTAAGAAGGAGGAAACCCAGCATTTGGTGATGTCCATGGGTTCCAGATTAAGGCAGTGATTGCCTCCAAAGGATTCGCAACAAAATATTGAAAATAAAAATATTTTGTTTGGGTTTGGTTTATTTGTCCAATTACCTTTGACCTCCTAAAATGTGGAGTGTTTGTAAAGAAATGTGTACAATTCCTACAATTTCTATCAGATATTTTTGTTCAAACCTTCAAATTAAATGTTACAATCTGCACTTGAATTCTGTTGTAGAGGTTTCATTTCAAATCCAATGTGGTGGCATGCAGAGCCCAACTCGCGAAAATTGTGTCACTGTCCAAATATTTCTGGACATAACTGTATATATATATATATATATATATATATATGTATATTTATTTATTTACACTATTCAAAAGTTTGGGTCACCCAGACAATTTTGTCTTTTCCATGAAAAATCACACTTTTATTTATCAATTGAGTTGCATGATGAATGGAAAATATAGTCCAGACATTGGCTAGGTTATAAATAATGATTTTTACTTGAAATAATAATTTTCTCCTTCAAACTTTGCTTTCGTCAAAGAATGCTCTCTTCGCAGCAATTACAGCTTTGCAGACATTTGGCATTCTAGCTGTTAATTTGATGAGGTAATCTGGAGATATTTCACCCCCAGCACTGTGCAAGCATGGGTTCAAGATCATATTTGAATGGAAGGAGTATCATACCACTGCAAATCTACCAAGACCCGGTCGTCCCTAAAAAATTTCATGTCAAACAAGGAGAAGACTGATCAGAGATGCAGCCAAGAGGCTCATGATCACTCTGGATGAACTGCAGAGATCTACAGCTGAGGTGGGAGAGTCTGTCCATAGGACAACAATCAGTTGTACACTGCACAAATCTGGCCATTATAGAAGAGTAGCAAGGATAAAGCCATTTCTCAAAGATATCCATAAAAAGTGTAGTTTAAAGTTTGCCACAAGCCACCTGGGAGACACACCAAACATGTGGAAGAAGGTGCTCTGGTCAGATCAAACCAAAATCGAACTAATTGGGCACAATACCAAGCGATATGTTTGGCGTAAAAGCATCACCCTGAACACACCTTCCCCACTGTTAAACATGGTGGTGGCAGCATCATGGTTTGGACCTGCCTTTCTTCAGCAGGGACAAGGGAGATGGTTAAAATTGATGGGAATATGGATGGAGCCAAATACAGGACCATTCTTGAAAAAAATCTGTTGGAGTCTGCAAAAGCTTGAGACTGGGACGAAGATTTGTCTTTCAACAAGACAATGATCCAAAACATAGAGCAAAATCTACAATAGAATGGTTCACAAATAAACATATCCAGTTGTTAGAATGGCCAAGTCAAAGTCCAGACCTGAATCCAATCGAGAATCTGTGGATAGAGCTGAAAACTGCTGTTCACAAATGCTCTCCATCCAACCTCACTCAGCTCGAGCTGTTTGCAAAGGAAAAATGGGCAAGAATTTCAGTCTCTCGATGTGCAAAACTGATTGACACATACCCCAAGCGACTTGCAGCTGTAATCGAAGCAAAAGGTGGCGCTACAAAGCATTAACTTAAAGGGCATTAATAATATTGCACGCCCTACTTTTCAGTTATTTATTTTTTTAAAAAAGTTTAAAATAAGCAATAAATTTCGTTCAACTTCACAATTGTGTCTCACTTGTTGTTGATTCTTCAGCATAACATTAAAATTTGTATCTTTATGTTTGAAGCCTGAAATGTGGGAAAAGGTAGAAAAATTCAAGGTAACCAAATATGTTTGCAATGCACTGTATATATATATACAGTGCCTACAAGTAGTATTCAACCCCCTGCAGATTTAGCAGGTTTGATAAGATGCAAATAAGATAGAGCCTGCAAACTTCAAACAAGAGCAGGATTTATTAACAGATGCATAAATCTTACAAACCAACAAGTTATGTTGCTCAGTTACATTTTAATACATTTTCAACATAAAAGTGTGGGTCAATTATTATTCAACCCCTAGGTTTAATATTTTGTGGAATAGCCCTTGTTTGCAATTACAGCTAATAATCGTCTTTTATAAGACCTGATCAGGCCGGCACAGGTCTCTGGAGTTATCTTGGCCCACTCCTCCATGCAGATCTTCTCCAAGTTATCTAGGTTCTTTGGGTGTCTCATGTAGACTTTAATCTTGAGCTCCTTCCACAAGTTTTCAATTGGGTTAAGGTCAGGAGACTGACTAGGCCACTGCAACACCTTGATTTTTTCCCTCTTGAACCAGGCCTTGGTTTTCTTGGCTGTGTGCTTTGGGTCGTTGTCTTGTTGGAAGATGAAATGACGACCCATCTTAAGATCCTTGATGGAGGAGCGGAGGTTCTTGGCCAAAATCTCCAGGTAGGCCGTGCTATCCATCTTCCCATGGATGCGGACCAGATGGCCAGGCCCCTAGGCTGAGAAACAGCCCCACAGCATGATGCTGCCACCACCATGCTTGACTGTAGGGATGGTATTCTTGGGGTCGTATGCAGTGCCATCCAGTCTCCAAACGTCACGTGTGTGGTTGGCACCAAAGATCTCGATCTTGGTCTCATCAGACCAGAGAACCTTGAACCAGTCTGTCTCAGAGTCCTCCAAGTGATCATGAGCAAACTGTAGACGAGCCTTGACATGACGCTTTGAAAGTAAAGGTACCTTACGGGCTCGTCTGGAACGGAGACCATTGCGGTGGAGTATGTTACTTATGGTATTGACTGAAACCAATGTCCCCACTGCCATGAGATCTTCCCGGAGCTCCTTCCTTGTTGTCCTTGGGTTAGCCTTGACTCTTCGGACAAGCCTGGCCTCGGCACGGGAGGAAACTTTCAAAGGCTGTCCAGGCCGTGGAAGGCTAACAGTAGTTCCATAAGCCTTCCACTTCCGGATGATGCTCCCAACAGTGGAGACAGGTAGGCCCAACTCCTTAGAAAGGGTTTTGTACCCCTTGCCAGCCTTGTGACCCTCCACGATCTTGTCTCTGATGGCCTTGGAATGCTCCTTTGTCTTTCCCATGTTGACCATGTATGAGTGCTGTTCACAAGTTTGGGGAGGGTCTTAATTAGTCAGAAAAGGCTGGAAAAAGAGATAATTAATCCAAACATGTGAACCTCATTGTTCTTTGTGCCTGAAATACTTCTTAATACTTTAGGGGAACCAAACAGAATTCTGGTGGTTTGAGGGGTTGAATAATAAATGACCCTCTGAATAAACTTTTCTCAATTTAAAAAACAAAAAAAAAAAAAAAATAACATTCTTTTTTGCTGCAGTGCATTTCACACTTCCAGGCTGATCTACAGTCCAAATGTCACAATGCCAAGTTAATTCCGAATGTGTAAACCTGCTAAATCTGCAGGGGGTTGAATACTACTTGTAGGCACTGTATATATATATATATATATATATATATATATATATATATATATATATAAATATATATATTTATTTTTGTTTATTTATTTTTTTCAGTATTTGTTTCATTGCAGCCATTTTGTAAATTCAAAGAAGTTCATTTTTTCTCATTAATGTACACTCTGCACCCCATCTTGACAGAAAAAGATTGAAGATCCTCTCCAGTTTCGTCAGGTTGGATGGTGAATGTTGGTGGAGAGCCATTTTCAGGTCTTTCCAGAGATGCTCAATTGGGTTTAGGTCAGGGCTCTGGCTTGGCCAGTCAAGAATGGTCACAGAGTTGTTCTGAAGCCACTTCTTTGTTATTTCAGCTATGTGTTTAGAGTCATTGTCTTGTTGGTAGGTGAACCTTCGGCCAAGTTTGAGGCCCAGAGAACTCTGAAAAAGGTTTTCTTTCAGGATATCTCTGTACTTTGCCGCATTCATCTTTGCTTCAATTACAACCAGTTGTCCTGTCCCAGCAGCTGAAAAATACCCCCATACCATGATGCTGCCACCACAATGTTCCCCGGTTGGGATTGTGTTGGGCAGGTGATGAGTGTGGAGACACGGGGGTCTGTGGGTGCTCTCGTCCGCTTACCCAGCCGCCTTTAGAAAGACAGCATGGCCCAGTGCTCATTCCAACTGAACGCCCGACCTCCTTAACCGTGGGCAGAACACTACTCAGACAACACAGGATGAGGGAATCATAATATTAAGACTTTATTGGATCCCCAGACAATTAACGGCATATAGCACATAACCAGCAAAACCACAGAATGTAACAGGCAACAGTTTTTCACCCTTACGCTGGCTCACCAGGCATTAGAATGTCCATGCATCAGAGCTTCCAGGGCTACTTACTCCAAACCAGCAGCACCCCATTTTCAGCGGGCACCCACCAAGAATTGAATAACGCCAGATTTAGGAAGCTTACTGAGGACCGCAAAGACTGTAGTCAGGTGCTTGGATTGTTCCAAGCTGAATTCCTTCCTTAGGTAGTCCTTGATATCTCAGCCGAATCCTTGCATTCGATGCTGAAGTCCATATAGTATTATAATCTAGGTTCGGTTATGGCTTGCCAATCGGATCTACAGATCCTAGATTAGTATCATGTAGCAAGAGTCACTCTGGGCAATGGACATTCCTCCTTCTTATATCCCTGAGCTCTCAATTCAGACCATAAGAGTCTTCACGATTTGTGCATAAGACTGGGCTCTTATTGGCTAGATTTCAAGCCGTATACAAAATATCCCTAGTAGTTATGGTCTCTGGCAGAGATGAGGGAGAGACAGTTAAGTTACATCGCATCTAGCAATACATATAATAATACAATGAGAGGTTCGCATAATTGATTTGTCTGGGTATCTGACCTTCACTGCCAATGCAATTACATGAGTCAACAAGAACTTTAACATTAGACTCCTAAAGCTGGGTTTACACGCTGCAACATCGCAAAGGACATCGCTGTAATGTCACCGGTTTGGTGACGCAATAGCGACCTCCCTAAGTCTCTGCTAAGTCTCTGGTGAGCGTTCAAACAGGCAAACCTGGCCAACAACTCAACAGCGATCCGGACCTGCAGAGCGACCTAGCTGGTTGTTGGGGACGTTGATAAGCAGCCTTTTGAAAGGGAAGTTGCTAACAAAGTCGCTGAAAAGGCTTCACACACTGAAACCTCATGCTGCACAGCGGGAAACAAAGGACCTAGGAATGGTCCTGAACGATTTGTAACGATTACAACTTCACAGCAGGGGCCAGGTCGCTGATAGGATTCACACACTGCAACATCGCAAACAACATCGCTATTGCGTCACAAAACCGGTGACGTTACAGCGATGTCGTTTGAGATGTTGCAGTGTGTAAACCCAGCTTAAGAGTCTTGTAGAAACAATGAGGGGCTTATCTCCCATTTAAAAACAAACTACCATCATGTCTGGCTGTTTTTTCAGAAACTTAACCCATGCTAGGCATTGACAGAGTCCATGTCGTCACAATGAGCAGTGTTTGGTTTTCTCCACACATATCACTTAGAATTTTCCCCAAAAAGTTCTTTCTTCATCTCATCAGACCAAAGAATCTTATTTCTCATAGTCTTGGAGTCTTTCATGTGTTTTTTTGCAAACTCTATGCGCGCTTTTATGTCTTGCACTAAGGAGAAGCTTCCATCGAGCCACTCTGACATAAAGGCCCGACTGGTGAAGGACTGCAGTGATAGTTGACTTTGTGGAACTTTCTTGCATCTCTCTACTGCATCTCTGGAGCTCAGCCGCAGTGATCTTGGGGTTCTTCTTTACCTCTCTCACCAAGGCTTTTCTCCCACGAGTGCTCATTTTGGCTAGCCATCAAGGTCTAGGAAGAATTCTGGTGGTCCCAAACTTCTTACATTTAAGGATTATGGAGGCCACTGTTCTCTTAGGCTTCTGCCACACTCACGTGTAAAAAACGTACGTGTGCTGTAGTCCGTTTTTTGTGTCCGTGTTCCGTATTTTCTGTCCGTTTTTCCCCTTCGTGTAGTGTCCGTATGCATATCGTGTGTCATACGTGTGTACGTGTGTGCGTTTTCCTGTGCGTGAAATACGTCAGTGTGTGTTCCGTGTGCAGTCCGTTTTTTTGTGCGTGTTTAACATGTTTCACACATTGAGATAATGGTGATCAGTTGGAATTAAATGACACATAGGTGTTTGTGATTAGGACATAAATATAAGTTACCTATAAACTGTTTCCTGCTTGTATTCTGCCTTGGAGCACCTATGTGTTGTGACAAATTTTTTGCAATGCCATTATCCACGGAGGCCTTAGTGTTTTTATGTTGGATTATATCTCGTCGTTTTGGCGTTAGACGGCACATGTTGCAATATGATAATGTAAGAAGAAACAGATTGTGGGTGCATCCACTAATCATGATGTGGCCTATGCATGGTCATTTCCATACTTTATTTTTTGAGTTACGGAATTTCCCAGATAAGTTTTTTTCATACTGCCGTTTGTCAGTTGAGAGTTTTGATTACTTACTAAATATTTTACAACCTCATTTGCAACATCAGGACACTTGGATGCGGCTTTCCATTTCCCCAGAGGAGAGATTTATGGTGACTCTGAGGTATATTTTTTTATTCTTTTTTAAATGTGTTATGTTTCACATTTAAATGTGTAATTGATATTTCTTGATCTAATCTCATTTTTTAATCAATGTTTGTGTTTTGTTTTGTTTGCTTTTCTAGAAAAAAACATATTGCTAATTGTAAATCATTGTTTGTCTTGTGTTCATAGATTCTTGGCGACTGGTCAATCTTTTAGTGCTTTACATTTTGATTTTTTGTTGGGGAGATCAACCATTGCCGTTATAGTACGTCACACATGCGACATGATATGGCAACATTTAAAAGACCAAATGATGCCTCAGCCAAACAGAGAAGATTGGTTGAAAATCTCTAAGGGCTTCAAGGACTCTGTGGACTTTCCTAACTGCATAGGAGCTTTGGATGGCAAGCATTTCAGAGTTAAAAAGCCACCAAACTCTGGGTCACGTTATTTCCTTTTTTACATAAGTTTTTTTCAGTTGTTATTTTGGCATTGGTTGACACAGAATACCGTTTTATTTATGCTGACATTGGGGCCTATGGTAGTGCCTCAGATGCCCGTATTTTCCGTTCATCAAGATTAGCCCAACGCCTGCAAGAAAATTCATTATTGATCCCACCCCCAGTTGCCCTACCTGGTACATCTGGACCGTTGGCACCATATGTGATCGTGGCAGATGCAGGATTTGCATTATCCAAACATGTTATGCGACCATATCCAAGGAGATCAATTGATGACAGGAAACAGTACTTTAATAATCGGCTAACTAAAGCAAGACGTTATGTGCAGTGTGCATTTGGTATTTTAGCTAACAAATGGCGCATTTATCACACAACTATTCAGTTGCAGCCAAACTCTGTCAAATCTGTCATCAAGGCTACCATAGTGCTTCACAATTTCTGTCGGATACATGAAGGAGGAACTTATGTTGATGATGAATCTCAGATAAACCATGTTGTTAATCCAACAGGTGAACCTATGTCTCATAATTCCGTGACATCTGGCTTACAAATTAGAAAATTATTTACTGATTACTTTAATTGTTTTGATGCTAATAATAATATTGATGATTGTTAACATTTTTATGGGTATATTTTTGTTAAAATGTATTATTTTCACTTAGATGAAAATGTTTAATTAGTTTAAACAATCTAAGAGCTAAAAGCTTACTTGTCTTAAAGTGAAAATGCGTTAATCACCAACTGAAATTTCTGTTAACAACATGAATTTCTGAACGTTGTATGTATGTGTTTGTACATTTCTGTGTTAGTATCCTGATATTTTGTTTGTTGAAACTTACAAAATTAATAATGTTAATCGTCTATGGAAAAAATGCAATATTATATATAAATATAAAAAAGAAACAGAATCTTTAATTTGAAAACATATTTTTTTATTAAGAATATGCCTATTAATCCATAAAGTAATGATGGTTTTTTTTATTTTACCAATAAAAAATGAAAATCTTGCTCATCTTCTCAAAACGTTTACAAAGGTAACATTTTTTTTTTCTTTACTAATTTGTAAGATACTTTACTTAAAATAGTACACTTGCCAAAATTTTTGCATTGCTTACAACGTTTGTAAATTGTCAACCAATTATGTTGGTCTCATGTTGGACATTTACATAGACATAATAATTTGAAACTAGTTTTTGAGAATATATGAACTCATCTACCCATCAAATTTGTTGGGTACAAATGTGTTCATAAAAAAATAAACTTATCCATGGCATAAAACATATATGTCATCCGGCACAAAATATAATCACACATGCCTTTTTTTTTTTTTTGAAGACTCTGATTTTAAACATTTTTGGCAATCCCTTTTTTTTTGCGTCAAAATCATCATATTTTTTTGTTGAATGTAAAGATTACCAAAAATGTGTATCATAAGTCTACAAGATCTTCTAGGGAAGTAACCTGAGTGTTGCTGAGTATGTTGTTTTGGGTGGCCTCAGAAATAGTATTTTCAGAAATGGAAGCAGTTGTTTGCTGAACAACATTCCTATTACTAACTACAGTAGTGTGTGGAACAGTCTGTTGCATGCTGGTTTGGGCCAACACATTGCCTGTTGTTGAGTACACCTGTGGGTCTACATGGGTAAGTGGGTATTGTGTGTGTGTATGTTGTTGACCTTGAGGATAGTTGACTGTTGTTTGTAAGTGTGGTGTAGGTAACATAGTTGTGATTGGATAATGAGGCATCATGAAGATTGTGGGTATGTTGAACCAGGAAAAATGTTAGGTAAACCACCAATATTTGTGGGTTGAGTAAAGTAACTAGTACTTGGAGTGGGTTGTAAATTCATATAGTTTATGGGTTGCTGTGAGGTAGCACTTTGTACAGTGCTTAAGGCGCCAGTATTGGTTGCAACATACCCTTGTCTAATTGGTGTTGGGAATACCGTACTTGAAGCAATAGAAGGTTGACCAGATTGTTGTAATACTGGATTAGTGACAATTACTGTTGCCATTGTTGTTTGTGTTGAAATGGTATTTTGATTGTCTGTTGTGTTTGGGACTGTATGTTGTTGCATAATGGTACGCCAATTTTCTATGGCCTCATAAACTCTCACTGGTTCATGTTCTGCCTGACTAGCTGAAAGTAGGGTAAGCATAGCAGCACGTACACGTTCCTGCCTATCGGATGCAATTTTGGTTAAGCTAGTAGATAAAGACCGACAAAAACGCTCGGCATCTGTTTCTGGAATTAAAGTGTTCATTATGTGAATAATGCGTGTGTCAATAATTTCCGGTAAGGATCTCATTTCCTCAGGTCTGCAGATTCTTCTTGCACGGAGAGGTTGTGGTGCAAAACGTGGAAGTACATTTGTTTGTGTTGATTGTGTTGCTGGTGTTGTTGTTTGTTGTGTTGATGAGCCTTGGGTGTTGGTTTGTGCACTCTCTGTCCCACCCTCATGTGATTCAGTTGCTGCTGCTGCATCTTGTTGAATCTCTTGATTTTCACTGTCTTCTCTGCCAGGTTCTTGTTCTGATGCTGAGGTGGCTGTAGCAGAGGGACCTGCTGTTGGTTGTTCATCAGAATCGTCGAGATTATCCTCCGTTCTATATTCAATTAGATAACATATTACAATCTTAACATTTTTTTTTTTAAAAATAACTTCTGAAAAAAAAGGTATTATTATGAAAAATTATATTTTTGAAAAAAATAAACATTTTAAATAAAAATACTTACTGTGTTACTTCTAAGATGGGTGCTAGGAAGCTTATTTGTTCATAATAAACATATCTGCGTTTGCGGCCTTGGCTGGATGAGGATGGTATAGGGTTGTACTCCCTTCGGTACTGATCACGTGCTGAACGCCAACATCTTTTGACCAAGTCAACTGTTGAATATAACAAAATATGTCACCTGCAACATTCTGCATAATTCTGCACACATTAATGATAATAATGTTTGCTAAATCTAATATACAATTTAAACAAATAAAGGTGGACAAATACATTAGAGGAAAATTAAGTATTTTATATATTGTTCACTTAATAACATTTTGATACATTCACACATAACAAAATAATATTTCTCTGAAAATAACTTTGAAGTAATTGTGATATAGATATTAAAAAGGTATGTTTTGTTATTAACAATATAATTTTTTTTAAAAAAAAATGAGAAATATTATTTTATTATTTTAGGTCATGATATTGAAATGTTATTATGAAGAAAAAAAAAAAAAAAAAAAAAACATGATTAGAAATTGGTAAACAAAAATTAGACTAAAAAACCATTGAATTGAAATTCACATGACATTTTTATCTGTTAATTAATTAACTTCATGAAGAATTAATAATCATATTACAAATTAAAGTTTACTTTGAATTATTGGACTTTGGAAAGGTTAGGTAACCTTTTTTTAAATTTAACATTAACTCAATAAATAGATTAATACATATAATAATTCTTCATAAAGTTAATTTTAATTAAAAACAACATTACAATAACAAAACATTCACAGTTTAAAATTATTAAAAAAAAATTATATTTAAAAAAAACCAAGATAAAAATAATATAAAATCTTACCATATTTAGCACGCTTTGAAGGCGAACATCTATCCCATGCATTATTGGGGTACACTTCCTCAGCAACTTGAAGCCAATGCCGGTCAACTGTCAGTCTGTCATGGTAACCATCAACACGTGTATCCCATAATGGTGGGTGAGTCTCGACAGCTGATATCAGTTTCTCCGTGTCCACCCGTGGAGCCATTATTATATTTGGAAGCAGAAATTGTGCTCAAAATAGGTCTTTCACTACACAGAAATACAACTGCTTGCTTGCTCACTCCTTCTGCAAATGCAAAGTAAGTTTTGTGCAAAAAAAATATGTTAGCTACGCCACCTGAAAGTATTTGAAATTGTAACAATCTTCAAATTTAGAACACGGACACGGACCACACGGATAGCATACGGAGGCCATCCGTATCACGTACGTGTAAACACGGACCCATAGGATGTAATGGATCCGTGAGGACGTTATGCCGGGGGAAAACGGACATGTCAGCACTTTTTCGGCACGGTCAAACGTAGGCACGGAACGGACACACGCTCCGTGCCAAAACACTGACGTGAGGCTATTTATATTAAAATGACTGTGTCAACATAAGCACGTGTCTCCGGTACGTGTAAAAAATGCCAAACACGTACCGGAGGCACGGATGTGTGGCGCTAGCCTTAGGAATAGAGATGAGAAAACCTTCAGAGGTTCGAGTTCGGTTTGGCAAACCGTTCAACGAACCTCTCGAACCCCATTGAAAACAATGGGAGGCAATCACAAACACCTAAAAACACCTGGAAAACACCCTCAAAGGTGTCCAAAAGGTGACAAACAACTCCCAAGACAACACAAACACATGGGAAAGTGACAAAGACAAATACCCATGCGAAAACTAAACAGCTGGATGAGGTAAAAGAGGAGGAGACACAGATATAGACATGGCATGCCCTTCTAAAATCATGTAAAACACAGCAAGGAGTCTCCCTTATTCCCAAAATTGGGCCACACAGACACACCTTCAGTGGCATCACTTGTGCCCCAGTTGCAAACTTGACAGGTAGATTTGCATCAAGCACATTCCAAAATACGCCAGCCTTAACTGTCCCCGGGATGACACCGGGGTAGGTAGCAAAGTCTTTGTTAATACATGATTTGTTCATCTTGGATCATTTTTAAAAGCACAGCAAAGGGACTCCAAGCAGAGTCTCCCTTTTTTCCAAAAATTGGGCCACACAGACACCCCATCAGTGGCAGCACTTGTGCCCTAGTTGCAAACAGGATGTTGTGATTTGCATCAAGCACATTCCAATATACGCCTGCCTTAAATGTCCCCAGGATGACACCGGGGTAGGTAGCAAAGTCTTTGCTGATCCCAGATCTGTTCATCTTGGATCATTTTTAAAAATACGGCAAGCGGACTCCAAGCAGAATCTCCCTTTTTTCCAAAAATTGGGCCCCACAGACACCACTTCAGAGGCAGCACTTGTGCCCCAGTTGCAAACTGGACAAGTTGAGTTGCATCAAGCACGTTCAAAAATACGCCATCCTTAACTGTCCCCGGGATGACACCGGGGTAGGTAGCAAAGTCTTTGCTGATCCCACCAAGGACAACATCTGCAAGGAGTTTGTATGTTCTCCCCGTGTTTGCGTGGGTTTCCTCCGGGTTCTCCGGTTTCTTCCCACACTCCAAAGACATACAGATAGGGACTCTAGATTGTGAGCCCCAATGGGGACAGTGTTGCCAATGTATGTAAAGCGCTGTGGAATTAATAGCGCTATATAAATGAATAAAATTATTATTATTATTATTATTATTATCCCAGATCTGTTCATCTTGGATCATTTTTAAAAACACTGCAAAGAGACTCCAAGCAGAGTCTCCCTTTTCTCCAAAAATTGGGCCACACAGACACCACTTAAGTGGCAGCACTTGTGTTCCAGTTGCAAACTTGACAGGAACATTAGCATCAAGCACATTCCAAATCCACAAGCCTTTACTCTCCCCAGGATGACACAGGGGTAGTAAAGTCCTTGCGGATCCATGACTTGTTCATCTTGATGAACGTTAGTCTGTCCACATTGTCACTGGACAGACGCGTGCGCTTATCTGTCAGCACACACCCAGCAGCACTGAAGACATGTTCAGAGACAACGCTGGCTGCGGAACACGACAAGATCTCCAAGGCGTAAGTGGCGAGCTCAGGCCATTTTTCAAGATTTGAAGCCCAAAATGAGCAAGGCTCCAGTTGCAAAGTCATGGCATCGATGTTCATTTGGAGATACTCCTGTATCATCCTCTCCAGCCGTTGACTATGTGTCAGACTTGTTGTCTCTGGTAGTTGTCGCGGGCGGAGGAGGGGACGCTGCGCTCTCCCACTGCTCGAGTCCGGCTGCCGCTGCTGCTGCGGCCGCTGCTGCTTGGTGGCTCGAGCGATGGGCCGGATCCCGGGGACTCGAGCGGCGCTCCTCGCCCGTGAGTGAAAAGGGGTTTGGTTTTGGGGATTTATTGTTCGTGATGCCACCCACGGTTGTGGTGATTTTTGGTGACACCATCGCTGCTCTGTATGGGGATCCCAGGAGCGGTGACAGGGAGCAGCAGAGTTGTTAGTTCTCCCCTCCGTGGATAGGGGTTGGTTGTCCCGGGGCCCAGTGATGGGGTAGGAGTGGATGGCAGGCGAGTTGCGGGGCCTGGTGAGGTGCAGGGTCACAGGGGCAGCGCTGTGCCGCACGGCACGGAGGTACTCACTCAGCCCAATGATGATGACACAGTTCACGGTAAAACAAGCGGCTGGATGGACGGGTCCCTCGGACGGCTGCTGTTGCTTTTCCCCGGTAGTTAGCGGTGACTGTCTCTTTCCCTCCACCTTGTGTAATGTTGGTAGCGATGGGTTCACACCCGGTAACCCGCTCCCCGACTTGGATATGGGCCGGAGGAGCCCCTCTTTGCCCGCAGGCGCTGGCCCTGAGAAACTGGTGCCTTGCCGGTGGCGGTGTCTCTCTCATACGGTTGGACGGTTGCCTTCAATCGGGACTTAGTTGTTTGGAAACCCGGAGGTCCCCTTCACTGACGGATTTGGCAAATTTACGGCGACTCCTAGCCTTGCCGGGATCCGAAAGGCCCCTGCCAATGGTGCTGGCTTCTCCTTGTGTACCGGTCCGGTACCGCCGGGTCACCACCAGTCCACGGTCCTCACGGCACCTCCGATAGGCCACTCCTGCAGACGGTCACCGCCGTCTGCTAACCTTGCTGTCTCTGTCCGGGGCACACACCCGGACCAACTTCAGGCTCTGTTGCTGTCACTTTTCTCCTCACACTTGCTCCTCTACCACTCAACTCCTCTCACTTCCTCCTCCAAACTCTAATTCTCCTCTCACTTCCCTCACTTTACTCTAACTGCCTGTGTTCTCCCTCCTCCAGGACTGTGAACTCCTTGGTGGGTGGAGACCAACCGCCTGGCTCCACTCCCTGGTGTGGACATCAGCCCCTGGGGAGGGCAACAAGGATTTCTGGTCTAGCTTTGATGTGCCTAACCGGGGTGTAGGGTGTGGTGATGTCATTACCTGTGACCCCTGGCTTGTCCAGGGCGTCACATTCCCCCTTAGCAAAATGCAGACCGTCCGCGGGCTGCCCGTCCAACACCGGTTTTATTTTTTCTTTTAAACTGTAAAAAAAGATAAAAACACATACAAGTATAGTAACATCATCCCACAACGGGAGGCACTTTTCTTAAACGTTGCAAACGGTTTCAAACGGTTAACGGTTACGGCTTCCGCTCTCACCCACCCAAGTAACCTGGCCCTGATGCTGCCCCTAAGAAAACAGGCAGCACCCCTTGACCCCAGTCCTGCACCAAGTTACCCGAGTGGGATCTGTCCTTTCCAGGGGACCCACATCCATGGGGAGCCCCTGGAACCCCAGAGGGTAGCCACCGGTTCAGGTGGTGGCTGGGCCTCAGCCTGCTCCACTGCGGGCCCTCCCTCCAATCTGCCTCTCCGAAGGCGGTAACGGTGGAAGCTGCAACAACAACATTATTTACATCCCAATAGTTTGTGGTTGCCCTGCAAGTTCACGGGCTTGTCCGTAAGGAGTCCCTTATGCAACTTCAGACGGTCCCCACGGGGACAACGGTGCCGGCAACGACCCGTTTCAAATCACAGTAGCAGACAATCAGGTGAACTTCGGTTGATGGAGTCCAAAATGGCCGCTGTCAAAGGCAGACGTGGATGTGGGAACTCCTGAACTATCAACGGACATCCTGCTGCCAGACGAAAAATACGACCGTCTGGCTCCCCCATCCACGTCCCCAGAACACCCCACGAGAGGAGAGACCCTCATTTTCTAACTGCCCCCATTGGGGCACTCTCCAGGAACCCTCCAACACTGGGACCGGACAGGCCGCTGAAGGCGGCAAGGCCCGAGAAGCGTGCTACCTGAGAACCGCAGACACCCGGAAGACACTTGCAGACCATCAGCGGGATCTGAGAGAGTGGACCGGGAACCGGAGGCCTGACTGCCCTCACCCCCCCCTCATCCCGGATCAAACTATCCTGTCGCTAACTCACCACACAGAGAAGCGACAGGAGAGGATCCGCCGCCATTTTGGAGGCGCACATTGGGCGCGACGATTCCACGGGCTGCGGGAGCGAAGCGGTCGGCCGGCGGGGAACGAGAGCCCCGACACTTACCAGATCTGAAGGCGGGTCCGGAGAGGAGGTGCCGGTGAGCTGCGTGGGATCTTGAGGATACCGCTTGGAGCTCCTGGGACTTTGCTGGAGGTCACGCGGCGGCGATGAGCGGCGCTCCTAGAGATCCTGCGGCACCCGGGGAGAAGACCTGGCGGTGAGTGAATAACACTTTATAGTCCGGACATGCGCCCGCTCCTCCCCCGTTCCAGAGACCCTCGGCAGGCCCTGAATCCTGCCCACAGTGCCGCACAGGCCTAGCCGCGAGCATCCGGCACCCCAGCGTCCCCCCCCCATAGATCTCCCGCGTGGATCAGCAGCCGGCCACACTGCGGAGTTCTGAGCCGCGGGGAGTGCAGGGGCCTGTGCTGAGTGGGAGACGCCGGACAATTTCTCCCCATACTGGGTATCTGTCTGGTGAGGGAGAAGAAGAGGGAACGGAACGCTGTTGAAGGGGACCCCCCCCAACCCAACCCAGAGAAATTAAGATTCTAAGGGGGATTTTTCGTGCCCCCCACACAGCAGGGAGCTTGATCGTCACGCAATCGGACTTCCACACCTTGGCTGGGGGCAGGCAGCCTCTTTAAGACCCAGCTCCACACACCTGTCCGGGCCCTGAGGCAATCAGAGAGGCCTCATAGTGGAGTCGATATAGAGAGTGGTCTCACAGAAGTACCTCTAGCATAGAGACACTCTCTTCCTACCTCCTTCCCCCTCTCTAGGGGCGTACAATGTTCTAGTCTCCATGCTGTCTGGAGGGAGTAGGGTGGCCTAACCCCTGCTATTCATTCACTCAAGCATAAAATCATATATGTCTGTCTCTAACATGATCAAAATCGGCAACGCAAGAGCCAGCTCTCTGCCCAGACCAGTTAAAACTAGTGATGAGCGAGCATGCTTGTTAGTACTCGGTACTCGCACGAGTATCACTGTACTCGGGCTACTTGGCGGGGACCGAGTAATCTCGCGATACTCGTGCTGTACTCGTGGTCTTCATTTCTGCATGTTGGCGCTCTTTTGAGAGCCAGCCCTCATGCAGGGATTGGCTGGCAGACCACTGCAATGCCACAGCCCTGTTAGTTGTGGAATTGCAGTGATTGGCCGGCCCGCACAGCGTGACCGAGCCTTTATACCGGCCGGCACGCTGTGCTCTGCTCACAGCCATCCAGACAGTCAGTGCAGGGAGAGTGTCGCTGCTTCAGGGAAAGGTTTGCGGCCCTTTATAGCTATTTCCGTAGCAGGGCTGCAAACAGTGTGACCAAAAGTCCTTCTCAGGACTATTGTAGTTGTATACAGGCAGGCAGGGTATAACCAGGTCGGAGTACAGTAGCAGAGTCCTTCTCAGGACTATTGTTGCTGTATACAGGCAGGGTATAGCCAGGTCGGAATACAGGCTAGTGACCAGAAGAGTCCTTGTCAGGACTATTGTAGCAGTATACAGGCAGGCAGGCAGGCAGGGTATATAGCCATTCCTAGTGGTGACCGTATACCAGCCTTCATCATATCTGGGGCTGGTGTACACAGTCTAAAACAGTCCAGATAGTGTCAGACTTCTCATTAATTGTCGCTCCTAAAAACCTGTTAGGTTCTTAGTGCGTCCGTGCTTGCATTTAAAAACCGCACGTGTGTGCCTGTCGGTGGCAGCGTACAGGTGCACTTGTGTGCGTTTTTACCAAACTATTATATAACGCACAAGTGTAGTGTATAATACACGTCAGTCAGCAGTGGCTGATAGTGTCAGAGTTCTCATTAATTTTTGCTCCTAAAACCTGTTAGGTTCTTAGTGCGTCCGTGCTTGTATTTAAAAACCGCACATGTGTGCCTGTCGGTGGCAGCGTACAGGTGCACTTGTGTGCGTTTTTACCAAACTATTATATAACGCACAAGTGTAGTGTATAATACACGTCAGTCAGCAGTGTCTGATAGTGTCAGAGTTCTCATTAATTTTTGCTCCTAAAACCTGTTAGGTTCTTAGTGCGTCCGTGCTTGCATTTAAAAACCGCACGTGTGTGCCTGTCGGTGGCAGCGTACAGGTGCACGATTTGCACAAACTTGGATATAACGCCCAAGTCTAGTGAATACACGTCAGCACAGCATTGCAAAATGCGCAAGGGCGTTGGCAAGGAACAAGGAAGTGGACGTGATGGTGGTGTAGGCAGAGGCCGAGGTCGTGGGCAAGCTCTAATTTCGCCACAACAAAGGCCACATCTAGTCGCTTGCACGTCCTGTCCCAAATTCTTGGGGACCGCAGCAGTACACCGCTCTTGAACCAAGACCAGTGTCAACAGGTTGTTAGTTGGATAGCGGATAATGCTTCCAGTCAGATTGGCACCACCACAAACACTCTGTCTTCCACATAGTTAAGTGTCAGTAGCTGTGATACTGCACCGCACATTTCAGAACCTGATCCTCCTTCCTACCACAAGGCTGAGTACACGTCCTCGGACATTAATGATCCCACACTTGGACACTCGGAAGAGCTGTTCACGTTTCCATTCGCACATTCTGGCCTCTCGCCAGCTAATGTTGAAGTGGGTCATGAGGAGATCGTATGTACAGATGGCCAAATATTTGAGCAGCCACGTTCTCACGAAGTTGGCAACGTGTCTCAACAAGGGGTGGACGATGATGAGACACAATTGTCAGGAAGTCAGGAGGAGGAGCAGGGTGCGGAAGAGGAAGACGACGTGGTGGATGATCCAGTAACTAACCCAACCTGGCAGGAGGATATGCAGAGCGAGGACAGCAGTGCACAGGGGGAGGGAGGCGTAGCATCCCAACAGGCAGTAAGAAGCAGGGTGGTGGCTCCAGGCAGAAGTCAGGCAACCGTTCCCCGGAACAACAACACGACACAAGGTGCCTGTACAAATGTTAGGTCTTCCCGAGTCTGGCAGTTTTTTAAGTTGGCTCCAGATGATTCTAAAAAGGCTTTTTGCAACACCTGCCGTGCCAGCATCAGCAGGGGTACCAAAACTAGCAGCCTGACCACCACCAGCATGATCAGGCACATGTCAGCCAAGCACCCGACTTTGTGGGAAGTACAACAGAGTCGAGGAGCAGTGCTTGCTGATGTCACTGCTACGTCTTCGCTGGTTGTGCATGCGAGCCAATCCCCTGTCCATGCTGCCTGCGAACAAGCCTCCTCCGGTCCTGCACCTGCAGTTGCCTACGCAGAAATAACACCATCATCAAGCACGTCCTTGTCCCAGCGCAGCGTTCAGTTATCCATTCAGCAAACCTTTGAACGCAGGCGCAAATACACTGCCAACACCCCACATGCCACAGTTCTAAATGCTAACATTTCGCGACTGCTTGCGCTGGAAATGTTGCCTTTTAGGCTGGTGGAGACAGAAGCATTCCGCGACCTGATGGCGGCAGCTGTCCCACGTTACTCGGTCCCCAGCCGCCACTATTTCTCCCGGTGTGCCGTCCCCGCGTTGCATAACCACGTGTCACAAAACATCACACGTGCCCTGAACAACGCTGTTTCACCCAAAGTCCACCTAACCACAGACACGTGGACAAGTGCTTGTGGGCAAGGCCGCTACATCTCGTTGACGGCACACTGGGTTAATATTGTGGAAGCTGGGACCCAGTCTGAGCAAGGGACGGAACACGTCCTTCCCACACCAAGGTTTGCAGGCCCTACCTCAGTCAGTGTTTCACCCACACTCTACAGCTCCGGAATGTCATGCTCTTCAGCCTCCTTCTCCTCCTGCGCATCCTCATTTACTGTACCCTCCACACCAGTCCCAAGCTGGAAGCACTGCAGCACTGCCTCGGCGAAGCGGCAACAGGCTGTGCTGAAGCTAATCTGCATAGGTGGCAAACCCCACAATGCAGAAGAGGTGTGGACAGCTCTGAAACAGCAGGCAGATCACTGGCTCACACCTCTGAACCTAAAGCCAGGAAAGGTCGTGTGTGACAATGGCCGGAACCTGGTGGCGGCTTTGAGGCGAGGCCAGCTGACACATGTTCCATGCGTGGCCCATGTGCTCAACCTCATGGTTCAGCGGTTTCTAAAGTCATACCCAGAGCTGTCTGATCTGCTGGTAAAAGTTCGCCGCCTGTCTGCACATTTTCGAAAGTCACCTACTGCTTCAGCCGGCCTTGCCGGCTTTCAGCGCCGTTTGCATCTTCCGGCTCACAGACTGGTGTGTGATGTCCCCACGCGTTGGAATTCAACTCTGCACATGTTGGTCAGGATATGTGAGCAGAAGAGGGCAGTTGTTGAGTACCTGCATCACCTAAGCCGTCGGGAAATGGGTCAAACTCCACACATAACACCTGAGGAGTGGAGATGGATGTCCGACCTATGTACCATCCTCCAAAATTTGAGGACTCTACCAAGATGGTGAGTGGTGATGACGCCATTATTAGCGTCACCATACCGCTACTCTGCCTTCTAAAACGGTCTCTGCTCAAAACCAAACATGATGCATTGCAGGCGGAGCGCGATGAGTTGCAGCAAGAAACAGTAGTGGGTGTGGGTGATAACACACAGCCCAGCCTCGTCTCATCACAACGTGCAGTGGAGGACTATGACGAGGAGGAGGATGAAGACATGGAGCAAATCTCCGGCCAAATTGAGGATATGACATGCACACCAGTCATATCCTCGGTTCAGCGTGGCTGGCCAGAGGACAGGGTAGATGAGGAGGAGGAGGAGGAGGACAGCATGTTCAGTCATCGTGTTGGTCAGGCTACTGAAGTCCTGGCTGTTAAGAGTCTGGCGCACATGGCTGACTTTATGGTAAGCTGCCTGTCTCGTGACCCTCGCGTTAAGAACATCTTGGCCGACAATCATTACTGGTTGGTAACACTGTTAGACCCACGCTACAAGGAGAACTTTATGTCTCTTATTCCCGAGGCGGAGAGGTCAACCAAAATGCAGCAGTTCCGGAAGGCCATAGTCACGGAAGTAGGCAAAGCATTCCCCTCACAAAACGCTAGCGGCATAGGTCAGGAATCAGTGGACAACCAAGGCGTACAGCCGAGAGAGGCACAAGTCCAATCCGCCAGAGGTAGGGGAACAGTCTTTAAGATGTGGGACAGTTTTCTCAGCCCCTCACATACCACAGCCCCTGAGGTGCGGGGTAGTGCCACAAGAAATCCTAAGTTTGCCCAGATGCTCAAGGAGTACCTTGCAGATCGAACAACTGTACTCTGACATTCCTCTGTGCCTTACAATTATTGGGTATCCAAG
The DNA here is from genome assembly GCF_048569485.1 of Anomaloglossus baeobatrachus. Taxonomy (NCBI): domain Eukaryota; kingdom Metazoa; phylum Chordata; class Amphibia; order Anura; family Aromobatidae; genus Anomaloglossus; species Anomaloglossus baeobatrachus. The sequence continues at coordinate 302,400,021 of NC_134355.1, read as the reverse complement.
GTGGACACGTGGCATGAATTGGCTCTCTACGCCTTGGAAGTCCTGGCCTGCCCTGCCGCTAGCGTTTTGTCAGAGCGTGTTTTTAGTGCCGCAGGTGGAATCATTACAGATAAACGCACCCGCCTGTCAACTGAAAATGCTGATAGGCTGACTCTGATCAAGATGAACAAGGGTTGGATTGGGCCAGACTTCACCACACCACCAGCAAATGAGAGTGGAATTTAAAGTTTGTAACGGGAATTTGCCATGTACCTCCAGTCACCCATGGGTACACACTTCTGGACTTTGGATAATCGCTGGATTGCTCCTCCTTCTCCTCATGCGTCACCATGATGACCGTTACAAGAGTTAGGCCTTTGTTTCAGGTTTACCCCCAGTGGTAAATTTTTTCGCCCATTCTTTGCAGAATGGACATTACAACGACAGGAGACAGGGACAACGTGGAGCCTCCCAATTTTTGGCTGCCCTGCCAAAGGGCTATACTATAATACACCCACTTCCTGACAATGGACACTTAATGTTTTGAGGCCCTCATGCACGTCTTTATCCAGGGACAACGTGGAGCCTCCCAATTTTTGGCTGCCCTGCCTAAGGGCTATACTATAATACACCCACTTCCTGACAATGGACACTTAATGTTTTGAGGCCCTCATGCACGTCTCTATCCAGGGACAACGTGGAGCCTCCCAATTTTTGGCTGCCCTGCCAAAGGGCTATACTATAATACACCCACTTCCTGACAATGGACACTTAATGTTTTGAGGCCCTCATGCACGTCTTTATCCAGGGACAACGTGGAGCCTCCCAATTTTTGGCTGCCCTGCCTAAGGGCTATACTATAATAAACCCACTTCCTGACAATGGACACTTAATGTTTTGAGGCCCTCATGCACGTCTCTATCCAGGGACAACGTGGAGCCTCCCAATTTTTGGCTGCCCTGCCAAAGGGCTATACTATAATACACCCACTTCCTGACAATGGACACTTAATGTTTTGAGGCCCTCATGCACGTCTCTATCCAGGGACAACGTGGAGCCTCCCAATTTTTGGCTGCCCTGCCAAAGGGCTATACTATAATACACCCACTTCCTGACAATGGACACTTAATGTTTTGAGGCCCTCATGCACGTCTCTATCCAGGGACAACGTGGAGCCTCCCAATTTTTGGCTGCCCTGCCAAAGGGCTATACTATAATACACCCACTTCCTGACAATGGACACTTAATGTTTTGAGGCCCTCATGCACGTCTCTATCCAGGGACAACGTGGAGCCTCCCAATTTTTGGCTGCCCTGCCAAAGGGCTATACTATAATACACCCACTTCCTGACAATGGACACTTAATGCTTTGAGGCCCTCATGCACGTCTCTATCCAGGGACAACGTGGAGCCTCCCAATTTTTGGCTGCCCTGCCTAAGGGCTATACTACAATAGACCCACTTCCTTACAATGGGCACTTCAGGTTTACAGGCCCTCATGCACGTCTCTATCCAGGGACAACGTGGAGCCTCCCAATTTTTGGCTGCCCTGCCTAAGGGCTATACTACAATAGACCCACTTCCTTCCAATGTGCACTTCAGGTTTACAGGCCCTCATGCACGTCTCTATCCAGGGACAACGTGGAGCCTCCCAATTTTTGGCTGCCCTGCATAAGGGCTATACTACAATAGACCCACTTCCTTACAATGGGCACTTCAGGTTTACAGGCCCTCATGCACGTCTCTATCCAGGGACAACGTGGAGCCTCCCAATTTTTGGCTGCCCTGCCAAAGGGCTATACTACAATAGACCCACTTCCTTCCAATAGGCACTTCAGGTTTACAGGCCCTCATGCACGTCTGTATGCAGGGTCATTGGTGAACCTCACAATTTTGGACTGCCCTGGCAAAGGAAAATACTACAAAGACTCAGTTCCTCAAAATGGGCACATTAGACTCAGAGGCCTTTATGTACGTCTCTTCTCAGGGACATCGGAGTGCCACACAATGTTTTACGTAAAATCTTTCATGTATTGATCTCAAAAAGTAACATACATTAGCTCTATCTCACTATTGGGTATGTGCCCTTAACATTTCCGCCATGAAAATTCATTTTGGTGTCATTTTGGAAGGTTTTCTGGTGAGTCCGTAAAAATGGCGTAAAACGCGGACAAAATTGTTCACAGCTGTGACTTTTGAGTGATAAATGCTTCAAGGGGTCTTCCCCATGCTGTTGCTATGTCATTTGAGCACTCTTCTGAGACTTTTGTGACATTTTTAGGGTTTCTACATGCTGCCGGGGGTCATTTCACAAAAATACTCGGGTCTCCCATAGGATAACATTGGGCTCGGTGCTCGGGCCGAGTACACGAGTATCTTGGGATGCTCGGCCCGAGCCTCGAGCACCCGAGCTTTTTAGTACTCGCTCATCACTAGTTAAAACCACTACCCAGGCTGATGTCGATAAGTTTCTCAAAAAACACCTACATACAGCCGATGCTAAAACAGACAGCCCCCAAAGCATGTCTACTAATGATGTACAAGATATGGATGACGACGAAAGTGACACTGAAGGTGCTGATAATAGCAAGAGTCTCCCCATCTCAAGATCTTTTATAAAACGGATCCTCAAAAATGCGCTGGAACCAGTGGCAAGGGAGCTATCAGATATTAAACAAGAAATCGGCCAAATTGGACAGAGAGTGGAAACCCTGGAAGCTGCCCAAGCCACATTAACCTCCACTTCCAACACTGTCATCTCCTGCCTTTGCCAACAGGAGGACAACATCAATCAAATTCATGCCATTCTGGAAGATCATGAAAACAGAGAAAGGCGAAACAACCTCAGACTAAAGGGACTCCCAGAATCGGTGGCAAATGAAGCTTTGATCCCGACCCTACAGGGCATCTTCTCTGACCTGATAGACTCTGACCCTGCTCCAACATTGGAACTGATAAGAGCTCATAGATCTTTGAGACCTCGACCCAAACAAGGGGAACCACCAAGGGATGTCATATGTCGCTTCCTGGATTACCGAATTAAAGAACTTATTATTAAAAAAGCCAGAGAAGCGGAGTCTATAAGTCATGAAGGCTCTAAAATTCTGATTTTCCAGGACCTCGCTTCCACCACCCTGACCAAAAGGAGATTGCTACAACCCTTCACAGCAGTGTTACGCCAACGCCAGTTTCCGTACCGCTGGTTATTTCCATTTGGCATCGCTATATCTGCTAATGGAAAACACTACCAAGCCAAAACGTCTGCGGAGATAAGGCGGATATGTGAAGATTTGGGGATCACGATGGAGAAATACCCGGAGTTGGAAATCCACCGTTCGACATCTACACTACAAATGCTTCCAGATCCGGCACCTTGGCATAGCCTCACTCCAAAGACCCACAGATCCAGACGCAAAGCGGCGAAGAAACTCCAGATGAACTCTGAAGGCTAGCCCCCCTGAAGGGGCCTTTGTTCGGGTCTATTGTTGCACACTACTGTTTATGCTAGTTAAAACATGAAGTCATTATAGGGGTTCTGCACCTATCGCTCCCTCTTGATGCACACTCTTATTTGTTTGAATTTCAAATAGTTGAAAATGTTGATACTAAGACCCTGTTCTCCTCTGAACCTCTCTCTACCCCCCAGTCTCTCTATCTTCTCTTCTCTCCCATTGGTCATAGGTCTGGTCCACTCCTCCCAATGGAAAAAGAACAGACTGTCCTTCCACAGGTATTACCATGGCATCACATCATAAGGTATTTACGGCAATAAGCCTTAACGCACATGGGTTAAATTCCCCCATACAAAGGTCACAGACTCTACATAGCCTACATAAGAAGCACGCAGACATGATCTTCCTCCAAGAAACGCATTTCCGTGAAGGCAAAATCCCAAGCTTTAACAAAGCACACTATAACACCTGGTTCCATGCCCCCTCCCCACACAAAGGTTCTAGAGGGGTCTCTATAGCCCTTGCTAAAGATATACCCTTCCTAGCTCGAGATGTCGCTATTGACCCAGAGGGCTGGTTCATCTTCGTCAAGGGTATATTAGCCGGCTCCTTGGTAACCCTAGGGAATGTATATGCCCCAAATGTCAAACAGATTCGTTGGTTGATATCCACACTCAAAAAATTCCGCGCTTTTACAGAAGGTACACCAATACTTTGCGGTGATTTTAATGTGGCTTTGGAACCTAAACTAGATTCCACTGCAAAAAAAGTCACCTCTCTGTAAGGGACCTATCTCGGATTAAATGCTCTCTCCTTTCCCTCTCTCTGATAGATATCTGGCGCTACCAACATCTCACAACCAAAGACTATACATTCTTCTCTAATCCTCATAAATCATACCACAGACTAGACTACATTTTTCTTCCTAGACATCTACTACCTAATGTCAAGGACACAGAGATCCAGTCAACACCTTACTCCGACCATGCTTATGTCTCAGTCAGTTTCTCACTCCTGAGGCCGTATTGGCTTCACCGTACGTGGAGATTGAATGAATCAATTCTCTCCTCGGAAGAAAATAAGAAACGCATATCTGAATGCCTCCGTAATTATTTTGCAGAGAACAAGACACAAGATATTGCGGCCCCAATGTTGTGGGAAGCGCATAAGGCGGTCATTAGTTTAGAACTGATCTCTATTTCCTCACACCTTAACAAGCAGAGGAAATTGTTTTTGCAGACTTTGTATGCTGAGATTGCCACGTTAGAGGCTCAGCATTAAAAGTCCCTATCCCAACAGACATTAGAACAACTGACTGCGAAACGTGTGGAACTTAGGGACATACTCAATAAACAATCAGCTAAATTTTATCTTGGATGGAGGAATTGTATGTTCCTCCATGGGGATAAAGCATCTAAACTTATGATGTCCCTGATAAAAAAAAGACAGGCTCGCACTTTTATACATGTAATTAAAACCTCACAGGGCCAACGTACGCAAGACTATTCCCAAATCTCAGATGAATTTCTTCGATTTTATAAAAATTTATATCAAATTCGGCCGGAAGAATCAGCAACGGAGAGGGACAAGAGGAAATGCGGTATACAAAACTACTTAGCTAAATTAAGCAAAGGGAGAAAAAAGGAACAGCACTCACCGGTAATTGCTGTGAAGTATTCAGGTTTATTTCATGGTCGGAGGATACTTAGCTAAATTAAATCTCCCGAAACTCTCTAAAATACAACAGGCGTCCCTGGAAAAAACGTTCTCTCGAGCTGAGATTCAGTCCATCCTGTCCAGAAGCCCCGTGGGGAAGGCACCAGGCCCAGATGGCCTTCCCATTATCTATTATAAAAAATTCTTTGACATCCTGGGGGATCACCTCTTAGCATCATGCAACGCTCTACTACTCGGCGACCCTTTACCCAAGCAAGCACTAGAGGCGCATATTTCATTAATACACAAGGACGGGAAAGATCCGGAGTGTTGTGGAAACTATAGGCCCATCTCACTCTTGAATGTGGACCTAAAGATATATGCTAGCTTAATTGCTAACCGAGTGGCAAGTATCCTTCCAGATCTCATCTCCCCAGAACAAGCTGGATTTGTTAGAGGTAGAGAGGGGAAGGATAATGCACTAAGGGTAATAAACTTAATGCAACACGCCAGGACCCACAAGCTGCCTTTGGTGCTGCTGGGAACGGACGCCGAGAAGGCGTTTGACAGGGTGGACTGGACCTTCTTACAGGGAACGCTGGAGGCCTTCCATTTTCCCCCAAATACCATTCGCGCAATCCTACAGATGTACACATCCCCCACAGCCAGGATTAAGATAAACAATACTCTCACCGACCCCCTTGATATTAAAAATGGCACAAGGCAGGGATGCCCCTTATCCCCCCTACTCTTTGTCTTGGTCATGGAACCATTGCTAAATTCCATCCAGCAGGACCGGGAAATCGAGGGGTTCAACCTGCAGGGAGTTCACCACAAGTCCGCCGCCTTTGCTGACGACTTGTTGGTGGTAATGTCCAGGCCGGAAAGGGGTTTCCCTGTCTTTATGAAATTATTAGAGGAATACGGCCATTGGTCTAACTTCAAAATTAACCTATCTAAATCAGAAGCATTGAGCATTAATATCGCCAGTAACGTTACTAAATCTCTCCAAAACTCATTTCCTTTTCGATGGCCAAATAGTCACATAACATACCTAGGCATCAAACTAGGGAAAACTTTCAAGTCCTTGTTTGACCTCAACTACAAGCCCCTTCTTCCTAATCTTACCGCACAAATATCCTCGTGGAAGGCTCCCTTTCTTTCGTGGATGGGCCGGAAAAACTTAATTATAAGCATTATACTCCCAAAGTTTATCTATCTCTTTCAAATGTTACCCATACCAATTCCCACAGCTTTTCTCTCTTAATGTAACTCTTTAATCTCCAACTACGTCTGGAACAAACATAAACCGAGAATCAACTTCCAAACATTGAACTTGCCAAAAGACAAAGGGGGCATGGGATTACCCAATATATCGTTATATTACCAAGCTGCCGTCCTCTCCAGAACGGTAGACTGGATCAGACGTCCACCGAGTAAATTGTGGATACCTATAGAAGAATACCTAGCCCCCACTCCTCTACGAGCTATGTTACTCTCCCCTCCCAGCCAGAGAGATAAAAGAACCTTTACAAATGAACTAACGAGAACTCTTTTGCAAAAATGGAAGGAAAATAGGGAGATATTGGCCCCACTTCTCTCCCCCCTAACTCAAGTTTCAGACATATTAGACGCCGATGTAAACCAAGCCGCGTCCACGAAGTCCACATTCCTGACCAATGTAAATGTTCCGTTGGCTGATCTTTTGGTAGATGGCTCTTTGATATCTAAACAGGAGATGTGTACGAACCCCCTTCTCTCTAAGCTCACATTTCTCCATCATACGAAATTAAAGCATGTGATCCACCCATTACTACCTCATACCCATCTTGACAGGCCTTTAACTACATTTGAATCTTTCTGCATGCAAACCCGGGCCCCCAGAAAAATTCTTTCTAATCTATGCCATACCCTGCTTACAAAAAAAACTGGTGGTGAAGAGAGCATATATACTGAGATGGGAAAGAGACCTGAAAACTACATTTACCGATTTACAAACGAGCCAAATTTATAATGCCTCACACGGTCTGTCATGTTGTGTGAGAGTTCAAGAGAATTCTTTCAAAGTGATTGCGAGATGGTACATTGTCCCCACCTCGTCTAGTACGTGGAGCTCCTCCACCTCAGATCAATGCTGGCGATGCGAGAGGGACAAGGGAACATATTTACATGTGTGGTGGACATGTCCGATTATCCAGACCTTCTGGCTGACAGTATCACAGTTAATATTTGACCTCACGGGCAAAAAGGGGGTCCTGGACCCTAGACAAATGCTTCTGAACTTCCCAATGTGGCCTAAAGATAAATCTACTTCTAAGCTAGCGTCATTTGTGGGCTCAGCTTGTAAACTTCTTATTGCTCAATTGTGGCGCACAACGAGAATTCCCACTCTCACACAGCTCTTGCTGAAAATAGATCAATTATATCATGTTGAAGAACTCTCAGCCCTATCTAGTCAAAATATGCTCTCTTTCCTCCAGGTATGGAACGCATGGCAGACCTATAAGTCTAAACCCCAATTTTTAGTAGTCACCGCGCAGAAGGCTACATAGAGTACTGCAGGTCGCCTTACCCTCCCACTAACGAGTCGATTGACGGCCTGCAGATCATTATGTTCACGGTTGGATTGGACCTATGACCAAAACTTCTGACCAAAATCTCTTCCCTTCTTACTGTCTCTTTTAACCCCTCTCTCTCTCTATTCGTCTCCTGAAACTGCTGACTCGACTCTTTTATCTGAATTTCAAGTGGAATAACCTCATCTTCCTTTACCCAAGCTATCCCCCCTTTTCTTTTCTAGTTTTTCTCCAGTTTTTCTAGTTCCTTTGTTTCTCATGATTAGAAAGCTGTTTCATATTAATCCAGAAACCAGGCTGATAACCTAGATCGATCTTCCCCCATTGCCTGTTGGATAAGCTTATTGTTACCTGGCTAAGGCCAGATTTTGCACAAGTGATATGAGTTATGGAGGCACAAGGGAAGCCTTTATAACAACCGTAATAATATTAGTTAAGACTATGTTTTCTGTTGACTATGTATTCTCTTTTTTTTTGCCTTAATAAACAAAACATTAAAACAAACAGGTGAACTTCGGTTGATCACTCATTTTCAAAAACTTTCAAACTTTTAACACATACAGGTGGTCCCAATGGGGATGGTGACAACGGTGCTCCGCTGCCCTACTCAGAGTCCTCTGCATCACTTTGGGGAAGGGGCGCGGTGCTCACACGGGCTTCCTGGCTGCCCCTCAGCTTTGCATCCAGCGCAAACCACCCCCTCTCCCCGCAGTGCCGGGTGTATTGTACCAGGTCTCCTGGCATCAGGTTGTGGCCTGGGTGCTCTTCTGGCAGGTGAGCATTAACATCCCGCCGGGCTATAAATACTTCGGCCTCCAGGCCCGGTTCATAAATGAATCCATAGCCCCGGAGGACATCAAACCGCCTCACCTGCCCCTCATACAGTGGGCCCCGGACACGGAAGGTCGCTCGTCTCAGGCTCTCCTTCTCCCGGATTGTACGGGCCACCATCTCTGCCTTCTTTCTTTCCCTCTCCTCGATTTCCAGGCCCAACGGTACCTGCTCCTTGTCCCAGTACGGCGCTGCTGCGAGCTCCGGCGCACAGGTTGGGCCCCGCGAGACCTTTTGGACACTGCCCACTACTGGTGACCTGGGCGGAAGGTCCCGCGGTGACTTGGCCTTGGACGCTGCCTTTCAGCGGCAACCCGGCGCAACCTCAGCCGAGGTGTGGGGGATGGGCACAGGGGCTTTCCTCTGCTGGGCCTTCGGCACGGAGCGGGCTGTCGGCTCCGGCTCGGGGAATCTCTCGGGGGATGCCTCCGGTTCCGGCTTCAGAGCTTTCCAAGGGAGCACCTCCGGTCGGCTACGGGCTCCGGCTACAGGTCGGTCCGCCTGGGCGGGCATGCTGGGTATCGCTACCGGTTGCGGTGGTAGCGGGCCTAGTGGCGGGGTCACGGCAGCCGGGACGGGTGACGAGGGAGGTAGCAGGGTGAGAGGGTTTAGACCGGGTCCCACAGCCGCGATGACCGGCCCTTCAAGGGCATCGGGGCGTGGGTCACTCACCCTCCCTTCCACAACTTCCTACTCGCGTCTCCGAACGGTCGCTATGACATCCGCCATGTCGGTCTCCCACTCCTCCATGAGGAGCTGCATCTTGACCTGCAGCCTCTGGTAGAGCTGTGCGGTCCGGATCTCCACCCACGCCGCGGTTCCAGGTGCGGGGGCCACAATGCTTCGGGACGGCATGTACATGTCGCTGGCGGCCTCTCCCAGGAACAAGGTGGCTGCAGAGTCCTGGCGTCCCTGCTTTTATAGCCGCGGCTACCTGCGACCAGTCGCCATTTCGTCACCCTTAGCCTCTTTCCGGCTCCTCCTCTATCGGGGCGGGGTTTTGGCCTTCGCGCCTCCACTACTCAAGGAGACGCTCGAGCGGGAACTTTTCGCGCCAAAGATGGCGGCTTCTGAAATTTTCTGGCCGGACACCTCCGGCGGTAACAAGGCGCACCTCTGCCCAACGGCAGAGCAGTAAGATCCTGTTCGTGACGCCAAGTTGTCGCGGGTGGAGGAGGGGACACTGCGCTCTCCCACTGCTCGGGTCCGGCTGCCGCTGCTGCTGCGGCCGCTGCTGCTCGGTGGCTTGAGCGATGGGCCGGATCCCGGGGACTCGAGCGGCGCTCCTCACCCGTGAGTGAAAAGGGGTTTGGTTTTGGGGATTTATTGTCCGTGACGCCACCCACGGTTGTGGTGATTTTTGGTGACACCACCGCTGCTTTGTATGGGGATCCCAGGAGCGGTGACAGGGAGCAGCAGAGTTGTTAGTTCTCCCCTCCGTGGGTAGGGGTTGGTTGTCCAGAAATCCTTGTTGCCTTCCTCCAGGAGTCTGATGATGCACACCAGGGGGTGGACCAGGCGGTTGGCTCCACCCACCAAGGAGCTCACAGCTCTGGAGGCAGGAAGTACCAGGCAGATTAGCCCAGGCAGGGCAAGAGTGCAGTTCAGTCAGGGAGGAGGAAGTAGAAGGAGTGGAGGAGAAGCCTAGACAGGGCAACAGTAAACAACGAAGTAAAAGGAGTGAAAGTAAGAAAGTGACAGAAGGAAAGAAAGCCTGAAGGGTCCAGCTCTGTGTAGGGCCAGAACAGCAAGGTCAGCGACGGCGGTGACTGTCTGGAGGGGGACCGTTTGGAAGTTCCTGGAAGGACCCCGTTGGCTGTGTGCCCGGTGGTCTGGAACAGTGTTCCGAAGGACAGTCAGCACCAGGGCAGGGGCCTCTCGGACCCCGGCAAGGCTAGGAGTCGCCAAATTTGCCGAATCCGTCAGTGAAGGGGACGTAGATCCCCCAACAACCAAGTCCCGATTGACGGCAACAGCCCAACCAGTACGGGGGAGACACCGCCACCGCCAGGGCACCAGTTTCCCCAGGGCCAGCGCCTGCGGGCAAAGTGTAGAGCTCCTCCGGCCCAGATTGCAGTCGGGGAGCGGGTAACCGGAGGGAATCCACCGCTACCATCAGACAACACAGGTGCAAGGAAGAGGGACATCACCGTCACCTACCGGGAGTGCAGGTGCAGCCGTCTGTGGGACCGTCCTACCAGCCGTTTGGTTTACCGTACAAACTGTGTCCGTGTCTCAGGCTGAGTGAGTACCACAGTGCCGCAAGGCACAGCGCTGCCCCCGCGTCCCTGCGCCCACCAAGCCCTGCACCACACATCTCCATCACCAGGCCCCGGGATCACCAACCCCTACCCACGGAGGGGCAACACAACACCTGGCTGCTCCGCATCACCATCCCCGGGAGCCCCCGTACAGAGCAGCGGTGGTGAAATCACCACAACCGTGGGTGGCGTCACGAACTATAACAATCCCCACACCCAACAAACACCCCCTTTCACTCACGGGCGAGGAGTGTCGCTCGAGAAACCCCGGGATCCGGCCCACAGCTCGAGCCACCAGGAGCAGCTGCCGGACCCGAGCAGAAGGGGTGAGCGCGGTGTGCTGACACCCTCCTCCCCGCCCGCGACAACTTGGCGTCACGAACAGGATCTTACCGCTCTGCCATCTGGTAAAGGTGCGCCTTGTTACCGCCGGAGGTATCCGGCAGGAAAATTTCAGAAGCCGCCATCTTTGGCGCGAAAAGTTCCCGCTCGAGCGTCTTCTCGAGCAGTAGAGGCGCGAAGGCCAAAACCCCGCCCCGATAGAGGAGGGGCCGGAAAGAGCTAAGGGGGACGAAATGGCGGCTGGCCGCATGTAAGCGCGGCTATGGAAGCAGGGATGCCAGGACCCTGCGGCCATTTACTGGTTCCTGGAAGAGGCCGCTGCTAAAGATGCTGAGTCCGACCAACAACACCGTGGTCCCCGCGCCTGGCATGGCGTCGTGGGTGGAAGTCCGGACCGTCCAGCTAAGCAGCCGTCTGCAGGTCCACAGGCAGCTCCTCCTGGAGGAGCGGGAGGCCGACATGGTGGAAGTGGTGGCTGCTATGTGGAGATGCGAGGTGGAGGAAGATTTGGAGGAATGGGTAAGAGACCCACGTCCCTGTATTCCCGAGGGATCGGCCGCTGCGGCTGAGGGGCCCGGCCTACACCCGTTCACCCTGCTGCCTCTCCCGCTACCCGCGTTAGCTGCTGCTGCCCCGCCACTAGGCCCGCTACCACCACCACCGGTAGCGGTACCCTGCCAATGCGCCCCGGCGGACCGACCTGCAGCAGAAGCTCATGACCACCCTGAACCGCTTCTATGGAAGAAGCCAAAGGCTGAGCCCGTCAGCAAAGATGCACCGGAGGCACGGCGGGGATGCAACTGCCAGGAGGCAGAGCAGGCCATGTCACAGCGGGGTCCCTCATTACTGAAGGTGCCAGTCGTAGCTGACACGGAGGGACTCTGGCTGGGCCCGTCCCCCGCACACGATGAACCGGAGCAAACAGAAAGTGCTCCCGGCTGGGAGCGACGGCAACAGCAGCTGCGCAGGGAGATCGATGCCCGAGAGGGGTGTAGAGGGATGTGCATGACCGCATGAATATGGAGGAAGATGACCCGCAGCTAGCTACCATCGGGGTCCACGGCGGTGCACCATGTGAAGGTGGCACTAGAGCCCCGCGATTGAGGATGGACTGCTAAGCCGGCGGTCCTCCGTCTAAAAGTTGTCCCCGTTGGGACCAGAAGTCAGTGTGTTTGTTTGGAAAGAATGATAAGGAAAAATGAAAATGCCCGAAGTTGAACCTGATTTGCCTTGTGATTGAACCGGCAGGAGCCGGCACCGTTGTCCCCGTGGGGACCGTTTAAAGTTTTGCATGGGAACTATCCATGGACAAGCCCGTGAACTTGCAGGGCACCACAAACGTTAAGTGGCTTGTAAATATGTTGGGTACCGTTACCGTTTCCGCTATACCGCCTCCGGAGAGGCAGGTTGGAGGGAGGGCCCTGAGCAGAGCAGGCCAGGGCCCAGCCACCAAAGGAACCGGTGGCCACCCTCTGGAGGGGAAGTACAGATCCCGCTCGGGTAACTTGTGCTGGACTGTGGGTCAAGGGGTGCTGCCTGGGCTTTAGGGGCAGCATCAGGGCCAGGTTGCTTGGGTGGGAGAGAGCGGAAACCGTGACCGTATACCGTTGCAATGTTTAAGTAAATGTGCCTCCCGTCTTGGGAAGAGTTTTGATTAAAAATGTTATTTATGTTTTGCTTAACCCTGTTATCCCCTTTTTACAGAAAAATAAAACCGGTGTAGGACGGCAGCCCGCGGACGGTCTGCATTTTGCTAAGGGGGAATGTGTCGCCCTGGGCAAGCCAGGGGACACGGGTCACAACACCACCACACCCCACACTCCAGGTAGGCACACCATGCTAACCAGAAATCCTTGTTGACTTCCTCCAGGAGTCTGATGATGCACACCAGGGGGTGGGCCAGGCGGTTGGCTCCGCCCACCAAGGAGCTCACAGCTCTGGAGGCAGGAAGTACCAGGCAGATTAGCCCAAGCAGGGCAAGAGTGCAGTTCAGTCAGGGAGGAGGAAGTAGAAGGAGTGGAGGAGAAGCCTAGACAGGGCAACAGTAAACAACGAAGTAAAAGGAGTGAAAGTAAGAAAGTGACAGAAGGAAAGAAAGCCTGAAGGGTCCAGCTCTGTGTAGGGCCAGAACAGCAAGGTCAGCGACGGCGGTGACTGTCTGGAGGGGGACCGTTTGGAAGTTCCTGGAAGGACCCCGTTAGCTGTGTGCCCAGTGGTCTGGAACAGTGTTCCGAAGGACAGTCAGCACCAGGGCAGGGGCCTCTCGGACCCCGGCAAGGCTAGGAGTCGCCAAATTTGCCGAATCCGTCAGTTAAGGGGACGTAGATCCCCCAACAACCAAGTCCCGATTGACGGCAACAGCCCAAGCAGTACGGGGGAGACACCGCCACCGCCAGGGCACCAGTTTCCCCAGGGCCAGCGCCTGCGGGCAAAGTGTAGAGCTCCTCCGGCCCAGATTGCAGTCGGGGAGCGGGTAACCGGAGGGAATCCACCGCTACCATCAGACAACACAGGTGCAAGGAAGAGGGACATCACCGTCACCTACCAGGAGTGCAGGTGCAGCCGTCTGTGGGACCATCCTACCAGCCGTTTGGTTTACCGTACAAACTGTGTCCGTGTCTCAGGCTGAGTGAGTACCACAGTGCCGCAAGGCACAGCGCTGCCCCCGCGTCCCTGCGCCCACCAAGCCCTGCACCACACATCTCCATCACCAGGCCCCGGGATCACCAACCCCTACCCAAGGAGGGGCAACACACCTGGCTGCTCCGCATCACCATCCCCGGGAGCCCCCGTACAGAGCAGCGGTGGTGAAATCACCACAACCGTGGGTGGCGTCACGAACTATAACAATCCCCACACCCAACAAACACCCCCTTTCACTCACGGGCGAGGAGTGTCGCTCGAGAAACCCCGGGATCCGGCCCACAGCTCGAGCCACCAGGAGCAGCTGCCGGACCCGAGCAGAAGGGGTGAGCGCGGTGTGCTGACACCCTCCTGACCACCCGCGACACCCGCAGGCGCTGGCCCTGAGAAACTGGTGCCTTGGCGGTGGCGGTGTCTCTCTCATATGGTTGGACGGTTGCCTTCAATCGGGACTTAGTTGTTTGGAAACCCGGAGGTCCCCTTCACTGACGGATTTGGCAAATTTACGGCGACTCCTAGCATTGCCGGGATCCGAAAGGCCCCTGCCAATGGTGCTGGCTTCTCCTTGTGTACCGGTCCAGTACCGCCGGGTCACCACCCGTCCACGGTCCTCACGGCACCTCCGATAGGCCACTCCTGCAGACGGTCACCGTCATCTGCTAACCTTGCTGTCTCTGTCCGGGGCACACACCCGGACCAACTTCAGGCTCTGTTGCTGTCACTTTTCTCCTCACACTTGCTCCTCTACCACTCAACTCCTCTCACTTCCTCCTCCAAACTCTAACTCTCCTCTCACTTCCCTCACTTCACTCTAACTGCCTGTGTTCTCCCTCCTCCAGGACTGTGAACTCCTTGGTGGGTGGAGACCAACCGCCCGGCTCCACCCCCTGGTGTGGACATCAGCCCCTGGGGAGGGCAACAAGGATTTCTGGTCTAGCTTTGATTTGCCTAACCGGGGTGTAGGGTGTGGTGATGTCATTACCTGTGACCCCTGGCTTGTCCAGGGCGTCAGATGGCCTTGCAAAGGATGGTCTAAAAAAATTATGAAACGATTCAATAAAATTGCTGTTAACAGCACAAGAAACGGTGCTGCTGGTTCAGTTAGACTGTTGATGACGAGACAGTCCCATGTCTTTCAAGTTACAACTGGGAGATTCACTCCGTGCACCACTGGTGTTTGCTGGAAAAGCCGAGCGAAGATCGAGTAACGGCTTCTGCTGATACTCCTGCATACGTGCGTCCCTTTCTATGGCTGAAATTATTTCACAAAATTTGGACTTGTACTGGGGATCTAATAGTGTGGCAACCCAGTAGTCATCATCACTTCTAATTTTCACAATCCGAGGGTCATGTTGTAGGTAGTGCAGCAAGAAGGCGCTCATGTGTCTTGCGCATCCATGCAGACCAAGTCCTCGCTGTGTTTGTATTTCAAAAAACTGACCCACACATCCTACAAGTGTGTATAGGTGCCAGCTGAAAAAACCTAGCAAATACAAAATGGATACAGCCACACACTAAATGCCATGAATGTATAAGGGAACTCTGGTACTGCATTACTGCTATATGAAAAAAATGAGATTTTTAGTTTATGAATTGGTGAATGCATGTAAGCCCGGAAACCAACGGCAAGGTAAATCTCAATATTCCCGGTCCCAAACTAAAAGGCCATTAGGTTAAAAACATCCATGTCTGGGCAGCTAGACTAAAAATCTAACTTAGAATAGAAATTGGCATAAACATCTGCATATCGTTAATTCAAATGTAGAAATGCATATATACATACAAATTCATCATATACAGCGCAGAAAGGACTATATTATAAGAACCAAATCGCTGAGGGAACAACCAAAGAAGAAAGAGACAAGGCGATCAACGGTTCAATGCATATTTTATTAATGTTCATGGAACATGTGGACAAGTGAGGGGAGGAACAACGGTGTACATCACCACAAACAATGTAGGTAAAAAGCTGATATGTCAATTATATCCCAAATTCATAATATGGGGTCCTATCCAGAAAAAATAAAGGTCCCATCATTCGGAGAAAAGGCCACATCAAACCGCCATGTCAGAACAATTCACGCTACATAGATACCATATATCTTATATATCCATGTGAATATATAAATAAATAGACGCAGGAAGAGTGAGACAAGACCCTTCAGTGTGGAAAAGACTCCTTAGACATCATATAGTTTGTACCGTCCATAGTAGTACACATCCATGTGTTCATATATCACAAGAGGGGCCCCAGTCAATATGCTTGAAGTAACAATTAACAAGAGCAACAATATGGGGATACCTCACAACATGATTGCACACCTGTATCTGCACATACACACATTAAATCCCATAGGTGGATCCCACGTGGAAAACAATGAACTAATCCCACATGGAGGACAATGTGTGCATCACAATGACAAAAATAGCAATATAATGGGATGCCTCACATAATGATTGTGAGCCCGTATCTGCATGTATACACATTAAGTCCCGCATAGAGATCAGTGCATTGATCCCACATGGAAGTCAATGGACAAAACACACATGAAAATCAGTGTCTACATCACACAGCATGAGGATCAAAGAGATGCTGGTGTGTATATGTGCCCATAGACATGTAAGCGGAAAAGGCTGCAGAAAAAGACCATACACAGGCTATACCGATGGAATTATATGGGAGAAAAATTCCACAATGAGGGACAACGAGACAGTTCCTGGATCAGCCACAAACAAGGGGCGCCCCCTGACGAAGGTACACTCCGAAATGCGCATCGGGCGCATTCCCTCCGCAAACCATCCATCTTAGGTAATGCCTTATCTTGTTTGTGGCTGATCCAGGAACTGTCTCGTTGTCCCTCATTGTGGAATTTTTCTCCCATATGATTCCATCGTGCTGCATTAGTATGGTGGCGGTCGCCGGCCGGTAACGGATGTGTGGTGTCGGTGTTATAGCTTTGGTAACCCGGAGGTATCATTGGCTCTTTGCCCCGTGGTGATATATATCTTTTTTCACACTGACACCTGCACTTGCTGCTGTCTGGTGCTTGCCGCTGCTGTCGCAGGGTGGGCGCACGACTGGCTGCCATTGTGAGGCCATATAAACATATGAGCTTTTGATTTCTGCGCGGATTATGTCATGATGGTATAGCCTGAGTGCATCCTCCCGCTTCAGCTTCATCTATTAGCACATCTACGTGCGTTTGCACACATTAGGAGCCCCTTTATCCTTATGCTATGTTATACACATACTTATCTCCATGTGGGACGGTATAGCCTGTGTATGGTCTTTTTCTGCAGCCTTGTCCGCTTACATGTCTATGGGCACATATACACACCAGCATCTCTTTGATCCTCATGCTGTGTGATGTAGACACTGATTTTCATGTGTGTTTTGTTCATTGACTTCCATGTGGGATCAATGCACTGATCTCTATGCGGGACTTAATGTGTATACATGCAGATATGGGCTCACAATCATTATGTGAGGCATCCCATTATATTGCTATTTTTGTCATTGTGATGCACACATTGTCCTCCATGTGGGATTAGTTCATTGTTTTCCACGTGGGATCCACCTATGGGATTTAATGTGTGCAGATACAGGTGTGCAATCATGTTGTGAGGTATCCCCATATTGTTGCTCTTGTTAATTGTTACTTCAAGCATATTGACTGGGGCCCCTCTTGTGATATATGAACACATGGATGTGTACTACTATGGACGGTACAAACTATATGATGTCTAAGGAGTCTTTCCCACACTGAAGGGTCTTGTCTCACTCTTCCTGCGTCTATTTATTTATATATTCACATGGATATATAAGATATATGGTATCTATGTAGCGGGAATTGTTCTGACATGGCGGTTTGATGTGGCCTTTTCTCCGAATGATGGGACCTTTACTTTTTCTGGATAGGACCCCATATTATGAATTTGGGATATAATTGACATATCAGCTTTTTACCTACATTGTTTGTGGTGATGTACACCGTTGTTCCTCCCCTCACTTGTCCACATGTTCCATGAACATTAATAAAATATGCATTGAACCGTTGATCGCCTTGTCTCTTTCTTCTTTAAAAATCTAACTTGAAATGCTACTATCTGGACTCTACTTCTGTCTGGGCAGCTAGGACTCCTGGTATAAGGATTATGAACACAGCCTGGTTTATAGGGCGGAGTGCTCAGTCAGAAAGAAACTTCACCTACAGGCAGGCTTGGGGCGGAGGTGGAGGACCCAGACGAGGTTAAGGAGGCAGAAGCGTTGGAGGAACTTTGACATACAGAGGATTGACGCACAAGTCGTGGGGACGGCAAGACTTGTTCAGCAGACCCTTCTCCATCTATCACCATAGTTACCCAGTGCCCAGTCAGCAACATGTAACGTCCCTGTCCATGCTTACTTGTCCAAGTATCGGTGGTGAAATGCACCCAGTCACACACAGAGTTTCTCAAGGAAGCGGTGATGTTGTGTGCGACATGCTGGTGTAGTGCAGGCACACCTTTCTTGGAGAAGTAGTGGCGACTGAGCATCTGGTACTGGGGCACTATGACGGATATAAGGTCTCGAAAATCCTCTGTGTCCACCAGGTGGAAAGGCAGCATTTCCGTAGCCAAGAGATTACAGAGAGATAAAGTCAACCTCTTTGCTTTGTCATGGGTCGGAGGAAATGGCCTTTTATTTGTCCACATCTGAGGGACCGAGATCTGGCTGCTGTGTGGAGACAGTGGTGAGTAGGGTGTCCCTGCAAAACTGCAGGTCTGTGAAGAAAGTGCAGGCGGTGATATGATGTTGCCTTCATCCAAAGTTGGTGCTCTCGATGTCTGAGAGAGCTGTACACCAGCACTTGTTTCCCCTTCCAAACCAGCTGACGACCTACCAAGCAAACTGACTGTTGTGGTTAAAGTGGTGGAAGGTCTGCGTGGAAGAACAGGTCTGACAGCTGTCCCCACAGTCATAGAAGATGAAGAGCGCGCACATGCACTGGAAGGGGCAGGCGGTGGATGGCCCGCTCCGCTAGGCCGCATTGCAGCATGGTGAGCTTCCCACTGGGACTTATGCTTGTTATTCATGTGACGATTCATGGAAGAAGTTGTCAAACTGGTGAGGCTTTGGCCTCTACTTATAGATTGCCGACAAATTTTAAAGATCACATGATTTGGGAGATCCTTTGCAAGGTCAAAAAAGGACCAGGCTAGGCAAGGCTTAGAGGACATGCAACCTGCAGAGCCACCCCGACGTGTGCTCAGAGACAGAGTGGTGGCTGAGGATGCACTTGTAGACGTGCTTCCAGTACTCCGACTCTGTCCGGGAAGGCGCAAGGTAACTTCGTCGTCAGTTGCATCCTCCTCCATCGCCTCTGGTGACCTCCTCGAGTGCCCGACTGAGGGTTGACAGTATGTGGGATCTAGAACTTCATCATCAAGCGTTGTGTTTGCATTCCCCTTACACTCAGACCTAACCTTTTCTTGCCCTGACTGAATAGTTAAGTTGTCATCCCAATCTCGTATCTGCGTCTCATCGTTATCAGTATGTTCCTCATTGTCTCCACCAACAGGTGTTACAGTTTGGGAATGAGGGTCTACATTATGCTCAGAAACTTGGTCATCAGGGCCTGAATCTGACTCACAAAGCTTCTGGGCATCACTGCAGACCATTTCCTGGTCTGTACTCACTGTAGCTTGGGAGCAGACCACTGATTCCCAGCCTAAAGTGTGACTGAACAGCTTTGCAGACCCAGCTATCTCTGTTACACCATACTCTGCAGGGGGGTGGAGACTTGAGAGCTGGGAGAAAGCAAGTGCGATTGGAATGACAACTCAGAGGAATGTTGTTTTTGGATTTTGAAGTTGAGGTGGAGGAGAGGCCACTTGTTGAAGCACCTGAGATCCATTCAAGCATGTGTTTTTTTTGTGCATCGTCTACCTTTGTTCGAGTTGTTTTGTTCCGTAAAAAAGGGAGCACATCGGATTGTCCACGGAAAGTAGTAGACATCTTACTTTTGCTGGAAGATGGCCTATCTTCAGCAGATGTTAATGTACTTTTTTTGCAACTTCCCCACAGACACAAACTTTTTTTCCTTTTCCAACACGCCTGTTCCCCTTTCCACCAGCATCTGGCCTTTTGCAACTCATTTTGTTAGCAACAAGATTGGACACTTAAAATGTGGTAGCAAAAATTGAGAGGTGGTGTAGATTGCAGAGGTTGTCTAGCTTTATTCACAGCTGAAGAACCAACACTGACTATCCCTGACAATGCAACTATGGCCCTAAAACTGGCAGCACTGTTTGCTATAAAAATAGCGTAGCAAAATGGGCAGGAGGGTAGAAGGCAGAGGTGGTGGAACTTGCTTGGCACCAGTGGGACACTAAGTTACTATAGCAGACACTTTGTGGATGCCACAAAGTTTCAGCACTGTTTGCTATAAAAATAGTGTAGCAAAATGGGCAGGAGGGTAGAATGCAGAGGTGGTGGAACTTGCTTGGCACCAGTAGGACAGTAAGTTACTATAGCAGACACTTTGTGGATGCCACTAAGTTTCAGCACTGTTTGCTATCAAAATAGCATAGCAAAATGGGCAGGAGGGTAGAAGGCAGAGGTGGTGGGATTTGCTTGGCACCAGTGGGACAGTAAGTTAGTATAGCAGACACTTTGTGGATGCCACTAAGTTTCAGCACTGTTTGCTATCAAAATAGCGTGGCAAAAAGTGGCAGGTGGGTACAGTGGCTGGGTTCTGTGGGTCAGTGGACAGGAAAGGAACACTAAATTAGTATTCCAGACACTTTTAGGATGGCAGCAAAAGTGTCAGCTCTTTGGGCAAATAAAATTGCGTGGCAAAAGGGGGCAGGTGGGTACAGTGCCCGGGTTCTGTGGGTACCAGGAAAGGAAAGGAAAACTAAGTTACAATTCCATAGACTTTTAGGATGGCAGAAAAAGTGTCAGCTCGTTGGGCAAATAAAATAGCATTCCAAAAAAGGCAGGTGGGTACAGTGCCCGGCTTCTGTGGGTCAGTGGACAGGAAAGGAACACTAAATTAGTATTCCAGACACTATTAGGATGGCAGCAAAAAGGTCAGCTCTTTGGGTAAATAAAATTGCGTGGCAAAAGTGGGCAGGTGGTTACAGTGCCCAAGTTCTGTGGGTACCAGGACAGGAAAGAAAACTATGTTACTATTCCAGACACTTTTAGGATGGCAGAAAAAGTGTCAGCTCTTTGGGCAAATAAAATTGCGTGGCAAAAGTGGGCAGGTGGTTACAGTGCCCGGGTTCTGTGGCTACTAGGACAGGAAAGGAAAATTAAGTTACTATTCCAGACACTTTTAGGATGGCAGAAAAAGTGTCAGCTCTTTGGGCAAAAAAAATTGCGTGGCAAAAGTGGGCAGGTGGGTATAGTGCCCGGGTTCTGTGGGTCAGTGGACAGGAAAGGAACAGTAACTTAGTATTCCAGACACTTTTAGGATGGCAGCAAAAGTGTCAGCTCTTTGGGCAAATAAAATTGCGTGGCAAAAGTAGGCAGGTGGGTACAGTGGCCGGGTTCTGTGGGTACCAGGACAGGAAAGGAAGCCTCACTTTCTATCTCTCCTAATAATGAAATGCAGCAAGGAATTCCCTGAGCTTAGGTACACAGATGCTGTTATCTTAAACTGTATACAGTTTTTCCATGGACCTTCCTGTCAGCTATGGCTCTGAGCGCCTGGAAATCAGCCCTGAAAAGGGCTGAAAAAAACTGCAGTCCCTAATCTGTACAGCGCTGTATGTATAGCGTACACAGCAGGAGTGGCAGCAGGAGCAGTGTGAGCGGTGACTATCACCCACACGCAGAAAGCAGATAATGGCGGCGTGAGGGAAAATGGCCGTATTTATAAGGCAAGGACATGTGACATTCACAGTCTATGACACATGCCCTTGCTTGTCTTGCAAAAAGTACACTTTGCTGTGTGTGTGTCTGTGATTGGCTGACATCTTGGCCCGCCCCACTGCACGCACGCTTAGGACAAAAAAAAAATGTCGATCGGCATTATCTTAGCACTCAGCTGCAGCACAGATCTAAACCGCGTCCACCCCGCACACTATGCGCTGAAATTTGATAATAGTTTGAATCACAGTGACTCACACTATTACTGTGAAAAGCCAGCTAGTAAATAGCTAGGCCTTTTGCTGATC
Source organism: Anomaloglossus baeobatrachus (assembly GCF_048569485.1). Classification (NCBI taxonomy): domain Eukaryota; kingdom Metazoa; phylum Chordata; class Amphibia; order Anura; family Aromobatidae; genus Anomaloglossus; species Anomaloglossus baeobatrachus. The sequence continues at coordinate 302,378,115 of NC_134355.1, read as the reverse complement.
GAACCGTTCTCGAACGTAACTCGAGCTATCGAGCTTTTAGCAAAAAGCTCGAGTTCGATCTCGAGAACCCCCCAAAATCCCTCAAACATGAAATTGGCGAACCTCGAACCTCGAAACATCGCTCATCTCTACTTAGGAACCTTGAGTATTGCAGAAATTCTTTTGTACCTTTGGCCAGGTTTGTATATATATATATATATAGACATAGTAAAAAATATGAAGGCAGCACACAGCTTCAACTTGAATGAAAAAGCCTATTTATTGGTCCATATGATACAGCAACATTTCAATCACAAGTGATTTTTTTCAAGCAGTACAAGGTACTGTCTATTGGAATCGGGTGAGACTGATTATAAGTTTGGACACACCTTCTCATTCAAAGAGTTTTCTTTATTTTCATGACTCTAAAAATTGTAGATTCCCATTGAAGGCATCAAAACTATGAATTAAAACATGTGGAATGAAATACTTAAAAAAGTGTGAAACAACTGAAAATATGTCTTATATTCTAGGTTCTTCAAAGTAGCTACCTTTTGCTTTGATTACTTCTTTGCACACTCTTGGCATTCTCTTGATGAGCTTCAAGAAGTAGTCACCAGAAATTGTCTTCCAACAGTCTTGAAGGAGTTCCAGAGATGCTTAGCACTTGTTGGCCCTTTTACCTTCACTCTGTGGCCCAGCTCCCCCCAAACCATCTCGATTGGGTTCATGTCTGATGACTGTGGAGGCTGGCGTAGCACCCCATCACTCTCCTTCTTAGTCAAATAGCCCTTACACAGCCTGGAGGTGTGTTTGGGGTTATTGTCCTGTTGAAAAATAAATGATGGTCCAACTTAACACAAACCGGATGGAATAGCATGCCGCTGCAAGATGCTGTGGTAGCCATGCTGGTTTAGTATGCTTTCAATTTTGAATATTTTGAATAAATCCCCAACAGTGTCACCAGCAAAGCACCCCCACACCATCACACCTCCTCCTCCATGCTTCACAGTGGGAACCAGGCATGTAGAGTCCCTCTGTTCACCTTTTCTACAAAGACACGGTGGTTGGATTCAAAGATCTCAAACTTAGACTCAACGGACAAAAGCACGGATTTACACTGGTCTAATGTCCATTCCTCGTGTTTTTTAGCCCAAATAAGTCTCTTCTGCTCGTTGAAAGTCTTCATCAGTGGTTTCCTAGCAGCTATTTTACCATGAAGGCCTGCTGCACAAAGTCTCCTCTTAATAGTTGCTCTAGAGATGAGAATGTGTGTCCAAACTTTTGGTCTGCACTGTATACATTTCTCTCTCTCTCTCTCTCTCTCTCTCTCTCTCTCTGTATATATATATATATATATATATATATATATACATATATATATATATATATACAGTTATATTTATATATATAGTGATATAGTTATATATATATATATATATATATAGATATAGATATATATATATATATATATACATATATATATATATATATGGATAGATATAGATATATATATATATATATATATATAGATGCATATATATAGATATCTATATATATATATATCTATATATTGGTCTGTACTGTATATAATTTTTTTTTATATATATATATATATATATATATATATATATATATGGCTTTTTTATATATATATATATATATATATATATATATAGATATACAGATGGATATAGATATAGAAAGATATATATAGATATATTCATAGATATAAATATATATATTGTGTATATACAAAATATATATATATATATATCTATATATATATATATATATATACATATATATATATATATATATATAATTTATTTAGTTCTATATTTTCATATACACAGGCACACATGTGTGTGTGTGTGTATATATATATATATATATATATATACATATATATATATATATGTATATATACATATATATATATATATATATATATATATATATATATATATATATACTATATATATATATATAATTGCCTTATTCTGTCTGTCTGTCTGTCTTGCTCCAAAATTGTGTCACCGTGACAGTGTCATTACAGTGACAACTGTCGGATTGGCCGCTGGGCTCGGCCTGGCCCCGCCCCCCAAGGATTGGCTGCTCGCCTCGGCCTGACCCCGCCCCCCGCATGGATTAGCCGCTCACCCCGGCCCTCCGCACGCATCGCTTGCTCCAGCGTACACCGGCTCCCGGTACACATGTGCAGGGAGCCGGTATACGCTGATGCCTCGCCCGCTCAGTCCCACTCCAGCGTACACCGGCTTCCGGTACACATGTGCAGGGAGCCGGCATACGCTGACGCCTCGCCCGCTAAGCCCCGCTCCAGCGTACACCGGCTCCCGGTACACATGTGCAGGGAGCCGGCATACGCTGACGCCTCACCCGCTGGCCCCCGCCACACATTGGCACACTCGGCCCCGCCCCCAGCGGACATAACCTTGCAATGCTGGGATCGTGACGGAGCCGGTGTACGCTGGTAACCATGATACACATCGTGTAACTATAGGAAGCGCTTCCCTTAGTTACCCGATGTGTATCATGGTTACCAGCATACACCGGCTCCCAGTACATATGTGCTGGGAGCCGGTATACGCTGACGCCTCGCCAGCTCAGCCCCGCCCCCGGCACATGTTTCCTTGCTCGGACCCACCCCCGGCGGCCCCAGCATGGGGGATGGAGCACGATGGGGGGTGTGCAGCATGGAGGATGGAGCACGATGGGGGGTGTGCAGCATGGAGGATAGAGCACGATGGGGGTGCACAGCATGGGAGATGGAACACGATTGGGGGTGTGCAGCATGGAGGATGGAGCACGATGGGGGGTGTGCAGCATGGAGGATGGAGCACGATGGGGGGTGCGCAGCATGGGAGATGAAGCACGATGGTGGGTGCGCAGCATGGGGGATGGAGCATGATGGGGGGTGTGCAGCATGGGAGATGGAGCACGATGGGGGGTGCGCAGCATGGGGGATGGAGCACGAGGGGTGCGCAGCATGAGGGATGGAGCAGAATGGGGGGTGCGCAGCATGGAGGATGGAGCAGAATGGGGGGTGTGCAGCATGGAGGATGGAGCACGATGGGGGGTGTGCAGCATGGGGGATGGAGCACGATGGGGGGTGTGCAGCATGGGGGATGGAGCACGATGAGGGGTGCGCAGCATGTCGGATGGAGCACGATGGGGGGTGCGCAGCATTGGGGATGGAGTCCAATAGGGGGTGCGCAGCATGGGGGATGAAGCACGATGGGGGTGCGCAGCATGGGGGATGGAGCATGATAGGGGGTGCACAGCATGGGGATGGAACACGATGGGAGGTGCGCAGCATGGGGGATGGAGCACGATGAGGGGTTCACACCTCCCCCCAAAACACACACACACATACCGCCACACGCGCACCGCACAACACACCATACACACACTGGGAACCACAAACACCGCCCTACACAGACACCCACACACACACAGACAACGCCGCACACACACAACACCCAATACACAAACACCGCGGCATACACAAATATACGCACATACCGCGCAACACACACACTGCACAAAACATACCTCCCCCAAAACACACACACGCACTCCACACCCACACAAACCGCGTAACACACACAGCACCACACACACGGAACGCTGCAGACACACAGCGCTCCACAAACAACGCAACACACACAACGCAACACACATACAACACCACTCTCATACACCCCCACACCGAGACAACACGCAGAACATTTACAGCGCCATACACAAACACTTTGTAACTACACACAACAACATCTATATATATAACAAAAATCATACATTAACTACACAATACGTAAATTCTAGAATACCTGATGCGTTAGAATCGGGCCACCTTCTAGTATATATATATATATATATATATATACACAACGTGCAGCACAACTGAGAATACGCCTTTGTAAATTAAGATTTTAATCAATATCTGGCTGATCACAGGAACAATTTCTAATATTGTCATAAGACTGAATACTAACTGATCGGCCCCATTAATCAGTTATTGATAGGCAAGCAATAAATAAGTAGTTGCCAGACCCTTTAATCTTGCAAAAGCCATTGACTGATCCTAAGTTCGATGTCAGATTAAGGGTGCTTTACACGAGACGATCTATCGTGCGATAGATCGTCGGGGGTCACGGTTTTTGTGACGCACATCGGGCATCGCTTGCGACATCGGCCTGTGTGACAACTCCTAGCGACGCAGTATCGCTCACAAATCGTGAGTCGTATACTCGTCGCTAGGTTTCATAAAATCGTTTATGAAACATGGCGCCGGTTGTTCATCGTTTCCGTGGTATCACACGTTGCTCCGTGTGACACCACGGGAACGATGAACATCGCTTACCTGCATCCCGCGGCTCCTGCCGGCTATGTGGAAGGAAGAAAGTGGGCGGGATGTTTACATCCCGCTCATCTCCGCCCCTCCGCTTCTATTGGCCGGCCTGCCGTGTGATGTCGCTGTGACGCCGAACATCCCTCCCACTTCAGGAAGTGGATGTTTGCCGCCCTCAGTGACGTCGCACGGGAGGTAAGTACATGTGACGGGGGGTTAACGAGTTTGTGCGCCACAGGCAATCAATTGCCCGTGACGCACAAACGACGGAGGCGGTTACGATCGATCGTGAAATCGCACGATCGGTCATCCCGTGTAAAGCAGGCTTTACACTTTTCATATGATTACCAGAAACAGTGTTATTCTCTATCTACATACTTATAGCATGTTATTCTGAAAAGTCAATCAGAAGCTTAGGTATGCTCTAATTACTTCATTTTGGAAAGGTAGCAAAGTTAAGACAGTCCAATTAAAAATGCTGAAAATATTTTATCAATGTATTTAGATAAATAACCCAAAAAAATGAATATATAACATTGTAATGCTATAAACCGTGAATATCTAAACATTTTTGGACAATTATGATTCCTAAATAATAACAGATTGTATGATGTCTTTGTGGTTTATCCTCAGATTACTGCAAGAACATTTATAATTGATCTTTCTTAAAAGTTAAACTTGGCTCATATATTTTGTGAATGTTTTAATAAATGGCATCTTAAGTGACTACTGTATGTTTTCATAATTACCAGTGATACATATTTCATAAATTTGAGCTACTCTCCAATAAAATCCGCGATTTATCAAAATGCAACTGGAAATAAATAGTGAAGGCAAGAAGGTGTATCAAACATTGATAGCAATTCACAATGGAAACTTGGGCTTCACCTTAGCGGGCATCTTTGCAGAAAGTTATAAAAAAGTATTGATAAACTTGTTTTCATTTGTTTTGCAGATGTGATTAAACAGAAGATAACACAGTAGAGCCAGCAAGCAAAGCCTAAAGTAACATGAGTGCATTATGGATCACATTACACGTAATAATTGACTTGCCAATGTGCATGGAATAACAGAACGATTGGTATGTAGACAAATCTACCAATCATTTTATGCTGGTTGCAATGATCCTGGAATAAACATTTTAAATACATTTTTAAGGAGCGATATTTGGCAGAATTGCCAGAGACATGTGGAGGAACGCTTAAAGAAGTCAGATAACAGATTTCCCATTGATAAAGAATTGGAAAATATTTTAGTCTACTTGGTCTATTATGGCATTGGAATAAAAATAAGGATTCAAAAAAACTTTTTGAAAATTAACTCTTACTGGTAAATTTTACCTGCCACGTTAAAATCATTTTGGGGGGTTCCAAAGGATTCTGTTGTCAGATTTTGCCATATAAACTGAATACATTATCACATACAGTAGATCTAATAAACTTGATGAGGCTCATCTGTGACAGATTTGGCATACAGTGCCATGACAAAATATTCATACCTTTGAACTTTTCTGCATTTTTTCATGTTACACCCACAAACTTAAATGTATTTTAATGTTATTTTATGTTATATACCAACACAAAGTAGAAAGTACAGTATTTGTGAAATGTAAAGGAAATGATACATGGTTTTCTAAGTACAGTCATATGAAAAAGTTTGGGCACCCCTATTAATGTTAACCTTTTTTCTTTATAACAATTTGGGTTTTTGCAACAGCTATTTCAGTTTCATATATCTGATAATAACTGATGGACTGAGTAATATTTCTGGATTGAAATGAGGTTTATTGTACTAACTGAAAATGTGCAATCCACATTTAAACAAAATTTGACCGGTGCAAAAGTATGGGCACCTCAACATAAAAGTGCCATTAATATTTTGTAGATCCTCCTTTTGCAAAAATAACAGCCTCTAGTCGTTTCCAGTAGCTTTTAATGAGTTCCTGGATCCTGGATGAAGGTATATTTGACCATTCCTGTTTACACAACAATTCCAGTTCAGTTAAGTTTGATGGTCGCCAAGCATGGACAGCACGCTTCAAATCATCCTACAGATGTTCAATGATATTCAGGTCTGGGGACTGGGATGGCCATTCCAGAACATTGTAATTATTCCTCTGCATGAATGCCTGAGTAGATTTGGAGCGGTGTTTTGGATCATTGTCTTGCTGAAATATCCATCCCCTGCGTAACTTCAACTTCATCACTGATTCTTGTTGTCTCTCCAGTAAAGGAGACAAACTCTAGCACAGCGCCACCTATTGGAAGTAGCGATCCTAAAAGTCACAAGTGGATTTTTTGACAATCCTTTGCAATATGACTCAGGATATATAAGCCAGATCAGAATCCCAATTTGCAGACACGGTGTTTCGGGGTGCTTGCCCCTCGTCAGTGCAAAGTATGGGGGTGTCTGATCTGGCTCATGAGAAAGCTATGTGGGGACCACGGGGGAACACTATTCTCCTTAAGGAGACTTTGCAAGCCAGTCTGGCTGCCAGGTAAGGGGACTTATAGCTGCAATGCCCCTAAAATTCCACGGGGGAACACTATTCTCCTTAAGGAGACTTTGCAAACCAGTCTGGCTGCCAGGTAAGGGGACTTATAGCTGCAATGCCCCTCTGGGAAATATTCAAATTGTCTCTCCAGTAAAGGAGACAAACTCTAGCACAGCGCCACCTATTGGAAGTAGCGATCCTAAAAGTCACAAGTGGATTTTTTGACAATCCTTTGCAATATGACTCAGGATATATAAGCCAGATCAGAATCCCAATTTGCAGACACGGTGTTTCGGGGTGCTTGCCCCTCGTCAGTGCAAAGTATGGGGGTGTCTGATCTGGCTCATGAGAAAGCTATGTGGGGACCACGGGGGAACACTATTCTCCTTAAGGAGACTTTGCAAGCCAGTCTGGCTGCCAGGTAAGGGGACTTATAGCTGCAATGCCCCTAAAATTCCACGGGGGATTCTTGCACATTATTGTCAAGAATCTGCTGATACTGAGTTGAATCCATGCAACCCTCAACTTTAACAAGATTCCCGGTGCCGGCATTGGCCACACAGCCCCACAGCATGATGGAACCTCCACCAAATTTTACTGTGGGTAGCAAGTGCTTTTCTTGGAATGCCATGTTTTTTTGCCTCCATGCATAATGCCTTTTTGTATGACCAAACAACTCAATCTTTGTTTCATCAGTCCACAGAACCTTCTTCCAAAATGTAATTGGCTTGTCCAAATGTGCTTTTGCATACCTCTGTTTGTGGCGTGCTTGCAGAAACTGGTTCTTTCGCATCCCTCTCCCATACAGGTTCTCCTTGTGCAACGTGCGCTGTATTGTTGACTGATGCACATTGACACCATCTGAAGCAAGATGAAGCTGCAGGTCTTTGGAGGTGGTCTGTGGATTGTCCTTGACTGTTCTCACCATTCTTCTTCTCTGCCTTTCTGATATTTTTCTTGGCCTGCCACTTCTGGGCTTAACAGGAACTGTACCTGTGTTTCTTCCATTTCCTTACTATGTTCCTCACAGTGGAGACTGACAGTTTAAATCTCAAGACAATTTCTTGTATCCTTCCCCTGAACAACTATGTTGAATAATCTTTGTTTTCAGATCATTTGAGAGTTGTTTTGAGGAGCCCAAGATGCCACTCTTCATAGGAGATTCAAATAGGAGAACAACTTGCAAGTGGCCACCTTAAATACCTTTTCTCATGATTGGATTCACCTGCCTATGAAGTTCAATGCTCAATGAAGTTACAAAACCAATTTAGTGCTTCAGTAAGTCAGTAAAAAGCAGTTAGGAGTGTTCAAATCAAGAAATTGATAAGGGTGCCCATACTTTTGCACCGGTCAAATTTTGTTTAAATGCGGATTGCACATTTTCTTTTTAAGGCTGACATGTTTTCTAATTTTACTTTACAAAATAACTCCTGCTCAGTGAGATTGGATGGAGAGCGTCTGTGAACAGCAATTTTCAAGTCTTCCCACATATTCTCAAGGAGATTTAGGTCTGTGCTTTGACTGGGCCATTCACACACATGAATATGTTTATATCTAAACCATTACATTGTGGAAGTGGCAGAGGGTTGTTTTTCTGATGGATTTCTGATGTATGTCCCAGTCTATTTTGCAGCTTCTAACAGGTTTTCCTCATTATATTGCCCCGTATTTAGTGCCATCCATCTTCCCATGAAATTTAACTAGCTTCCCTGTCCTTGTGGGAGAAAAACATTTCCACAGATTGATGCTGCCACTACCATGTTTGATGGTGTGTATGGTGCTTTGAAAGTGGTGTGCATTTCTAGCTTTCCGCTGCATTTAGTGTTTTGCATTTAGCTCATAAAGTCCTACTTTGGTCTCATCTGACCAGAGCACCTTCTTTCATATGCTGTCTGTGTCCCCTGCATGTTTTTTTGCAAACTGTAAATTGGATATCTTATGGCTTGCTTTCAAAAAATGGCTTTCTTATTGTCATTCTTCCATAAAAGCCAGTGGAGTATATGACTAATAGTTGTCCTGTGGACAGATTCTCCCACCTGATCTGTCAAGATCATGGGGGTGGCAGAGAGGGCACTGATACACTGATCACCGCTTTTGGTGGTGTTAGCCCCTTCATGACATATGATTTATATTTACATCATAGGTCGTGTCCTTGCCTTTTATGAGTGCTCACATGCCGAGCCTACATCTTTCCCTGCAAATGTTGGCTGACCTGAACAACCGTCATGTGGCTCCAACAGCTGCAGGCAGATCTGAGCTCCTCTGGTATTAACCAGTTAAATTTCACTGTTAATCTCTGACAGTACAGTAGGATTTAACATGCACTGATGTGCAGCGCAACATTCTTCGCTCCCAATGACGCACTGGGACATCATTGTGGGCCGCCACTTGGTTGTTATGACAACCAGGAATCAGATTGATGACCCCTGTACCTGGCATGACAATCTTTCTGTGAACGTCAGCTGCAAGCCGGCATTCATAGGAGATTATGATTTCAACTCTAGAGTGCTGAATCACTGCTCTGCTTAGCAGAAGCGATCAGACGATCAAAGCTTCAAGTACCCTAAGGGGACTAGATTTTCAATTTTTTCGCACTTGGAATTTTTTCCTGTTTTCCAGTACAATATGTGGTAAAATAAATGGAATCATTCACAAGTACAACTCGTTCCACAAAAATAAGCAATATTGGTGGAAAAATAAAAAAGTTATGGCTCTTTGAAGAAGAAGAAAAAACGAAAGTGAAAAAAAGGAAAATGGCCAAGTGGTTAAAAGAGAATATGCATATCTCTATTGGTATTACCACCTATTAGTCATAGTAGTAATTCCCACTTGTTTTAACCACATGTCAATTTATAGTTGATACTTATTTACTTCACTGAATCTATCTGTCATCCTATTGTCAATTTAAGCCTCTGATCTATGTCCCCTATGTGTTTGCAAAAGCCCAGCACAGGGACATCAGAACTAGAATTATTATAAGCTACAAGAAACTGAAGCGCCAGTATAAAAAAATACATAAAACATTCAAGTTGAGAAAGATAATCAAGTGACTATTACACACATATACTAAGACAAAGACTTAAGAGTCTAGACGTGATTCTGGATCAATATCAATCACTTCTTTTAATAATATAATTTTACTCAAGCATTGAGAACTAATTCCAAAAGTATCTATTTTTAAACCTGCAAGTAAAATGCCAGATTATAAGAAAAAAGTATTGTTTCAAGTAATATTGGCAGTTAAATTTCTAATTTCAAGCCCTCTTAGATATTAGAGCATGGATCCAAATGGAAAAACAAAAATGTAGAATTGAGCTCCCATGCTGTGAGATTCTATATTTGAGTATTCTTCCCACAGTTTTCTCTTTCTGATTTATGGGAATTAATAAAATGTGTTTCTCAACAAGTACACTTCAAACTACAACTAGAAATAACTAGTAAGAAAAGTATAAGATTATGTTCGGTGGGATTTTGGTGAGTTTTTGTCGGTGCATATTTTTGCTGCTCCAAAAAACGCAACATTGACAGTTGCAGCAAAGTGGCTGGGATTATGGAAATCTCATGCTCACTGTGCTTGTTCTTTACGCTGTGTAAAATTCACCAGTGGAGTGTATTTGAAATCCACAATATGTCTAGTTCTTTCAGTTATGCTAAGATTTATTTGTGGATTTTTCTTATAGAATAGTGTGATACCCTTGACTAGTCAGGTCGTCCCAGGTAGTCACACACAACACCAAACCCCCTCCCGATTAGGTGACAACAGTCAAACTAAAAACCTTGTCACCACCCTCCAGGTTTGATGTCCACACCAGGGGGAGGAGCCAGGCGGTTGGCTCCGCCCACCAATGAGTTCACAGGCCTGGAGGCGGGAAAACACAGACACAAGTTCAAGTTGACAGTGCAGAGTAGTTTTGACAGTGAAGGAGGGAGGTTGAGTCCAGGGACAGACCTGCGCCCAGGCCTGCCATAGACTACTCCAGTTTCTGGGTCAGAGCCCAGTCACCTTTGGCAAGGAGGCAGACTGTGGTGGCCGCCTACAGGAGCTGGGATTACAGCCGGTGGAACCGTAGGGACCGGGGTCGGGCGGTGGCCCGCCGGTACCGAACCGGGGAACTGATTGGAAACCGGAGCACCAGGAGGGCTACTCAGACCCAGACGAAGACCCGAACCGACAGGGACGAGTCAAATCAACTGATTGCGGCCTGGACTTAAGGACCTATCCCACGCAAGACCCATTAAAAGACAACAGCCCAATCATACAGGGTAAAGCCACCGCCAAGGCATAGAGACCCAAAGGGCCAATGTCTGCGGGCAAACGGGGTCCTACGGCATATACAAGTCAGGAGCGGACTACCAGTGTCTAGGCACAGGAGTCAAACATTTACACACAGAGGTGCAGAAGAAAGGCGGAAACCACCAACCTATACCGGGAGAAGCTGCAGCCGGCTGCGGGCTCCGTTCATCACTCCGTTTGGTTTACCAGAGACTCGAGTGTATTGTGTCAGAGTGAGTACACCAGTGCCTTCGGGCCGTGCACCGCGCTGCACCGTACCAGCGTCCAACCCGCTCCCCCGCCTCAGCACCTCCCTCGGGCCCCCGGGACCATCGCTCCCCTACCCACGGAAAGGTCAACACCAAGCTGCACAACACCGTCCCTGGGAGACCTAGTTAACGGCAGTGGTGGTATCTATGCATTCACCACAACCCGTGGGTGGCGTCACGAACTTACAATCCAAACCAAACAACCGCGGCCCCGGCCATGGAACTCCTCACCCAAGTCCCCGCGTGTAGCACCAACTCCCTTGCAGAGCGACGTGACCCCCAGGTCCGTGAGAGGCTCGAGACACCACCCGCAGTACGAGAACGGATCCGAGCAGCTCGGCGGTCGCAGCCGAGCCCGCGGGGTGGTACACATTGACTCTTCTAGCGTCTGCGAACAGGATAGAACCGTCCACTTACCTGCGGAAGTGCGCCTTGGGATTGTTGTTAGCGGCATCCCACTGAAAAATTGGAGAAGCCGCCATCTTGGGCGCGAAGAGTTCCCGCCCGAGCCGTCTTCCCTGGACAGAAGAGGCGCGAAAGCGAAGCCCCGCCCCCCGAGAGCGTAGCGGAGCCAGAAGCAAGTGAAGTGCTTGGAAAAGACTAAGGGGGGGCGGGTGAAAATCCAGCCTCATGTGACTGAGGAGATAAAGGGCAGGGACGCCAGGACTCTGCTACCCGTTGTGTTCCTGGATCCTGAGAGTGCAACATGTCCGCCCCATTTGAGAAGCCCGAGTTCCCGGAACCCGCGCCTGGAACAGCGGTGTGGGTGGAAGCCCGGACAACTCTGATGTGTTGCCGCCTACAAGTACATTTGAGGTTCTTAATGAAGCAGTGGGCAACCGAGATGGGAGAGCTAGCTTCGGCTGTGCAGGCACGCGAGATGGAGGCGAATTTGGAGGAGCGAGTGGGCGACCCATGCCCCTATGTCCTGGAGGGACCGGTCGCTGCACCTGAGGGACCCGGTTTGCCCCTGCTTCCCCAGTCACCTCCTCCACAGCTCGTTGCAGCTGCGCTGCCCTCCCGCTCAGTCCGCCGCCCCCGACACCGCCGGTGGAACCTGCCCCAACTGCCCATGAGGACCTGCCTGTAGACGCAGCTCGTGGACGGCCATATACCCGGCCCGCACCAACCCCGTTGTCATGGAAGGTGCCAGTCCCGGACGTGATCCCACCAGTCACGGCGATGGTGACGCCCAGAGATGCCCCAGCCCTGGCAGTCCGCCTGGCCGAGGGGGAGAGCGTCACCCGGAAGAAGGCCCCAAAGGTGAGGCAGGCCGTTCCCGGGTCTAGGGCCTCGACTGAGGTCCCAAGGGGAGTCCGCTGCAAGGCAGCAGAGCCGGCCGCGATGCAGCGGGGTTCCCCCAGAGGGTGACGGTCGTGGCCGCGACCGGGGAACTCCAGCTGGGCCAGACCCCCACCCGTACAGACCCCGGGCACGCAGACGCCCCGTATTGGGAGCGGCGGCCAAACCAGATGGGCCGGGAGATCAAGGCCTGCAAAAGAAGGAAAGCCGAAATCCTCACCCGCACAATCCGGGAGAAGGACAACCTGCAGATTGCCACCTACCGGGTACGAGGCCAGAAGTACCAGGGTCAGGTCGACCGTGACCGCGGATGGGTGTTCATTTATGAGCCCAGCCTGAAGGCTAAAGTGTTCTTCTCCTGCAGAGATGTAAACCCACACCTACCCTATGGTCACCCAGATCATGACCTGCTACCCGGCGACTTGGTTCAATATACCCATCATTGTGGGGAGAGGGGCTGGTTTGCCCTGGATGTCCGCCTGAGAGAGGGTCGCAGGAGAAAGGCGGAAACCACCAACCTATACCGGGAGAAGCTGCAGCCGGCTGCGGGCTCCGTTCATCACTCCGTTTGGTTTACCAGAGATTCGAGTGTATTGTGTTAGAGTGAGTACACCGGTGCCTATGGACCGTGCTGCACCGCACCAGCGTCCAACCCACTCCCCCACCTCAGCACCTCCCTCGGGCCCCCGGGACCATCGCTCCCCTACCCACAGTGGGGTCAATACCAAGCTGCACAACACCGTCCCCGCGAGGCCTAGTTAACGACAGCGGTGGTGTCCATGTATTCACCACAACCCGAGCATGGCGTCACGAACTTACAATCCAAACCAAACAACCGCGGCCCCGACTGTGGAACTCCTCACCCAAGTCCCCGCATGTAGCGCCAACTCCCTTGCAGAGCAACTTGACCCCCGGGTCCGTGAGAGGCCCGAGCCACCACCCGCAGTACGAGCACGGATCCGAGCGGTTCGGCGGTCGCAGCTGAGCCCGCGGGGCTGTACAATAGCATCAGATATAGAAAATCTGCATGGGAAAATATGGATATATGGTATATTTTTAGTGCATTTCCCCTGTGAAACACATTATAAACACTGAGCCATGCACATTTTTTAAGGCCCCCTTCCCATGTCTGTGCAAAACATGAACGTTTTACACAGTCCATTGTGGAGTTCCGTGGCTCATCCGTGTGTGTGTGTGTCATCATGTGCTGAGAAAGATGCAGAATCTGCATCAAAGGCAGGGACATGACAAAATACATCATGTGTCATGAAGGAATTAAAAGAATGAGTTTTTTGCCTTTACTTTCTAATATATTAGTGCAGAACAAAATATGCAGCTGTATTTCAAATACAGCAGGACATATGCCAGCTACACCATATCTCTGATCAATCACATAAAAGTATGAAAATGCTGCTGCTAGCAGGCACCCTTTATATCTCTCTCTTACCTTATCAGTTAAAGCTCTGTATTGTTTGCAGACTACCATGCTCATCTGTGTACTGCAGTAGTTATGCAACACATTACTGTCTGGAGTAATTATTCAATGCTGGAAAGTTTTGCATTGCTAAATCAATTACTGAGTTTTAAGCTCCAACTTCTTCCTACAAACCTAAATCGTGCTAACACGGCAGCTGCATTCCCTACTTAGGCTTTTATAATCACTATTATACTCTTTCCTGATTGGCTGCATATTGCCATGTGATGTATGAACTGTATAGCATTATAGGCAAGTCTGTGTGGTCATCCATAAGATTATAAAATCCTTCCATGGCTGAGGAAATATTCTGCAATGTGTAAAAAGGTGGCTAGCAATTTAGGGGTAAAATACACATATTTAATCTCAAATTATCAGAATTCACAGGGACTTGCAAATATCATATCACATAGTGTCACGCTCCCCAGGTCCTCGGCTCCCCTCCCCGGGTCCTCTGCTCCGCTCCCCGGGTCCTCAGCTCCGCTCCCCGGCTCACCTGCCACGCTCCCCGCTCTCCAGCCTCCGGTGCCCGTCCTTCCCAGGCCCCCTGGTCTCCGATCCCGGCGCCCGACGGCTTCCCAGGTCCTGGCCGGCTCCCCTGCGTCCTCCTCTCAGCTTCCTTCCCTGGCTTCTGGCACCCGGGCCGCGCGCATGCGCATTAGGGCGCGCGGTCACTGACCCTTTCTTAAAGGGCCAGCGTCCATTAACAGGAAATGATGCAAAACAGGTACAGGGTATAAAGGGGTTTATTGTCCAAGGGGGCGGGGCCTGATCTTCGTGTTTCCTAAGCTAGGAGTCAGGTCGCCTGGTGTTTTTGTGATATACTCACCTATCTCTCTTGTAGAGCCGTGCCTGCCTCGCCATCCGGTCCTGACCGAATCCCGAACCCCGAACGCTGTCCATCTGCCATCCTGACAGTCCGTACCATCTCGGATCCCTGCGGTGACCCGTCATCTCGCTCCAAAGGTTCCGGACCCCGCTTGACATCATCTCGGCTTCCGAACCTGAGCTGCGTCACCCGGACTACCACCAGTGACTCCGTGGTCCCAGGGACTTCTCCGTTATTCTCGTGTGCACGGACTGTTCTGCTGTCTATAGTGCTCCAGCTACCGGACCCCTTACCAACATCTAGGAGTTCGGCCCAGTGGATCCACCTCCTGGGTCTGCCCGTCCACCTGGCCCTGACAGTAAGATCAGGCCATGGATCCCGCTGCAGCACTAGCAGCCGTACAGGAGGAACTCCAACGCCAGCGTGAGACTCAGACCCGCATGCTGCAATTCATGTCTTCTGTGGACGCCCGCCTGAACACGCTACAAGCGGCAGTTACGTCTTCAGCATCCCGGGCTTCCACTAGTCAGTCCACGGCTCCAGCTCCCGTGGCGACATCTTCAGATACTTCCAGACTTCGTTTGGCCTCACCACCCCGGTACGCCGGAGACCCCAAGACCTGCAGGGGATTCTTAAACCAATGCTCCCTTCATTTCACGCAGCTGCCGCATTTGTTTGCCTCCGATCAAGCCAAGGTCGCCTTCATCATGTCCCATCTAGAGGGTGAGGCACTGGCGTGGATGAACCCCTTGTGGGAGAAGGGGGATCCTGTGACCACGAACATCCAGGAGTTCCTGCAGGCATTCCGTGGCACCTTTGATGAGCCCAGACGCGCCTCCGCGTCCGCTTCGTCTCTTCTCCGGTTACGTCAGGGGACTCTGACGGTGGGCCAATATGCCATCCGGTTTCGCACCTTGGCTTCGGAACTCGGGTGGAATAATGAGGCCCTAACCGCCGCCTTCTGGGAAGGACTCTCGGGGCGAATTAAAGACGAGCTGGCGGGTCGTGACGTACCGACCACCCTGGATGCCCTGATCGCCCTAGCGACTCGAGTGGACATTCGTTTTCAGGAGCGATCCAAGGAAGTGTCCCGTGAGAGACGTCCGGTACGGCATTCCTCTCCTCCGCAGAAGCCCGCCGTACTTCAGTCATCGACAGCTGGGCTTCCCATTCATGAGCCCATGCAGATCGACAGAGTGCGGCAGTCTGAACTACGTCGAGCTGAGCGGCTCGCCAAGGGCCTCTGCTTTTACTGCGGAGAGGACACACACCTGCTACGCTCCTGTCCAGAGAGGCCGGGAAACTCCAAAGCCTAGGGTTGGTAGGAGAGGCCACCCTAGGTGCTGGGACTCTCTCAGACCCGGTTACGTGGACTGTGCAAGTGACAACGGGAGAGACGCGGTTCACGGCTGAGGCATACCTCGATTCCGGGGCAGCAGGCAATTTCATCCAGCAGGCCACGGTGGACAAGTACCAGGTGCCTGTTACTCCACTCGACAAGCCCCTCGTGATTGCCTCTGTGGATGGGAGACCCCTCTCTGACACCATCTCCTGGATCACCAAGCCGGTGGAACTGCGTATCGGTGCCCTGCACACCGAGAACATCGCTTTCTATGTCCTCCCACACATGTCCCATCAGATCCTGCTGGGACTTCCCTGGTTACGGACACACGAACCGTCAGTCAGCTGGGGCACTGGCGAAATCACCCGATGGGGCTCTTCGTGCCATGAGAAGTGCCTGAAGACTATACAACCCATCCGACGACCTCCGGTTCCAGAGAACCTACCGGGGCTACCCTCGGCCTATTGGTCCTTTGCAGACGTCTTTGATAAAAAGGAATCCGAGGTACTTCCGCCACATCGTCCTTACGATTGTGCCATCGACCTGCTCCCTGGAACAACACCACCTCGAGGACGGATATATCCATTGTCTCCAGCCGAAACAAGGGCCATGTCTACTTACATCACAGAGAGCCTGGCAAGGGGATTCATTCGGAGATCCTCCTCTCCTGCTGGAGCAGGTTTCTTCTTCGTCAAGAAGAAAGAGGGCGACTTACGCCCATGCATAGACTACCGGGGTTTGAATCAAATCACCGTAAAAAACAAGTACCCTCTGCCGCTCATCCCCGAATTGTTTGACCGGCTTAGAGGAGCTCGTGTGTTCACCAAGCTGGATCTTCGGGGTGCTTACAATCTGGTACGCATCCGCTCTGGGGACGAATGGAAGACCGCGTTCAATACGCGCGATGGGCACTATGAATACTGCGTGATGCCCTTCGGCCTGTGTAACGCCCCAGCCGTCTTTCAAGAACTGGTGAACGACGTTTTCCGGGACCTTCTTTACGTCTGTGTAGTAGTGTATCTGGATGACATCCTTGTCTTCTCACCGGACCTCCAGACCCACAGAGAGAACGTACAACTGGTTCTACAAAAACTGAGAGAGAATCGCCTGTACGCCAAGTACGAGAAGTGTGTCTTTGAGCAGTCTTCTCTCCCCTTCCTGGGGTACATCATCTCTGATACTGGACTGCAGATGGATCCAAAGAAGGTCTCCTCCATTCTCAACTGGTCTCCTCCTTCTGGACTGAAGGCAATCCAACGCTTCCTGGGATTCGCCAACTACTACCGCCAGTTCATCCCTCACTTCTCTGCTCTGACTGCTCCTCTCTCCACTTTGACCAGGAAAGAGGCTAACCCCAAGGACTGGTCCCCGGCGGCCGACGCCGCGTTTGGCTCTCTGAAGCGGGCATTTGCCTCCTCTCCTATACTCCACTGTCCGGAGTTAAACCGCCAGTTCACCCTGGAGGTGGATGCCTCCTCCTCAGGAGCCGGAGCAGTGCTCATGCAGAAGTCCTCCTCCGGGAAGATGGTGACTTGCGGATTCTTCTCCAAGAGCTTCTCAGCGCCTGAACGCAACTACACCATCGGTGACCGAGAGCTCTTGGCAGTCAAACTGGCTCTGGAGGAATGGCGCTACCTTCTAGAGGGAGCAGTGTACCCCGTGATCATTTACACGGACCACAAGAACCTGGAATACCTGCGGTCTGCTCAGCGACTGAACCCACGGCAAGCCAGGTGGTCCTTATTCTTTGCCAGGTTTGATTTCCAGCTCCATTTCCGACCCGCGGACAAGAATGTACGCGCTGATGCCTTGTCCAGGTCTTTCATGCCCATGGAGCAGGAGGAAGAGACTACCCAACCCATCATCTGTCCTAGCAAAATCATTCAGGTGGCCCCTGTCACCCTGGCCCAGATACCGCCCGGGAAGACCTATGTCTCTGAGACAGACAGGCAAAAAGTGTTACACTGGGGTCATGCCTCGAAAACAGCCGGTCATGCTGGTCAGAAGAGAACTTGGAGTGCGATTGTACGTCACTACTGGTGGCCATCCCTTCGCACGGACGTCGCTGCTTTTGTCTCTGCCTGCTCCTCTTGTGCCAGGAACAAGACGCCCAAACACCTGCCATATGGCCGTCTTCTGCCTCTGCCGATACCCTCAGTTCCGTGGCAACACATAGCGATGGACTTTATTACGGACTTGCCATTGTCCTCCGGGCACACAGTCATATGGGTCGTGGTGGATCGGTTCTCTAAAATGGCTCATTTCGTCCCTATGGCAGGACTGCCCTCTGCTCAAGAACTCGCGGATGCCTATATACATCACATCTTCCGCTTGCATGGCTTTCCATTACACATCGTATCCGACAGAGGAACTCAGTTCACCTCCCGCTTCTGGAGGGCTCTCTGCAAACATCTGGGAGTGACTCTGGACTTTTCATCTGCATACCATCCTCAGTCTAATGGCCAAGTGGAGAGGGTCAATCAAATCTTGACCTCTTTTTTACGTCACTATGTCAACGCCCATCACGACGACTGGTCCACGCTTCTTCCTTGGGCTGAATTCTCCCATAACCACCACATCAGTGAGTCGTCCTCCAGCTCTCCCTTCCATGTCGTTTACGGACTCCAGCCCTCCGTCCCATTGCCGGTATCCCCTTCTTCGGATGTCCCTGCTGCTGATACTGTAGCCCGTGACTTTGCAACCATTTGGGACTCTGTCAAGGCGTCCCTTGGGCGTGCTTCCCTACGGATGAAACGACACGCAGACAAGAGACGTCTGGACCCTCCGTGTTTCTCTCCTGGAGATCTCGTCTGGCTTGCTTCCAAGTACGTCCGCTTGAAGATACCATCATACAAGCTGGGTCCTCGCTACATCGGGCCGTTTAAAGTCCTCAACAAGATCAATGAGGTCTCCTACAAGCTACAGCTCCCGGCCACGATGAGGATACCCAACTCATTCCACGTCTCCCTGCTCAAGCCGGTTGTCCTTGGTCCCTTCTCCGCTGCTGCCAGTCCGGCTCCTCCACCTATTGCCGATGACGACATCTATGCGGTAAGGGATATCGTGGCCATGAAGACCGTACGGGGTCGACAGTTCTTCCTGGTGGACTGGGAGGGGTATGGTCCTGAGGATAGGTCCTGGGAGCCCAGGGAGAACGTGGGCACTCCTCTGATCCGTGCCTTCATGTCCCTGTTGCGGGGAGGGGGGCGGGGGGGGGGTTACTGTCACGCTCCCCGGGTCCTCGGCTCCCCTCCCCGGGTCCTCTTCTCCGCTCCCCGGGTCCTCAGCTCCGCTCCCCGGCTCACCTGCCACGCTCCCCGCTCTCCAGCCTCCGGTGCCCGTCCTTCCCAGGCCCCCTGGTCTCCGATCCCGGCGCCCGACGGCTTCCCAGGTCCTGGCCGGCTCCCCTGCGTCCTCCTCTCAGCTTCCTTCCCTGGCTTCTGGCACCCGGGCCGCGCGCATGCGCATTAGGGCGCGCGCGCGGTCACTGACCCTTTCTTAAAGGGCCAGCGTCCATTAACAGGAAATGATGCAAAACAGGTACAGGGTATAAAGGGGTTTATTGTCCAAGGGGGCGGGGCCTGATCTTCGTGTGTCCTAAGCTAGGAGTCAGGTCTCCTGGTGTTTTTGTGATATACTCACCTATCTCTCTTGTAGAGCCGTGCCTGCCTCGCCATCCGGTCCTGACCGAATCCCGAACCCCGAACGCTGTCCATCTGCCATCCTGACAGTCCGTACCATCTCGGATCCCTGCGGTGACCCGTCATCTCGCTCCAAAGGTTCCGGACCCCGCTTGACATCATCTCGGCTTCCGAACCTGAGCTGCGTCACCCGGACTACCACCAGTGACTCCGTGGTCCCAGGGACTTCTCCGTTATCCTCGTGTGCACGGACTGTTCTGCTGTCTATAGTGCTCCAGCTACCGGACCCCTTACCAACATCTAGGAGTTCGGCCCAGTGGATCCACCTCCTGGGTCTGCCCGTCCACCTGGCCCTGACACATAGTTATGTTCATCTCTAGAGTTTACCCATTGTATTATTTGCCTCTTTTATTTATTTCTCCTATTTATAATCTATTGTAATATATTTGCTGCCTGGATAGAAATTTTTTGTGGTCTTGTGCATTGAGATGATTTATTAGAAGATCTATTTTCACCGGTTCCCACACTGCTGAAGCATCAGTGAGCAGGCAAACTTCATTTTGCATTGCTACATGGATTTCTCCATAATGGCCTGAAGCAATGACACTTCATTAAAGTCCCTTTTATCAAAACCAGAGCATCGGGCCTAAACTTAGCAAACTCTTTAAAAATTCAAGTAGGGACCTCAATAACTGCCATGAGATCACGTAGCTAGGCCTGTGAGGTCTTTCCTTAAGCAGTACCCAACAAGGTTCCTGCCTGTGTGCAAGTCACTAAACTGATGCCCTGCAATATGAAAGTATTACAGAGCATTAGATCAGCATCAAAGTTAATGTTCCATCCTGAAACTAGGTAAAAAAGTAAAAAAAAGTATAAAAAAAATGTAAAAATATTTTTTTAAAAATCACAAAATAAAAAGCAAAAATGTGAAAAAAAAATTATACCAATCAATACATATATCTATGTAAAAAAAGCAAATAAAAAGTAAACATATTTGGTACTGTCACGTCTAGAACGATATACAATTATCACAGTAGTTAACCCCTTCTGTGAGCACTGTGAGAAAAAAGTGTCAAAGAACGATGCTTCATCATACCACCAAAAAAAAGTTGAACAAAATGCAAAGAAAAAGTTGCATGCAAATAAAAATCTTAGAGCTTTCAGAATATAGAGATTCAAAATCAATTATTTTTTCAACTTTAGTGCAACTACTTACACTTTTTCAGGGTGACACCATTGTAAGCTAGAGTGAGCCATCGCGGAACGGGGGTGCCAAGTTAAGTTAAGGTGTCATACCCTCCTGTGCAAGGTAGGGACTAGCCCTAAGGCATCAATAGGGTTACACTAGTCCACAGCCCTAGTGAGGGTCTGTGATATTTGATTTTTGGCCTCTACAATTACCCACCATGAAATAAGTTGGTCCCTTATTCTCGGTTCTTTTCATTCACTCGTACCCTTTACAGGTGGGTTATTTTTGATTGTGGTGTGTATTTCATTTGGATTGTTTTAATTGATAATTAATAAACTTTAGGTTTTAAGGGATTTTTTTCTATTTGTTAACCCTAATTATTCAATGTGTATTTTGAAATTATTAATTCTGATTGTTTCCATCATTTAGGCACATAAGGGGCTCTGCAAATGTGACATGGCATCTTCTATGATTAAGTCAAATGGTGCTCCTTTCCTTCCATGCTCAAATAGTAGTTTTCCACCACCTATAGGGTATTGGCGTACTCAGTAGAAATTGCTCAACAAATGATATGGTGCATTTTCTCCTTGTGAAAATAAAACATGATAGGCTACCTTACCATTTTTGTTCAAAGAAAACAATTTTTTTTATTTTTTTCCTTTCACTATTCTTTAATTCCTGTGAAACTCGTAAAGGGTTGATAAACTTCTTGAATATTGTTTTGATCCCTTTAAAGGGTGCGGCTTTTAAAATGTTTGGGTATTTTCTGTCACATAGGCTTCAAAAAAGTCACTTCAAATATGATTTGGTCATTAAAAAATTTATTCTGTGAATTTTGTTGGATAAATGAGAAATTGCTGATAAACTTTTAACCCTCAAACTTCATACAAAAAAAAAATTATGTTTCAAAAATGATCCTGATGTAAAGTAGATGTGGTAAATACTATTTATTATTTTTTTTTGTGACATAACTTCTCTTGTTTAAAGACATAAAAATTAATAATGCAAAAATTGTAATATTTTCAAAATTCTTGCCAAATGTGCGATATTTTCACAAATAAGCACAAAAAATGTCGTCTTAAGTCTACCACTAACATGAACTACAATATGACATGAATAAACAGTCTGAGATCCGTTTAAATGTTCAAGAGTTATTACTGCATGAATTGACACTGGTCAGAATTGGAAAAAAATGGCCTGGTCAGGAAGGTGAAAACAGGCTTCGAGAAGAAGGGGTAAAAAGAATTTTAGATACATTGGATACAGTCCTTGGAGACCTCAAATTATTAGACCTGTCTTTACAGGGCAACTGAAGCAGTTTGTGTTTCATTTTTCAGAAAAATTTGTCAAACCGAGCAAATTGCAATTTCAAAAGATTCTTCCATCTCTACGAGAGAAACATGTTCACTGACAAAATCTCTTTACACATATCAGCCTAAAATGTAATAGAAGATACAGTCATCTTCATGTTCCCCTGTATTATATTCCTATGACAAACTTCCCATGATTGTTCTGAAGAAAAAAAAATTACAGTAATCTCGTCAGAGAAATTCTCACGTTAAACAATAGTACATGGAGTAATTCCTGTTATTAATTCTGCATTTAACCTTCAACTTTATAATAGTTTACAATGTTCTCACAAAATTAAAAATGTGCAAATTTATTGGGCTACACTGTATATGGTTGCAAATTCTGAATAGGGACAGTGAGAAGATAAAATAAAAATAATTTTGTGAAATATTCATAAATCCTATTTAAATCTGAGTTGGTGGAAAAATTGATGTATATATTATTATCAGTAATGCTTGCCAATATTTGAAAAGTTTATCATTCCGGCAACAAGCCATTTCTGAATATAGACTTCTTAAAAGTGAACATGTCATGTTAAAAACATGCTGTTAACCCTAGAACGCATACCTGGGGCCTCGCAGGCCTGCTAGGTCATTTTTTTTCTATGGTAGATTGAATTGCTTGCGCGTTCTAGGGTTAACCTGCAGATATGGGGTTAATATGCAAGTTAATAGTGTTCAGGTGCCATGTGGCCTAAACACTGAAAGCCTTGCTGCCAGGAGGAAATGAACTTTATTTCTCCTGGTATAAGGTGTGGGGCCAGAGCCCTGGGTGAGGGATAGACTCCAGATGCAACAGGATGCTACATGAAAGAGCTAGACCTCGCTGGGCATGTGGACATGTGTCGCGTGGATTGTGAACCAGGGTCAGGTTATATGTTGCCACTGACATCGGCTGGCTAGGACAGAATGATGACTCATACTCACAAGGACACCACCCATCCATTTCAAGCAACCTTTCTTTACTCAATGGTTCATTCTCAGCAACAACTTTACAATACGGAGAGCCAGTATATATCTTCCAACACATTACAATTCTAAAAGGCGTATTCAGACATAGTATTAATTCCCACTGGGTTGCTTTAGATCTTACTGGTCCTGTGAGTAAGATTTGGATTCATTAATTCTTGCCTGATTTCTCTTGGGCCATTAAGATACCCTGGTTTTGTCTAGTCATACATAAAGCCCTTCTTTATTTATTCTTAAGGCATATAATACAAGATTCAACATATACCTCCTGTGGAGATTACACTTGTACATGTACCTAAATAGATCAATTGTCCTTGAGAAAGACTCCTGGAGGGTCGAAACATTGGATGTCTTTTTTTTTTATCTTTTTCCATATGCCTTACCAATAAATATCAAGTTTTTCTGATCAAAACTTTTTTCTCTCTTTATTGGTGTGCCGAAGATAATCTATTCTACTCATCTGGCACTTGACACATCTTCTTATTACAACCCCTAACATTGCCTTCCAGCTGTGATGAGGTTCAGGAGAGTTGTCTGCAAGTATGTGAAAGGTCATGATTAGTGATGGCCCCTGGACAATTCTCAGTGATCAGTACTCGTAATGATGAGTGAACACCACAATGTTTGAGTGCTCTTTATACAAATCGAGCAGGTCAAATGATTGGATGGGCTTGGCTCGGTACCAAGTGTTATGGCAGTCAAGGATTGGGCAGTTCAGCTCTCTGCCCACATACAGCCAGCCATAAACAGAGCATTGAAGTGGGAGGGAAGGTAGTTTTTGTCCTACATTATGTCCAAAATGTTGTTTTTACCCCCAGTGAGAGCCATTCAGAGACTGAAAGCGGCTTTCACTGGGGTGACGGCTTCAATCATTCAGTGAAGCGAGCCTGTGTTTTCGATGTTTCACAAACGACACATCCAAGAACTCTTAATACTTGGCCAAGCATCACAAGTACCAGAGCACCACGATGCTCAATGGAGCGTCGATCAGTGGATAGCATGCTCGCTCATCATTAGTCACGATGTTTTAACCTAATGTCACTCATCATGACCATTCTTGCTCATGTTCCAATCTGTCCAGAGCCTCATCAGAGCTCGAATTTTGTCCTAGCGTGACAAAACCAGCACTTGCAGTGACAGTAAGAAGTTGCAAAGAGGACCTGACTAGTGTTGGGGAGGAGTTGAGGGTCACCATTTTGAGAATCTACACCAAGCAAATTACAAATGAATTCACATTTTGTAATATTCAAGAAGACTTCAATTTTACTAGGAGATATTTGCTAATTTCTAGCATTAACCAAGACGTAGCTGGTAACTAAGGCAATGAGCTGTAAACAATAACATTAAGAATCTTTAAGTTCTTGAGAACAGAGAGGATTTTTAATAAGAATTAAATTGCAAAGTTGCATGATTTTACAAGTATTTTGTAAATTTACCCCTTTAATAAATTGAGATAATGCCTTTCATTTTCACTGTAGTTGCATTGGAAAGAAATGAAACACTTTCTACCAGGATTGCCTATACAGTGCAGCTGACCGATGTAGGTTCCGGTAGGAGGTTACTTCACGTTTAGCTTATCGTCAAGGGACTCTTCTGACAAGTATTGTCCAAAGCAGAAACCTCTTTAAATGAAGATATTGAGTTTCACTATCAAGATTTTGACATAAAATCATCATAGGAATTTTATGACAATACTGGAAACCGCAAATAGAAGAAACATTACAAATTCCAATAATATCCTTACATTACATAATTTTATTACTAATTATTCTTACTGCATATAATCGTATTATTATGCATTAAACACTCCGACAAATGCTTCCTGCTTTCAATGAATTCAAGATATAAAAAATCCATTTAATGTGGGAAGAGATAATAAAACTTTCCCATGCACAACTATGCATTTATTTATGTTTCATCAGGTAGTATACACAGAGATGTCCGTTTCCCATTCTGGCTGCCCTGGAATAGAATTATTCTGTGAAAGTAGCATAGAATTATCATGCAGTTTTGATTTATGCAGGAAGATCTCTCAATGATTATTGTCACAAAAGGTAACAATAGCGATCTGGCATGATAGTCAGACAAGCTAGGGAAACTGTGAGTTTGCAGACTTTTCCTCTATTTTTTCCTGTTCTTGCATCGTCATAGATTTTTCTTGTGGGAAAATTTTTCTTTTCAAGGAAAGTATAAATATGAATTGCTACCTTCTTGGAAATACTGTGAGAATGTACCATGTACCATTCAGTGGATTTACTATAGATAATGTTCAATCAAAAGGCAGGTCAAATATTTATCAGCAATTTGTCTACTAAATGAAGGAAACATTGAAATACGAATATAATTGTCGTTTATTCTTTTGTAGCTACATGTTTGTCATGTCTGTAAGATTATCTAAATTTTGTCAATGAATTGTTTGTTTTCTGCACTGTGATAAATCACAATTTCACAATAGGCCAATTTATAGTAGACAGTGATTGTCATAATTAAAGCTGACATCTAGAAAATAAAGCTGCCAATAGATACTCTTCAATTATAATGACCAGAACATTTATATTAAATAAGACAGGGAGTTACATCTGAATCTAGTAACTTTGAAGGATATAAAGTAAAAATACTTCTCGATGCTAATAATAATTTATATATAGACATTAAGCCAGGAAGAAAGATGTAAGTTTTGAAGTCATTAGAATTGTAATTAAAGAGGATCAACCACCCGGATTTTCATATATAAACTAAAGCCAGTGCTGTACTGGTGCCATCATGCTGATTCTATACATACCTTTAGTTGAAAAAAACCAAGTAGAAAATTGCATGAAAAATACCCTGACTATAAATAAATAAATTGCAAGTGCTTAATAACAGGGTACTTAGTGTATACATTTTTGCAAAAAGGTAAAAAGCTGTCTCACCTCGTCACGGTGTACCCATCTGAGACAGTCCCTAACCTACTGAAGTTAAAAACATTATCAATACCTGACTTGTGTCATGTTTTTTGAGCTGAAACAATGTTCAGTAAACATGCAACATTAAGCATGTGAATTGCAGCCTCAAGACTAGAAAAAAACCAAGTAGAAAATTGCATGAAAAAACATGACACAAGTCAGGTATTGATAATGTTTTTAACTTCAGTAGGTTAGGGACTGTCTCAGATGGGTACACCGTGACGAGGTGAGACAGCTTTTTCCCTTTTTGCAAAAATGTATACACTAAGTACCCTGTTATTAAGCACTTGCAATTTATTTATTTATAGTCAGGGTATTTTTCATGCAATTTTCTACTTGGTTTTTTTCTAGTCTTGAGGCTGCAATTCACATGCTTAATGTTGCATGTTTACTGAACATTGTTTCAGCTCAGTTTTTTTGTGTTTTTTACATACCTTTAGTTGTAAGATCGGATGCATAGTTTCTGAAATATAGGCAAGTAAAGTTTGTGAAAAGCACTGTTATTTGATGAGAAGTGTAACGGAAAATCTTATAGGTGGGTCGAGCTTTGCTAGTTATTCCTACCCCTGTCTGCTGTCTGTCCTTCCTCTACCTGTGTCTGTTATTACAGGGGGATAAAAGGAGGGAGGAAGCACACGGGGGAGGAATGACATGCAGGCAGATAGGGGTGGGAATAACTAGCAAAACCCAACCTACATATCAGATATTCTGTTGCACCAATCAAAGCTCTCACTGGAGGTAAAAACAACCTTTTTGGATGTAGTGTGTAACGAGAAAAAAAAGATCCAGACTCATTACTGGCCAATTCAGAACTCTCAAGCGATTTGTATCCATCCAGGTGCTTCTTGAAATATATTATGAGTCATTGTCCTGCTGGAAGACCCTTAGCCTAGTGTTACGTCACCACCGGAGTCCACTCCAGCGACTTCTGCTCTGATTGCCAGGTGACGCCATGTTCCTGCCGTGGATGGTGCTGGTGATGGGAGAGGAGTCGATGTCAGCGGCACCAATGGGCACAGGCTCCGATCATTCACTGGGCTGGGTTATCTTGGGATCTGCAGTACCACTGGCTGACTGTGGGTGGCGTGTGTCTTCCAGCTGAAGTTGCCAGCATTCAGCTACAGCCAATGGGAAGATACCGCCCCTTTCTTAGTTCCCCTCCTGTCTGCTGACCTCTGCCAGAGATAGTTCTGATTTCCTGGCTCCTGGTCCGCCCTATTCTGTTTTGTGATTCCTGTGTGCTGACTTCTGCGTGTTTTCTGACTACCCTTCTGCCTGCTGTTTTTGTACCTCGCTGCCCGATCCGGATTTGACCTCTGCTACGTTTTCTGATTACGTCCTTGCCTGCTGATTCTGTCCCTGTTCTGCTATTCCTGGTTTGACCCTGCCTGACGACTACTCTCATCGGACTGCAGCCTTCCACAGGTAGTGATCGCCAGGGCCCTGTGTAATTCCAAATCCCTGTATAGGGGTTAAAGGGTTCCATTACATCCCACCTGAGTCTGTTGTTCCAGGCAGGCGTTACACCTAGAATTCAAACCCAGTTTTTTTACGCTGCTAAATACATTATGATCCAAAATCCTTTGGCAATCTTCAGATTTCATTATGCCTTGCCACAGTGCCAGAGCCAGGAGAATAACCCCAAAACATATTTCAACCTCTACTATATTTGACTGTAGGTACTGTATTCTGTTCTTTTTAGGCCTCATTCCCATTTTGGTAATCAGTAGAATGATGTCCTTTACCAAAAAGCTCTTTCTTGGTCTCATCTGTCTGCAAGATACTTTCCCAGAAAGATTTTGGCTTACTCCCATATATTTTGGTAAACTGCAGTCTAGCTTTATGTCTCTATGTCAGCAGTGGGGTCCTCCTGGGTTTCCTGCATTAGAATCTCAATTCATTCAAATGTTGATGCATAGTTCTTGCTTACACTGATGCAGCCTGAGCCTATAGGACAGCTTGAATTTCTTTGGAACTTAATTGGGGATGCTTATCCTTCATCTGGTCTATCCCGCATTACAACCTTTCATTACATTTTCTTTTTTTTTTCCCATCTATATGAATTTAAAGAGAGAGGCATTCATATATCACATTGTACAGCATAGGAAAAATACAGTAAAATCTAAATAAAGATCTTCAAAAGATGTGGTGTATCAAATTAATGTGTATATATAATATCTGATCTGAGATATTATCTAATCAAAGATGAAAATGTATCCTGCAACAAAAAAAAAAAGGATATAGTAAAATTATGCCCAATAATTATAGGGTGTGTGCATCTGCATCTACACATACCCAGGCCTTGTTTGGAAAAAAAGCACATTATAGACACATGAGAGCTCATATAAACCCATTTTTTCATCAAGGGCACAGGAGGACAGTGTATCCATGCACACCATCCGCCAACCAATGCACATAAAGGCTCATACAAACGACCATTAATATCATGAAATCAAAATTTCATAGAGGCGCACATTCCAATGCTATAGTAAGTGAAAACATGCCCAAATTGTAAAAATCAATGCAATAATCTGTTTATGTTGAAAAAAGGCATGTGTATCTTTCTGTATATATTGTACTATCAGGAAAAATGTGTGGTGTATATGATTGCAAATACAAATACACTTAAAGCACAAAAGACCCACTCCCACTGAGACCAATTAAAATATGTAGCAGTAGCACAGCTCACTTACACCCCCAAGGGTATATACTCATAAGAGTATCGAATAAAAAGACAAGAGGAAAGGGAAGATTTACAAAAAGCTAGAAAGGTCCCTCTGATCATTTAGCCCATTTGGTTTCATGCTTTTCAACAGTGTGATTCATTTGCATTCTATGTGTCCCAATTTTTGGTCAAATCTCCTCTTCCACTACCAGAATATAAACGATCAAAACTTGTGAATCAAAGATGTCCCTGAGTGAGAATCCCAAAAGTTCCTTGCAAATGGTTTAAGTTTGGAAATTTTCTCAGTCTGGTCATTGGAGACCCCCCTTCACCGCTTTTATGTCCCTTAGATATTCTAACATATGGATTCTAAATTCCCATGTGGTCATGCCAACATATAGCAACACAGATGACATATGAAGTCCTACAATTTATGTTAAAATGAAGTATTTTGAATTCCCTTGTTTTAGTTGAGTCTGTAAAGCTATTAGTTTTCATGACATGCCTACATGCTGTGCAACTGCCACATATTCAGTATCCTCACTTGGGGCCTTTGGAATTGAAGATAAAATTTGAAGGGGTGGCTACTAGTGATGAGCGAGCATGCTTGTTACTACTCGGTACTCGCACGAGTATCACTGTACTCGGGCTACTCGGCGGGGACCGAGTAATCTCGCGATACTCGTGCTGTACTCGTGGTCTTCATGTTGGCGCTCTTTTTACAGCCATCCCCTAGGCAGGGATTGGCTGGCAGACCACTGCAATGCCACAGCCCTGTTACTTGTGGAATTGCAGTGATTGGCCGGCCCGCACAGCATGACCGTGCCTTTAGCCCGACACTTCCCCGCTCGGCTACGGCCCCTCCCGCACTCCACTCCGCGTGTATATATATATGCACGCTTACACACACACACGCACGGTTTTTTTTTTAATTTACAGTTTTATGGTTTATACATGCTGCCGGGGGTCATTTCAGAATAATACTCGGGTCTCCCATAGGATAACATTGGGCTCGGTGCTCGGGCCGAGTACACGAGTATTTTGAGATGCTCGGCCCGAGCCTCGAGCTCCTGAGCATTTTTGTACTCTCTCATCACTAGTGGCTACATAATGGCTGTTCACTAGCATGTCCTGTAGGGTTTTGCTGCGTTTGGCGACATAGAGGGTTTTTTCCATAATGATCTTAGACAGTCCTGGATCCTGTTTAAGAATAGGCCAAAATATCAAGACAATATTAGTCAATTCATTACATTTCGAATGATATTTCGTAATGAAACGCAATGTATTTTCCATGGTGTCCTTAATTCTGAGAGATAGGAGTGTACGTCAAGATTTTTAGATCTATGATAAGCCCGATCAATATAGCCCTGATGGTAATCCTGTTGAAGAAATCTCTGACAAAGATCATGCACCTGTTGTTAAAGGCATCATCTCTATCACATATGTGTCTACCATGGATGAATTGTTTTTTTTTCTGTTCTTTGTAGGATTCATTCCATTTTTGGTAATCAGTAGCATGATGTGTTTAACCAAAAAGCTCTATCTTGGTCTCATCTGTCTGCAAGATGCTTTCCCAGAAATATTTTTGCTTACTCTCATACATTTTGGTAAACTGCAATCTAGCTTTATGTCTCTGTGTCAGCAATGGGGTCCTCCTGGGTTTCATGCCATAGCATTTCAATTCATTCAAATATTGATGGATTGTTCTTGCTGACACTGATGCACCCTGAGCCTGCAGGACAGCTTGAATTTCTTTGGCACTTGATTGGGGATGCTTATCCATCATCTGGTCTGTCCTGCATTACAACCTTTCATTAATTTTTCTCTGCTGTCCACATCGAAGATTAGCTACAGTGCCATGGGTTGTAAACGTGTTATGTTGTGCACCGTGAACAAAGGAATATCACAATCTCTGGAGATGGACTTGTAACCTTAAGATTGTTAATATTTTTCAACAATGTTTGTTCTCAAGTCCTCAGACAGTTCTCTTTTCCTCTTTCTGTTTTCCGTGCTTAGTGTGGCACACACAGACACCCAATCCAAAGATTGAGTCAACTTCTCCCCTTTTTATTTGATATCAGGTATAAGGTTTGAATGAGCATCACATGCTTGAAACAAAATTGTTTACCCTTAATTTTGGCAAGGTGTCAACAATTTTGTCCACACCATTTTTGGGGCTTTGTGTGAAATTATGTCCAATTTGCCCTTTTTCTGAGCATTTTTGTGTTGATTCAATGCACACAAAAGAAATAAACATGTGTATGACAAAACATATAATTGCAATAATTTTCTGGTAGAAATACTTTATTTTCTGTAACAATTTCTAGGGTACCAATACTTTTGCTATGACTATATATCCTGACTCTAGAGCATAAAAACACAATAATAGAAAAAGTCCTTTTTCTCACCTTTTGCTCACCTCTCTGGCCCCACTGCTCCTGACTGCCATCAGTCAAGTTCTCATCACATCTTTGGATCAGCATCAGCAGCACTGAAAACCCCAGGGCCTCAGTTGCTAGACTGAGATTTCCAGGTATGCTATGCTCAGGATAACTCTGCAGCTGTGACCCTAAAGGTTACAGCCCATGATGTTATAGCATGTCCATGATCTTTGTGGATGTGTGGCGCCCCTGAGGCTCCAGTCGCCACAGAGTATTGCACCTTATTTAAGATGCGATATTCGCCTCAGGTAAGGAGGGGGTTAATCACCGGTGTTCCACATTCACACTTTACATACAGCTTAGAAGCCTTCCCACAGGGGGCATGGCTCAGGGTAGGCAGGTGGGTGGCCATCACGAGGCATGGGACTTCCCCGGTCACTGAAGCCACCCACCTAGGGGCGGGTTACACTTGGGGTAGAAGTAGGAGCAAACTCACACAATCTTCAGTCAGTCTACCCGGGACAATAGTTCTGGGACATGACACCATCACCTCTTTCTTCTCTTCTCTTCACGGGGCTTATGGCTTAGAGCAGAGCACTCAGCACAGTTCCCCAAGGCTGGAAGGGCAACTTTGTCAAAGGACTTTCTTCTTTCAAACAATGGTGACTGCTTCTAACTTATCTGAGGTCAACGGGGCACATCACAGCAAGTGACCAGTACTACCGGGGTGAGCGGCACAAAGAGTAAGTAAAGACACCTGGAACCACAGCATCTGACTCAGACTCTTATTACCGGTGCGGTCGCCCCACGCCTGGGCGCCAAAGGCCTTCGCCATCACTACTGCCCTCATCATCCTTCCCGGAGCCCGATCCGCCAGTGGGGAGTGATACCATTTTTGGCTGCTATTACCATCCGCGCCCCCAGAGGACAGCGACAGCAGCGGCAGCTAATCTCTGGCCGCGTACCACAGGTGGCGTTACAAAATTTATACTACTACTACCCCCATCATCTTCCCTCTTTATTGGTGTACACCTCGGGGCACGAAGCCGGGCAGGCCACCGCGACATCCCAAACCAGCACACCAGCCCGGTGACGAGTAACTCAGGTACGAGACCCCGTTCCTGATTCCCCCTGCCCCCTGGGTGCTGCAGATGCATGCACAGAACTGGGTCTAGCAAACCTGGAAGCCTAGTGATCAAAGCTCAGTGTTGCCAACGCCGATTCAGAGATTTAACGAGGGGAGTAGAGTAGCAAGTAGTATCTGAGAGGCCAGAGTGTTGAGTATAAGTGTTTTTTATTATTATTAAGTCATGCTGGCCCATTAAGAATAGGCGAGTGCACCTGAAGTGCGCTACCAGACCTGTGTGGGGTGCACAGGCCCTTGGAGCCATTGGCAGGGGCCAGGGACACAGTAGCTACTGCTAAGTGGCCTGGAGGGTGAGTATGTTTGCGTCCAGGGTGGGGCAAGGGGCAGGACAGTGTGGGGATGCCAGTAACAGCATTACAGTACACCCCTTATGCCACTTTTTTCCAGGAATTTTTCAAGTAGAATAGGGGCAGAATTGGGTTCTCATGAACTCTCTTTAGGACCAAAACCCTTCCCATCCATTAAGTATAGGGTTTTACCTCATACCCATTATATGGCCATTATGGATTTTACCTAATGATGTGTTCAGCACTGACTGGTGGAGGCAAGATTCCAGGATCCCTGAAGTAGTGGCTCAGGATGACAAGTTTATCAAGAGGCACATGGAAGGACTTTGGGATACGCAAGGAGGTCAGAAGCTTCAGCTTGTAGGACATGGCATTGATCTGATGGAGCACCTCGAAGGGTTGAATAAAACAGAGTCCCAGCTTGAAGGACGGTATCTTGAGATAGACATATTTAGAAGAGCGTCATACCTTGTCATCTGGCTGGAACAATCTAGTGTCCACGAGCTTCTTCATTCAGATGGAGAAATGCTCCAGGTAGGACTTGGTCTTGGAAAAACTTTTGAAAAGAGCTTTGTCATCAGGGTTGCCAAAGGTGAGAGCCACAGGGAACGGGATGTCAATATACTTTACGAAACAGCGTTAGCAGAGGATTCACCCACGTGATTGTCGTAGGAAAACTGCGCCCATGGAAGAAGCTTGACCCAATCACTGTGCTGTTTGTTGACTAAGTGCCACAAGAAAGTCATCAGGATCTGATGTACTTGTGCCACTAGGTCATTGGATCATGGATGGTAGGCCGATGAGAAGTCCAAGGTGACATCTAGCAGCTTATAGGTAGCACTCCAGAAATGTGAACTGTACACCTATGTTGGACAGAATGTAGAAAGGTAGGCCTTGCAGGCGGAAAATGTGCAGAATGAAGTGCTCAGTGAGCACAGGGGCAGACGTTCACAGCGGAGTGAAATGGGACATCTCAGAGAACCTGTCCACTATGACCCAGATGACGAACCACACAGAGGGCTTACACATGTAGGTGATGAAGTCCATCGATATGTGCTGCCAAGGAGCGGATGGCATCGCTAAGGGAACTAGTCACTGGAAGCTTCTTGGGGGTCTGTTTCTGGCACAGGCAATAGACAGGCAAGATAAACTCCACTCCAAGAAATTAGCAGAGTAGTCTGGCCAACTTAGAGGTAAGACCACAATGTAGAACACACTTCCTGTCTGCTTCCATAACAAACATCTTTCTGGGAAGCATTTGAGACACATTAACCAGAGTTACCGTGAGCATTTTGGATGGCTCAATAATATGTTTAGGCTCCTTCACCTACTTGCCCAACATAAAGGATGAGGAGAGTGCATCCACCTTAACATTCTTATCAGCCAGTCAGAAATGTAGAACAAAGTCAAAGTGGGCAAGGAAGAGCGACCATCGAGCTTGATGTACATCCAGTCTCTGAGCTGAAAGAAGGTAGGCCAAGTTTTTTGCATTCGGTGTAGATGACAACTGGATGCACTGCCCCTCTCAGTAAGTATTGACACTTGTCCAGAGCCACCTTAATCACCATTATACAGGACAGAATGTGTCCTAACATTTTCTCCTGATAAATCTATTGTAACAGGGTTACTCACTCTGCTTCCTTCTTAGAGGTAGCAGACTACAACACTTTCATTAAAAGTCCAGCAGGTTTATTGAAGTACACACATATAAACCACGCTTCATAACATAAACACAGATTTCAAGTCCGTTAACCTTGCATTATGCTCACACAGGTTCAAATACACTTCTTAAGTATCTCAGTAGAGCTATGGCTGTCTCCTATCACTAACCCCGGCCAGAGGTACCTTTCCGAGGGTTCACAAACCTTCATATCCTGACCCCGGTGAGATCAAGCGAACACCCTGTTCCTTCAATGGATACCTTCCAAAGATGTCACAACCTATTATCCATGAACACAGTAAGGACAAACAAATCCTCTTTTATCTCAGAGGACACCTTCCTGGAGACATCACAGTATCCCCACAATGGCAAACTGGCTCCATCTTAACAGATGAGACACAGCCATGGACAGAGATATGTGGATAGCCAGACCCACCCGTCTCTCCAATATCCATACAACATGGCCCTGGTATGCGCTAACAAGACTTGTGGTACTACAAGTACTGGAACGGATATCCAGGTTTACTCCACTTCTGTGATACATACTGGTCACCGTGTTACTCCAAGTTATCTTTGGAATGGGATGTTTTATTGTCAGTCTATAAAAGTGGCGTAATACTATGACAACATTGTTCCCAGCAGCTACCTGGTAATTAGAGATGTGTCCAGGTGTCTTCCCCATGCTGTTCCTATTCCAATTGAGCACTGCTTCCGTCTATTTTAGCAATTTTCCTGGACCCCCAGGCCACCTCAGAGGGTCTTCCGGAAAAATGCTTCCCACTGGCTTCCAGTATACTCATTACTCGAGCACTTGACCACACCAAATTGTTCGACTCGAATACTGAACACCCAAGCATTTTATTGCTCGCCTACCTCTAATTCTCTTGTGATTTTCATAAGTCCATGAGATATCCTTCTTTATGTTGTAAATTAAATGTTGAGTGTATAAACAAAGATGAATAGATCTGATGGGGAAGGAGTCACGCAAGAGAAATAGTCAGTTGATGATGGAAATTTAACGTGTGTGTGTGTGAGTGTGTGTGTTTGTGTGTGTGTGTGGGAGAGTGTGTGTGTGTGTGTGTGTGGGAGAGTGTGTGTGTGTGTGTGTGTACACACATGCATGTTTATATATTTAACGATCTTGCTAAAACAAACATTAAAAGGTACTGACTGTGACCGATTAACTCTAATGAAATACTCTTTATTACACCTACATTTCCTTCCACTACCATGGAATTTCAAAGAATGCAAAAAAGTTCCTATTTTTGTTGTCTATATTTTGATTTACATGTTATAATAAGTTCTTTAGTCCTTAAAATATGGTAGTTTAAAGCTATCTAATATATATATTTTAGTCATTATAATGTATTTTTAAACTTGTAAGTAATGGTTAGTTCTATAGCATGGAGAAAATCGGGATGTGGGCAGCTAAAAAATACACAAGTATCCAGCAGCTAAATGGGCCCCTACAACATTTGGTAAAATGTATTGATGTCTTTGGTCTTATCACAGAGGTATATGGAAAAATCAGTTTCCTCATATTTTAAAAGTTGGAAATTATTTTTTCATCAACTAATATTATACGGTTAAACAGACATTGTTATCAAAATTCCAGTTTGTATTAATAAAATGAAATATAGTAATATGGAAAAAGGATCAAAGATGCCAGGAAAGAAACTTTTACCTTGTAGCCAACACTGTAACAGAATATAAAGGAATAAAGCTAGAACTTTACAAAAAATGACATTTATTAAAAAATATTGCAGTGGTTCCCACCCTTTTTTTGTATTGGAAAATACCTTTAAACTACTTTTCTTTAAAGCAGATTTTCATTTTTATTTCTAATACAGATTTGCAATTAAAAGGTACATATACTGTATCTTCATATGTGAAAATATAATCTACAAAGTTAAAATCTTGCATAGGGCATGTTGTTAATTTACTCCTATTTTTTTTTGTTGACTGCCTATTTAGTCTAGTAGATAGGAAAGGGAATGTGGACTTAACTTTTATTATCTTCTGCTACAGACTTATGAGCAAGAAAGGACTCCGGATACAGCGAGTTGCTTCAGAGTTAATAACAAATCAATATATACTTTGGGCATATTATTTAACCAAAAGCATACATTCTGTGGTGTTTGCGAGTTTATAAACTCTTCAAATTTTCCCTAGTTTTGCAAATGTTTGACTTAAATCTATATCAGATTTTCACACATGCCCTAAAAGTGAGTAAAAAGTAGTGATGAGGGGACCTGTGGAATTCAGCAAATCAGCATGAACAAAACGAAAAATCGGGTTCGGCAAGCAAACTTGATGCCAATCTTGACACCAAACAACCTACCCTATACAAGTCAATGGAGACGAGAAGTTTGGGGCTATAAAATGGCCGTAGTACGCTCTAGGGGGCTGCAAATGACATTAAATGGTAGTAACAAAAAGATAGTTATACATACCGGATTTCCTGGTGTTTCCAGGATACTCACGGTGCAGTCAGACTCTTTTCTTGGCCGACTTATTAAGGTTCATCAATTTTCACTGCGTCCCACACCCAACCACTGTGCCAGTGTATGTGATTGGTTGTAGACTGTGATACACACTCACCAGCCTGTGTCCGCAACTGTGATTGATTGCAGTCAGTTTTCTGTATCGCAGTGTAAAAAGAAATAATAATAAAAAAAAATTACGTAGGCTCCCGACCTATTTTGATAGCCAGAGAGGGTAAAACAGCATATGCAGGCTGAAGCCCCCACCTGTGAGCCTTACCATGGCTGGATATTAAAATAGAGAGGGAAAAAAGACATACAGTCCCCCTATTTTAGATATCCAGCTACGGTAAAGCAGATAGTGGGGGCTGGTATTATCAGGATGGGAGGAGCCAAACTGCTCAGATTTGTCACATCCACTAGATGCAACATTTTTGGCTCTTTACTCAGCTCATCTCGATTGCCCTGGTGCAGTGGCAATTGGGTTAATAAAAGGGCTAATGACAGCTGTGATTTGTCAGCTGTAAATGTGGAAACAGAAAAAATGAAAGTGACACTTACCATCCTTAAAAAATATGTTGAAGTGTGATTTGTGAACACAAAACAGCTATCCTCTATGTGCTTTTTGTGACTCCTATAAGCATGTTTTTAAGTATGCTTCCACATTTATAATTTTCAAGACTATTGAAGTTGAGTACCATGAACTTCCCACAGTGGGCAGGGATGTTTTTTTATTGCTAAAGAGTGTGCATGTTATTTGTGCTGAAAAAACTTTGTTCTCTTCACCTGAGATTTGTCAGCTGCCATAAAACCCTGAATTAATAATGAGGAGGACTCTATGAGACCCTCACCCATTACTAATCCTGTAAGTAAAAAGAAATAAAACAGAAAATCCGAAAAAATCATTTTATTTGAGATAAAATACACACAGCCTTCTTCAGCCCTTTATCAACCCCCAAAATACCCTTGCAGATCCAATGTAATCCATACAAAGTCCCACGATGAACCAGGCTCTGCAACATACTGAGGTCACAGCGCATGGGCACATTAGAAAACATAACTGCCTGCTGCGGCTTTAGGTACATTCACTACGCCACAGCTGTGAGCAATGACATCACTGAGTTTACCTGCGGTCACAGCTGGAAGCCCACCTGGAACCACAGGTAAACTCCTCTCAGGTGAACTCATTGAACTCAGTAATCTCATCCCAGGTGAATTCATTGAGTTAAATGAAACCTGAATCTCCTGGCAGAAAAGCGTACTGTACCAAATCTGCATCGTATGGCAAAAAATGCATCTAAATGTAATGCGGTATTGATGCGATTTTGATGCATTTTTTGCCATGAGATGCAGATTTGATGCAGAAATTTGGTATATAAATTCCAGCACCAAATCTGCATTTCCTGGCAGAAAATTGCAAAAAAACTCAGCAGTTTTGATGCTGTTATAGTATGATTTTCTTCCAGAAGATGCAAATTTGGTTCAAAATCTGGTGCAGACATTTCAGCATCTCCTAGCAGAAAACCGCAACAAAAGTGTGCTTTTTTTTGCCAGGAGATGTTAGATTTAGTGCTGAACTTTATACACCAAATATCTGCACCACGTTTGCATCTTCTTTCAAAAAAGCGCATGTATACTTGATGTGAACTCAGTGACATCACCGCTCAAAGCTGCGGCTCAATCAGTGTGTCCCTGACAGTTGCAGTGAGCGGTCACATTTTCTAATTTGACAGCGCACATGCGACCTCAGATGTAGCAAAGCCAGGATTGTCGTGGGACCTCGTGTAAATTACATCAGAACTGCAGGGGGCATTTATGAAGTGAATAAATTGGTGAAAGAGGGTGTTTTTTCTTTTTTTTTTTAAATAAAGGATTTTTCTCTGTGTTTTTATTTATTTCTTCTGACTTACAGGATTAGTAATGGGGGATTTCATAGACCCTTAGCCATTACTAATCCAGGGCTTGATGACTACTGACAAATCACAGCTGTCATTAACCCCTTATATTAACCCAATTGCCACCGCACCAGGTCAATCAGAATGAGACGGGTAAAGTACCGGGATTGTCCCATCTAGTGAATGCAACACTTGGGGAGGTCCCAATAACCATGAGCCTTTCCAGGCTGAGAATACCATCCCACAGCAGTTGGCTTTATATTAGCAAGGTATCAAAATTGAGGGGAGAACGCAAGTGAGATTTTTTAATTATTTATTTAAATTAAATCTTATTGTGATACACAGCCAAGATATTGGGCACAGCTGGGGCTACAGCCTGTAGCTGTATGCTTTATCGGCAAATAATATCTAAATACGGGGAACCCTACGTCATTTTTTTATTTATTTATTTTTACACTTTATTCAGTCAGACAGCCACTATGAGAGCAACCAATCAGAGACGCCAACACACCGGCAGTTTTATTGCAGCCAATCACAGACAATGTCACAGATGGTGGGTGGGGGAAGGAGTGAATATGCATGAGATGTAACATGGAGACTTTATTTTGCTTCCCTTTTTTTGTTTTTACAACGATTTCCCTGGCCAATCAGAGCAAGATGCCAATACTAACATGGCTGTGATGACTCCGGAAGCAACCACACTGGAAAAGCTTGCTGATTCGCTGCTCTGCAACCTTTCAACAAGCTTTATATGGATGACAAACCAGAACAGGAACCGGATGCACAGTCAAAAGACTATCATTTTTAAATGAGGAGAATAATCCAATATCCCATGTCTGTGCCAAAAGTATGTGATCCTTTGATTTCAGTATCTGGTGTGACCTCTTTGTGCAGCAATACCTGCATCTAAACATTTCCAGGAATTGTTTATTAGTGTTGCGCCTGGGCTTGGAGGACTTTTATCTCATTCCTATATACAGATCAACTTTTATTTTGGTGGGTTTTTCCCATTAACTACTGACTTCCAATCCTTCCACAACATTCCTATAGCATTAAGGTCTGGAATTTGACTTGGCCATTTCAAAAGTTTAACTATATTCTTCTTTAACCATTCTTTTGTAGAAAAACTTGTGTGCTTTGGGTCATTATCTTGCTGCATGACCAATATTCTCTTGAGTGTCATTTCATGGACATATGTCCTTACATTTTCCTTTAGAATTTGCTGGCATCATTTGTAATTCAACCATCAATGATAACCTGTCGTGGCCCAGATTTAGTGACACAGGTCCAAAACATGATACTACCATAACCATGTTTCACAGATGGCAAGAGGTTTTTATGCTGTAAAGCATTGTTAGTCAACATCCAAACATAAAGCTTCTTGTTTAAACAAAAATGTTTTATTTTGGTCCTTCCGACTATAAAACATTGTTCCCATAGTCTTTGGCTTTTACTTGTTATTTTTATCAAACTGCATAGGAGCAGCAATCTTGTTTTTGGAGAGTTGTGGCTTTCTTCTTGAAATCCTGTTATACACACCATTGATGGGGGCAGCTGAGGGTTAGTTACTTCAGGGCGAGGACATGGTAAATATGTGCTTACTATGCTCCATACTGAAACACCTTCCTCCACTGCAAACAGGCCGCGGGCTGTTCTTCATCATTTCTTAGGCCTAAGTATCCCTGCATGAATGGTGAGGCCAGAACATGTTGAGGTGGTTTTAGATTATATGACTACCAGTGCCTCCAGTTCCTTTGCATTTTCTTCCAGCCAGTCCACACCTGAAAGGTCAAAATCATCTCCTAAGTTCCATTGTCATCTTCCATCACCTCAACCCATTCAAAATTAGCCAAGCAGTGTGACCCACAAGTCATGTAGAAGTTACTTATGCTTTTTGATGACTCTGCTAGATGGGGTTCCGTGGCCCATCTACCAGGTCCTGCCCCAGAGGTGGAAGAGACTGAGTGCACTGACGCCCAACCAACTGTTCTGTTTGAGGATGAGTCCATGGGAGGGCGGGTGGATATGGTCTGCTAATCACCACACCACAGCTCAGGAGATGATGAAACAAAGGTGCCAATTGCTGCAGATTTTGTCAGTGTATGGAGGAAGGATGGCATGGATGAGGAGTGAATGGGAGATGATGAGTGAGTTGACGATGATGTACGTGACCCCGCTTAGAGTGAAGGCCATGAAAGTGACATGCGCACTTCCAATGAGGAGGAAGTGTTCAGGCAGATGAACCACTAGCACAGCAAAAGAGGGAGCATGGGGCAAACGCTATGTGGACAGCCCATAGCCAGTAAGTTGGCAGCTTTTGTCCATCACACCAGGAAAAAGATCCCAGCAAAGCCAGCTTCAAAGAGCTGCCTGGCATGGCATTTCTTTTGGGAATGTGCTGATAACAAGAGAATGGTGGTTTGCAAGAGTCTGAAACAATGGAAAAGTATTCTCAACCTGAGCACAACCTGCATGATGGATTATCTGGCTTCCAAGCACAAGGTGCAGTGGAGTAGTTTCTTGAGAAATGATGAAAAAACTCTGGCTCCTCCTGTTCCTTCCTCTGCTGCGATGTTAGCCTCTTCAACTGCGGTGTAGGCATCTTGCATCCACTCACGATCACCTGGTCCACCTTCTTGCCTGTAAGCACATGATGTGGCAGCCACAGCACTACTACCAGCATCATCTACTAGATCCACACCATCAAAGGTCCGTGTAACTACAGATACTTGGATCAGTAAGCAGGGGCAGGGATGGTATAGCTCTCTTCTAACTGCACACTGGACATA
This sequence comes from Anomaloglossus baeobatrachus, assembly GCF_048569485.1. Lineage (NCBI taxonomy): Eukaryota > Metazoa > Chordata > Amphibia > Anura > Aromobatidae > Anomaloglossus > Anomaloglossus baeobatrachus. Next base: position 302,336,378 of record NC_134355.1, on the reverse strand, counting down.
GGTAGTGGCGGCTTGGCATGAAGTGCCAGGCGTTCAAGCACATGTCCTTCCACAACTTTGGATCGCTGGACATTTGTCGGTCAGTGTTGCTTTCTCCTCCTACTTCTTTTCCTCCCCCTCCTCATTCTCATCTGGTCAGAGTAAGGCTATATTAACACTCTGTCTGCAGTTTTAACTGCACCCAAACTGCAACCAAAACTGCCACTTTTCCCAGAGTGCCTGGATATGTAAAGAAAAACACTCGTAATGATGAATGCTTTATTGGTGTGCTTTTTGTTTGTTTTTTGGTGCATTTGTTAGTTCTGAATTTAATGCTTTTTTTGTGATAAAATAGTGATTGGTGGACTGGACTGTGAAGTCTGGCCCCTGAGAGTTCAAAGGCACTGGCGGGGGTCGGACACTTGGAAAATAAATTAAAAAAAATAACGCAAATCTAAAGAAAAATATAATAAAGCTAGTGCAATTTACTTACCGAGTCACCTGCGCGACTGTACACTGCTCCTGTAGCCACTCATTCTTCAGGGGCCGCTCAGGCATATTCACTGCTTCCCCCGCCCACCGATATCTGTGATTGGTTGCAGTCAGAGAGCATCCCCAGCCTGTGTGACAGCCTGTCTGACTCTTCCAATCACAGACCCGGTCTTCAGGTGTACAGTAAAATTAAATAAATAAACAGCTTGGGGTCCCCGCCAATTTTGATAACCAACCAAGATAAAGCCAGACAGCTGGGGACCATGGTTATTGGGAGCTTCCCAGTCTAAAAATATCAGCCATTAGTTGTGACAACCCCAGCACTTTACCCGGCTCTTCCCAATTGTGCTGGGGCAATGACAATTGGGGTAATAAGGGGTTAATTTCAGCTCATAGCTGACACTAAGCAGTAGATTAGTGATGGCAGGCATCTATGAGACACCCCTATCACTAATCTGTAAGTGAAAAGAAATAAACACAATCAATTCCAAACACTTCCAACCAGCCCTGCGCTCCCCTACACCTCCACCATCCAGAGTCCCGGGGCCTACCCTACCCGTGGAGGGAATGTCATCTGGCTGCCCCACTCCATTTTCCTCGGGTACTCCCATCGGCAGCGGCGGTACTTCCCTTACCGTGAACCACAGGTGGCGTCACGAACTTCAAAGGCCCTGTCACACACAGAGATAAATCTGCGGTAGATCTGTGGTTGCAGTGAAATTGTGGACAATCAGTGCCAGGTTTGTGGCTGTGTACAAATGGAACAATATGTCCATGATTTCACTGCAACCACAGATCTGCCAAAGATTTATCTCTGTGTGTGATGGGGCCATAAATCCCTTGTAAATACCCCCCTTTTCATTTGAAGTGGCCGTGAGACCCCGGGTCCGGAGACGCTCGAGCCACAGCAGACCCCGGATCCGAGCGGTTCGACCACTGCAGGGGCAGCACACCTCAAATTTCTGGCGTCATGAACAGGATATGGACTGGGCCCATTAACCTGGGTGACGTGCGCCTTGTGATAGTGAACTGCGGTGTTAAAAACTGTATTGCTGCTATTGCCACCATTTGCCACCATTTTCCGCCATCTTTGGCGCCAAAAAGAACAACCCCGCCATCATTCCCGCAGAAAGAGCGCGAAGGTGAAGCTCTGCCCCCACGCTGAGAATGCTCCCAGAAACCGGTAGTGGCTGGATCTGGAAATTTCCAGTGCTCCCCTGCGCTTGAGAGGTGCTGGCGAAAAACCAAGGGGGGCGTGACGAAATGTAGAAGCGGAAGTGGAGCAGGGATGCCAGGACTCTGCGATAAAGTTCCTGGGCACCGCAGAGACATGATGGCGGCAGCACGGCACTGGTCACCGGAGTGCGCTGCTCCTGGGGCTGCTACCTTGAGAGTCGAGCTGAGGAGCGTGGCTGTGGCAGTACGGGACCACGAGATGGAAGTCCTGCGTGTGGAGCTGGTAAGCAACTACCAAGTTCCGGTTGATCCGGACTACCTGCCAGCGGAATCCAGTTTGCCCTCGGCCACCGTGATCACCCAGCCACCCTCACCATCGGTGGACGCCGAGCCGCTAACCCCTACCCCGGCAATGGAACTTCTAGCCCCACAGAAAGCGAGCAAGCCGCAATGCCTCCAGTTCCACCACTGGCCAGACTAGACCAGGCCGAGACGCCTCCGGTCCTGTCATCGGCCAGATCAGACCTGGCCGCATCACCGGGCCCGTACCTCGGTATGGAGCACCCGGACTCTGCTATCCCGGCTGTGGAACAGCCGGTGCCTCTTGTTGCAGCAGCGGTAGCTGAAACTGGATAGCTACCCACAAGTTGTTATAAAGTAAAAAAATGACTGTTTAGACATGTCACCTTTTTTGAACGTTCTCCGGTGTTAAGTTTGAGTGGAGAAGGCCGTCGGGGATCGGTTGAGGGGTCCCTGGTGGAAGGTGACAGGAAAGTTCATGATGCAAGTAGACTGTGCCCTCCTTGTTGACCCTGTCAATGTTCCAGCTAAGGTAAAAAGGCCATCAGGGTCTTGGATGGTGCGGCGCTGGTAGACAGCATCAGAGGACCCTTGATGGAGGTTGGCACAATGAATAACGGCTACCAGGTTACTCAGGACTGTTACAGAGTCATCTTTTAAGCCTCCAGGACGTCAATGCCGTCACAAGGAACCGGGGGATCCAGGTTGTTTGGGTGGTGGTTTGAAGGGAGAGGGACAATGGGAATGGACTGTGGCAGGAAGGGGCTGCAGCAGAGTAGGCTGAGCCACCGACTACCGCTAGAACCGGTAGTGTTCCTATGGTTCTCATAAAATGGGAACTCTGAGAGTTTGTTATGCAACGTTCAAGTGATGTGCCTCCCCTTTGTGGGATGAGAAATTGTTGAATTAAAATGTTAGTTTTCTTCTTTTTCAGTTAAACAAAATAAACCTCTGGGTATCCTGTAGGTCGGGGACGAGCTACATTTAACGAAGGGAGAATGTGATGCCCCTGAATTAGTCAGGGTATCACAGGATCCTGCACTCTTTAGCCTTTGGTGCAGGACTCAACCCCTCCTGGTTCTGGGTTCCCAACCTATGGTACTGCCTCCATCAGTATCCAAATTCCAACCACATCTCACACCACATCTTGTCAGGCACACCAGTGGGTGGTCTAGCTGGAATAGGGCAACCCACCTACGGGTCAGGCAGACTGGTGGGAGGGATATAGACAGAACAGTAGTAGCCCTCAAGAAGTGAGGAGCTGAGGGAGTAGTGGCTTCCTGTATGTTGTTGGTTGGGTCGCAGATGGTGGTCTTGGCCCAGAGGAGTCGGAGACCCGGTCACAGGGTATTGAGGCTGGGTGCCTAGACCTGGTCTTGAAGGACGGTCAGCATCTCAAGCCTAATAACCGGTCCAGGACCAAAACAATGGTGGGGTACAGGACCCAAGGTCGGGGAGTAGCTTCAGGCAACCCGGCAATTAGCCTGTGGAGGATAGTGTCTTTACAAACTGTCCCAAAGAAGCTCAGAGATTCGGACCATTCAGCAGTACCAGAGGGGACGGACACCCGGACGAGCTCCCCCAAGAGAGCAGCGGCACCCAGAGACTTGGTTTACCTTTGTGCCAGAGTCTGCTTTGCGGTCACATCACCAACAACACTGCCTCAGTGAGTACGTTTTCCTCCCCTGCTTCCAACCAGTGCTGCACTCCCCTACACCTCCACCATCCAGAGTCCCGGGGCCTACCCTACCCGTGTTGGGAACGCCATCTGGCTGCCCCACTCCATCTTCCCCGGGTACTCCGATCGGCAGCGGTGGTACTCCCTTTACCTTGAACCACGGGTGGGATCACAAACTGTAAATCCCCTGTAAATACCCCCCTTTTGATTTGAAGTGGCCGCGAGCCTCCGGGTCCGGAGACCCCCGAGCCACAGCAGACCCCAGATTCGAGCAGTTTGGCTGCTGCCGGGGCGGCACACTGGAAAAATACTGGAGGCTTTGATGGACGAGGTGATGGCCCCAGAGGAAGAGGAGCAGGAGGAAACATTGACTCATTTATCTGGGCCATCATTTCCAAAAGGTTTTGAGGTATAGTTTATGGGTCGAAAGAGGCTATGTCCCCAACTTTACAACCAGGGGAAGTTTTGGAGGAGGAGGAAGAGCCATCTGCCCAGCAGGGTGGTTGGGAAGTTAGGTCAGGGGTATCACTGCACCTTTGCTGGGGATACAGAGGAACCAGTCCAAACCTACACACTTGCAACAAAGGACAGCTTGTCATTGATGCTAGGAAGACTTGAACACATGAGCCTATACATGCTGTTGTGCCTGCACAATGACCCTCGAGATGCAAGGTTTCTGACAAGTGGTGATTACTGGGTGGCGACCCTGCTGGATCCACGCTACAAAGACCACTTGGCATCGCTACTTTCGCCACTGGAGCGGGATCAAAAAGTGTGAAAATATAAGAACAAGCTGTGTAACGGTGTTCTTAGGGCACTCCCACCAGACATTGGGGGCTCAGTGGAACAAAAAGGCGGTGTAGGAGGAGGAGGAGGAAGTTAACAACCCTGCAGTTGCACTGGCCTCATCTCCGGAGGGAGGGTCAACATGGCTGCAATGTTTCAGCAATTCATGTGCAGCCCTCCACACCATCCAGCAACACCATCTACTATGGTGCTTATTTCCTCGAGTCAATATTTTGAAAATGTGGTGAAAGAGTACATGTCCACACCTTTCACATTGCTAGCTGATGGTTCTGCACCATTTAATTTCTAGGGGGCAACATTGAATACAAGGCCTTAGCTTGCACACGCCTTTGAGGTGTTGGCCTCTTCTGCTGCAATTATACTGTCTGTAGCACCCCCCTATCCTGAGGGGGGCGCTCTCCCTCACATCTGCCCAGCCCCAGCATGGTCCCCACGTGCACTCCCGGTCCCAGCCCCCGCCAGCGATGTCCTTCCTCTTACCGGTCCCATGGCTCTGCAGGCTCTGCTCCTGGTTCGGGTCCTCCTGTGCGTCCTGCTTACTCCCGGGTCGGGCGCCCGGCTCCAGGAGCTGCTGCAGCCTCTTCCTGTCTCCCGTCCACACACAGATCTGCAGTAAGTGATTCTCGGCTGCGCGCAAGGCCACGCCCCCTTTCTTAAAGCGGTAGCGCCCCATTATCTGGAAGTGACCTCAGAGGTCACCTGTTACCATATGGGTATTTAGGTTCACCTCCCCTGGCAGCAGGTACCCAAGCAATGCTCCTACTAGTGCATTGCTAGTGTCCAGGCCCCTGTGTACTACAGTTTGTATCTGTGCACCATCTACCTGTGGCTAATCTTCTGTCTCGTCGTAGTGCCATCTGTACCTTTCTGGCAGTGGACGTCACCGTGCCATACCTACTGTGGACGTCACCGGCCATACCTGCAGAGAACGTCACCATGCCATACCTACAGTGAACGTCTCCGTGCCACCTGCTGTGAACCTACTCCGGTGCCACAACCGTGTTCTGCATGCTGCGGACGTCACACCCGTACTACACCTGGCCGTACAGAGACTCCTACTACCGGTTCCTGGCTGCCGTGCATCTAGGCCCTTTGAGGAGGCACCGCACAGTCCCTGTATAGGGGTTCGCTGCTGGTCGTCTTCTCAGGGGAGTCCGGTGCACAGTCCAGTGGGTCCACCTCCGGCCGCTCGCCGCTCCTCGGTGAGCGTAACACTGTCTAAACATGTGGTGTGTTCAGCATGGCAGGGAGGGTCATCACAGACAGGTAAGTCTTTTGCCTTAATTTTTTGGGAAAAACTACCTCTCGCCACTTCTCTCCATGGTCTTTAGTTTACAAAAAAAGAAAGAAGAAAAATGTAGTCACTGTGCACCAGGTATTACGGGCGTGAAAGTAATCACTGTGTACTAGGTATTACTGTCGTAATCTTTCACAAACGTGTAACTGCGCTGCAGCAGGCACAGTGTTGCGGAGCTCTGAAAACCATCTGTAATACAGCACTGTGCAAGAGTGTTGGATCTTGGGCAATCTTTGCTGTGAGGGTTAATCAGGTAAAAAGGCTGTTTATGGGTCTTTTTCTATAAGTTTTTTTGGAGGTGGGGGAAATCTGAACATTTTAGAATGCAATACACCTGACAACTGATAACAGCTTGTAGTTGCATCTGGGCAGCGTGGCTAACATGAGCAAATCCTTACTGCAGTGACTGCCAAGTGACTTCCAAGTTCCGCTGACTGTTACCAGTTCTGATTACTGGGTAGCCACCCTGTTGAATGTTCACTGCGACACAGCTGCTATAGTTAGTTCCATCACTGAACCGTAGTCAAATCCCCTCTTTATCACAGCCACAATACCCCCAAAGCCAGAAACGGAAACACAGTCCTATTCCATTATTCAATGCTTTGAATAATATTTTTTTCAAAATAAATGCTTTAGATTCCCGGGATAGATACTAAGTAAAATGGGTGAGCCTCTTCAAGTCTAAAAAACAAAACAGTGTGTGTCAGTACCAAGTCTAGCTGGTCGTTCCTCCAGCTTAATTATAAATCCAACCAGGAGCTTTCAAAACGCAGCAACTAGACTGGCCACCACTAGAGCAGAAAATTGGCTCCTGTGTGGAAACTGTTAAAACAGGCAGTTGAAAAATCAGTGCACTGCTGAAAGCGCAGAGTTGGCTACTTAGGATCATGGGTATCTTTTCTCAACATCACTCCCTTGAAAATGAGCAAAGCAGTGGGAACTACAACAAGTAAGGCACCTGTCAATTTTGGTTTTGAGCACTTTGTTTGATAGGGTTCCATGGCTCATCTCTGTTTTAATTGGGTGCTGTGTGGTGAATCTCAGGCAATGAGAGCTGTGAGGGTCAACCAGGTAAACCAGCTGTTTCAGGGCCTATTTTATAATTTGGTGGTCTGTGGGGGAATTTTGTCAGTCTTGGCTGTGTGAGTGAACTGGGAATACCGGCTATATAGGGGACATTATTTGTTAACCTTGTTGATCTGTGGATAAAATATACCAATGTTTTATGTCTGTCTGCTTTGAACAATTATTATTATTTAATAAATGCTTTGGATTACTGGGATAGACACTGAGCAGCATGGGTGAGCCGTTACAAGTCTAAACAACAAAACAGTGTGTGTACAGCTTGTTGTGTGAATATCTCTGAAAGCTCATGTTGCGTTACATCATGCAGCTTTGTGAAGCAGTCAGTGTAATCTATTAGTGGCCACAGTACCACCAAACCCAAAAATGGAAACAAAATATTAATCCATTATTTAAAACTGTCATATTTAGTCAGAGCTGCTTGCTTTGAATGATATTTTTTTCAAAATAAATGCTGTGCATTCTCTAGATAGACACTGTGCAGCATGGGTGATCTGCTTCAAGTTTAAGGAGTACTTTGCATGTTGCGACATCGCTACTGCGATATCGTCGGAGTAAAATCGAAAGTGACGCACATCCGGCACCAGTAACGACGTCGCAACGTGTAAAGCCTAGATGCACCGATAAACGATCACAAAAGCGTCGTAAATCGGTGATCTGTGTAGCATCGGACATTTTCATAATGTCGCACCAATAGGAGATACGATGCTGTTCCTCGTTTCTGCGGCAGCACACATCGCTGTGTGTGAAGCCACAGGAGCGAGGAAAATCTCCTTACCTGCCTCCACCGGCAATGCGGAAGGAAGGAGGTGGGTGGGATGTTTACATCCTGCTCATCTCCGCCCCTCCGCTTTTATTGGCCGCCTGCCGTGTGACAAAGGAGGCGGGTCGCCGGCCAGAGCGACGTCGCAGAGCAGGTAAGTGCATGTGAAGCTGCCGTAGCGATAATGTTCGCAACGGCAGCTATCACAAGATATCGCATGTGCGACGGGGGCGGGTACTAGCGTGCTCGGCATCGCAAGCGTCGGCTAGCGATGTCGCAGCATGCAAAGTACCCCTAAATGGTTGGTACTGGCAGTAGCAAGTTCAGCTGGCGGACCGAAAGCTTGTTCACAAATCCAACAGGAACTGAAAATTAGTCTCTGTAACTTGGAAAACAGGATCTCTCGGGGCCTTTTTTTAAAAATGTTCTCTGATGGTACCCTTCCAATATTAGCTGTGATGGTAAAATGTGAAAACAGGGTCAGCAGGGTGTAATGTAATGTGGGCTGTGCCTTAGGTGCAAACCGTTTTAGCACATGTCCTAACACCACCAAAGATTGGTTATACATTTCTCTGTCTATGTTTCTGCCTACTACTACTCCGCTACATCCACCTCCTCCTCATCCGATCAGTCTAACACATGCACGATCAACCTCACCACAGCGCAGCCAGGGGGAAACAACAGTAGGCTGTTCTGAGACTCAGCTGTTTGGGGATTCCGCACCGAGCTGGAGCTGGTGACGGAGTCCGTATGGGCCATTTTAAAATTGTTTCTCTGTAGGGTAACTTTTCTTATCTTGACCATGTGGGTGAACTGGGAATACCGACTAAATAGGGGAAATTTGTAAAACTTGTTGCCTTTTGGGGGGGAAGTCTGGCAATGTTGACTGTGTGTGGGTGAACTAGGAATACAGGCTCTGTAAGGGCCCTTTCTAAATTATTGGTCTGTGGAGAATCTCTGAAATCCATCTCTTTGGGATCACTGTTACAATTTTTAGTTTGTTCACTTACTTGCTATGTAACCATTATTGCTATTATGAAGGAAGCCCTTTAACTTGTTTACCTTTCCCTTTTTTTTTCTGGACAGTTGACATGTTTTTACCCCCATTTAGGTTCCTTTTGCAGCCCCCTAGCTCTTACTACCACCATTTTACGACCTCGAACTTAGGCTCCCCATTGACTTGTATGGGGTTCGTTGTTCAGGTTCAAGTTCGCATGCCGAACACAATTTTTTATTTTCATCTGTGCTGGTTTGGCAAACCCAAATGTACATGAGTTTGCGCATCACTAATTCTTTTAAATGTTCCAGCCCTATTAGGGAACTTTATCATACAACTTCATAACCAACTTCCAAAGTCCTCGACTCTCCACAGAGCAAATATATATACTGTACATATATATATATACATATATATATATATATATTTTTTTTTTTTTTTTTTAAGGATACCCAGCATCATTTTATAAATTCGTTTACTGATATTGCTCGAAATCTCTTTCTCCTTTCATAGTTTTTACTCTGCAGCCTACTGTTCTGGAATATTTATAACTTCATGTAGACAAAACAAAGAGAGGGTGCCACATGTCAATCAGATCCTTCATGTCACAATTAAGAGGGATTTGTATTTCTCCTTAAGATGTGATGCAATCACCCAGAGCATATAATAGGTTAATCTCATTAACGCACAGAAAAGCACCAGTGAACAGGATCAAGGATCCACATCAAATTACCAGAATGCAGTTAAGTCAGAGGTGATTAATATCCTCATTATAAGAGACCTACTACCGCCAAGCATCTGAGCCATGATTTTTTTATTCAACTTTTATGCTCTTTTAATTCTATTTTCTAAAGCATGTGATCAAATACACTCCAAATTTAAAAGCAATGTAAAATAAAAATGCAACATTACTGCCCCCAAATAAACCTTCTTTGGGTGGTCTGAGCAACAATAATGTAATAAGGAGAATATGATCAAAAGTCAATGCTGGCGACACATACTCTGTAATAAAACTCAGTTTGTAGACTCTCAGTATGTAATAATCGTACCCAAGCTGATAATTATCTAACAAAAGCAGATTAGATAATTAAAAGGTACTTTACTATGTGTTTACACTTTTTTTTGCTTGTGCTATCATCATCGACATGTAGCCAGGAAAATAAGTTAACAAGAGTTGCCTGCATGGAATGATTGTCCAGATCTACGGAATCTAATCCTATACCACATCATCCTTACCTGTTTTCTGTATCTTTATTTAGTTGCATTTAGAGTTGAGAGAGTACCTAACTATTTGTACTCACTATAAGAGCATGCGCAATTCAAGTGAATTGGGAATACTCGCAATGTAACGAGTAACCTGAATGCTGTACTATTCGCTAATCGCACAAATAGTGTGAAATTCGGGTTACTCATTGCATTGCGAATTTTTCCCCATTGACTTGCATTGCACACGCTATTCGGAATGAATACGCAAGTATTAGACAGTACTCGTTATGATTATAGCGAGTACGAATAGTAAGCTACTCGCTCAACTCTAGTTGGATTAGTTCATCCTGGCTTTGTTTTTACAAAAATGTTTTGTATTACTGTGACCAAAAAACTATTACATATTTTTCGGACTATAAGACGCACTTTTTTCCCCCAAATGTTGGGGGAAAGTGTGTGGGGGCGTGTCATAGTCTGAATGTAGGGCCTGCATGGCTGCAGGGAATGAGGTTGCTGCGGTGGAGCGGGACATCGGCGGCATGCGCAGGCTGTAGCAGCACCTACCATGACCACGTGGACACGCTCATTTCATATGCATGCATCCTCCCGCTCATCATCTCTCAGCACTGAAGCCGGCGCTGACAGGTGGGCGGGATGATGGCTGGGGGAGCTGGCCCACGTAATCACCCCTGGTAACTACAGCCTGGAGTGATCATGTGTGGCTATATTCACTGCCCCTGCACATTATCATCAGCGCGGAGGGCAGTGAATAAGTACGGTATACTCACTGGACACTGTCCCCTGCAGCATCGCGATGTCCTCCTGTCTGCCGGCCGCTGACCTGTGTGGAGAGTGGTGAGCACAGCGATGACGTCATCCCTGTGCACACTGCTCTCCACACACATCAGCGGGCAGGCAGACAGGAGGACATCATGATGCTGCAGGGAACGGTGACCGGCTCAACACAGGTCAGCGGCGCTGCTGCTGGCACAGACAGGAAGACGAGCGATGCTGCTGGAGTGAGGAAAGGTGAGTATGTGTTTATTTTTTTGTGTGCCACAGGATACATGCCATATACCAGGATGGGGGTATATAGCAGGATGGGGGTATTTATCAGGATGGGGGTATTTAGCAGTATGGGGGTATATAGCAGGATCTGGGTATTTATCAGGATGGGGGTATATAGCAAGATGAGGGTATATTGCTGGATGGGGGCATATTCCAGGATGGCAGTATATAGCAGGATGGGGGTATATAGCATGATGAGGGCATATACCAGGATGGGGGTATATAGCAGGATAGCGTTATAGAGCAGGATGGCAGTTTATAGCAGGATAAGGGCATATACCAGAATGGCTCTATGTAGCAGGATAGGGACTATACCATGATGGCGGTATATACCAGGATGAGGGACATATATACAAGGATGAGGATTATATACAAGGCAGGAGGATCATTACCAGGATAGGGTACCTTAATAGAGAATTTGGGTACATTACCCCCATAACAGATTCAGCAGCAGATCCTCGCCCAATAACAGTGTGTCATGACCACATTTTTTCCTTAAAATTTTATTTTCCTATTTTCCTCCTCTAAAACCAGGGTGCATCTTATTGTCCGGTGTGTTTTATAGTCCAAAAAATACGGTATGTCATATGTTACATATTTGATGTATTTTATCTGTTGCCTTTTACACAGTTTCTAGGGCTCTCTCGTTTCTGGTGTTTAACCTTGACTCATGTCTTTGTGATTTTACAGGAGGGGTTAGAGCAGAGCCTATCTGGAAAATGCTATCTACAAGAAAATATATGTTTACGAGATAACTTTTGCAGCCATGTTTACAACTTTATGCCCACAAAGTAACCTTTTTTCTATAATGACATGAACAAACATTTTGTAGTACTTTATTGCTGAAAAATAAACTGATGAAAGCAATAATGCTATAATGAACTGACACAGAAAAGTTATTCCACCATTAGTACAATAAGGTTCTGGTTACACTTGGATCCATTGTTTGGGGTTCCACCATCTTTAGGGTATGTGCACACATCGTCTTTTTCAAGACGCTCTGAAGCACAAAATAAATGTTTAAAAGAAGGAATATATAGAGGGAAAAATAAGTATTTGTCACACTACCGATTTGCAAGTTTTCCCCACCTATAAAGAATGGAGAGGTATGTAATTTTTATTATAGGTACACTTCAACTGTGACAGATACAATCCCCCCCAAAATACAGAAAATCCCATTGTATGGTTTTAATAATTAATTTGCATTTTATTGCATAAAAAAAAATATTTGATTACCTTTCAACCAGCAGGAATTCTGGCTCTCACAGACCTGTTATTTTTTCTTTAAGAAGCCATACTACTCTGCACTCATTACCTGTGTTATTTGCACCTGTGTGAACTCATTACCTGTATAAAAGACACCTATCCATACACTCAATCAAACTCCAACCCCTTCACCATGGCCAAGACCAAAGAGCTGTCTAAAGACACCAGGGAAAAAAATTGTAGATCTTCACAAGCTATAATGAGCTACAGGACAATAGACAAGCAGCTTGGTGATAAGGCAACAACTGTTGGCCTTTTTAGCAGAAAATGTAAGAAACACAAGATGACTGTCAATCTTACTCAGTCTGGTGCTCCATGCAAAATCTTGCCTGAAGGTTTAAGGATGATTAATAGAAAAGTCAGGAGTAAGCCCAGAGCTACATGGGAGGACCTGGTCAATGACCTGAAGAGAGCTGGGACCACAGTCTCAAAGATTACAGTTAGTAACATACTATGATGTTATTGAATAAAATCCTGCAGGGCACACAAGGTCCCCCTGCTCACCACAGCACATTTCCAGGCCCGATTAAAGTTTGCAAATAACCATCTGAATGATCCAGAGGAAGCACATCGTCAGACGAGACCAAAATAGAACTTTTTGGTATCAACTCTGCTCTATGTGTTTGGAGGAAGAAGAAGCATGAGTACAACCTCAAGAACACTGTCCCAATCGTGAAACATGGGGGTGGAAACATCATACTTTGGGGTGCTTTTCTGCAAAGGAGAAAGGTTGACTGCACCAAATTGAAGGGAAGATAGGGTCATGTATCATGAGATTTTTCTAAGTAGAGGTATTGAAGATAAGTTATAGCTGGGTTTTCCATCATAATAATGACCTGAAAAAGTGTTTGAAAAATTGGTCAAGAACTACAGGCAACATCTGAACTCTGTAACTGTGAAGAAAGGTTTTTGTATCAACTATAAAGATCTGTTTTTCTATTGTATCAAATATTTATTGTGTGCAATAAAATACAAATTAATTGTTTAAAAATCATACAATGTGATTTTCTTCATTTTTGGTGGGGTAATCCTGTCTGTCACAGGTGAACTGTACATACAATAAAAATTACAGACCTCTCCATTCTTTGTAGATGGGAAAACTTGGAAATTTATTGTGTATCAAATATGTATTTTACTCAGTGTATGTATTTTAATGTAAAAATTACTTGTTTATATATATTCAAACTTTTGAGATTTTAACACTTCATGTTTCCAAAGCCATTAAGTAATTCAAAGTAGAGACTTGACCATTCTTCAGGCAACTTCTGCCATTTAATATTTGATCATTTCATCATTTGAGCTGATGGGTTCAAATCAAAGGAGCAGAAGAACAAATTTTCAAAGAAGTAAAGGATGAACAGGAATTGAGGCTTGAAAAAGAGGCAAAGAATAATGTAAAAGGATTTTGGGAGTATGTTCAAAGCAAAAGAAAAGTGAAGGAGACCATTGGAGTACTGCAGAATAAAAAAGGTGAAACAGTCAACCAGGTGGAACAGCAGGTGAAGCTACTAAATTTGTATTTTGTATCTGTCTTCTCCCAAAAAACTAATGCATGTATTAACCATAATCATTATATAAATGACAGTCAGGAAGAATCCAAGTTGACAATAAAAAAAGGACTGATATTACAATACTTAGCCAATTTACCAGACACCAAGTCCCCAGACCCAGATAATTTACACCCGAGAGTCCTGAAGAAGATAGAAGAGGAAATAATAGCACCGCTTGCAATAATCTTCAATAATTCATGGGAAAACAGGAGGGGTCCCTCTAGATTGGAAAATGGCAAACGTGGTTCCTATCTACAAATGGAGAAAAGGGAGGATCCAGGAAATTGCAGACCAGTAAGCCTGACCTCCATAGCAGGAATAATCTTCCAACTTATTATCAAGGAACATTTACTTAGTTACCTGGATGTGAAGGCATTAATGAACCAAAGCCAGCACGGCAAAAAATCTACCCTGACCAGCCTGATATCCTTCTACAGCAAAGTCACTGAATGTCCAGGGGAATACCATGGATAAAATACTTTGACTTCCGTAAGGCATTTGTTAAAGTAACACATGACATCCTCATCGAAAAAATGATCAAGTATGGAAGTGACAAAAAAATCATTTAGATGGATTCACAACTGGCTCAATGATTGGGCACAACGAGTAATACTAAATGGATACACATCAACCTGGAGGAAAATCAGGTGCCGCAAGGCTCTGTCCTGGGGCTAGTGCTGTTTAATATGTTTATAAATGATCTGGACAATGGAATTAATGGAGAAACTCATAAAATTTGCAGATGATACTAAGATAGGAGGAGTAGCCAACACTAGAGTGACAAGAGAGCGCATTCAAAAGGATCTAGACACTCTCGAACAATGGGCCGTGGGAAACAGATTAATGTTTAACAGGGACAAATGCTAAGTCCTACATCTGGGTAAAAGAAACTTAAAAAGCATATATTGTATGGGAGGAATAGAACTAGGTGATAGCACCAGATTCAACATGAGCCAACAGTGCGGTACTGCAGCTAAAAAGGCCAACAAAATTCTGGGATGTATCAAGACAAGCATTGAAACTAGATCAAGAGAGATAATTATTCCCCTATACTTTGCCCTGGTCAGACCCCACCTGGAATACTGTGTACAGTTCTGGGCGCCCCAATTTAAGAAAGAAGAAAGACATTGAAATATGGGAGTATTGGAGCAAGTCCAGTGAAGAGCAACCAAGATGGTAGAAGGTCTGCAAACCATGTCATGTGAAGAACGGCTAAATGGACTAGGGATGTTTAGTTTGCAAAAGAGAAGGCTGAAAGTAGACTTATTAGCGGTCTACAAATATCTGAAAGGTAGTCACAGTGCAGACAATCTCATTAGCATAAGGAAGTACAAGAAGCAATGGGATGAAACAGAAATGAAGGAAATTCAGATTAGACATTAGGAAAAACTGTCTGACAAACTTGGCTACTGTTTAACGTTTTACACCAAAAATCTTATGTACACCCCTTAAAGAATTGGGGTCATTTTGTGCACATATCATAAAAAACTAAAATAGTATTGTTGTTTTTGATGACCCAGTTATAAATCAGATTATTTCATAGATTTATAATCAGATCCATAATTTGAATGATTGAGCACAGTATCGTCAATAGATAGACTTCAAAAGTCCATGTAACAAAATAAAATAAGAATTTTTTGCCCCTATCTAAACAGAGACACAAGCTCTAATGATAGTAATTTCACTTAAAGAGGTTGTTCACTACTTTTCCTATCCTTAGAAAACTGTAGGTCATAAATGTTTGGTCAACGGGGGTCTGACAGGCAGCACCCCCCAACAATCAGCTGTTCTCGGTGCCAACGGCTGCAGCAGGATGCCCAGAAATTCTCCTTTCCGGAGCTGCACCATCATCTGCATACTGCCCTCTATTGATTTAAATGGGAGGCGGATTTGCAGACCTTCCCCCTATCAGAAGACGGGGAAACTCTGGAACTGAGCATTTCCAGTGGCCTGCTGCCGCCATCACAATGGCTGGTTGGTGGGGGTGCTGGGTGTCGGACCAATCAGACATTGATGACCTATCCTAAGGATAGGCCATCAAGGTTAAAGTAGTGCTGCAAACTCTTTAAATTCATGGACATTACGTAAAACTTTGAATACTATTTACACATCCAATTATATTGTTATTTCAGTATTTCATTTCCCAATAAACAAGAATGTTTATGAAAACAGAGGTGACAAAAGATATGTAAAGGTACCGTAAGTGACCCTGTTAACGGTAAAGCTGTATTTAATAAAATGTGTTTTTGAAATCTTAGCTTTGTTGCTCCTGAGGTCTAACTTTGTTTTGGAATTTTTGACTATTCATTATTTAGATTAGAGCACGTAAGACTCAGCCAGACTCTCCAGGAAACATTTTTTATTTCCATTAGACTCCAGTTACGTAGGTTTTGTTGAAAATAGACAAGTAAAATATTTTATGTGCTTTTTATTTTTAAATCTGGATTAAATTGGATTGTGAGTCCAAAACATATTGTAGCAGTTCACAAAACACATTTTAAGTCAAATTTTTGTATTAAATGATGTATAGGGTTTTTTTATTATTCTTACGCACATCATCTGCCTTAGATAAGCACTAATTTGACATTTGACACTTGTATTGTATATTCAATTAAAGCAAATTATCCGTATCAAAAACTTCATTGGGAGAAACAATATTTTGAACAATTTTAGTTTTACTTGGATCATATTTAGTTTCAACAGATTTAAGAAAAGTGAACTTTTCCTTTGTGCAAAGGTCACAGACTTTAGACATTGTTATAAGTACATGCACACATATCTGTACTTTTCTGACACTATCCATTGAACATAATCCAGCCTTCATCAATATTGTTAATGCTTGATTTAAGAAGATCCTAAGCATTTGGGAAGTTTTCTTCATCGAACATCTGTCAACTCAACAACCTCCTGTAGCACAATCACCAACTAGAAAAAGCAGTGTAAGGCCTCTGCCACACTCACGTGGAAATCACGCACGTGCCGCAAGACACGTATTTTCCTTGCGTTTTCCGTGTGGTAAGTACGTGTCTCCGGGACGTGCGGTGCATGTGTGTTCTCCATGTGCTATCCGCAATAACACACGGAGAACCGGTAATTTGCATACTCACGTGGTCCTTGCTGCTGTCCAGGGTACTGATCTTCGGGTCCAGCCCCACCCACTCCCCGCTGATGCTGCTTCCGGCCAAGCGGAGGGGCGGAGATCAGCGTCCGTTACATCACACCCACCTCCTTAACACGCTCATAATGAGCGGCGGCCGGCAGCAACTGTTTGCTGTGAAAGATTCTGCAAGGCAGAAGGAGGTGAGTATTTGTTTTTTTTAATTTTTAAATAATGACACATGTTTCTCCTGTGCGTGTCACAAGTGACTGCATCCACACTACATCCGTGTGGTACGGGTGCGGGCCCTGTGACACCCGTGATGCCGGAGGATACGTGCGCATGTTGGCCGTTTTTAAACACGCACAAATGCACAATCCACATGGACACACGTTCCGTGTGGATTTACGTTAATGTGCCTGTTACCTTAGGGTAACATTGGTGAACGTGTGCACGTGTCTCCGGAACGTGAAAAAACTGTCAAACAGGTACCGGAGGCACAAACGTGTGACAGAGACCTGAGGCAGTGTGTAAAAGGCAGAATGTCAGTAGAATTCTGGCAGCTAGGTATAAAACCTTGCATTGCATAAGAAGTGCAGTGTCTTATATAAGTATGTATGCATGACGTTGCACCTCCCAGCCCCATTGAACTGCGACATGTGTTGCTAATTCCATATCACTACGGCAGGTATATAAAGTTCACCTCCTTCCCTGTTGTCCACAGTTCCTTTAAGAAGATATCACACGAAACACGTGTTGGGACTATCCCCATGTGTGCCTGCATGCTCCTCTATTCCTTTTGGTAAGCTCCTTGCTGGTTTTTGGCTCTGTGCTGCAGCTATTCCTTACTTCCCCTTTAGCTGGTACTCTGAATTTTCCAGTGTTTTACCCCTTGTGGGTATAACCTGGGTTTATCTAATACATTAACCCTATCTTTCAGCACTTACCATACCAGAGAGGTATGTATACTTAGCTTTAGCACGACTTTGCATGCAGCCTCATATGGGGAACTGTTCACCCTTTTTGCCTTAAAAACTGTTTTGTATACCCTTTGTATTACTATTCATGCCCTGTGTTATATATCTTTGTCTGATCAATTAAAACATACTTTTTATCTGCACACTGGTGCCTATGACTGATTGTTGATTCTGACCACGGGGTATGTGGTTATCTTGGCAAAATGAAAGACTTCCAATTCCTCCGTTTATGCATATGTCCCTTGAAGTTGTTGCCTATTACTATCACTGAAATCCAGATATACTGTTTTGTGTTTTTCATCTTTTTGGTTTACCAGAGACTCCGGTGTATCTTTCATAGTGAGTACAACAGTGCCCTCGGGCCGCGCACCGCACCACATTAACACGCCCGCACCTTGCAACCACCAGGCCCCGGGACCATCGCCCCCTGCCCACGGAGGGGTCAACACCAGGCTGCAGAACACCGTCCCCGGGAGCCTAGTTATCGGCAGTGGTGGTGTCCACACTCACCACAACCAGTGGGTGGCGTCACGAACTTAAATCCCTAAACACCCCTGCTTTGGCTGTGAACTTCCCCACCAAAGACCACCCCCCCTCACGTAGCGCCAGCTTCTCTTCAGAGCGACGTGACCCCCGGGTCCGGAGGCGCTCGAGCCACCCACCGACGAGCCCGGACCCGAGCGGCTCGGCTGCCAGCCGAGCCCCAGGGCGGTACACATTGACTCTTCTGGCGTCACGAACAGGATTGAACCCATCCACTTACCGGTGGAAGTGCGCCTTGAAGGAGAAGTCAGCGGTGACCCGTTGAAAAATTGCAGAATCCGCCATCTTTTGTTGCGAAATTTGCCGCCAAAGTTGTCTTCCCCGCGAAAAGAGCGGGAGAGTGAATCCCCACCCCGTGGGAACAGAGCGGTGCAGGAAAGCGCGTGGTAGAAAAGTAAAACTGAGCGGAAAGAGCACTGAGTGCCGCGAAAAGACCAAGGGGGAGCAGATGGAAGATGTCTGCTCCCAAGCCTGATGCAGGCCCCGTGCCGACCGCTGGAGCGGCGGCACCCGCCGAGAATGCTGCCGGCAAGGAGAAAGTTACAGCTCCTGCTCTGGACGCAGGAGCGGCGGGCCCTGAGGTACCGGTGGTGACTCCCCATGCAGCAGCTGGCGGTGACCCGCCTGCCGCAGGAAGGGCGTCGGCTCTGGAAGCCCGCCCGGCCATGATGGGAACGGCGCCCAGTTCGGAGGCCCCCCGGATCGCCAGTTGAGAGTCAGAAGCAACAGATGGCAGAAGCTCAGGGGATGATACGGAGTCCCTCTTGGAAGAGGAGGCCCCGCTCATCATTGGCGTCTACGGAGACATGATGGTAGCGATTTTCAGGTACTACAGACAGCCAGGGCACTTTGCGGGTGCGTGCCCTGAGAATGGCCGGCCGTGAGAGGGGGCCGGAGAACTACCGCAAGTTAACCCCTGAAGTACCACAGTTTTTACAGTTCCAAAGTTTTAAAGTTTTAAAGGACCCGCTCCTGCAGTAGCCCTTCTGCCTTTGTTGAACGTCCCCATGTTCTGGGAGACGCATCCAGCACACGGGTGGAAAGAGGAGGACCTTGCTGCCCGACTTGTTGAACGTTGCTGGGGTCGGAGCCCCGGTGGGCGCCATCAGGGGTCCGAGCCCCTGGTAGAGGACGGCAAGGAGTTAAAGTAGTGAGGACAGTTCCCGTTTCAGAGTCCGGTCCACCGTACCTGCACCGCAGGCAGTGGAAGACAGGGTCTTTCTGGACAGTGTCACCGTGAGTGAAGGGGGCATTGGGGACCCGTGCTGCCCTGTGGTGTACTGAGGGAAAGTGGCTGGAGGAGGCTGCACCGGCAGCAGAGTTAATGTTTGTAAATAATTCCCAGACTACCCTTTCGGTCCTACAGTCTCCGGAGAGGCTGGTTGGAGGAAGGGCCTGTGGCAGAGGAGGCCGAGGCCCTGTCACTAATACAACCGGTGACTACCCTCCGAGTCAGGGGCCCTCTGGACGTGGGGCCTCTGAGAGACTGCCGGGTAAGGAATTTTTTACCCGGCCCATATGGGCAATACCCGGACCTTGACCCGTTCCTGGACTGGGGAAAAGGGGTGCTGACCTAATTTTAGAGGCAGCATCAAGGTTTAAGTTTGCTTGGGTGGGCAAGCAGAAGGACCCGGTCCTGTTTACCATTGATAAAAATGTTTTATATATGTGCAACGTTTAAGAATGCGCCTCCCGTAAGGGATGATTTCAAAACCTGCTTAAAATGTAAAACGTTTAGTATACTTGTACCTGTTTTTCCCGTTTATCTTTTACAGCAAACAAAAATAAACCGGTGGTGGTCGGGCAGCCCGCGGACGGTCTGCATTAAACCAAGGGGAAATGTGACACCCTGGACTAGCCAGGTAGTCACAGACAGGCCCTTGCACAAACACCTGTCCCCTAACAAGGTAACAGCAGCCAACCTAAAGCCCTGAGTCACCCCTCTCAGGTCTTGACGTTCAAACCAGGGGGGCGGAGCCAGGTGGTTGGCCACACCCACCGAGGAGTTTGGATAGCCTGAGGTGGGAAAACACAACAGTTCTGTTAGGAGAGAAGAGTCAGGAGGAGTAAAACGTCTGTCAGGGATCTGGATTGTAGCCCGGATATCCTGTGGCCAGGAGGCAGATGGTGGTTGCCCCCTGCAGGAGGTGGGAAGATGGCTGGTGGAACCGTAAGGGACCGGGACAGGGTAGTGGCCCGCCGGTACTGAACCGGGGAACCAACTGGAAACCGGAGCACCAGGAGGGGTACTCAGACCCAGTACGAGGCCCAGAAACCACTGGACTGAGTCGAATTCACTGATTGGGGTCTGGATCTTAGGTTCTTTCCCACCCAAGTCCCGACTGAAGACAACAGCCCAACGAGGGGGATAGAAAGCCACTGCTCAAGCAGAAAGGTCCCACGGGCCAGCGTCTGCGGGCAAACGGGCTCTCCCGACACACACACAAAGGCAGGGAGCGGACTACTGTTGCTGAGGCATAGGCAGTCAAAATCTACAAAACGAGGTGCAGGAGAAAGGCGGGAACCACCGAACTGTGTGGGGGTCCTGACGCAGTCGACTGCGGGCACCGACCACTATCGTTTTGGTTTACTAGAGACTCTGGTGTATCTGTCATAGTGAGTACAACAGTGCCCTCGGGCCGCGCACCGCACCGCACCGCACTAACACGCCCGCACCTCGCAACCACCGGGCCCCGGGACCATCGCCCCCTGCCCACAGAGGGGTCAACACTAGGCTGCACAACACCATCCCTGGGAGCCTAGTTAACGGCAGCGGTGGTGTCCACACTCACCACAACCCGTGGGTGGCATCACGAACTTACATCCCTAAACACCACAGCCCCGGCGGTGAACTTCACCACCGAAGACCACCCCCCCTCACGTAGCGCCAGCTTCCCTTCAGAGCGATGTGACCCCCGGGTCCGGAGGCGCTCGAGCCACTCACCGACGAGCCCAGATCTGAGCGGCTCGGCTGCCGGCCGAGCCCCGGGGTGGTACACCCCTATTGCTTTAATTTATTTCCCCTGGAAAGAGCCAATAAATGTGGCTAATATGTTATGTACAGCTCAAAATGATGCAATCAAAAATGCAAGTTGTTTCTGCAAAAGAACTGGCCCCACATAGCTACCTTGACAGAAAAATATTGATATGTACTTAAAGGGATTGTCTTCCACATTCAGATCAGTGGGCTTCCATTATTCAAGTGAAAGGGAGCTAAACTTCCGGACTTTCTTACATCAGACCTCTGGTAGAGCAAATATCAGGGATCCGTGGAAGTTCCAAGTGTTAGACCGCACTAATCTCCAAGGCTATGTTCACAAGTTGCATTTTTGCTGCTTTTTTTGCAGCGTTTTTTTGAGTGTCATGCAAATTAAAAGCTGATTTTTACAATTCCAACAAAATCAGATCAGATCTCAGAAATCTCACTCACAAGATTGTTTTTTTTCCCTGACTGAAATGGAAAATTGTTGCAATTTTGAAAGAAGCAGCATGTCACTTCTTGCAGCGATTTTTTTTTTCCCCATTGAAAGCAATGGGAAAGGGCAAAAATTCAACAGCTGCATTTTTGCTGCTTTTGTGGTGAATAAATCTAACTTTATTAAATATGTACTGTAGATAAATGACACCAAAAGCACAGCTAAAAAACGCAACAAAACAAGCTGTAAAAATGCAGCAAAACCTGCTTCTTGGAAGCAGATTCTTACTGTCAAAAGAGCAGGTTTTCGCAGCAGAAAAAAGCAGGAAAAACATAACGTGTGAACATAGCCTAAATCTCAGATAAGTTCTATAAGGCTGGGGTCACACGGGGATTACTGCAATCCCCTCGCATGACACTCGGCTCACGCTGGCAGTACAGCAGAAGCCGAGTGTCATGCGAGTGTCCCTGCGACTGAGGTCCGACTGTGCGAGCGGACCTCAGCTTCGGGGGGGCGGGCCGGCACTGAGGAAGGGAGGACCAGGACTGCGGAGGTGAGAGACGGATTTCTCTCCTTCTCTGCTCCGTAGCCGGCTATTGCGATTCTCACTCTGCACTCATGGTACACCAGTGTATCGCGAGTGCAGTGCGATTTTTCTCTCACCCCATACACTTGAATGGGTGCAAGAGAAAGAGTCACATTACAATCACAGCATGCTGCGATTGTTTTCTCGGTCCGATTAGGGCTGAGAAAATAATTGCTCATGGTTGCCGGCACATAGGCTAATATTGGTCCGAGTGAAATGCGATGATTTATCGCACTCCACTCGCACCATTTTTCTCTCCGTGTGTCTTAGGCCTTAGCCTCAAAATAAGCCTGTCCTTTAAAGGTTAAAGCAGTAATGCTTCCTTGTACAGTGGTGCTTTATGGTTGCACACAGAGAGCCTTTGTTTCTGTACGGTGCAACTTCTTCTGCCATATGGGTTTTGTGCACATGGCTTTGTCATGTGCATGAGGCTTTATTTTTTTAGGCAAATATTGGGATATGCAAAACATTTCAGGGTTTTGGGTGAGAAATGTAGATAAATTATTACTTTGAAAAAAAAGTATGTTTCTGCTGGAAACTGAGAGACTGAACAGCATTTTAATCTGATGCCCAATCTGCCAAGACTATGTTTAAATTTGAGCTGGAAAAACACAGGTGGCCGTAAAGGGTTGTGTAGAGAATGATATCTGAATATTATGTCTACTCCGTTTATAAAATCAGATTACTAAGTCAGCTATGGTTGTTGTAAGCCTATATATATATATATATATATATATATATATGTAACATACAAGATGCCACAACATATTGTAATATGGCCCAGCAATGTTGCAATATCAGTGTGAAGTTGTCTCTTCAATTAAAAAAAAAGAGAAAACTCGCAAGTGACAAATATTTTTAATATTGCCATCTATGAGAATACATTATAACTATAAACTAAAATTAAAAATTAGTGTATGTTACTAGAATTGTTGCCTTTTTAGTGTTTACCTAATTTATATTGCAAGCTATGTGATTCATATATAACAGAATAAAAACAATGTGTACAATCACTAAATAAATAGTATTAATAAATGTAAAAAAACATAATGCACGTAGGTGATATGTTTTTTTATGAAAAGAATTATAAAAGCCATCCCACCATGACAAGGTGTAGCCAATTAGGATGGTCCCTAATTTAACGCATAATGGCATCCACAAAACCAGAGGTCCATCGCTGTTCGTCCGCGCTTCCCTCAGTGTTATGGATGGCCCTACCAGGTCAGCACTCCCTAGCCTGGTGCAAGCTGCAGCCACTAGCAATAGTTGCCAATCTCCTGTCTTATCCCGGCTAGAAAGTTTGGGGTCCCGCAGCTGCTTGTCCTTGCATTCCTCCACAGGGTGGATGGCCACGTCAGGTGAGCACTCCAGAGGTTGCTGAAGACTGACCACCAGCAGTGAGTGCCGATCAGCTGTTGTGCAAAGATCAAAGGATTTTGTACACGCCAACCACACTATGACGCAGTGAGCTCTGAAGACTTCATGATTCCGTTCTGCAGAAACAGTTGAGATCGCCGCAGCTCCAGCCCCATGCTCCAAGAAGAATACAAAACAGAAAACCAAAAAAAGAAAAATATGTGATTGCAGGGTACAGGCTGTCCCCAACCCAATGCTGAACACCACTGCACAGCCCAGTACAGTGGTGTTCAGCTTCGGGTTGGGAATAGCATGCACCCTGTAATTGCACATTTTTCCTTTTTGATTTTCCATACAAAAAAAAGTTACATTTCTGACCACAATCTGGTTGATTGGGTTATACAATGTGCACTGGTTAAATGTAAAACATGGTTATCAGTACAGTCATAGCTATAAGCTAATTTGATCCTAAAGGAGGTGTCACACACAGCGACAACGACAACGACGTTGCTGCTACGTCACCATTTTCTGTGACGTTGCAGCGACGTCCCGTTGCTGTCGCTGTGTGTGACATCCAGCAACGAGCTGGCCCCTGCTGTGAGGTCGCTGCTCGTTGCTGAATGTCCAGCTTCATTTTTTGGTCGTCGCTCTCCCACTGTGACGCACAGATCGCTGTGTGTGACAGCGAGAGAGCGACGAAATGAAGCGAGCAGGGAGCAGGAGCCGGCATCTGGCAGCTGCGGTAAGCTGTAACCAAGGTAAACATCGGGTGGTTACCCGATATTCACCTTCGTTACCATCCTCTGCCGCTCTCACGCTGCCAGCGCCGGCTCCTGCTCTCTGCACATGTAGCTGCAGTACACATCGTGTAATTTACCCGATGTGTACTGTAGCTAGGAGAGCAGGGAGCCAGCGCTCAGTGTGCGCGGCTCCCTGCTCTCTGCACATGTTGCAGCACAGCGATGCATGTCGTTATGATCACTGCTTCGGCTGCTGTGTTTGACAGCTAAGCAGCGATCATAATAGTGACTTACAAGGTCGCTGCTACGTCACAGAAAATGGTGACGTAACAGCGACGTCATTGTCGCTGTCGTTTAGTGTGACCCCAGCTTAAGTCTTCCATATATAAAGGGATATCCTTCTATGTTTTTGTTAGAGCATTTATCTCACAATAAGATAATCACAGTCAAATGATCCCTTATAATTTGAAAGGCAATATGGAACCACCACTTGAAAAATGAAGAAAACAGTGTTCATTTCGTTCAGGGGATTGACTATGTTATACTTGAGGTCCTGCACAGCAATAAATGTTTTTCATTTTCCCTCAAAACTTACTGATAGATTAAAGTATTAAATGAGAGACCCTCTTCTATTAACACAATTATAAAGTGCAAATATTGCTGACATATTGTGATAGCTGGTGCACGTTTGCTGCCATGTTGAGTGAATAGATACTAAAAATGCATTTATGAAACAAATAACTTCTTCCATAAATACAGTGGTGTGAAAAAGTTACTAATTTTTTATTCATTTGGATGTTTGTCATATTTAAATATTTCAGATCACTAAAAAAAATTTAAATATTAGACAAACATAACACAAGTAAACACAAAATACAGTTTATAAATTAAAGTTTTTATTATTAAGGAAAAAGAAATCCAAACTTTCAGGGCCCTGTGTGAAAAAGTGATAGCTACCCCTCCTTAAAACATAAATTAACTGTGGTTTATCACATCTTTGGAAATCGGAGTTCAATTTCCCTAGCCACACCCAGGCCTGATTACTGCCACACTTGTTCTCAATAAAGAAATCACTTAAATGAGACCTGCCTGACAAAGTGAAGTAGACGAAAAGTTCCTCAAAAGTTAGACATCATGCCGTGATCCAAAGAAATTGAGGAACAAATGAGAGACAAAGAAATTATGATCTATCAATCTCTAAAAGCTTATAAATAAAGATGAGCAAACCTGTGGAGATTTGGTTTTCTGGCAGCAAACTGAACCTCTACATGACCGAACCTTGCATGAGGAGGTTCGGAAACACTGATTGACAGTTTGAGTCTCTGCCCACATACAGCCAGGCATAAGCAGATCACTTCAGGGGAGGGTGGGCTGGCATTTTCAAATTTGTAGAGGGGATGCACAGTACATGTGATCCTGTTGTTGTTACCCCCAGTGCAAGCCATTAAAACACTGCAAGCTGCTCGCTCAGTGCTGAACATCAAATGTACCTGAGCACAGCATTGCTTACGCATGTTAAGTTTGCATATAAAACATTCGAACTTCAAACCCGAGCACTGTGTTTTTATGTTGGTGTTCGGTTCGAACATTGAACCTCAGGTTCGCTCATCTCCAGTTATAAAGCCATCGCTAAAGCTGTGAGACTCCAGCGTATCACATTAAGAGCCATTATCCACAAAGGATGAAAATATGGAGTAGTGCTGAACCTTCCCAGGAGTGGCCAGCCGACCAAAATAACCCCAAGAGCATGACAACTCATCAAAGAGATTACAAAAGACCCTACAACAACATCTAAAGAACTGGAGGCCTCATTTGCCTCAGGTAAGGTTAGTGTTCATGACCCCACCATAAGAAAGACTGGGCAAAAATGTTCTACATGGCAGAGTTCCAAGACATAAACCACTGTTAAGCAAAAAGATCATAAAGGCTAATCCCAATTTTGTCAGAAAACATTTGATGATCTCCAAGTCTTTTGGGAAAATACTGTGTGGATTGATGAGACAAAAGTTGAACTTTTTGGAAGGTGTATGTTCCATGACCTTAAAAAGGCAGTTCATGCTTGGAAACCTTCCACTGAGGCTGAATTACAACAATTATGCAAAGATGAGTTGGCCAAAATTCCTAAAGAGTATTGAAAAAGACTCATTGTCAGTTATTGCAAATGCTTAATTGCAGTTTGCTTTTAAGGGTGGCCCAATCAGTTATTAGGTTTAGGGTGCAATCACTTTTTCACACAGGGCCCTGTAGGCTTTGATTTATTTTTCCCTTAGTAATGTAGACCTTTATTTATAAACTGCATTTTGTGTTCACTTGTGTTATCTTTGTCTAATATTTAAATTTGTTTGGTGATCTGAAACATTTAGGTGTGACAAACATGCAAAAGAATAAGAAATCAAGAAGGGGCAAACACTTTTCACACCAGTGTATATGCACTATATACACTACAGTGGTGGGAAATATACAAATTACAAATTCAGGAGCTTTATATCCCCATTTAAATCTATAGGCAATAACATGAAGGTTGTCTCCCCTTTGAAGTTGGAACAGGTTACACTCTTTCAGGAAGCCTTTTTACAATTTTGTGGAGTTTGTCTGTGAGAATATTTACAGATTAACACTCATCAGACACTGATGTTAGACAAGAGGGCTTGGCTCTATATCTTTACATTCTAGCTCATCCCAAAATTGTTTGATGGAGTTGAGACTAGGGCTGTGTGCAGGTCAGTCGATTTTTTTCTATGCCAAACCCACCTAACCAAGCCTTTATAGAACTTGTTTTATACACTGGGATTCATTAATGCTGGAACAGAAAAAACTTCACAGATATGTTCCCACAGATTTGAAAGCATTCAATGCATGAAAAGGGTTTTGTATAACCCTTCTAACACTCTCATACTTCTACACTTCTACAATCTATTCTAAACTCTGCCGTCCGCCTAATCCACCTCTCCCATTGCTATTCCCTGTCCTCTCCACTCTGCCTATCCCTTCACTGGTGTCCCATTGCCCAAAGACTCCAGTTCACAACTGTAGCCATGACCAACAAAGCCCTCTGCAACCTGTCTCCTCAATATATCTGTGACCTAGTCTCCCGGTACCTACCTGCACGCAACCTCCGATCCTCAGAAGATATCCTTCTCTTCTCCCCTCTTATCTTCTCTTCCCACAACTGCATACAAGATTTCTCCTGTACATCTCCTATACTCTTGAGCTTCCTGCCCCAACACATTAAACGCTCACCTACAATGGAAACCTTGAGAAGGAACCTGAAGACTCACCTCTTCCGACAAGACAACAACCTGCAGTACCCCTCAGTCCACTTTAGTGCTTGACATCTAGCTCTACCCTCACCTACTGTATCCTCAACCATCCCCTTTAGACTGTGAGCCCTAGTGGGAAGGATCCTCTCTAATAATAAATAATAATAATATTATACTATAGCATTACATTTTCCTTTCATTGGAAGAAAGGCCAAGCCCTAAAAACAAGCCCATGGCATTATTCCAGCTACTCCAAACTCTACAGTTCAGGCAACTCAGTCAGGTAGATCATTTTCTTCTGAAAGCTACGTTTATTCTGCTGAGTTGCTGTGGTTTCTAAATATTTCTACTTTGGAATAATACCACTTATCGTTGATTGTAAAATATTTATAAGGGAACAAATTTCACTAACTGATTTGTTACAACAATGTCCTGTTACTACAAGACCACACTCAAATTCAGAGACATTTCTAGACTCTGAAATGATTCATTCATATACAAATGTTTGTAAAGGCAAATTGCATGACTAGGAGTTTGATTAAATACATCCATACAAATAGGACTGAATTGAAAACCTGAATTCAGTGACTAAAAGGCATGTCCCAATACTTGGTGGGCTATTGCTTAGAATAAATGTGATATATAGACAGCAATGTTTCAGCTCTACTGCAGAGCCATTTTCTAGATTACATACTATCATAACAGTGAGTACACACCTCACAGGATTCTGAATGTCAGCATACCTTTTGTTCAGAGATTGGAGGTTTTATTTCAGGAATATGTGTAAGTCGTGTACAGGGTGGGCTCCCCAGTATACAGCAAAACCACATACTGTAACGTCCGGGTGGTGGAACCTCTGGACCGTACACCGGTTTCCCTTGAGGAGGCAGCCAGGCAGGTCACCCCGCCAGAGGGTCTGGGTGCACGGCAGCCGAAGCACTATTGGTAGTCGGACAGTCCGTATGGGAGCAGGAAAGGTGGATGGAGTTCTGGACGGTGGTCCGGGTGACGAGGCTCAGAGTCCGGGGCCAGGTGGTAAGGTCCGGCGGGATCCGGGACTTGCTGAGCGATGGGATGGGTCACCAAACGGAGCCAGGGACTGGAGACTGGCGGAGCTGTAGAGATGGTGGAACATCCGCCGAAGTCACCGTCAGGGTATAGGGATGAGCGTGGTTCGGAGCGGCTGGCGTGGCAGGACAGGCTCTACGAGACAGGACAGGGTTAATGCAGGCAAGGTACAAGGCAAAGCAATAGGGGACCTGAACACTAGCTTACTAAACACGTAGAACAGGCCCCGCCCACCAGGAAAGAGAAACCTTATATACCCTGTACCTTTCTATGCAATATCCTGTTTCTGGGTGCTGGCCCTTTAAGAATGGGTCAATGACCGCGCGCGCGCCCTAATGCGCATGCGCGAGGCCCGTGTGCCAGAAGCCAGTCCAGGAAGCGGTGAGGAGGAGGCAGGAGCGCCCGGCTGGGAGTCCCACCTCGCAGAGGAGCGCCGGGAGCGGGGAGCTGGACGCGTGGAGGCTGCAGGCGGGGACGAGGAGACCGGGACTGGAGTGGTGAGCAGGGGACGCCGCTGGGGAGCGGGAAGCGGGCCACGAGGACCGGAGAACGGGACAAGAGGACCGGGAAGCGTGACAGTACCCCCTTCCTTACACCCCCCCCCGCAAGCGGGACAGGAAGGCACGAATCAGAGGAGTGCCAACATTCTCCCGGGGTTCCCAGGACCTATCCTCGGGACCATAACCCGCCCAGTCCACCAGGAAGTATTGCCGACCACGTACGGTCTTCATGGCCACGATATCCCTTACCGCATAGATGTCATCGTCAGCGATGGGAGGAGGAGCAGTACCGACCTCAGCGGAGAAGGGACCAAGGACAACAGGCTTGAGCAAGGAGACATGGAAAGAGTTGGGTATCCGCATCGTGGCCGGGAGCTGCAGCTTGTAGGAGACAGCATTAATCTTGCTGACGACTTTAAACGGCCCGATGTAACGAGGACCCAACTTGTACGATGGCAACTTCAATCGGACATACTTGGATGCAAGCCAGACCAGATCACCAGGGGAGAAACACGGGGGATCCAAGCGCCTTTTGTCCGCATGTCTCTTCATCCGCGAAGAAGCCCGCTCAAGGGAGATCTTGACAGAGCTCCATATGGCTGAGAAGTCCTGGACCAGAGCATCTGCTGCGGGGACATCGGAAGCCGAGGATACTGGCAATGGAACAGAAGGCTGAAGTCCGTACACGACTCGGAATGGAGAGCTGGAGGTGGACTCGCTGATGTGATGGTTGTGGGAGAACTCAGCCCAAGGAAGAAGTGTGGACCAGTCATCGTGATGGGCATTAACGTAGTGACGCAGGAAGGAGGTCAGGATTTGATTGACCCGCTCCACTTGCCCATTCGACTGAGGATGGTAGGCCGAAGAAAAGTCCAGAGATACTCCCAGATGTTTGCAGAGGGCCCTCCAGAAGCGGGAGGTAAACTGAGTTCCTCTGTCGGACACAATGTGTGCGGGAAAGCCATGCAATCGGAATATGTGCTGTATGAAGGAGTCAGCTAGCTCCTGGGCAGAGGGCAGCCCGGCCATGGGAATGAAGTGAGCCATTTTGGAGAAACGGTCCACCACAACCCATATGACTGTGTGTCCGGAGGATAAGGGTAAGTCCGTAATGAAGTCCATTGCGATATGTTGCCACGGAACAGACAGAATGGGCAGAGGCAGAAGACGTCCATATGGTAGGTGCTTGGGTGTCTTGTTCCGGGCACAGGACGGACAGGCCGAGACGAAGGTTGAGACGTCTTTACGGAGTGATGGCCACCAGTAGTGATGGACAATCGTGCTCCAAGTCTTCTTCTGGCCAGCATGGCCGGCGATCTTCGAGGCATGGCCCCAGTGCAGGACTCTCTGTCTATCAGTGTCTGGGACATAGGTTTTCCCAGGGGGTATCTGAGTTACAGTGACAGGATTCACCGGCATGATGTTGCTGGGGTTGATGATGGGCTGGAACGTCTCCTCCTCCAACTCCACGGGCACTAAGGATCTGGACAAGGCGTCTGCCTGCACGTTTTTGTCCGCAGGCCGAAAATGGAGTTGGAAATCAAATCGGGCAAAAAACAAGGACCAGCGGGCTTGTCGTGGGTTCAGTCTTTGGGCTGATCGCAGGTACTCCAGATTCTTGTGGTCCGTGTATATGATTACAGGGTATACTGCTCCCTCCAAGAGGTAGCGCCATTCCTCCAAGGCAAGCTTCACGGCCAGTAGCTCCCGATCCCCGATGGTTTAGTTGCGTTCGGGTGCCGAAAAGCTCTTGGAGAAGAATCCACAAGTGACCATCTTGCCGGAGGGGGAGTTCTGCATCAACACTGCTCCGGCTCCTGAGGAGGAGGCATCCACCTCCAAGGTGAACTGTCGGTTCAATTCAGGGCGATGGAGAACCGGGGAGGAAGCAAACGCCTGTTTCAAGGAGCAGAACGCGGCATCGGCCGCCGGGGGCCAGTCCTTAGGATTAGCTCCTTTCTTAGTCAAGGCAGAGAGAGGCGCAGTCAAGGCAGAGAAATGCGGGATGAATTGCCGATAATAGTTCGCAAAGCCGAGAAAGCGCTGGATAGCCTTCAGTCCGGAAGGAGGAGGCCAGTTGATGATGGCAGACACCTTCTCTGGGTCCATCTGCAGGCCAGTGTCCGAGATTACATAACCCAGGAAGGGAAGAGATGCCTTTTCAAAGAGGCATTTCTCGTACTTGGCGTACAGACGATTCTCTCTAAGCCTCTGGAGAACTAGCTGCACGTTCTCTCTGTGGGTCTGTAGGTCCAGAGAGAAGACCAGGATGTCGTCCAGATATACCACGACACAGACATAGAGGAGATCTCTGAACACGTCGTTCACCAGTTCTTGCAACGTGGAGAAGACTGTGGAAAAACAAGCGCACATAGGGTTTTACCCCAATATGTAAGGGGTGGGGAGGGGGGAGTCAAGGTACTCACCAAATGTAGTTGTGAAAGCCACAACTACTATGAAAGCATGTATTTGCGGATCCCAGGCAGCAGCCACCAGCAGACAGCAGATCACAGAGAGTAAAGGAAGAAGGTGTTCACTTGCTGCGCCAAAGAGATCACTCCAGCAGATGTTCAGATTAATGTCACTTTATTAATCATATGGGTCAACGCGTTTCCGGAGCCTCTGCTCCCTTCATCAGGACCATCAAGAACAAGAAACATCAAAACTGTCCCAATCGGACACAGACCTGCATTATATAGTGTCTATGACGTCATTAAAACAAAAAAACCGGCGGGAAGCACAGCCACGTTGTCAAAACGTGATGTACTACAGCCAGCCAACTCAATTAAAAAAGAAATAACATGTGTCACCCATCAAAAACCAGGACCAATGTGATGACACCACCACCATCCGAAACAATTGAATTTGAAAAAAAAAAATCAATAAATATACATAAATATATATAGAAGGAGAATCCACAAAATATAATAGTGAACACACAATTCACTAAGTGTGCAATCTGGAGTGTAGTGCACACACACCGTATACATCTCAGTTATGGTGTATTCAAACTCAAAGAGTAGAGAGGTGCACGAACTAAGAAAGCCCTCGGTCAGCACATCACATTAAAGCAGGGATATACGACCGAGCACATGCTGCCACCCGAGCATGTGCAATCCTCCCGTAGAAAAAAGTGTGTCTCCCGTAACAGTGAATTTGTGAATGGATCTGCAGAGCACAAAGCCCGCTACAGATCAATAACCCGGGCAGGGTTCAAAGAGAGTTCAGAGCGGGAGAAAAAATGAAAGGACGCATGCGTCAGTGATATGAAGCAAGAACCAGGGTTTAATGGAGGGCAAGAGCGTGGGAAAAAAACTCCAAGCGCATGCGTGGGAGTGAGAATAAAGAGAACCTTTTAGTCCATCAAGGAAGGACTAAACGCCCATTAATCAAGTGAAAAGGGGTATACGAGGAGGCTTAGAAGGATGGTGTATATCTCCGTTTGAGTTAATAAAGTGAGAAAGGAAAAAAGCGGTGAATCCCCGGAGGAGAACATAGCTCCTGTATAGTGGTGTTAAATCATAGAATAAAAAATAGAATAACCCAACCATCACCAATACAAGAAAAAAACCCTTTGGAATCAAAATAAAACTATATAAATATATGTACATCTATACAGATTTACGGGGGCTCATGAATCTTTGGAACAACCTTAAAGATATCTCGACAATCAAAATGATATGCTAATATCAAAACCACATATAGAAATTTTTTTTTACATATACACATCGAATAATATATTACATCCAATACAAATAAAAACATATATAAAAAATCCATGATAAAACCAGGTCCATGTGATGGTATGATCTCGTAATAAGAAACGCATAATTATGATATTAAAATCAACAAAGAAGTGATATCATATATAATATGATCTGGTAATAAGAGACACATAAATATGATATTAAAATAAACAAAGAAGTGACATCATATAATAACCCTAAAAATTTTTTTTAAAAATAATAATATTAAAAAATATATATATATTAAAAATATATATATAAAAAATATATAAATCTGACAATAAAATGACTAAAATGGATAACTGATCCCTCTGGTAAAAATTAATGGAATAAGTCAGTAATCTCATTTAGACCCTGGGGCTTTAGTGTATTTAACTTATATATCCAATATGTTTCTTTTTTATTAAGGGTATCCATCCTGTTGGGAACAAACGGGGGTATTTGTTCTATTGGGGTCACTTTTAATTTAAACTTCTTCTCATGATATATCGTGGTGTGCCTAGACAGTCCATGCAGTAGGAATCCCACCTTGACATTATGCCTATGGGAATTGATTCTTTTATGTAGGGCTTGAATAGTCCTCCCTACATACCGTTTGCCGCAGTCACATTCAATTAGATAAATTACATGATCAGATTGACACGTAAGGTGTCCCTGTATTAAAAATTCCTCACTATCAGGGAGAGAGCCAAAACTGACCCTACCATGTTGAATGGACCTGCAACAGAGACAATTCTTAGTGAAACACTTAAAAGCTCCCATGGGTTTGTCCGTCCCCATGGTACAAGGTGGGTTCCTCAGCCTACTCGGGGCTAGATGATTTTTCAAGTTGGTTGCTCTACGAAAGGTGACACCAGGAAGAGCAGGTAACACCCCTTTTAAATAGGGGTCATTTTGTAATATGGACCAGTGCTTCCTTAAAACCCCTTTGATGGCCTCACCATCACAACTAAAGGTGGTCAAAAAATTGGAGGAGAAATTCTCCTTCTGCATGCCTTTCTGCAGCCCCCTGTCCCTTGTATCTAGTGCATCGTATTGCGTCTGACCCCTATTGTCATGGTACGCTTTCTTTATGACCTTCAGGGGATAATTCTTATCAATAAACCTATCTTTCAGGATTTTAGCCTGATCTTTGAAGTCTTCATCTCGCGTGCAATTTCTCCTGATTCTATGGTACTGGTTCTTGGGGACATTAAGTAGCCATTTATCATAATGGCCACTGTTAAAATTGATATAACTGTTGCTATCCACTTTCTTGAAGAAAGTCTTAGTAATAATTGAATTGTTATCATGCGAGATAGTAAGGTCAAGGAAATTGATAGACGTATGATCTATAGTAGGTGAGAATTTCAAACCCCATGTGTTATTCTCAATATCCTCCAAAAACAATGAGCAATTATTTTCGGTATTATCCCAAATAATGAATAGGTCATCAATATATCTTCTATAGACCACTACGTGCCTGAAAAATACAGATGAGTAAATATATTGAAGCTCAAACAGTCCCATCACTAGATTCGCAAAGGTGGGTGCTGCCCTAGAACCCATTGCAATGCCACAGCATTGATGGTACAGCGTATCTTGGAAACTAAAGAAATTATTTTCCGAAATAAATCTCATACTGTCAAGGAGGAATTCCTTTTGTGCAACTGGTAGGCGGTCATCAACCTCCAAGAATTGCTTGAAACACTCAAGACCAAGATCATGTGCAATATTGGTATATAGGGATGCAATATCCAGAGTCAGAAATAAAAACGACTCCTTCCAAGTGATGTCCTTTAAAATCCCTATGAAGTGGGGTGAGTCCCTAAGAAAACTCCTTAAATTATTAACATGTGCCCTCATAATGCAGTCCACATAGGCTGCCAAGTTCTCGGTAAGTGACCCGATCCCAGATATAATAGGTCTCCCGGGGGGATTGCTCAGGCATTTGTGAATTTTCGGGAGATGGTAATAAAATGGTAAAACTGGATTCTTAATATCTAGAAATTTGTATTCGTCTTGGTTCAGAATCCCCGAGTCTGAGGCCTTTTTTATAAGTACCCGATATTTTGAAATAGACTCTTGATATGTGGATACCCCCACTATCTCGTAATGGTTCTTATT
This sequence comes from Anomaloglossus baeobatrachus, assembly GCF_048569485.1. Classification (NCBI taxonomy): domain Eukaryota; kingdom Metazoa; phylum Chordata; class Amphibia; order Anura; family Aromobatidae; genus Anomaloglossus; species Anomaloglossus baeobatrachus. The sequence goes on along the minus strand of NC_134355.1, from coordinate 302,301,321 downwards.
GGACAGCATCCTCAATGCTTCCTGGATATAACTACTTTTGTCCTGTAGAACAATACCCCCCCCCTTGTCTGCATTACGGATCACTAAATTTGTGTTGTTTTTCAAGGAAAACAGTGCCGTTTTCTCTTCCCTAGATAGATTTGACCTCATGGGTAGCTTGTTTTTATGTAATCTCTTAAAATCTTCCAAGACCAAGTCCTTAAAAGTCTTGATGTGGTGCCCTATATTATGTAGGGGATAAAAATTCGATTTGACCCTATAGTCAGTGTGAAGAAAAATATCACTGCTATCACCTTTGTTGTTGGAAATAGGTCTATTCATTTGAAAGTGCCTAGTCAGTGTGAGCTTTCTGATGAATTTCTGGAAATCCACAAAAAGCTCAAAGTCATTAGAAGACTTAGTGGGGCAGAAAGAAAGACCTTTTTTGAGGACGTTAATCTCATTTTTAGACAGGGTATGGCTAGAGAGGTTGAAAATACCGAAATTGTCAATTTTACTCATGTGAATTTTTTCTCTTTTTTGCTTGAGCCTAAGTCCTGCTCTAGTCCCTCTGCAGTGTTTTTTCTTTTTGCTCCTCTGGGAGTCAGGAATTTCGTGATAGGTATCTGTGAACCCCTGGCAAGGGGTAAAAAAGGCACGCAAACATCATTCTTATGAGTATTATCAATGGTGATTACACCATCAGTAGAGGCATTTGGCTCAGATAAAGGTGTCTCAAAGCAGGGATCACAATCAGTCATTTCAGATGAAGTAGGTAGAGGTAGAAAATCATCGTGCACTGATATATCTAATAGGTCTATAAAGTCGTTATCCGGGGGATCCCCTTTCTGTACAGGGGTAACAATTGTATCCAAACAAGAAAGAGATTCCCTGTTTTTCCGGATTCTCTCAATCTGTAGTCTCAGAGACTCGACCTGTTGCCTTGTATCCTCAAAATCAATGGATACTCTGGAGGGAGGGGGGGCCGCAGAGGCAGCTGTAGCATGATCTCCCTTAATGGAAGCACCATCAACAGCAGACTCCGCAAAAACCTCCTCCATGTCTCCAACTGATACAGGGAATCTCTTTCTTGTTTGGATACAATTGTTACCCCTGTACAGAAAGGGGATCCCCCGGATAACGACTTTATAGACCTATTAGATATATCAGTGCACGATGATTTTCTACCTCTACCTACTTCATCTGAAATGACTGATTGTGATCCCTGCTTTGAGACACCTTTATCTGAGCCAAATGCCTCTACTGATGGTGTAATCACCATTGATAATACTCATAAGAATGATGTTTGCGTGCCTTTTTTACCCCTTGCCAGGGGTTCACAGATACCTATCACGAAATTCCTGACTCCCAGAGGAGCAAAAAGAAAAAACACTGCAGAGGGACTAGAGCAGGACTTAGGCTCAAGCAAAAAAGAGAAAAAATTCACATGAGTAAAATTGACAATTTCGGTATTTTCAACCTCTCTAGCCATACCCTGTCTAAAAATGAGATTAACGTCCTCAAAAAAGGTCTTTCTTTCTGCCCCACTAAGTCTTCTAATGACTTTGAGCTTTTTGTGGATTTCCAGAAATTCATCAGAAAGCTCACACTGACTAGGCACTTTCAAATGAATAGACCTATTTCCAACAACAAAGGTGATAGCAGTGATATTTTTCTTCACACTGACTATAGGGTCAAATCGAATTTTTATCCCCTACATAATATAGGGCACCACATCAAGACTTTTAAGGACTTGGTCTTGGAAGATTTTAAGAGATTACATAAAAACAAGCTACCCATGAGGTCAAATCTATCTAGGGAAGAGAAAACGGCACTGTTTTCCTTGAAAAACAACACAAATTTAGTGATCCGTAATGCAGACAAGGGGGGGGGTATTGTTCTACAGGACAAAAGTAGTTATATCCAGGAAGCATTGAGGATGCTGTCCAATAAGAACCATTACGAGATAGTGGGGGTATCCACATATCAAGAGTCTATTTCAAAATATCGGGTACTTATAAAAAAGGCCTCAGACTCGGGGATTCTGAACCAAGACGAATACAAATTTCTAGATATTAAGAATCCAGTTTTACCATTTTATTACCATCTCCCGAAAATTCACAAATGCCTGAGCAATCCCCCCGGGAGACCTATTATATCTGGGATCGGGTCACTTACCGAGAACTTGGCAGCCTATGTGGACTGCATTATGAGGGCACATGTTAATAATTTAAGGAGTTTTCTTAGGGACTCACCCCACCTCATAGGGATTTTAAAGGACATCACTTGGAAGGAGTCGTTTTTATTTCTGACTCTGGATATTGCATCCCTATATACCAATATTGCACATGATCTTGGTCTTGAGTGTTTCAAGCAATTCTTGGAGGTTGATGACCGCCTACCAGTTGCACAAAAGGAATTCCTCCTTGACAGTATGAGATTTATTTCGGAAAATAATTTCTTTAGTTTTCAAGATACGCTGTACCATCAATGCTGTGGCGTTGCAATGGGTTCTAGGGCAGCACCCACCTTTGCGAATCTAGTGATGGGACTGTTTGAGCTTCAATATATTTACTCATCTGTATTTTTCAGGCACGTAGTGGTCTATAGAAGATATATTGATGACCTATTCATTATTTGGGATAATACCGAAAATAATTGCTCATTGTTTTTGGAGGATATTGAGAATAACACATGGGGTTTGAAATTCTCACCTACTATAGATCATACGTCTATCAATTTCCTTGACCTTACTATCTCGCATGATAACAATTCAATTATTACTAAGACTTTCTTCAAGAAAGTGGATAGCAACAGTTATATCAATTTTAACAGTGGCCATTATGATAAATGGCTACTTAATGTCCCCAAGAACCAGTACAATAGAATCAGGAGAAATTGCACGCGAGATGAAGACTTCAAAGATCAGGCTAAAATCCTGAAAGATAGGTTTATTGATAAGAATTATCCCCTGAAGGTCATAAAGAAAGCGTACCATGACAATAGGGGTCAGACGCAATACGATGCACTAGATACAAGGGACAGGGGGCTGCAGAAAGGCATGCAGAAGGAGAATTTCTCCTCCAATTTTTTGACCACCTTTAGTTGTGATGGTGAGGCCATCAAAGGGGTTTTAAGGAAGCACTGGTCCATATTACAAAATGACCCCTATTTAAAAGGGGTGTTACCTGCTCTTCCTGGTGTCACCTTTCGTAGAGCAACCAACTTGAAAAATCATCTAGCCCCGAGTAGGCTGAGGAACCCACCTTGTACCATGGGGACGGACAAACCCATGGGAGCTTTTAAGTGTTTCACTAAGAATTGTCTCTGTTGCAGGTCCATTCAACATGGTAGGGTCAGTTTTGGCTCTCTCCCTGATAGTGAGGAATTTTTAATACAGGGACACCTTACGTGTCAATCTGATCATGTAATTTATCTAATTGAATGTGACTGCGGCAAACGGTATGTAGGGAGGACTATTCAAGCCCTACATAAAAGAATCAATTCCCATAGGCATAATGTCAAGGTGGGATTCCTACTGCATGGACTGTCTAGGCACACCACGATATATCATGAGAAGAAGTTTAAATTAAAAGTGACCCCAATAGAACAAATACCCCCGTTTGTTCCCAACAGGATGGATACCCTTAATAAAAAAGAAACATATTGGATATATAAGTTAAATACACTAAAGCCCCAGGGTCTAAATGAGATTACTGACTTATTCCATTAATTTTTACCAGAGGGATCAGTTATCCATTTTAGTCATTTTATTGTCAGATTTATATATTTTTTATATATATATTTTTAATATATATATATTTTTTAATATTATTATTTTTTAAAAAAAATTTTTAGGGTTATTATATGATGTCACTTCTTTGTTTATTTTAATATCATATTTATGTGTCTCTTATTACGAGATCATATTATATATGATATCACTTCTTTGTTGATTTTAATATCATAATTATGCGTTTCTTATTACGAGATCATACCATCACATGGACCTGGTTTTATCATGGATTTTTTATATATGTTTTTATTTGTATTGGATGTAATATATTATTCGATGTGTATATGTAAAAAAATTTTTCTATATGTGGTTTTGATATTAGCATATCATTTTGATTGTCGAGATATCTTTAAGGTTGTTCCAAAGATTCATGAGCCCCCGTAAATCTGTATAGATGTACATATATTTATATAGTTTTATTTTGATTCCAAAGGGTTTTTTTCTTGTATTGGTGATGGTTGGGTTATTCTATTTTTTATTCTATGATTTAACACCACTATACAGGAGCTATGTTCTCCTCCGGGGATTCACCGCTTTTTTCCTTTCTCACTTTATTAACTCAAACGGAGATATACACCATCCTTCTAAGCCTCCTCGTATACCCCTTTTCACTTGATTAATGGGCGTTTAGTCCTTCCTTGATGGACTAAAAGGTTCTCTTTATTCTCACTCCCACGCATGCGCTTGGAGTTTTTTTCCCACGCTCTTGCCCTCCATTAAACCCTGGTTCTTGCTTCATATCACTGACGCATGCGTCCTTTCATTTTTTCTCACACTCTGAACTCTCTTTGAACCCTGCCCGGGTTATTGATCTGTAGCGGGCTTTGTGCTCTGCAGATCCATTCACAAATTCACTGTTACGGGAGACACACTTTTTTCTACGGGAGGATTGCACATGCTCGGGTGGCAGCATGTGCTCGGTCGTATATCCCTGCTTTAATGTGATGTGCTGACCGAGGGCTTTCTTAGTTCGTGCACCTCTCTACACTTTGAGTTTGAATACACCATAACTGAGATGTATACGGTGTGTGTGCACTACACTCCAGATTGCACACTTAGTGAATTGTGTGTTCACTATTATATTTTGTGGATTCTCCTTCTATATATATTTATGTATATTTATTGATTTTTTTTTTCAAATTCAATTGTTTCGGATGGTGGTGGTGTCATCACATTGGTCCTGGTTTTTGATGGGTGACACATGTTATTTCTTTTTTAATTGAGTTGGCTGGCTGTAGTACGTCACGTTTTGACAACGTGGCTGTGCTTCCCGCCGGTTTTTTTGTTTTAATGACGTCATAGACACTATATAATGCAGGTCTGTGTCCGATTGGGACAGTTTTGATGTTTCTTGTTCTTGATGGTCCTGATGAAGGGAGCAGAGGCTCCGGAAACGCGTTGACCCATATGATTAATAAAGTGACATTAATCTGAACATCTGCTGGAGTGATCTCTTTGGCGCAGCAAGTGAACACCTTCTTCCTTTACTCTCTGTGTTCACCAGTTCTTGGAAGACTGCCGGAGCATTACACAGACCAAAGGGCATGACACACAATACTCGTAGTGCCCATCTCGAGTGTTGAAGGCGGTTTTCCATTCGTCTCCAGAGCGAATGCGAACCAGGTTATAAGCCCCACGAAGGTCCAACTTGGTGAATACACGGGCTCCTCAGAGCCGATCGAATAGTTCGGGGATAAGCGGCAGAGGGTATTTGTTCTTTACGGTGATCTGGTTTAAATCCCGGTAGTCGATGCAAGGGCGCAGATCACCTTCCTTTTTCTTGACGAAGAAAAACCCTGCTCCGGCAGGGGATGAGGACCTCCGAATGAACCCCTTTGCCAGGCTCTCGGTAATATAGGCAGACATAGCTCGTGTCTCCGCAGGGGACAAGGGATATATTCTTCCTCTAGGAGGCGTGGTTCCTGGCAGTAGATCGATGGCGCAGTCGTATGGACGATGAGGCGGTAGAACCTCTGACTCCTTTTTATCAAAAACGTCCGAGAAGGACCAGTAGGCAGAAGGCAATCCTGGTAGAGACTCTGGAACCGGAGGGCGTCGGACGGGCTGGATGGTTTTCAGACATCTCTCGTGGCACGGGGAGCCCCAGCGGGTGATTTCACCTGTACTCCAGCTGACCGACGGTTCGTGTGTCCGTAACCATGGGAGTCCCAGCAGGATCTGATGAGACATACGCGGGAGGACATAGAAGGCGATCTTCTCGGTGTGCAGAGCACCGATCCGTACTTCCACAGGCTTGGTGATCAGTGAGACGGTGTCAGAGAGGGGTCTCCCATCTACAGAGGCGATCACCAGCGGTTTCTCTAGTGGGAGGATAGGCACTTGGTACTTATCCACCGTGGCCTGCTGGATGAAGTTGCCTGCTGCCCCGGAATCAAGATACGCCTCTGCCGTGAACCGGGTATCCTCTGTGGTGACTTGAATAGTCCAGGTAACGGAGTCTGAGAGTGTCCCAGCACCTAGGGTGGCCTCTCCTACCAGGCCTAGGCTTTGGAGTTTCCCGGCTTCTCGGGACATGAGCGTAGCAGGTGTGTGCCAGCTCCACAGTAGAAGCAGAGACCCTTTGCTAGTCGTTCTGCTCTGCGTTGCTCAGACTGCCTCAGGCGGTCAATCTGCATGGGCTCGTAGGTAGAAGCGCCAGGTGACGCCGACTGGGGAGCGATGGGCTTCAGTGGTGGGGAGGCGTGCCGCATCGGACGCCTCTCGCGGGACACTTCTTTGGATCGTTCCTGAAAGCGTAGATCCACTCGAGTCGCTAGCGCAATCAGGGCATCCAAGGAGGACGGCACGTCCCGACCCGCCAGCTCATCTTTAATCTGACCTGAGAGTCCCTCCCAGAAGGCGGCGGTTAGGGCCTCATTGTTCCAACCGAGTTCCAAGGCCAAGGTGCGAAACCGAATGGCATATTGGCCCACCGTCAGAGTCCCCTGACGTAGCCGGAGGAGGGATGAGGCAGACGCGGAGGCGCGTCCGGGCTCGTCAAAGGTGCTACGAAATGCCTGCAGGAACTCCTGGATGTTGGTCGTTACCGGATCCTTCTTCTCCCACAAGGGGTTCATCCAGGCCAGTGCCTCTCCTTCCAGATGGGACATCATGAACGCGACCTTGGCTTGGTCAGATGCAAAAAGGTGCGGCAGCTGCGTGAAATGGAGGGAGCACTGATTTATGAATCCCCTGCAGGTCTTGGGATCTCCGGCGTACCGGGGTGGTGAGGCCAAACGGAGTTTGGAAGCATCCGAGGAGGCTGCCACGGGAGCTGCGGTCGTGGGTTGTGCAGTGGGGGCCCGAGATGCCACAGGCGTGACCGCTGCTTGTAGCGCGTTCAGACGGGCATCCACAGAAGTCATGAAGTTCAGCATGCGGGTCTGGGTCTCGCGCTGTCGTGTGAGTTCCTGCTGCAGGGCCGCTAGTGCTTCGGCGGGGTCCATGGCCTGTTCTAGCTGTAACGTCCGGGTGGTGGAACCTCTGGACCGTACACCGGTTTCCCTTGAGGAGGCAGCCAGGCAGGTCACCCCGCCAGAGGGTCTGGGTGCACGGCAGCCGAAGCACTATTGGTAGTCGGACAGTCCGTATGGGAGCAGGAAAGGTGGATGGAGTTCTGGACGGTGGTCCGGGTGACGAGGCTCAGAGTCCAGGGCCAGGTGGTAAGGTCCGGCGGGATCCGGGACTTGCTGAGCGATGGGACGGGTCACCAAACGGAGCCAGGGACTGGAGACTGGCGGAGCTGTAGAGATGGTGGAACATCCGCCGAAGTCACCGTCAGGGTATAGGGATGAGCGTGGTTCGGAGCGGCTGGCGTGGCAGGACAGGCTCTACGAGACAGGACAGGGTTAATGCAGGCAAGGTACAAGGCAAAGCAATAGGGGACCTGAACACTAGCTTACTAAACACGTAGAACAGGCCCCGCCCACCAGGAAAGAGAAACCTTATATACCCTGTACCTTTCTATGCAATATCCTGTTTCTGGGTGCTGGCCCTTTAAGAAAGGGTCAATGACCGCGCGCGCGCCCTAATGCGCATGTGCGAGGCCCGTGTGCCAGAAGCCAGTCCAGGAAGCGGTGAGGAGGAGGCACGAGCGCCCGGCTGGGAGTCCCACCTCGCAGAGGAGCGCCGGGAGCGGGGAGCTGGACGCGTGGAGGCTGCAGGCGGGGACGAGGAGACCGGGACCGGAGTGGTGAGCAGGGGACGCCGCCGGGGAGCGGGAAGCGGGCCACGGGGACCGGAGAACGGGACAAGGGGACCGGGAAGCGTGACACATACCAAGAAAGCGACTCTAGGCAGATAAATTGATAAATGATTGGTTTACTTTACAAAAAAAGCAGAAAGAATAGAACAATATAATTACAAGGCCAAAAGCCGACGCCCCTGTGCTGCGCCACCCGCAATGGTGATTTATGCTGCCTTCTCACCAACCTTTGCCTAACCAAGGGACTGTCTAAACCAGACCTGGGCAAGGGGCGGCCCGCGGGCCACATCCAGCTCGCCTACTCTCTGTGACCGGCCCGTCTGGCTCAGGGCGTCCTTGCTGGCCGATCAGTGATGAGGGCAATCTGACCTGTTGTCTGGAGCTCAAGGCTTCGGGAGGCCCGTGGTCAGATTGTCCTCATCACACGCTGCGTGCCGGGCAGGGAGCGATCCTGCAGTGCTGCACAGTGTAGGCAGCGGAACGCAGGGATCTGTCCTTTGTTCCCTGCCCGACACCTTTCTCTGTGACACACACGCGCGCCCTGATGTCGTTAGACTGCATGCACGTGCGTGTGTGTCATTTGAAAAGTTCCCGCCTGGCAGAAGAAGAAGCTGCAGCGGAGTGAGACCAGTACGGAAAGAAGCAGCGGGGGGGGGCCCATACAAAAACAGCAGCGGCGGGGGCCCGTACAAGAACAGCAGTGACGGGGGCCCATACAAGAGAAGAAGCATCTCGGCGGGGACCCGTACGGAGGTGCCTGAGGAGGGAGAGGTGAGTGGTGACTAGTAACCAGAGGGGACAATGGGGGGAGGGGGGGTAACTGGTGACTCATATTTGTGGGTAGTGATGTAGTATATGGGAATGTAGTTTTACAGGTGTAGTATATAGGGGTCTAGTGAGGTATATTACAGGTGTAGTGTATAGGGATGTAGTGATGTATATTACAGCTGTAGTATATAGGGGTGTAGTGATGTAGTATATGGGGATTGTTCGTGTATATATGTATATGTGTGCGTGTGTGTGTATACATATGTATATGTGTGTGTGTGTATATATATATATATATATATATATATATATATATGTGTGTGTGTGTGTGTGTGTGTGTGTGTGTATTTATACTATATGCAGCTTTGTCGCCATAGAAGGGGGGGTTACATACAATTTCTTGCACACGGGCCCCAAGCTGTCAGTGTCCGTTCGTGTTGCTGCCAGCAGACACTTGATTGTGGAACTCCCGGCATTGGCTCCGTGTGGAGCTCAAACATAACTAGAGCGGGTCTGGTAGCTAGAATCAGCACAGAGAAAAGCCCATAACTGCGAGTGGTAATGGAGTTACATCGGGTACCACGCGCTCCCACCCCGCCCTCTGCAGCGGCGTGCTGCAATTACAGGGCCTGATTGCGTTTCTCCGGTACCTGTTTGCATACATGTGACAGGTACCGGAGAAAACACAAGTCTGTGAAATTAAAAGATTTTCCATATTTACCTTCTTTCTTCATCTCTGCTGCCTCCCGCTCCTGACCCCCACTCATTCATCGATTATTCACCGCACTCAGGACCTGGAAGCCGGAGCATTGCGGTGACAGTGCTGGGCACAGCACCGTTGAGGACAGCACCGCAGGGACAGGTGAGTATTCTGCAAGCACAGTGACCTCCAGGAGGTCATCGGAGTTTCCAATGAACTCTGATGACCCCCCCTGCGACACCCACGCTACAGCTTCGCGGGTTCATCAGAGTTCATTGGGAACTGTGACGAGTCCCCGAGATGCTCCGGCTTCCAGGTTCTCAACACACACACACACCTGTATACTCACCCAGCAATCTGGTCCCCAGCGCTTTCCCTGCTTCCAGCTGCTCACTGCAGTGAATATTCAGCGAGTATAATTACCGGCGATAAGGAGCGGGAGGCAGCAGAGCCAGAGACAGCAGCACTGGAGAGAGGTAAATATAGAAAATCTTTTTATTAAAAAGACCCATGTTTTCTCTGGTACTTGTCACATTGATGTCACACAGATCACATCAGTGTGCGATCCGTGTGACACCCGTGCTGCCAGAGAAAAAACGGACATGTCTGCGTGTGTGCGTGCAGGGCCACGAGGGGTCACACAGTCCGTAACTTACTGTTTAATTATGAAGGGATAGTTTATATACTATATACAGTATTGCAGGGGTGGGCAATTAATTTTCCCATGGGGCCGCATGAAAAATTGGGATGGTTTTAGAGGGCCGGACTAATATAATTAACTCAGTTTTACCCAATACTGCAGACCTCGGCAAGGGGCGGCTCGTGGGCCAAATCCGGCCCGCCTACTATCTGTGACCGGCCCGCCTGGCTCAGGGCGTCCTTGCTGGCCGGTCAGTGATGAGGGCAATCTGACCTGTTGTCCAGAGTTCCAGGCTCCGGGAGACCCCTGGTCAGATCGCCCTCATCCCACGCTGCGTGCCGGGCAAGGAGCGATCCTGCAGCTCCGCACAGTCAGTGCAGGCAGCGGAACGCAGGAATCTCTCATCTGTTCCCTGCCCGACACCTTTCTCTGTGACACACGCGCGCCCTGATATCGTCAGTATGGCGCGCGTGTGTCATTTGAAAAGTTCACGCCTGGCAGGAGAAGAAGCTGCAGCAGCCGGGGCCGGTACGGAGAGAAGCAGCGGCGGGGGCTCCTAAGAAAACAGCATCGGCACAGCCTGGGCATGTGAAAGAGAAGACGCTCAGTGGGGGGCTTGTACGGAGGTGCCTGAGGAGGCGACAATAAGAAGAGAGAGGTGAGTAGTTACTAGTAACTTGCGGGGACAATGGGAGGCGGACGGGGGTGTAACTGTTGACAAATATTTGGGGTGTAGTATATGGGAATGTATTTTTACAGGTGTGGTATATGGGGTTTTTAGTGGTGTAGTATAAAACAGGTGTATATAGGGGTGTAGTATAATACAGGTGTATATAGGGGTGTAGTATATTACAGGTGTATATAGGGGTGTAGTATATTACAGGTGTATATAGGGGTGTAGTGGTGTAGTATAATACAGGTGTAGTATATAGTGGTGTAGTATAATACAGGTGTAGTATATAGGGGTGTAATATAATACAGGTGTATATAGGGGTGTAGTGGTGTAGTATAATACAGGTGTAGTATATAGGAGTGTAGTATAATACAGGTGTAGTATATAGGGGTGTAATATAATACAGGTGTATATAGGGGTATAGTGGTGTAGTATAATACAGGTGTAGTATATAGGAGTGTAGTATAATACAGGTGTATATAGTGATGTAGTGGTGTAGTATAATGCAGGTGTATTATATAGGGGTGTAATGGTGTAGTATTTTACAGTTGTATATAGGGGTGTAGTGGTGTAGTTTATCACAGGTGTAGTATAATACAAGTGTAGTATATAGGGGTGTAGTGATGTAGGTTATCACAGGTATAGTATATAGTGATGTAGTGGTGCAGTTTATTACAGGTGTAGTATATAGTGATGTAGTATATTACAGGTGTATATAGGGGTGTAGCGATGTAGTATATAGTGGTATAGTTTATAGAGGTGTAGCTTATTACAGGTGTAGTGTATAGGGATGTATATTACAGGTGTAGTATGTGGCGGGTGTAGAGATGTAGTACATGGGGATTGTGTGTGTATGTATGTATACAGTGTGTGTATGTGTATATAATATTATATACACACACAGTATATAAATGCGTGTGTGTATATATATATATATATTATATATATATATATATATATATATATATTTATATATATATATATATATAAGATCTAGAACCAAGTTAATTATATTAGTCCGGCCCTCTAAAACCATCCCAATTTCTCATTCGGCCCCATAGGAAAATTAATTGCCCACCCCTGCCTTAGAATATCTAAGGTATGAGTACTATCTGTGAAAACCATGGATAGCACTCGGACGCAAGAAAAGGACATCTGAATAAGCCCACGGGGTAAGCATGACTCCATGGAGATTGCTATATAAAGTATCAATAATATAATGCTGAACGTGTCCTTCCGTCCAAAGCCGGGATGGCGAAAAGACACATCTCCCAGCTCCTGATTGGCTTCAGTAGTGCATGAGAGACCCACCCCATCCAGTCACAGGCTACGCTTCTTTACTACTGCAGAACTAAAACCGAGAGAAAACGTCCCTTCTGTGTATAATATAACGCTGAACGTGTCCTTCTGCTGAAAGCCGCTGCAGAAGTAACTTGGGCCTCATTTATGAGAATTGCCTCATAGTTAGGTAGTTCTGGTTGCCTATAGCCACTACAGAAGTAACTGGGGCCGCATTTATGAAAATTACCTCCCAATACGATTGCTCTGGTTGCCTATAGCAGCCAGGCAGCAGCTTTCAGAATTGATGCTGCTGAGGTAAAGTGAAAGCTGAGCTCTGATTGTTTGCTATGGACAACTAGACCCTTATCAAGGTTATACAATATTCATCCCTATATATGGCTGAACACGTCCTTCTATCCGAAACTGAGCCGGCACATGCGCAGTGCTATGTTCACATCAACATTGCAATACACACGTACTAGCCATCATCTCCATCTGCCAACATTAGCGTCATGGTGAGGGAGAGGAGAAGCGAGGAACAGCCATCCCACACCACACGCATCATGGTGAGGAAGTCAGCAGCATGCAGACATAACGTGACCTAAAGATGGTTGCGCTTTTACAGAGGCTGCTGACCGGCATGCTGTGGTGCAGGACTAGGGCTGTGCCGACAAGGGTTTCAGGATGCAGGTGTTTGGCTTCTACAAGGAGTAATGCACGGTCTCCATGAAGGCTGCACAGTTCTGTGTGCTAAAGAAGCCAGCAGTGCTGTCTCAATGCAGGATGTCCGAGTAGCAGGAGGTGGAGGATCTGCTGAAGGAGGTACAACAGTGCGGGTGCCAGTTGAGGTCACTGACATCACCTATGCAGACCACTGCACACTGCTGCTCTCTGTTTTCTGTCAATGCACATATTATATACAGTTGAAACCAGAAGTTTACATGCACTATCTAAAAAGATGCAACACTAAGGGTAAAAAGAGAAATATGGGTTTGATGCTGTGCTAGAAACCACAGGAATCCAAGGAGGTATAATAAATTCCTTTTTCTTTAATTCTGCAGGTCAACGCGTTTCAAAGACATAGCCGTCTTTTTCTTTTCTGTCCTGATGAAGAAGACGGATATCTCTTTGAAACGCATTGACCTGTAGAATTAAAGAAAAAGGAATTTATTATACCTCCTTGGATTCCTGTGGTTTCTAGTGCAGCATCAAACCCATATTTCTCTTTTTACCCTTATTGTTGCATTGCTTCCTTCGGGGCTGCTGCTGACCACCATTTAAATACATGTGCATTTAAGAAGTTGTGCCTGACACAACTTCAATAGGTGAGTGTGTTTCTTGGCACTTTATTTATAATCCCATACCGGGTAACACCCTATGTGCGCTTTTCTCTTCCACAGATAAATATTACTATCTATAAAGACACATATGCATGTTTTTCTCACTATCTAACATGAAATCAGAAAAAACTTTTCCAGTTTTAGGTCAATTAGGAATTATCAAAATTATTTATAATTTCCAAATGCCAGAAAAATGAGAGAAAGAGAGAGAGGGAGAAAATGTTTTAAGGCCTTTTTATTACTTTCTGCAAAGTCAAAAGTTTACAAACATTTCATTAGTATTTGGTAGCATTGCCCTTAAACTGTATTGCTTGAATCAATCATTTTGGATATCTTTCCACATGCTTCTCACAATAGTTGGTAGGAATTTGGGCTCATTCCTCCTGACAGAACTGGTGTAATGAGCCATGTTTGTAAGTCGCCTGGTCGCATCTGGCTTTTCAGCTTAGCTCATAACTTTTCTATAGGATTGAGATCAAGGTTTTGTGATGGCCACTCCAAAACATTGACTTTGTTATTCTTAAGCCACTTTGTAACCTGTTTGGCAGTGTGATTCGGGTCATTGTTCATTTGGAAGACCCATTTCTGCCCAAGCTTTAAGTTCCTGGCTGATGTCTTGAGATGTTGCTTCTGTATTGCCACATATCCTTCTTTCCTCATGATGCCATCTATTTTGTGAAGTGCACCAGTCCCTCCTGCAGCAAAACAACCCCATAACATGATGCTGCCACCCCCATGTTTCACAATTGGGATGGTATCCTTAGACTTCAAAGTTTCTCCCTTTTCCCTCCAAGCATAACAATGGTCATTATGGCCAAACAGTTAAATTTTAGTTTCGTCAGACAACAGGACAAGTCTCGAAAAATTAAGGTCTTTGTTCCTGTGTGCCTTTGCAAACATTAATCTGGCTTGTTTATGTTTCTTTTGGAGTAATGGCTTTTTGCTGGCAGAGTGGTCTTTTAGCTCATTTTGATACAGTACTCCCTTCCCTGTGGATAATCACACAATCTTATTAGCATCCATCAGCATCTTCAAAAAGTCTTTTGCTTTTGCTCTTGGGTTTATATGCACATGTGTAACCAAAGCAAATTGATCTCTGGTACACAGAACCTGTCTCCTTCTTGAGCGGTATGATGGCTGTACATTCCCATCTTGTTTGTACTTGCATATAAATGTTTGTACAGATTAACGAGGCATTTTCAGGTATCTGGAAATTGCACCTAAGGATGAACCAGACTTATGCGGGCATCACACGGTACGATCTATCGTGCTATCGCACGAGCGATCGTACCTGCCCCTGTCGTTTGTGCGTCACAGGTAATTAGTTGCCCGTGGCGCACAAAGCCGTTAAACCCTCACCACACGCACTTACCTGCTGAGCGACCTCGCTGTGGGCGGCGAACATCCACTTCCTGAAAGGGTTGGGACGTTCGGCGTCACAGCGACGTCACACAGCGGCCGGCCAATAGAAGCGGAGGGGTGGAGATGAGCAGGACGTAAACATCCCGCTCACCTCCTTCCTTCTGCATTGCTGGCGGGAGCCGCGGGATGCAGGTAAGCTGTGTTTATCGTTCTCGGGGTGTCACACAGAGCAATGTGTGCTACCCTGGGTACGATAAACAACCAGCGCAAAGAAAAATAAACGATTTTTTAAAAATGAGCGACTTGTCAAAGATAAACTATTTGTACACAATTTGCAATTGTTTTGCGTCGCTCGTAGGTGTCTCACGGGACGACATTGCAAGCGATGCCGGATGTGTGTCACAAAAACCGTGACCCCGACGATGCATTGCACGATAGATCGTCTCGTGTGACGCCCGCATTATGCAAGCCCACAATTCTCTTCCTGAGTACTTGGCTGATTTCTTTTGACTTTCCTGCGATGCAACACAAAGAAGCAATGTGTTTAAGGTGTGCATTAAAATACATCCACAGGTGTGTCTCTAATTAACTCAGATGTTGCTAATAAACCTATCAGAAGCTTCCAAAGACATGACATCATCATATGGGCTGTCCCATATTGTTTAAATGCATAGTACTCTTTGTGTACATAAAATTTTGACTTTGCGGAAAGTAATAAAAATGCCTTAAAACATTCTCTCTGTCATTATTCTGCCATTTGGCAAATATAAATGATTTTGGTAATCCTTATTGATCTAAAACAGGAAAGATTTATTCTGATATCATGTCAGTTAGTGAGAAAAACATGAATATGTCTTTTTAGATAGTGTATGCAAACTTCTGGTTTCATCTGTTTTAGATATTCATACATTCATTCATTCATTCATTCATTCACTATATTCATTATATGATGCTGAAAGTGTCCTTTTGTCTCATGCCAGAATCGAACCGTTTGGCCGGCATGTATGCAGTCCTATGTTCCTCTTGTAGTTGACGTTTTCAATAAAATAGCTATTAAAACTGTTCTACCACCGGGTGTCAACAATTTATCTCTTCCCTGGCTGCTTTCTTCTCCTTTATTTAAATTCTGCATCACGGCCAATGCCATCGTCTCTATGGCTGGCGTGTGCGCAGTGCTTTGTTCACGTTGTAGTTGAATACTTCAATAAAATGGTGCTTGAGTCAGAACCTGCGTATTCCGCCAACTCCAGCACCATTTTATTGAAGGCATGTTACTGCGAATATAATCTAAAACAAACTGGTAATTGGTGATATTCAAAGACACAGAGTGTCAATAAAGTGGTGCTGGAGTTGGCGGAATACGCAGGTTCTGACTCAAGCACCATTTTATTGAAGTATTCAACTACAATGTGAACAAAACACTGCGCACATACCAGCCATAGAGGTGATGGCATTAGCCGTGATGCAGAATTTAAATAAAGGGGAAGAAAGCAGTCAGGGAAGAGATACATTTTTGAAACCCGGTGGTAGACCAGTTTAATAGCTAGTAAGTATGAAATGGTAATTTCAAGCTATTTTTAACATTTCAAACATTTTTAGCGGCAGTTTTATCACTATTAGAAATGTGTGAACCGCCCACAGCTTGGCTCGCCGAGTTGAGCAAGGGGTGCACTCACGAGCCTTTATCGAACCAAACCCAAACCGAACCACAGCCTTTATCTGAGTCTTTATACCTTTATCTCAGATGATTTCCTGTTGACACCGCCGTGTCACCAGCACTTCCGGGTGTCGCTGCGGTGTCGTCAGGAGGTCATCTGAGTTTATTAGATACTCCGATGACCTTATTTCACTGCACACACTGCTGGGTACTCACCGGTGATGCTGTTGCTTCCAGGTCTGCGTGTCTATATCTGCTACAGTAACAGTAACGTGTAAATCCCAGTGGCTAAAAGGACCTTAGCTGATGTCATGCCCATGTGACCAGAAGGGCTGCCCCTCTGGTCACATGGACATGACATCACCAAAAGCCTCCATCAACATTGCTGATACAATGAAGCAACATTATTTTTCTAAGTCCACGTGGGCATGGAGTTGTTTATAACAAAAGCAGGGGTCTGGGAGTGAGTCTACCATAATCATGCAAAGGGGTCTTTGCCCGCCCTGCACTTTTCCTATCTGGGGTCTTACCCCCAGACCCCCGCTTCTATTGTAATTGACTCCATGCCCACATGGACTTAGAAAAATAATGTTTATTCTGGCTGGAAACGTTGGACTGCATTTTGGACAGGCCCCTATCATGTGAAAGGGACCTGTTGAAATAATGTCATACCTGCAAGGAGCTCATACACTCTAGCATCTATCATCAGCATCATTGTTGTAAAATAGATAAATAAAATATTTGACATAGCGTCTCCCCATATTCTGATATCCAGCACAGATAAAGTCCAAGGCTACAGGGTGCAGCCCCAGCCTTACGCTCATCGTGGCTGTGTATCAAAATAAGAGGAACAGCATGCGGCTCTTTTTTTAACTATTTAAAAAAATAATTTATAAGACCGGCTTGCGGTCCCCCAGATTTGATACCCACTATGAGAAAGCCTGACAGGGTATATCCTATATCAGAATATGGGGGACCCTACCGCAATTGTTTTAGTTATTTCTTTGTATACCATGATACTACTGACTCACAGACTGGGTTATGACACAGGCTGGGGCCGCGTCTGACTGTAACCAATCACAGACACCAGATCAGCCGGTGGGCAGTGAAAACAGTGAAAGTAGTGCATAAGTGATTAGCAGGACTGGAAGCAAAGGAGAAGCCACGATAGCATCGTACAACCGCGCAGGAGCAGAGTAAGAATTAAGCGCTTGCTCCTACCCCTTTGCACCAGATTCCAAATGTATTTTTGGAAAGGCGGTGTTCGTGAGAACACCGAAAGAAACACCGAGTTTTAAGTGTAATGCTCATGTTTACCGAGCCCGATCAAACTAGCTCAGGCTCGTACCGAAACTGAGTTTGGCGAGCCTTTATCGAACCCTTACCTCTAATCACTATCTCTTTTTGATGCCCCTTCACCTTTACTTGCCATTTTATATTATTGTGTCTTTTTGTTTTATATCTTGATTTTATCGTATGTGGATAGTAAATTTTTAACCAATAAAGCATTTGGTGTGAGTTTTAATATTTTTGGGGGGTTAGTGGACATTTTTTTTTAAATTTACATGGTGAGCCCTACTTCCAATTATTACATTGAATACATGATGAGATTGAGCCATGATCTACATTTTAAAAGTGAAATTGTTGCCAGGCAGAATAGGCAATGACATAATATTACTGGCCATAATTAAGGACACATTCTGTGCTGGAAATGCTTTGCAGGTTTTATGGCTATTGGATGACTAAATAAGTACATTTTTAATCTGGAGTGCTTGACACCTCATTTTACACTTCTATGTTAATCAACACATGGCACTATATAAACTAAGCATATACATACACACACAAACACACACACGCATGTATACACCAAGCACACACACATATTGTATATGTAAACACATATAGTACACACAAACACACATGTATATGCGACGCCCTGGTCTATCAGGTCGTCACAGGGTATTGTACAATCTGCCCTTCAGCATGGTATTCAAGTCCTCCTTGGTTACGGATCCCTGTCCTTCAGTGTTGGAAAGAGCAGAGCCAGTCAAAAACCTAGGAACACTTTGCACCACACCCACCAGACACACCATTGGGGGGCCTGAAGGGAATAGAGCCACCCACTTGGGGGGTTGGTAGGGGAAGTGAGAAGTGTCAGAAGAGAAGTGAAGTATGAGGAGGAGAGAGAGGATGTCAGGAGCAGGGATCCTTGTAGAATACTACGTGGCAGACGTTGTTCTGGGCCTAGTAGGAGCTAGAACCCTGGTCGCAGTGGATTATGTCAAGGGGCACAGATCTGCCAAGGAGGGCAGCCGGCGGCCTTGAGCCATCTCCAGGCAAGGGCCAGGGCACGACGGGGTACGGGGATCCTAGGCCGGGAAGTAGCTTCATGCAGCCCGGTAATTTATCCGACGAGGGTGAAGTCTTCAAGATTCATCCTCCACCGCTGCAAAATCGGGGTACTAGCGCAACGATGGGATAGGACTTTCCCAGCACATAGTCCAGAAAATCCCAAGCGTGAACCCTGAGAGCAAGCTCACTCCGTTAGCCGTATGGGTGAGTGGGACCCGACTAGTTCCACACTACAGGGTCCAAATAGTGAAGAAAGTGCCACGGAAAAAATATTGGGCTAACAAGCAACAATAAGGGGCACGGATCCACACGTGCTCCCTCCCTGCTGCAGCGGTGCTCAGAACTCTGGTTTATAAGTTGTCGGTGTCAGTATTCTTGGACTGAGTGAGTACGCAGAAAATCCCTTTCCTCCCCAACGGCACCCCTTCACTACCATCACCAGGCTCCCGGGCAAAAAAACCCTAGCCACGGAGGGGTTAAACACCTTGCTGCCATACCACCGCCACCGGGCGCTCCCAACAGCAGCGGTGGTACTCCATCTTACCACGCATCGTGGGTGGCGTCACGAACTTCCAATACCTTTTGTACAAATTTCCCCCCTTTTCAATTTGAGTGTCCGCGCGACCCCCCCACCCGGGTCCGGAGACCCCTCAAGCCACCGCGGTTTCGGATCCAAGCGGCTCAGCCGCTGACATGGGGGCGGCACATATACACCAAGCACACACATACACATATATGTATACACATATAGCACACACACATGTATATACCGAGCACACCCATATGTATGAACACAAATAGCACAGACACATGTATACATGGAGCACACACATATCTATACAGACATAGCACACACACACACACACTTGTATAAACTGAGCACATACACACACAAACACATGCATGTATACAAAAATACACACACACACAAACAGTATATATGTACACACATAGCACACATGCATGTATACACCAAGCACACACATATGTATATACACAAATAGCCCACACACACATGTAAAAAAGCACATAAATACACATATATGTCTTCACATATTTATATATATACCACCAAGGATCCATACATATCCAGCTGAACCACACACAGAGACACATTCATCATTCACATTATTGAGATGTCTGTGTCATACAGGACGGGTCCTCCAGGGGGAGGCGCTCTTTGTAACCATTTATAGTATGAACAAGAGATGGGGTTTCTAAACCCAGGACTCCTTAAATATTTAAGAATTACCTAAAAATGTTTTACAAACTAGAGAGTCAGTAAAGCCCGCTACACACGCTTCAATATATCTCACAATCCGTCGTTGGGGTCAAGTTGTAAGTGACGCACATCCGGCATCGTTTGTGAGGTATCTGCGTGTGACATCTACTTGCGATCAGGATTGAACGCAAAACCGTTGATCGCAAACACATCGTATCATTCTCTAGAATTGAGCGTTTTGTTGCACGAACCTAGTGAATTGTAAAGTGTGACATCCCTCATACGATTTTGATGTCTGCGGCTATGTGCGCAGGTGTGCGCTCTGCACCGCAGCTTAAAAAAGGTCTGCTTCAGAGCGCAGCTGAAAAGCTGCGTTCTGAAGCGCCTCACAATGTCTGTCATTCACTAATCTCTGTCAGTCGGTCACTATCTCTGTCCCTCACTCTCTGTCCATGTCAGTCTATCCCCCTCTCTCATATACTCACCAATCCCCGATCCCCGGCGCTGCACGGCGTTCACACTGCTCCGGCGGCTTTTACTGTTTTGAAAAAGCCGGCCGCCCATTAAACAATCTCGTATTCCCTGCTTTCCCCGCCCACCGGCGCCTATGATTGGTTACAGTGAGACACGCCCCCACGCTGAGTGACAGGTGTCACACTGCACCCAATCACAGCAGCCGGTGGGCGTGTCTATACTGTGTAGTGAAATAAATAATTAAATAATTTAAAAAAACGGCGTGCGGTTCCCCCCAATTTTAAAACCAGCCAGATAAAGCCATACGGCTGAAGGCTGGTATTCTCAGGATGGGGAGCTCCACATTATGGGGAGCCCCCCAGCCTAACAATATCAGCCAACAGCCGCCCAGAATTGCCGCATACATTATATGCGACAGTTCTGGGACTGTACCCGGCTCTTCCCGATTTGCCCTGGTGCGTTGGCAAATCGGGGTAATAAGGAGTTATTGGCAGCCCATAGCTGCCAATAAGTCCTAGATTAATCATGTCAGGCGTCTATGAGACACCCTCCATGATTAATCTGTAAATTACAGTAAATAAACACACACACCCGAAAAAATCCTTTATTAGAAATAAAAAACACAAACATATACCCTGGTTAACCACTTTAATCAGCCCCAAAAAGCCCTCCATGTCCGGCGTACTCCAGGATGCTCCAGCGTCGCTTCCAGCGCTGCTGCATGGAGGTGACCGGAGCTGCAGCAGACACCGCCGCTCCGGTCACCTCCACGCAGGTAATGAAGACAGCCGCGCGATCAGCTGCTGTCACTGAGGTTACCCGCTGTCACTGGATCCAGCGGTGGCCGCGGGTAAGCTCAGTGACAGCTCAGCTGATCGCGCTACTCACCGCCGCTCCTATCACCTCCACGCAGCAACTGAGGTGAGTTGCGCGATCACCTGAGCTGTCACTGAGGTTACCCGCGGCTACCGCTGGATCCAGTGACAGCGGGTAACCTCAGTGACAGCAGCTGATCGCGCGGCTGTCTTCATTACCTGCGTGGAGGTGACCGGAGCGGCTGTGTCTGCTGCAGCTCCGGTCACCTCCATGCAGCAGCGCTGGATGCGACGCTGGAGCATCCTGGATTACGCCGGACATGGAGGGCTTTTTGGGGCTGATTAAAGTGGTGAACCAGGGTATATGTTTGTGTTTTTTATTTCTAATAAAGGATTTTTTCATGTGTGTGTGTGTTTATTTACTGTAATTTACAGATTAATCATGGAGGGTGTCTCATAGACGCCTGACATGATTAATCTAGGACTTATTGGCAGCTATGGGCTGCCAATAACTCCTTATTACCCCGATTTGCCAACGCACCAGGGCAAATCGGGAAGAGCCGGGTACAGTCCCAGAACTGTCGCATATAATGTATGCGGCAATTCTGGGCGGCTGTTGGCTGATATTGTTAGGCTGGGGAGCTCCCCATACCGTGGAGCTCCCCATCCTGAGAATACCAGCCTTCAGCCGTATGGCTTTATCTGGCTGGTTTTAAAATTGGGGGGAACCGCACGCCGTTTTTTTTAAATATTTAATTATTTATTTCACTGCACAGTATAGACACGCCCACCGGCTGCTGTGATTGGGTGCAGTGTAACACCTGTCACTCAGCGTGGGGGCGTGTCTCACTGTAACCAATCATAGGCGCCGGTGGGCGGGTAAAGCAGGGAATACGAAATTGTTTAATGGGCGGCCGGCTTTTTCAAAACAGTAAAAGCCGCCGGAGCAGTGTGAACGCCGTGCAGTGCCGGGGATCGGGGATTGGTGAGTATGAGAGAGGGCTGCTAACTTCAGTAACTTAGGAGATTAGCGGTCACCGGTGAGTCCTTCACTGGTGACCGCTAATCAGGGCGCGACACAGACAGAGCCGCAGCATGACCATGAAGTCGGGTGAAGTTCACCCGAGTTCATTCTGACAGTGCGGCTCTGTCTGTGTCTGCTGTCATCTGCCATTCAGCTCTGCTACATGGCTGTCTGTGTCTGCTGTTAGCGGCCATGTAGCAGAGCTGAATGGCAGATGACATAGTAAAAACACATCCCTACACATTACACACGCTTGGCAAGTCAATAAATTAAAAAAAAAAAAAAGGTGCCCAATGCATACGTCACAGAACACATGATCTAAAGGATCGCACACAAAATTGACCAATTTAACATAGACTACTAACGCTCGTGTGACAGCAAATGAACGACCAACGTGAAATCTCATAAGATCCCGTATGCAACCTGGGCGTGTCACATCGCAAATGCGATTGTACAACTAATTGCAACGTGTAAAGTGGGCTTTAGAAGAACATTTCATAGGATCATCTTCTTAAATGTAATTTTTAACAAAGAATTCCTATATTCTTCATACTAAAGTCTATTTTTACACACAAAAGGTTAAATGTGAATTATTAAGCACCATCTTTGTGTTCCAGAATTCCTATGACAACACTTCCTGTCTTGTATTGTGATGGGGTTACTAGGGTTATCACTAGTGGAAATGTTGAACTTAATGCCTTGTAAGTTTTGCCTCCCTGGTAACTGTATACAACTTTAGGAATTAAGGAGCCACCCTAACCTTAATTACATTTTATAGATATGATTTTTTTTTAGTTTGCTAGTTAACTCATCATGAAGATCAGAAGAATGAAGTCTGCAGGGAGCTCTCCTGCTGCCATTATATGTGATTGCAAAGATTTTAACCCTTTGCCTCACAATTTTTCATTTTTTGTTTGTTTGTTTTTTCCTCCTCTTTTTCCAAGAGACAGAACTTTTTTATTTTTCCATTCACATAGCCATTGAGGGCTTCTTTTTGCAGGACAAGTTGTAATTTTGAATGAAAGACTTTATTCTACCAGATAGCGTACTAGAAAATGGGGAGAAAATTTCAACTGCATTGAAATTGCAAAAAAAGAGCAATTTTACACTGTTTTTTTATTTACCATATTAGCTGTATGGTAAAACTAACCTTGCAAGACGATTAGTAAATACGACTACATATATGCCAAACATGAATAGTTTCTTTTTAATTTAAATGGTGAAAAAAATTCTAAAAATTATAAAAGTTTAGCTTTTGTTGCCATTTTTCAAAACCGGTAACATTTTATTTTGAGATATGGTGCTATATGAAGGCTTACTTTTTGTACCCTGAGCTAACATTTTTACTGATACAATTTCAGGGCAGATACAAAGTTTTGATCGCCTGATATTGCATTTTATTATAATGTTGTGTGGCGTCCCTGAGGGTCCAGTCGCCACAGAGGTACTGCACCTCAGCCAGAGGTGTGGAGCTTCATCCCTGGTAAGAAGGAGCACACAGACCACAGCACGCAAACACTCCTAGTATAGCTATACTCCATCAGGTTGTGGTTAGCGCGAGTTGCACCTTAGGGAGAGTACAGTCTGGAGGTACGGTTAGTTAGTGGGTGGACACTTAGAGCGGAATGCAGAAAGTGAAACTACAGAGAACAAGTTAGGAGGAGAACAAAGGAGGAAGCAGAGGGGAGAGGTCCTAAGGACTGGAGCCAGCTCATCCTAGAACAGGAAAGAAAGAAAAGGAAGAAGTGGTCCTAAAGCCACGGGAAGTGAGAGATCCACTCGTGAGCTTGCATCCACAGCCGACATATCGGTGGAGGAACTTAGCCGCAACAGGGACCGGCCCCTAGACTAGTGGAGAGTTAAAGGCTCAGCTAGCAAAACCGGAAGTAGTGGTAACTTCACGTGCCGAAGCCACTACCATATGCAAATCCACTGAAAAGGTGACCACAAAGGGCCAAGGGCCAGAGGGCCAAACAAGCCACCAATAACAGGGTCCGCGGACACCGGCTCAGGGACACTGTGTGTGAGACGCAGGGAAGGAGAGCAAAGCCAGCATAGGAAGATGACCAGGAAAGGTATACAGAAAGGTACACTGGTCTGGTGCCCCCGAATTACCTGGGGGTCGCCTGGATCCCATCACTGCAGGACTCAGCACTCCAAGGGCAGCATTTGACTGGCCGGCCGTGTTAACCTGGAACTGACAACTGTGAGTAAAAGAACTTGTGACTGCATCCTGCTGTGTCCTGGAATCATTGCCTGAGCCTCCAGCCCCACGCTATCCAAACATCCCACTGGCTAACAACTGCCTACAGTTGCTCTGGGGTCCCAGTTCCACCTGTGGGGAGCTGTACCATCTCAGCTGCATCACCATGTACCCCAGCGGTCCCATCCAAGCAGCGTCGGTTATACCTGGCCGAAGACCATAGGTGGCATCACGAATCATTATCCCCTGTAAATATATCCCCCACTTCATTCATTTAAAATGACACCGCCAGGGTCATGGATTTGGGCCCGGCCACTGTGACATCCATCAAGCAGAAAAGAACCGGCGCGGTTCCGAGTGCCCCAAGGCCCTGGTGGGGTGTGTAAGTTGCAGTGGCCCAAAGAACGTAATTTTGGCGTTTGCATTTTTTTACTCTTTACACCGTTTACTCATCAGATCAATTTAAGTTATATTTTGATGGATTAGACTTGGTATTGAAGAAGAGATTAGAGAGAAAAGGCAGCATACAGAAAGAGAAAAAGGTGTAATTTCTGCAGCCACATAACACTAAATAAATATGATGTTATTACATTTCTGTAGTTTATCTTCTAATTTACCCGGATTACCATTTTTATTGCAACAAATGGTAAAAAAAAACTGTCTAGAAGTATTTTTTTCTACACACTATTGCTATATTCACATCTGTTACCCATTATGCTTTGGAAAAATTGACTACAATGTAAAATGTCAGACTCTTTAAGGCTATTTAAAAAAAGCATTATAAAAATTACTTTCTAATGTTAGTCGGGTTATGACACAAATATTTTATGTATAGTACGTCAATTATTAAATACTATGGGTCTGCATTTATTTTCACGTAATTTGTAAGTATGTAACCTTAACAAGATCTTTAAGAGTGACTTTGGGGTAGATGTTTAGTAAAGATACTGTTAGGGTATGTTCACACAACATCTTTTCAGGGTGACTTCATAAAAGCATAGCAAAAAGTGAACTTAATGCATAGCAATGTAAAATTACATTGCTGTTTACATGTCTAGTATTTTGTTACTTCTTTTAACACCTTCAGGTTTTAGAAACTGTGAAGCAGTTAAAAGAAATAGCATGATCATCACTTGGGCGCTGCAACAAAAACGAGAAAACCGCCGAAGAAACAGCTTCAGGAAGAAAATCACCGTCTTTTCCTGTGAAGTGGCTTCACCAGAGTCTTAAAGATGTAATTTCCACATACATAATAAAATATGTACTGCTGTACTATATAACGACAGGATGTGCAAAAACAATATACGTATATACCTAAATAACTATATGTGATGGATCACACTTACTGTAGCAGTAATATCCCATTTGAATGGTCAGATAAAATGACGATGCTTGAGTGATGGGATCCACCGATATTGCAAAGTTTATTACAGCTGGTGATCCAGAGTGTGATGGAGCGGAGAGCAAAAGTCCTGTGCACAATCCATGCGCTGTTCAGAGGTAACTTAATATCTCCTGTACACAGCTACACAGCGGTAAAGGTTGCAGCCGGGGATCTCCAGCCGGTAAACAGTTATTTAAATATTTCTAATATACCGTGTGCAGAATTATTAGGCAAGTTGTATTTTAGATGATTTTTTTTTTATTATTGATCAACAACTATGTTCTCAATCAACCCAAAAGACTCATAAATATCAAAGCTTAATATTTTTGGAAGTTGGAGTGGGGTTTTTTTTAGATTTGGCGGAGGATATCTGTTTTTGCAGGTAACTATTACTGTGCAGAATTATTAGGCAACTTAATAAAAACCAAATATATTCCCATCTCACTTGTTTATTTTCACCAGGTAAACCAATATAACTGCACAAAATTTAGAAATAAACATTTCTGACATGCAAAAACAAAACCCCAACAAATTAGTGACCCCAAAAATTTAGTGACCAATATAGCCACCTTTCTTTATGACACTCAACAGCCTACCATCCATAGATTCTGTCAGTTGCTTGATCTGTTTACGATCAAGATTGCGTGCACTGGCCACAACAGCCTCCCAGACACTGTTCCGAGAAGTGTACTGTTTTCCCTCCCTGTAGATCTCACATTTTATGAGGGACCACAGTTTCTCTATGGGGTTCAGATCAGGTAAACAAGGGGGCCATGTCATTATTTTTTCTTTCAGACCTTTACTGGCCAGCCACGCTGTGCAGTAGTTGGATGCATCTGATGGAGCATTGTCCTGCATGAAAATCATGTTTCTCTTGAACGATACCACCTTGCTGGCGTCTGATTCGGAGTGGAACTCTCTGCCTTTTACTGATCCTGCCTCTGGCCCATCCATCTGGCCCATCAAGAGTCACTCTCATTTCAACAGTCCATAAAATCTTTGAAAAATCAGTCTTAAGATATTTCTTGGCACAGTCTTGACGTTTTATCTTATGTTTCTTATTCAAAGGTGGTCATTTTTCAGCCTTCCTTACCTTGGCCATGTCCCTGGTTATGGCACACCTTGTGCTTTTTGATACTAAAGTAACGTTACAGCTCTGAAATATCTGCAAGACATCTCATAATTTTGGACTTTTCAGAGCCAGTCAAATCTCTCTTCTGACCCATTTTGCCAAAGGAAAAGGAGTTGCCTAATAATTAAGCACACCCTAAATAGTGTGTTGATATCATTACACCCCACCCCTCCTCATTACAGAGATGAACATCACCTGATTTACTTAATTGGTAGTTGGCTCTCAAACCTATTCAGCTTGGAGTAGGACAACATGTATAACATTTTTCATGTGATCAAAATACTCATTTGCCTAATAATTCTGCACACAGTGTATAGCTAGCTGTGCGGATTACACTTTCCTAATGCACAATCAATAACCCTGGAATAAACTACCATCAGGCTCCAATGTTTGTCAGTAGAGATGTGAGAACATTTCAAGGTTCGGTTCGGTTAAGGTTCGCCAATTTTCTCAGTGCTCGATGAACAGTTCAATGAGCAGTTCAACAAAGATATCTAAACACCATTGAATTCAACTGGAAGCAAAACGTATGTATTAGTAAAAGTTAGGGGGGTTGGTGTTAGTAAGGGCAAGGGTGGCTGGTGTTAGAAAGGGGTAGGGGAGCTGCAAAAGAAAGCAAATAAGGAATAAAGCAGGACAGTTATACTTACCACCCTTCACTGCGGCTGTCACACTGTGTCAAGGTCAACCGTCATACATATTCACTGCTTCCTCCACCCACTGGCAGTCTTGGCATCTATGATTGGTTCCAATCAATCACAAATGCTGTCCCTGTGTGACAGCATCTGTGATTGATTGGAATCACACACACTGTCTGCGTTCCTATAGTGGAGTAAAAATAAAAAAAATAAATAAAATACGGTCCCCCAATATTGTGATACCCAGTGTAGTCAAAGCATATGGCTACAGGCTGCAACCCCAGCCATTTGCTTATCTTGGCTGTGTATCAAAATACAAGGGACCATGTGCAGCTTTTTTTAATTATTTAAATAAATAATATAAAAAAACGGTTTGCAGTCCCCACAATGTTGATACCCAGCTAAGATAAAGCCACCAGCTGGGGGCTGGTATTCTCCGGATGTAGAGGCCAATGGTTATTGGGACATCCCAACCTAAAAATAGCAGCCCACAGCCAACCAGAATTGATGCATGCCTTAGATCAGGGGTCTCAAACTCGGCTGGGTGTATGGACCGCACAGAGGAAAAAAATAATTTGGGGGGCCGCATTCTTTGCAGGACAAAGTGACATTTTTATTGGTACCATATATATATTTTATTTTATTTTTTTACACACCTTTGGATCATTGATTTTGAACATTTTTCACTTGTTTATTATAAAAAATGTGCACATTCTTTGTTTAAATATATATATATAAAAAAAAAATAGATGGTAAAGAAAAGTCATGCCTTATTTTGAGGGTTTTTTTTATTACATTTTACCCCTTTCTTGTAACTAATAGAGTTACAATTAGCACTATATAGAAATTTTGGCCAACATCTTTTAGTAATGTTCCCCATCTTGTTGTAATGTGCCCATCCTTGTCCCCATCCTTGTCCCCTTGTAGTATTGTGCCCCATATTAGTCCCCATCCTACAGTAATGTGCTTATTCTTATCCCCATCATACAGTAATTTGCTCATCCTTGTCCCCATCCTACAGTAATGTGCTCATCCTAGTCCCCATCCTACAGTAATGTCCCCAGCCGTGTCCCCATCTTATTGTAATGTGTCCATCCTGTTGTAATGTGTTCATCCTTGTCCCCATCTTACAGTAATGTTCCACATCCTTGATCCCTTGTAGCAATCTCCCTATCCTGTAGTACTGCCCCCATCCTAAAGTACTGTCCCCATCCTATAGTTGTCCCATTCTATAGTAATGTGCCTATCCTACAGTAATGTCCACAACCTATAGTAATGTGCCCATCCTGTAGTAATGTGTTCATCCTTGTCCCCATCTTATGGTAATGTTCCTCATCCTTGTCCCCTTGTAGCAATCTCCCTATCCTGTAGTATTGTCCCCATCCTATACACTGTGTACATAATTATTAGGCAAATGAGTATTTTGATCACATGATACTTTTTTTACATGTTGTCCTACTCCAAGCTGTATAGGCTTGAGAGTCAACTACCAATTAAGTAAATCAGGTGATGTCCATCTCTGTAATGAGGAGATGTGTGGTGTAATGACATCAATACCCTATATAAGGTGTGCTTAATTATAAGGCAACTTCGTTTCCTTTGGCAAATGGGTCAGAAGAGAGATTTGACGGGCTCTGAAAAGTCCAAAATTGTGAGATGTCTTGCAGAGGGATGCAGCAGTCTTGAAATTGCCAAACCTTTGAAGCGTGATCACTGAACAATCAAGCGTTTCATGACAAATAGCCAATAGGTTCGCAAGAAGCGTGTTGAGCAAAAGAGGTGCAAAATAACTGCCCATGAATTGAGGAAAATCAAGCGTGAAGCTGCCAAGATGCCATTTGCCACCAGTTTGGCCATATTTCAGAGCTGCAACATTACTGGAGTATCAAAAAGCACAAGGTGTGCCATACTCAGGCACATGGCCAAGGTAAGGAAGGCTGAAAAACGACCACCTTTGAACAAGCAACATAACATAACACGTCAAGACTGGGCCAAGAAAAATCTTAGGACTGATTTTCAAAGGTTTTATGGACTGATGAAATGAGAGTGACTCTTGATGGGCCAGATGGATGGGCCAGAGGCTGGATCAATAAAGGGCAGAGAGCTCCACTCCGACTCAGACGCCAGCAAGGTGGAGGTGGGGTACTGGTATGGGCTGGAACTTGTGTGACCTTTTCGGGTTGAGGATGGAGTGAAGCTTAACTCCCAGATCTACTGCCAGTTTCTAGAAGACAACTTCTTCAAGCAGTGGTACAGGAAGAAGTCGGTATTGTTCAAGAAAAACATGATTTTCATGCAGGACAATACTCCATTACATCCATCCAACTACTCTATAGCGTGGCTGGACAGTAAAGGTCTAAAAGATGAAAAAATAATGACATGGCCCCCTTGTTCACCTGATCTGAACACCATAGAGAACATGTGGTCCATCGTAAAATGTAAGATCTTCAGGGAGGGAAAACAGTAAACCTCTCGGAACAGTGTCAGGGAGGCTGTGGTGGCTGCTGCACAATATTGATCGTAAACAGATCAAGCAACTGACAGAATTTATGGATGGTAGGCTGTTTAGTGTCATCATAAAGAAAGGTGGCTATTTTGGTCAGTAATTTTTGGGGGTTTTGTTTTTGCATGTCAAAAATGTGAATATATTTGGTTTTTATTAAGTTGCAATAGCAAAACCTTTATGAAATCCCCCTGTTCAGAGAGTGATAGATAGCAGAATGGGGTCAAACCAAGGAAACAAAAAATCCTAAAACATAACATTTATTAGATATGCAGATAAAAGGTGGACTGCCACCATAAAAGAATAAAACGTTTGTCAAGGGCTGCTGAATGTATTATACCAGCCTCCAAACAAATCATGCAAGGCACACACTGCAGGAGGTATGAATACAAGTCACACTCAAACCTGCATTGATAATGACAGCTAGGATGGTCGCTTCATCAGGATCAAACAATTGTTCGCAACCATTAAAGCAGAGAAAACGGCCTTACCGTATTTTCAAAGGGCATATGATGATATGGCTCAAAGTCAGGTGACCTCATATAGGTCTAGCACAAATACCTTCACTTTGCTCGAACCATACCACAGTACCTCCCGACGCGTTTCAAAGAATAATCATCAGGGGAGTCTTCTCAGGGTACAAGTCGTCTTATCAGTAAACATCACCAGACTGATATATAGTCAAAATTGCCCCATGGACGGACTGTGGAAAAAATAATCATACCTTACAGCCCATCCAAACCACCAAACATGAGGAATAACCTCATAAACCAAACTGCTTACCCCAAATAAAGTCCAGCAAAGAAGAACGCCAAGCTGCAGGTGCCGCGCCGGTTAGTTTGAAAACCGCGCTTCTTATAGGGGCCGCGCATGCGCGGTAAGTCCACCGCAGCGTCGTGACGTCAGTCCCGGCATACACCATGCCGGAAGCCGCGACGTCACCATCATGCCCGTCGGCCGCATCAACATACCTGCGCCGCCGACGTCATAGGCAGGAGCCTGGAACGCAAGCCAATAGTCGGAACAAAACCGGAAGTATCCGATAAACAGTTGCTTATTAACCAGGCTGCGCCTACATCCAATTCCAACAGCAAGGTATTAATCCTTGTGTCCAGTAAAGGTACACGGGGCCTACACGATCGCAGGATCATCCGAGACACACTAGAGATACCAATTAAGACAGAAAGGCCAATAGATCAATCAGACAATACTCCAACCCATAAAATACATATACAGGCCCCCATGAAAGCACAAAATCCAAACCACAATTTGCGTGAGCAGGAGGACAAACAGACCCAAGGGTTAGCCAGGGTACAGGGGGGGGAGGGGTTTAAGTATACATCAGACTCAGAAGTACAGAAGCGTCCATAAAGAGGGGACAGTAACCAACTCCAAAGGAGAACCGTCATGGACCATAAGATAAAAAGGAGGAAAAAAGGAAGGAAAAAACCTAAGTGCACACTGCACATACCCTAGACTTATAGACTGTCCCTACCTAGCCTGTGGAGGTCGGCACCCTAGAACCCCACGCCAATGGCGCCCCCACTCACCGTAGTCTATCCCTCCTACGATGCACCCTACACTAAGGTGCATCTAAAAAAGGGAGGAAAGACAGTTGTTCGTTCAGTCCAGTCGGTACCTCAGTCTTTAAGGTATAAATCCAAAAGCATTCCTTCCGCAGTAATAGTCTGTCCCAGTTGCCTCCTCTTACTGGGGGTCTGATGTAATCAATACCCATCACTCTTATGGCATCCTCCCTCCCACCATGAAAGCTATTAACATGCCTTGCTATGGACGTATCGTTATTCTTCCGAATATCATTTTTGTGTTCCCCCACCCTCCTGCGCAACTCTCGAATGGTCTTGCCAACATACTGTTTACCGCAGCAGCAAAGGATCCTGTAGATAACTCCCTTGGTTCTGCAGGTGATAAGGGACCTGATTTCAAAAGTCTTGTCATTCCCTACACTGCTAAAAGTCTTTCCCTCCTCAATCAGCTTGCAATTAACGCAGTCCCGACATTTAAAACAGCCTCTGATGTTATTATCAGCCCGGACAACCTGATTGTCACGAAAATGGCTGTGCACCAACCTGTCTTTAAGTGACCTCGCTTTCCGAAAAGTGACAGAGGGATAATCAGAGAGATGTTTGTCCAGTACGGGATCCATTTTGAGAATGGGCCAGAATTTAGTCAAAGTGCGCCTCAAATCATTTGCACCATTAGAGAAGGTAGTAATGAACCGTAGGGTATTTATTTGATCCACCTGCTCACGTCTTGGGTTCAGCACAGTAGCCCGATCCATCCTCGCCACAGAATCAAAGGCATTCATAACCACCCTCCTGGGATAGCCCCTATCATCAAGTCGCCCCATAAGGTCAACGGACTGTGTCCTAAAACCAGATTCCTCAGAACAATTGCGTCGCATTCTGACAAACTGGCTCTTGGGTATGCCCTTTTTCTGGGATTTAGGATGAGCACTTTCCCACCTCAAAAGTGAATTTGAGGCAGTTTGCTTCCTGAAGGTGCTCGTCATTAGACGGCCACCTTCCCCTATCTCTACCATGATGTCCAAAAAGGCCAGTCTCTCGCTGCTAACCTCATAGGTAAAATGCAGGCCAATCCCATTGTGGTTGAGGGCATCGATGAAAGTCAGGAACCCTGCTTCGGGTCCCTTCCAGATGACAAAAATATCATCGATGTACCTCAACCACAGTACAACATCCTCAGTGTCCAAGTCCCCTCCAAAAACGACGGTTTCCTCCCACCAGCCCAGGAGCAAGTTGGCATACGATGGGGCACAGCAACTCCCCATCGCAGTGCCCCTGCGCTGGTGGAAGTACTTACCGTCGAAAACAAACACGTTCTTAGTTAAACAGAAACGTAGAGCCCTGAGTACAAACTCACTATGTCCAGACAGATGGTTACCCCTTGAGTTAAGATAGTATTTCGTGGCCTCCAAACCTGCTGTATGTGGGATTGACGAATAAAGAGCCTCAACATCCACACTACAAAGCAGCATACCCTCCTCCAGGAAAATATCATCAATTTTTTTCAAAAAGTCCGTCGTATCTCCCAAATAAGAGTTTAATGAGACAACAAACGGCCGTAAGATTTTATCCACGTAAATACTCAATTTCTCGGTAAGGCTGCCCACACCTGACACAATCGGGCGCCCCTTCAGAGGGGACAACCCCTTGTGGATTTTAGGCAAAGTGTAGAAAGTTGCCATTACCGGAAATGGGGGAAAAAGGTCATCATGTTCATTTTTATCAATGATGCCATCTCTTAGGGCTTCCGCCAGGAGACTCTTCAGTTCATCCCTAAATCCTGGAATAGGGTTAGATGAAAGACAGGTATAACAATCTTCATCCTTTAAAATATCCCAACATAGGTTTCTGTAATTCTGGGTGTCCAGTATCACCACATTCCCCCCT
Organism: Anomaloglossus baeobatrachus; assembly: GCF_048569485.1. Classification (NCBI taxonomy): domain Eukaryota; kingdom Metazoa; phylum Chordata; class Amphibia; order Anura; family Aromobatidae; genus Anomaloglossus; species Anomaloglossus baeobatrachus. The sequence goes on along the minus strand of NC_134355.1, from coordinate 302,267,737 downwards.
TTGTCAGAGGGCTTTATGGTGATACTGGAGTCCTGTTCCAAAGCCCGAAGACTAACCATCTCGGCCTTTGTAAGATTGTATTCAGCATCCCAAGAGTTGTATCCTTTTTGTATCTCCTCGGTCACTAAGTTGACAAAAATGTCGACCACATCCACTGAGGAGGTATTTGGCGGCATCCTATTGCTCTTATTTTTAAGGTTCGTAAATGGACCCTCGCCATAATCGTTGGGATTACGATCATCAAGATGAAACAAGAAACGTACGTCCTGTAAGAGATCCTCAGATATACCCAACTCATTAGCAGATTTCTCTGCTTCCTTCCCATGGAAAATCTTCCATTTGAGGAGTCTAGCAAAAAGATGTAAATCCTTGATAGCCCCAAACTCCTCAAAATTGGAAGTAGGTACAAAAGAAAGTCCCCTGTTCAGCAACTGTAGCTCAGTTGCACTCAGGATTTTGGAGGATAAATTCACTATCTGAGGAGCCCTCATGCCTGCGGATGTTGCTGATTCTTGCTTCTCAGATAGTATTGGCTGTCTAAAAAACCGCCCCTTCCTGAGGCCTGTGCCGACCCACGTCCTGGTCTGCCCCTACCGCCGGGTTTCTTGAAGCGCTGTTGTGGACGAAAGTTACTATTGTTGTTACCACCCTCACCATCAGACAATTCAGCATCCGTGGATGAGATATCAGTATCGTATGTTCTCACCCCACGGTTATTGGTGTAAACATAGACTCTATTATCCTTAAAATCTTGTAAATCCCTGATAAAGAATCTATGTTTACGTTCCTTCAGCTTGTACTGGAACTTTTCAACAACCCCTTGAAGGGCTAATTCTTTTGTCTGAAACTCTGCTTCACCAGAGAATTTCTTGGTAATCTCAATATTTTCTTTTAAAGATTCCTCAAGATTAACCAAATTTTTCTTCTCCTCCTCTAGCAGTAGTCTCATAAGTTTAAGAGAGCTCTCAGTAACCTCTTTCTCCCATTTGGCAAGAAAGTCAGCGTTTTTAAACCTATACCCCGGCTGCAGGGTAATCCTTAAATGACGTGGCACTATTTTTTCTTTCAAGTAACTCTCCAAGGTCTGAACCTCCCACCATGCAATAATTCTTTCCTTGTAGACCTTGGTGAGGTCCTTGAAGGCCCCGTTTAAGGTAGGTGTATATCTCTTAAGAGTTAGATTTCTGTCCGAAAAGACCTCCCTGGCCTCGTTTACCCACTGTCGCGTATCAAGGTCAGAGGAAAGAAATCCTGCCATTTATCGGCACTAATAATCACAATAGCAAAACCTTTATGAAATCCCCCTGTTCAGAGAGTGATAGATAGCAGAATGGGGTCAAACCAAGGAAACAAAAAATCCTAAAACATAACATTTATTAGATATGCAGATAAAAGGTGGACTGCCACCATAAAAGAATAAAACGTTTGTCAAGGGCTGCTGAATGTATAATACCAGCCTCCAAACAAATCATGCAAGGCACACACTGCAGGAGGTATGAATACAAGTCACACTCAAACCTGCATTGATAATGACAGCTAGGATGGTCGCTTCATCAGGATCAAACAATTGTTCGCAACCATTAAAGCAGAGAAAACGGCCTTACCGTATTTTCAAAGGGCATATGATGATATGGCTCAAAGTCAGGTGACCTCATATAGGTCTAGCACAAATACCTTCACTTTGCTCGAACCATACCACAGTACCTCCCGACGCGTTTCAAAGAATAATCATCAGGGGAGTCTTCTCAGGGTACAAGTCGTCTTATCAGTAAACATCACCAGACTGATATATAGTCAAAATTGCCCCATGGACGGACTGTGGAAAAAATAATCATACCTTACAGCCCATCCAAACCACCAAACATGAGGAATAACCTCATAAACCAAACTGCTTACCCCAAATAAAGTCCAGCAAGGAAGAACGCCAAGCTGCAGGTGCCGCGCCGGTTAGTTTGAAAACCGCGCTTCTTATAGGGGCTGCGCATGCGCGGTAAGTCCACCGCAGCGTCGTGACGTCAGTCCCGGCATACACCATGCCGGAAGCCGCGACGTCACCATCATGCCCGTCGGCCGCATCAACATACCTGCGCCGCCGACGTCATAGGCAGGAGCCTGGAACGCAAGCCAATAGTCGGAACAAAACCGGAAGTATCCGATAAACAGTTGCTTATTAACCAGGCTGCGCCTACATCCAATTCCAACAGCAAGGTATTAATCCTTGTGTCCAGTAAAGGTACACGGGGCCTACACGATCGCAGGATCATCCGAGACACACTAGAGATACCAATTAAGACAGAAAGGCCAATAGATCTTCGGGCTTTGGAACAGGACTCCAGTATCACCATAAAGCCCTCTGACAAAGGGGGGAATGTGGTGATACTGGACACCCAGAATTACAGAAACCTATGTTGGGATATTTTAAAGGATGAAGATTGTTATACCTGTCTTTCATCTAACCCTATTCCAGGATTTAGGGATGAACTGAAGAGTCTCCTGGCGGAAGCCCTAAGAGATGGCATCATTGATAAAAATGAACATGATTACCTTTTTCCCCCATTTCCGGTAATGGCAATGCCAAGCTGCAGGTGCCGCGCCGGTTAGTTTGAAAACCGCGCTTCTTATAGGGGCCGCGCATGCGCGGTAAGTCCACCGCAGCGTCGTGACGTCAGTCCCGGCATACACCATGCCGGAAGCCGCGACGTCACCATCATGCCCGTCGGCCGCATCAACATACCTGCGCCGCCGACGTCATAGGCAGGAGCCTGGAACGCAAGCCAATAGTCGGAACAAAACCGGAAGTATCCGATAAACAGTTGCTTATTAACCAGGCTGCGCCTACATCCAATTCCAACAGCAAGGTATTAATCCTTGTGTCCAGTAAAGGTACACGGGGCCTACACGATCGCAGGATCATCCGAGACACACTAGAGATACCAATTAAGACAGAAAGGCCAATAGATCAATCAGACAATACTCCAACCCATAAAATACATATACAGCCCCCCATGAAAGCACAAAATCCAAACCACAATTTGCGTGAGCAGGAGGACAAACAGACCCAAGGGTTAGCCAGGGTACAGGGGGGGGAGGGGTTTAAGTATACATCAGACTCAGAAGTACAGAAGCGTCCATAAAGAGGGGACAGTAACCAACTCCAAAGGAGAACCGTCATGGACCATAAGATAAAAAGGAGGAAAAAAGGAAGGAAAAAACCTAAGTGCACACTGCACATACCCTAGACTTATAGACTGTCCCTACCTAGCCTGTGGAGGTCGGCACCCTAGAACCCCACGCCAATGGCGCCCCCACTCACCGTAGTCTATCCCTCCTACGATGCACCCTACACTAAGGTGCATCTAAAAAAGGGAGGAAAGACAGTTGTTCGTTCAGTCCAGTCGGTACCTCAGTCTTTAAGGTATAAATCCAAAAGCATTCCTTCCGCAGTAATAGTCTGTCCCAGTTGCCTCCTCTTACTGGGGGTCTGATGTAATCAATACCCATCACTCTTATGGCATCCTCCCTCCCACCATGAAAGCTATTAACATGCCTTGCTATGGACGTATCGTTATTCTTCCGAATATCATTTTTGTGTTCCCCCACCCTCCTGCGCAACTCTCGAATGGTCTTGCCAACATACTGTTTACCGCAGCAGCAAAGGATCCTGTAGATAACTCCCTTGGTTCTGCAGGTGATAAGGGACCTGATTTTTTAGATGCACCTTAGTGTAGGGTGCATCGTAGGAGGGATAGACTACGGTGAGTGGGGGCGCCATTGGCGTGGGGTTCTAGGGTGCCGACCTCCACAGGCTAGGTAGGGACAGTCTATAAGTCTAGGGTATGTGCAGTGTGCACTTAGGTTTTTTCCTTCCTTTTTTCCTCCTTTTTATCTTATGGTCCATGACGGTTCTCCTTTGGAGTTGGTTACTGTCCCCTCTTTATGGACGCTTCTGTACTTCTGAGTCTGATGTATACTTAAACCCCTCCCCCCCCTGTACCCTGGCTAACCCTTGGGTCTGTTTGTCCTCCTGCTCACGCAAATTGTGGTTTGGATTTTGTGCTTTCATGGGGGGCTGTATATGTATTTTATGGGTTGGAGTATTGTCTGATTGATCTATTGGCCTTTCTGTCTTAATTGGTATCTCTAGTGTGTCTCGGATGATCCTGCGATCGTGTAGGCCCCGTGTACCTTTACTGGACACAAGGATTAATACCTTGCTGTTGGAATTGGATGTAGGCGCAGCCTGGTTAATAAGCAACTGTTTATCGGATACTTCCGGTTTTGTTCCGACTATTGGCTTGCGTTCCAGGCTCCTGCCTATGACGTCGGCGGCGCAGGTATGTTGATGCGGCCGACGGGCATGATGGTGACGTCGCGGCTTCCGGCATGGTGTATGCCGGGACTGACGTCACGACGCTGCGGTGGACTTACCGCGCATGCGCGGCCCCTATAAGAAGCGCGGTTTTCAAACTAACCGGCGCGGCACCTGCAGCTTGGCGTTCTTCCTTGCTGGACTTTATTTGGGGTAAGCAGTTTGGTTTATGAGGTTATTCCTCATGTTTGGTGGTTTGGATGGGCTGTAAGGTATGATTATTTTTTCCACAGTCCGTCCATGGGGCAATTTTGACTATATATCAGTCTGGTGATGTTTACTGATAAGACGACTTGTACCCTGAGAAGACTCCCCTGATGATTATTCTTTGAAACGCGTCGGGAGGTACTGTGGTATGGTTCGAGCAAAGTGAAGGTATTTGTGCTAGACCTATATGAGGTCACCTGACTTTGAGCCATATCATCATATGCCCTTTGAAAATACGGTAAGGCCGTTTTCTCTGCTTTAATGGTTGCGAACAATTGTTTGATCCTGATGAAGCGACCATCCTAGCTGTCATTATCAATGCAGGTTTGAGTGTGACTTGTATTCATACCTCCTGCAGTGTGTGCCTTGCATGATTTGTTTGGAGGCTGGTATTATACATTCAGCAGCCCTTGACAAACGTTTTATTCGTTTATGGTGGCAGTCCACCTTTTATCTGCATATCTAATAAATGTTATGTTTTAGGATTTTTTCTTTTTATTAAGTTGCCTAATAATTCTGCACAGTAATAGTTACCTGCAGAAACAGATATCCTCCTAAGATAGCCAAATCTAAAAAAACACCACTCCAACTTCCAAAAATATTAAGCTTTGATATTTATGAGTGTTTTGGGTTGATTGAGAACATATTTGTTGATCAATAATAAAAAAAATCCTCTAAAATAAAACTTGCCTAATAATTCTGCACACGGTGTAGTACTGTCCCCCTCCTATAGTTGTCCCATTCTATAGTAATGCGCCCATCCTACAGTAATGTCCCCAACCTATAGTAATGTGCCCATCCTGTAGTAATGTGTCCATCCTTGTCCCCATCTTAGTAATTTCCCCATTCTTGTCCCCTTGTAGCAATCTCCCTATCCTGTAGTACTGTCCTCATCCTATAGTTGTCCCATCCTACAGTAATGTCCCCATCCTACAGTAATGTCCCCAGCCTTGTCCCCATCCTGTAGTAATGTCCCCATCCAATAGTAATGTGCCTATCCTATAGTAATACCCATCTGCTAATGAATAATTTGCGGTCATCCTTGGCTCCCATCTCCTCCCTTTCCTGTGCAGACTCTGCAGTGTCACATTATAATAAGACATTGCAGAGTGCCCTGGATGAAGCTGCACCAGCTACATGCAAAAAAAACCACACAGGCAGCGGCAGCCCTGGCACACGCTTCAAACACGTTCCCTTCAGCGCTGTTCTAGGTGTGCTGAGCGTCTGTGGAGAAAATCCTTCTCAGCTGAAGACTTCATCCACTATAAGTTCATGCTCAAAACCTATAACTCTGCTCTCCATCTGGCTAAACAAGTATACTTTACCACTCTCATCACTTCACTAGCCAACAATCCTAAACGCCTCTTTGAAACCTACCACTCCCTCCTGAGCTCTAAAGCACAGACCCCGGTCACCAACCTAAGCTCTGATGCTCTGGCCACTTTCTTCTTACAAAAGATAAACGACATCCACAAAGAAATCTTTGAAAAATCCCCTCATAGCCTGGATCCCCTCCTCTCCCGCACCTCAACTTCACTATCAATATTCGAGCCTGTCACAGAAGAAGAAGTGATGCATCTCCTCACCTCTTCCCGCCCAACAACCTGCACCAGTGACCCTATTCCCTCTCATCTCCTTCAGGCTCTCTCCCCAGCTGTCACAACCTATCTAACCAAAATGTTTAAACTCTCTCTTTCATCAGGCATCTTTCCTTCATCATTTAAACATGCCATCATAACCCTTCTACTTAAAAAACCTTCCCTCAATCAGAACTGTGCCGCTAACTACAGACCAGTCTCTAATCTTCCTTTTATCTCTAAGCTCCTGGAACGCTTGGTCCACTCTTGGCAAATCCGCTATTTATCTGAAAACTCACTTCTTGATCCCTCTCAATTTGGTTTCCGCTCTTTACACTCTACCGAAACGGCTCTCACCAAAGTCTCAAATGATCTATTAACAGCAAAATCTAACAGTCACTATTCCCTATTGTTTCTCCTGGATCTCTCAGCTGCTTTTGACACTGTGGATCACCAACTTCTCCTCACCATGCTCCACTCTATTGACCTCAAGGACACTTCTCTCGCCTGGTTCTCCTATCTTTCTGACCGCTGCCTCACTTTTTCCTTTGCCAACTCTTAGGGTATGTGCGCACGTTGCTTTTTACCTGCTTTTTACCTGCTTTTTTGCTGCTTTTTCTTCTGCGCTGTTTAATGCCAAAATGGATGTGTTCTTCTATTCAAGCAAAGTCTATGGGAATTTGGGTTTCTTGTTCACACTATGTTGTTCAAAATGCTGCCTTTTTGTGGCAGATTTTTGGTCAAAAACTCAGCTTTGCAGTGCAAAACCCAAATGGCAAAAACAATTGACATGTTGCTTCTTTGAAAAGCTGAGTTTTTGACCAAAGTTCTGCCACAAAAAGGCAGCATTTTGAACAACATAGTGTGAACAAGAAACCCAAATTCCCATAGACTTTGCTTGAATAGAAGAACACATCCATTTTGGCATTAAACAGCGCAGAAGAAAAAGCAGCAAAAAAGCAGGTAAAAAGCAGGTAAAAAGCAACGTGCGCACATACCCTTACTCTACTCCTCTCCCCCTCACCTTCGGGGTTCCTCAAGGCTCAGTCTTGGGCCCTCTCCTCTTCTCTCTATACACCGCCCCTATCAGACAAACCATTAGCAGATTCGGTTTCCAATACCATTTCTATGCTGATGACACCCAATTATACACATCTCCAATCATCACCCCTGCTCTGTTACAAATTACCAGGGATTGTCTGTCTGCTGTCTCTCAAAGCATGTCCTCCCTCTATCTGAAACTGAATCTCTCCAAAACTGAGTTTCTTGTGTTTCCTCCCTCTACTAACCAACCTACACCCGACATCTCAATTACCTTCGATTACTTAATCATTACTCCCAAGCAGCATGCTCGCTGTCTTGGGGTTATATTTGACTCAAAACTCTCCTTCATTCCCCATATACAATCACTCACTCACACATGTCACCTACATCTTAACACTAGAAGTCCCAGAAATTTCGAGCTCCCCTCTGAAGTCCTGAAAGAGGGTCAAATAACATACAATAAACTGAATAGAACAAACTAGAAACTAAATGGCTAAACTCAATGGAAAACAAAAACCTCCTATGGTGCGACAGTAATGGCCTTAATTAAAGAACAAAAGACGGTGATTATAGGATGTTAGCTAAAATCCTTCAGGTCATTCGACCCGTCTCTGGGTTCCAAAGGTAGAAATGTTAAATGATCCCTCTCTGGGACTTCTAGTGTTAAAAACATCTCCAGAATCCGACCATTTCTCACTTTCGAAACTGCAAAAACCCTTACTGTCACTCTTATTCATTCCCGCCTGGATTACTGCAACTCTTTTTTTATTGGTCCCCCTCGGACCAAACTCTCCCCTCTCCAATTGATCATGAATGCAGCAGCCAGGGTCATATTCCTGTCCAGCCGCTTCACCGATGCCTCCACCTTGTGCCACTCACTACACTTTCTACCTATCAGCTACAGAATACAATACAAACTCATATCCCTCACCCACTAAGCTCTCCACAGCTCTGCACCACCATATATCTCATCCCTCATCTCTGTCTATCATCCCACCCGCCCCCTTCGTTTCGCAAATGATCTTAGACTAACATCATCCATAATACGAACCACACACCTCCATGTCCAAGACTTTTCTCGTGCCGCGCCAGTTTTCTGGAATGCACTACCCCAAAGAATGCGAATAATATCCAGCCCCCAAGTTTTTAAGCGTACATTAAAAACATCTCTTTAGACAAGCTTATCATAATAACTTCCTAACCTAACTCTCCCCTGTCCCACCTTCTAAATGCTACTCGTAACCTTCTCTCTCCTATTTCTGTCCTCACATCCTACATACAAATAGCACGTAAGGGCACCCAAAAGGTTACTGTCTAAAGACCAGATCATTCATCTTTATATGTAACCAATAAATTAGCATAACGATGGCCGGTCAGATGTACAAGTGTGCTTCACCTTTTGTGTCCCCCTTCTTCCCCATAGATTGTAAGCTTTTGAGCAGGGCCCTCATTCCTACTGTAGCTGTTGAATTGTGTACTATTTTGTCCTGTTTTTTTCTATACAACTCTCCACCTGAGTGTAAAGTTCTGCGGAATATGTTGGCGCTATATAAATAAACTTTATTATTATTATTATTATTATTATTATTATTATTATTAGAATGTCCCCAGCCTTATCCCTATCCTATAGTAATGTTTCCCATACTTGTCCCCTTGTAGTAATGTCCCTATCCTGTAGTACTGTGCCCATCCTAGTCCCCATCCTATAGTAATGTGCCCACCTTGTTCCAATCCTATAGTAATGTGCCCACCTTGTCCCCATCCTATAGTAATGTCCCCAACCTATAGGAATGTGCCCATCCTGTAGTAATGTGTCCATCTATGTCCCCATCTTATAGTAATGTTCCCCATCCTTGTCCCCTTGTAGCAATCTCCCTATCCTGTAGTACTGTTTCCATCCTATAGTTGTCCCATCCTACAGTAATGTCCCCATCCTACAGTTATGTTCCAGCCTTGTCCCCATCCTGTAGTAATGTTCCCATCCAATAGTAATGTGCCTATCCTATAGTAATGTCCCCAGCCTTATCCCTATCCTATAGTAATATTTCCCATACTTGTCACCTTGTAGTAATGTCCCTATCCTGTAGTACTGTGCCCATCCTAGTCCCCATTCTGTAGTAATGTGCCCATCTTTGTCCCCATCCTATAGTAATGTCCCCAGCCTTGTCCCCATCCTATAGTAATGTGCCCACCTTGTTCCCATCCTATAGTCATGTGGTGGCGGTGGCTGAAAGGGGGCAGTGGCTATAACTTACCGATCACTCTCCTCAGCTTCCACAGACGCCGGAGTGAAGCTGAGGGGAGCAGTCTCTGGACCCCGATCTACAGTGATTGGAAAGATCGGTCACAAGGCTGGTCTCTCCAATCAGAGCTGGGGGTGGGTGAAACAGAGGTCACCCAGCTCCAGCCAATGATCAGTGCTATAGCTGCACTTATCATGGCTGAATTTCAATGCTTCAGCCATTTTCAATGGCTGAAACATTACAGTGGCAGTGATTGGCTGGCTGAGCAGCGTTCATCAGCCAATCACAGCCTCCGTAGGTCCGGGGAGGAGACACCACCCTTCCTGAGGTCCCCTCCTCCCTGAATCTAAGGTATTTGCAAAATGATCACAGCCACTGGGGCTCCGGGACCGCGATTTCGACATGATGTACTGAGTACATCATGGGTCCCTTAAGTACCTGGGAGCCATGACGTACCCAGTACGTCATAGGTTGCTAAGGGGTTAATGTGCCATCCTTCACATACACACACAAAAAAACCCCAAAAAAACCCCACCATTCTTCTCACCTGTGCTGCGTTCCCTCAGCTGCCTCATCTCTGCTTCTTGCTGACTGCAGGCACGTGCCCCCGATGACTATCGTGGCAGGTGCAGGGGCAGTAAGAAATGTCAGCGATTTATGTCAGATGATTGTTTTTACCGGTGCTGTGCGCGCAGCTAAGGTCAGGCAGTTTCCATTAGAGGAACAGTTGTGCACAGAGCGCTGGACTCTGAGAGAAACAATCATCTGACATAAAGCGCAGACAGTGGCTGTGGGCGGCCCCTGCATCTGCTGCGATAGTCAAAAGGGGCACAGACCTGGGGGCTGCACAGAGCAGCCTTAGGGGCCGCATGCAGCCCGCGGGCTGCATGTTTGAGACCTCTGCCTTAGAAGCAGCAACAATTACGGGCTTTACCCAGCTTAACCCGATTGCCCTGTTACGATGGCAATTGGGGTATTATAAGGGGTTAATCACAGCCATGATTTGTCAGTTGCCATCAAGCCCTAGATTAGCAATGAGGTTCGATCTATGAGACCCCCATTAGTAATTTTGTAAGTGAAAACAAATAAAACACAAGCACTGAAAAATATCCTTTTTATTAAATAAAATACATACACCCTCTTTCACCCCTTTATTAACCATCAAAATACCCATACAGATCCGGCGTAATCCACACGACATCCTACGACAATCCCGGGTCTGCTACATATGGAAATCTCAGTGCACGAGCACATTAGAATACATGACAGCCCGCTGCAGCTTCAGGCAGACATTGATTGAGCTGCGGCTAAGTGGTGACGTCACTGAGTTCCCACGGTCCCCCACCTGTGACCATACATAAATTCACCTCAGGTGAACTTGTTTTACTCAGTGACCTCACCTCAGTTGAACTCATTGACTTTGTCAAATTTTTGCACCAAATCACTCCTTTCTTCTGACTGGTGTAAACTCCACCACTTCTCTGATACCCTGAGCTTTTATATTTTGATGCTGCAGCACTGCTATCACCTAATCTGTTGTCTCACTGAATCTCTTCTCATGAGGAAACATTTGTGCTGCTCAGCAGAGTCAGTGTTTTCCTACCAGCCCTGTTAGATCTACTTCATTGAGCAGGTAGTTATATCCATTTCCTTATCCTTTCATCACCTGGCAGCATGTGTGTGGAAGGGGGAAGCACCGCTATAATCTTTGTCACATTACAAATCCTTCATTCAGCTCTCTTCTCATAGCACTGTGACTGCTATACACACATCCTTCTACACTCACACATTGCCTTGCCCAGAGCTTATGTCCCTTGTGCTCAATGTGTAATGGCTCTGCAGTGAGATTAAGAAAATGAGCACAAAAAAAACAAAAGTGCCTTTAGTGACATCTTTGATGTCTGATCTCTGGACAAGCAGTGTGGGGGATAGGTAGCACAGCAGAGGTGACACTGCTATGAGAGGAAGAGAGTTGATAGATGAGTTTGTAATGTGACATAGCTAAACTCAGCTATGCTGCCCCTCTCTCAACATGGACTGTGTGGAGATAAAATCTCAAAGCTGCCAGTGTGATGTGCCCACAAAAACTTGTAATCACTCTGCAATGAGATACATCTGTCTATCAGTAGATCTCACACAGGAGTTACCTGTTCTAAGCTTTTGTGGAGACATGGTCTTTCAACTGTCTACGTTTGATTGGTCAACATCATACAGGAAGAAAATGCACACGCCACCTTTGAAAACTATCTGATGATGCTCACTTGAAGTTAACTGAAATTAACTCATTGAAGAGTTTTTTGAAAAGTCGCCTTTAATCAGTCCATTTTAGCAGGTGATGTTCCTGAGGTTTGGGTGGGATTTATGATCTTGGAAATCATGTGCATTTCTGAAAATACTGTAAAAATGTTGGAAAGTGAAAGCCCTCTGTCTGAGTATAAGGATGGTAGCTCTGATTTAGCTGGGACCTCAGAATAAATGGATGTACACTGCCACATTACAGTGGCCTCTCCGAGTGTCATACTGAATGGCAAGGACCCCTGCAGCAACACAGCTCCCACAAGACTAGTAACTCACTGGCCTAGCAGCAAATTTTTAGATAAATTGACTTGGTGTTGGTGCTGGCAACCATTGTTGGTGCAGTGCTGTTTATAGGGTGGTTGATCCAGAACCAAAGTGATGTTAATAGCGGAGGTAGCAGTGCTACGCTTAGGCTACATTCACATTTTCAGGTTTCTTATGCAGTTTTTGAAGGCAAAAGTCAAAAGTGGATTAAAGAACTAGAGAAGTCTCAGTCTTTTCTATACTGATCCATTCCGCCTTTGACTTTGAAAGCCACATCAAAGAGCCTAAACTGAAACATACTCGTGATAGAGTAAAGACTCACTTAAATAAGTTTTTGTGACATGGCAGCAGGCTTATATATGTTGATCAAATTGTAAACTGAGAGCCTTGTGTTTATTCTTGAAAAATGTTGTTTAGTCGCAATAGATCATTGTATAACATGAGTATGTGCAGTCCGTATCTTTTTTTTTCTAGACTTGCTGAAAAGGATTTAAAGATAATAAATTCTAATAACTTCAGCATGAGTTGACTGTGTGGTCAGGCTGTAGGGAAAACCTAGAGGTTGGTTGGCTGCATAGCTAGAGGTAGAAATAGAAAGATTATAATACCACATTATCTAGCTCTAGTGAGGGATAGTTTGATCAGTGCTAGAGAACTAGGCTACAAAAAAAATTATATAGTGGAATGGGTACAAATTTAGACTACAAAAGTGATTTTAGGACTTAAAGAATAACATTAATTTAAAATGTTTAATAGTACACTTGAAAATAAGAAATATTGTAATATATTGGCTTCTATAGCTTTGCATCTGTGATTGGTTTCAGTCAGACTGTGCCCCCACCCTGTGTGACAGCTTATCTGACTGCTTGAAATCACACACGCTGTCTATGTATCTAATTTTGTGTAAAAATAAATAAATACGAAAATTGGAGTAGAGTCTCCCATATTATGATACCCAGCACAGATAGAGCATACGGCTAAAGGCTGCAGCCCACAGCTGTGCTCTTATTCCTCCTGGCAGTGTTCCGATTTCAGTCACGAAGGTGGCGTGGCAACGGTTCACTCACCCATCTGCCACTCCACTGTATGGACAGTGTTGGCTTTATCTACATCCCCCCACAGTGACTGACAGCTAGTCAGCATTAGATACAGTTTTCAGTCAGTGCAGTACACCGCCACTCTACATTCACAGAGTCATGACTGAACCCGAGCCTGGTGCCGCCCCAAGAATGAAACCAGAATTCTAGTTTGAGGATTAAATTCCTCCATGTAACTGGTTTAATATGCAGATGTTGGACAGGTTCAGAATACTATTGATCTGCAGATTGACCCCATATCTGCAGGTTAATAGCATTTTTCCGCATGACAGGTTCCCTTTAAGACACACAGTTCTCTGTTGGCTACCAAATATCATAAATTGCTCTCTGGTTGATTTGACGCCTAGCAACCATTTTCTTTCCAACACATCTTAGAGATTAATTGCTGCAAATAAAATGTCGCAGTGAACAATAAACAGAACATGGTTAGTAGTTTATACACAGAGGCAAGAAAAGGGAAGTAAAGATTGATGGATTTGATCAAAATTGTGCTGAAAGAATAATAGTGGTATCACTTAGAATAAGAAAAACTGTATATCTGATACACAGTAAAAAAAAATCCTACTGAAAGACTTCTGTATTAAAAATGGGGTGTCTTTTGTCTTCATTTAATTGCATTATGCGCTTGGTTTTTCACTTGTGAGGAATTTTGAATTTTAAAAAAATCATTTTGAAAGCAAATTTAAAAAATTTGCTAAATGTGGATTTCCAGAAAATATGAATAAACACCCCTACCCGCTTCAAAAATACTGATATTTTTTTTATCTACAGCATATTTTACCCACTATAGGGGCAGATTTAAACCACCCAAAAAGAGTTTTCCACTAAGAAAAGTTTTCCCCAAGTAGCTTTATACTTGTAAAATGAAAAGAGCAGTTACTCACTCTCCCCAGATTTAGCTTTCTGCAGCTCATCCAGTCTCTGTGATTTGGCTGAACTGGTGACATCATGTTGACAGCCCATTTCTCACCGCAGCCAATCATGGAACTTAGTGAAATGTGCAGTCTACATCCACAGAACCAGTGTTTGGCTATAGTAATGATGGGCACTGTCAATGTGACACAATTAAAACACAGAGACCAGAGAGGCGGCGAAGAGCCAGCATTAGAGGAGGGCGAGTACCTTTGCGTTTTTACAATTATAAAAGCATTTGGTCCAAATTTTCTTAAAGTGAAAATCCCCTTTAAAGAGAACCTGTTAACTCGATTTTCCATGTAAAAATAAAGGCATGGCCACAATGCCGCATATAAAGTTTGGGTGTAATAAGCTTTTGAGGGGGGACTGTAGGTAGAGTCTTCATCCTGGACTTCTGCCGCAGCCCCTCTGCCTGCCTCTGGTGTCTGTATCAGCCTTCTCTTTTAAATATTGTGCTCAGACCACCCTGTCCACAGGCAACACTTGTGCAGAATAATTACCCAGCGGTCTTCAGTAAAATTTCACCGATAGCAGTGCAGAAGGCAAAGACCCTACACATGGTCCTGCCTCAATGTACCTAAAGCTTATTACACCAAACCTTCAAAACTTTAAAATGCAAGATCATGATGACAGGTTCTCCTTAATCCATATATCAAGTCAACACTGAGCTACATCAAGTTACTGAAACCATTCCAGAACACGTTTTATAGCATGATATGCAGCTTTATTTTTCTCATAGAGGTCTACTAATACAGAGAACTGGACAAATGATACATATTTCCCTATCTACAGGCAGCATATATTAGGCACTGGCTGCAGGATATCAGCAAGGGTTCTAAGAGAAATATAGCTTGACAGCCTCTGGGGACTGAGCCATATGAGAGACCAATAGGACAGTTCCCAATCCCTATGGCTTCTCCTCACCTGTTGCTCTAGAATGACAGATCTCTCCCTCTGTGTGTGTATGGGGGGAGACCTGTCACTCCAAGGCAGCACTGTAGGTGCGCTGGCTCTCCCACGCCATAAACAGCACAGCAGCCACGGTGCGGGAGTGCCAACTCACCGATCATCACATCAACTTGTGACCAAGATCAAAAAGGTTGAAACGTTAATCCAAAGTTGCTAACGTTCTTTCTCATCTGTATCTACTAATAAAAAGAACTTTATTTTACAAAATTGCAATAAGACTGTGCAGTGGATTTGTATATACACAAAGGCAGCAGGCGGGGAGAAGCTCCAGAGGACCAACTTGTCCGATTAGTCTCCTATGCCACTCAGTCCTCAGTGGCTATTAAACTGCAACATTTGAGAGATAAACATACATATCTAAAATCATGCATCTAGTGTCTGATACATTAAATGAAGTTGACAAAGATGAACTGTGTAATAGTTAATTCCAACGTATAGAAATATACTGTATACATTAATAAATCACACTTATGTTCTCTGTGTCTGTGAATCATTGATATTATGACTTTTTTTAATCTTCTTGTATACTTTGGATAGGTTCCTATGTGTACATGACTTCATTGCACTCTTGACCCAAACCTGATCTCTGCTAGAATTATAAGAAATCTTGCCAAAAACAGCAGTTGTATGCCTTCATAAAAATGATAAATATGTGTTACATTTTGCAGAATTATATTCATAAACTTTTACATAACTAAGACATTGCTAGGTTTTATGAATATGTCATTTGCAAATGTGTTGTAATGTCTTTCGCCTAGAATTGCATGATAACAAATGTGTTTTTTTAGCAAGGAGATGAAATGTTCAAAGAAATTCTTAGCACAAACAGTGAATGTTTGAGAAGGTATTTAGCATTTTAATAATGGAGTCTCTACCAAATACTTTTATACAAATTATCAAAAACATAAAGTGTATCTCCTAAATAAGAAAAAAATGCATACAATGCCCTTTGAATATAAAAAATGCAAACAAATGTGAAAAATATGCTGTAAAATAAGAAGGCTTTAAAAAATAAAAGTATTAATAGTCTATTATTAATTATCAATATGCAAAGTGAATGGACAAAATAGAATCATTATTTGGTGTGACCAACCTTTGTCTTCATGGCAGCAACAATTTTTCTACACTGTTTTTGAAGTAATTTGCAAGGAACATTGTTCTAAACATCCTGGAGAACTAACCAAAGATCTGTGATTGTAGGCTTGGGCAAATCTTGGGACACTCTTTGCCTTCAAAAGACCATATATTCTTCTAGCTATGCTTGCACAAAGCCATGGATTTTGTAGGATTATAATGAGTTGCATGAGTAACCAATTGTAACAAACAGTGAAACACAGTGATTAAATTAAAAAGAAACAACTATGTAGGAAGCTTAAAATTGGGAGAGAAACAGCCAAACTCTTTTATAGAGGAGAGATTGTGGAAGGCATTTTCATATCATATATCATGGCAAAACTGATGACAAAAACACACAAGGCAGCTATACTGAAGTAGCAAGGTCTCTCCAAAGCAAATATTTCAAAGCAAACTGGGATTTCAAGATGCAATTTTCAAGCTCTTTTGAAGAAGCGCCAAAATTGGACAAGATTGAGGAAACTTAATGGAGCATACGATAGTCAAATATGCTTACTTTTCTTTGCAATCAGAAGATGTCCAACAGTACCATCATTCAAAACTAGCACCAACAAGTTGACCAAGCTACACCCAACTACCCTTCAAAGAAGTCAGTCCAAAGTGGTCTCATTGGAGGAATCACGGTCAAAAAGCCATACCTTTGACACTGATATTAGATGTAATGCATGAAATAAAAAGCAAGAAAACATAGGAAATGAGTTGCTTAAAAATGTAAACAGAAGCTCGGGAATGATGAGTTACAATTTTGAATAGTTGCCTGTGACAGAAGGCAGTTTATTTACCAAAATACTGGAGGATGATACAATGATGAATATGTATAGGCAACAGTGAAACATGTTGGAGGATCCTTGTAACATTGGGACTACATTTCAACAAATGAACCAGGGCATTTCATCAGGATTAATGGTGTCCTCAATGTTGAAAAACACAGGCAGATACTTATCCATTGCACATAACCATCAGAGAGGCATCTCATTAGCTCCAATTTGATTCTGCAGCAAGTCAATGAAAAGAAGAAAGGGTTCTGGAAGTAATTAAATGACCTCTACTAGTGATTATTAAGTGTGCTCAGTTGAGCATTGCCCGCCTTGTTGTGCGCAGTGTTGAGCTGGTGGCTCCAATGAAAGTTGTCTCACTACCTGAAGGCTGTGAATAGTGGCCAGAGCTGTATTTGGAGAATGTGGATTATGATGTAACTTCGTGGGAACATTTTTGATAATAAATGGGTGAATGAGGGATATTGTGGGGGTACTCTTTATTCAAATATACCATTTTTTCCCTATGTGTGTTTTTTTAGTTATTGAGTTAGTAATTGGTGTATTTGATAGACACTTATTCATTACTAACCCCTGGGCTTGATGCCGGTTGACACTACACAGAGAGACGAGAGGCGAGCACACTATAAGGATTTTTCTTCAGGTGCAAGTGTACGGGTAGAAACCCATATAAATAGTCTATAGAAGTACACTGCACACTCCTTTTTGATTTTGGAGAAATAATAAATTTAAACATGACCAAATCCTACGTTTCGGCTCTAGGAACCTTATTCACGTGGTTGCTAGGAAAAAAATATAAATAATGTCTAAATACATATTTACAAATATATACAATAAATTCCCAAAATAAACTTTTTAGAAAAACATTTTTCAACATTTATGAGAATAATCTCCCAGTTTGAAGATATATTTATAAGATACATAACACATAGGGTAGATGATATGAAATATACACCTAACAATATAACAGTGCATCAATTATTTTTGATACAATTAGCAGTAATTATAAAAAGGACATTATAGAAAAAAGGGGGGGAGGAAGAGAATAGAGGAAAAGGTAGTAATGATAGCTCCTATATGGCAATAATATGCTACCTGTTAATGCTGATCTCCTTGGAATGTCAGGATTATTAGTATTCTGGGTTCCTATAATGTAAAGTAAATAGTTGGTTAGGCATTGTGATTTGTAAGGAGGAAAAAGGAAGAGAGAATAAGATAAAAGAAAGAATGGTGGTATTGAAACAAATACCGTATATGATGCCCTTGTCTGGTGTGCACTCCCATGCTTAGGTTCTACTTGGTGTAGACCTGTCTACACATAAATAACCCTCAGTATCCGTTCATTGGTCGTAAAAGGGAAGTTACGTGTCTTGGTGTAACCTAGGACGCTGGCGCCTGGGTCCTGGAAAGTGCCCATACAATGGATATAATACAACAGTGACGTGTCACTGTGTAACCTGGGATGCTAATACTAGTTACCAATAACATTCCATTTTAAAGAGGTAAGACATACGGTTGCCCAATTTAGATTTTAGATCATAGAAGGGGTTCCAAGACCCAAAAGAGGTGGCAACCATGTTTAGTTGCTCAAAATTGTGAGTGTTACTGGATCCACACTCTCCAGACATTAACACCCATGGGACTGAACAGAGAAATGGACTGGATGGTAGAAAAAATGTTTAACTATATTTTTCATTCTTCCAGATACAGTGATGATTATGCTGCACCATTGAATTCCTCTCCCATCCGACTCCTTCCCTACCCTCATTCCGACCCTCAATGGTAAAATCGTCCATGTACTCCTACAAACTACACTAACCTATTAATAGATAATCCTAGGATGAGTAACCATATATAGCCAGCGTGTATGTATGTGTATGTACAGTATATGTTTATGTATATACACTACAGTTCAAAAGTTTGGGATCACCCAGACAATTTTGTCTTTTTCATGAAAAATCATACTTTTATTTATCAAATGAGTTGCATAATGAATAGAAAATATAGTACAGACATTGACTAGGTTAGAAATAATGATTTTTACTTGAAATAATAATTTTCTCCTTCAAACTTTGCTTTTGTCACAGATGCTCCCTTTGCAGCAATTACAGCTTTGCAGACCTTTGCCAATCTACCTGTTAATTTGATGAGGTAATCTGGAGATATTTCACCCCATGCTTCCAAAAGCCCCTCCCAAAAGTTGAATTGACTTGATGGGCATTTTTTGCGTACAATATGGTCAAGCTGCTGCCACAACAGCTCAATAGGGTTGAGATCTGGTGACTGGGCTGGCCACTCCATTACAGATAGAATGCCAGCTGTCTGCTTCTTCAATAAATAGTTCATGCATAATATGGAGGTGTGCTTTGGGTCATTGCCCTGTTGTAGGATGAAATGGGCTCCAATCAAGCGCTGTCCACAGGGTATGGCATGGCATTGCAAAATGGAGTGATAGCCTTCAAAATCTCTTTTACATTGTACAGATCTCCCACTTTACCAGCACCAAAGCCACTCCAGACCATCACATTACCTCAACCATGCTTGACAGTTGGTGTCAGGAACTCTTCCAGCATCTTATCAGTAGTTTTGCGTCTCACAAATGTTCTTCTGTGTGATTCAAACACCTCAAACTTTGATTCATCTGTCTATAACACTTTTTCCAATCTTCCTCTGTCCAATGTCTTTTTTCTTTTGTCCATAGTAATCTTTTCCTATTATTAGCCAGTCTCAGGTATGGCTTTTTCTTTGCCACTCTGCTTTGAAGGCCAGCATCCCGGAGTCGCCTCTTCACTGTAGACATTGACACTGGCTTTTTGCGGGTACTATTTAATAAAGCTGCTAGTTGAGGACCTGTGAGGCATTGATTTCTCAAACTAGAGACTCTAATGTACTTGTCTTGTTGCTCAGTTGTGCAACAGGGCCTCCCACTTTTCTTTTTACTCTGGTTAGAGCCTGTTTGTGCTCTCCTCTGAAGGGAGTAGTACACACCGTTGTAGGAAATCTTCAGTTTCTTGACAATTTCTCGCATGGAATATCCTTCATTTCTAAGAACAAGAATAGACTGTTGAGCTTCACATGAAAGTTCTCTTTTTCTGGCCATTTTGAGAGTTTAATGGAACCAACAAATGTAATGCTCCAGATTCTCAACTAGCTCAAAGGAAGGTCAGTTCTATAGCTTCTCTAATCAGCAAAGCTGTTTTAAGCTGTGCTAACATACTTGCACAATGGTTTTCAATGGATTTCTAAACATCCATTAGCCTTCTAACACGGTTAGCAAACACAATGTACTATTAGAACACTGGAGTGGTGGTTGTTGCAAATGGGCCTCTACACACCTAGGTAGATATTGCATTCCAAACCAGACGTTTGCAGCTATAATAGTCATGTACCACATTAACAATGTATAGAGTGTATTTCTGTTTAATTTAATGTTAGCTTCATTGAAAAAAATATATGCTTTCCTTTCAAAAATAAGGAAATGTCTGGGTGACCCTACATTTTTGAACTGTAGTGTAATATATATATATATATATATATATATATATATATATATATATTGTGGTAGAGCCACTCTCTCAGCAGTAGGGGATGGATGCAGGAACACCTCAAGTGTCGATTTTCACCTGGTTTATTATCAGCAGTCTCAATCCATTGACATGAGGAGAGCACTACTTACTCCAGCACAGGAAAATACATAGGCAAAACAGAAGACCATGAGTGTGTCCAGAGGCCTGGCTTTTACCTCTGGGACCACACCCCGAGGTGGAGATATGGTGCACAGCCATCCCACCCATCTATTTAGCTGTCCACAACAAACCCGGCCCAGGTAATACAAATTAACCCTCTCAGCACCTAATGTGCTGGAGTACTACATCCGGGTTCACATCACTGATTGCAGAAGTCGCACTGACACATATTTCCCCTCGTGCACATCACCAGTGATCACATCACATATTCTCCCCCTCTGCCCAAAGCCGGGGGCATGGGCACCATCAACCGCTAAACAGGGTAACCGCGACAGGGCATCTGCATTCCCATGTAACTTCCCAGGCCTGTGCTCTACCTGTAAGGCAAAGTCTTGGAGGGCTAGAAACCACCTGGTCACCCTAGCATTCTTTCCCTGGCTACTTCTCAACCATGTCAGTGGCGCATGAACAGACACTAGCCTGAATTTACAGCCTAGCAGGTAGTATTTTCGAGAGTCCATTGCCCACCTAATGACCAGGCATTCCTTTTACACAATGGCATAGTTTTTCTCACAAGAGGAGAGTTTCCTACTCTGGTAAAGCACTGGACGTTCCTCGACATTTATTTCCTGCGACAGCACAGCTCCCAACCCGACCTCCGAAGCATCAGTCTGAAGCATAAACTCCTTTGCAAAGTAAGGTGCCACCAGGACTGGCTGCAAACACAGTGCAGACTTCAAGTCCTGGAACACCACCTCCACCTCAGAGGTCCACTTGGCCACCGATGGCTTCACAGCCCTGAGGAGATCAGTCAGTGGAGCGGCCCTTACAGCAAACTTCGGTACAAACCGGCGGTAGTATCCGACAATTCCCAGAAATGCCCTAACCTGCTTTTTAGAGAGAGGTCGTGGCCAATTCTGGATTGCCTCCACTTTATTCACTTGTGGCTTGATTAGGACTCTACCGACAACATAGCCCAGGTACCTGGCCTCCTCATTCCCTATGGCGCACTTCTTCGGGTTTTTGGTAAACCCCGCCTTCCTCAATGCATCCAGCACTGCCTGGACCCTCTGTAGATGACTCCCCCAATCCGGGGTGAACATCACAATATCATCCAGATAAGCTGCGGCGCACTTCTGATGAGAAGCTAGGATCCAGTTCATGGCCCTCTGGAAGGTGGCTGGGGCTCCCTGCAACCCAAACGGCATCCTGGTGTACTGGAAACATCCGTCAGGTCAGGTGTAGAGAAAGCAGTCTTCTCCTTGGTCGCTTGAGACAGGGGTATTTGCCAGTACACTTTTGTCAGGTCAAGGGTGGTAATATACCTGGCTGGCCCAAGCCTTTCAATGAGCTCATCGACTCGAGGCATCGGATAAGCATCAAATTTTGAGACTTCATTTAACTTGCGGTAGTCATTGCAAAATCGCCATTCTCCATCCGGCTTTGGCACAAGGACGATAGGACTAGACCAGCCACTTCTTGATTCCTCAATCACGCCGAGGCTCAGCATCCTCTTCACCTCTTTTGAGATCACTTCTCGACGGGCTTCGGGGATCCGGTACGGCTTCAGATGTACTCTCACATGTGGTTCCATCAGAACTTCATGTTCCACAACCTGTGTTCACCCTGGCAATTCTGAAAAGAGATCTTGATTTTGATAAAGCAACTCCCGACACTGCTGCTTTTGGGCCCTTCATATCCTCCTCCTCGATATCAGCGTCCACCTTGGCAGCTAGATGCGGAGCTTCCACCGCTTATCTTGCCATGGCTTAATAAGATTAATATGGTACACCTGGTAGGGCTTCCTTCTACCCGGTTGGTGGATCTTATAATTCACCTTTCCCAGTTTCTCGACCACTTCATAGGGTCCCTGCCACTTGGCCAGAAATTTACTTTCCACATTAGGGATCAACACCAGCACACGGTCGTCAGGGCTGAACTGTCTCACCCTAGCAGAGCGATTATATACTCTCGCATGTGCCTCTTGAGCCTAGAGAAGATTCTCTTTCACGATGGGTGTCACCTCAGCCATCCTCTCTTGCATCTGGGCCACATGATCAATGACACTCCTATGGGGGGTAACCTCTGCTTCCCAGCTTTCTTTGGCTATGTCAAGCAACCCTCGGGGATGTCGACCATATAAAAGTTCAAAGGGAGAGAACCCGGTAGAGGCTTGTGGAAGCAGGCAATCCCAATCTCCACAACCTTCTTAAGCATGGACTTTAAGGCCTTATTGAATCTCTCCACAAGGCCGTCTGTATGCGGGTGATAGACTGAAGTCTTTACTTGTGTAATCCGCAGCACCTTACACAGTTCCCTCATGACTTTCGACATAAAGGGGGTCCCTTGGTCTGTCAGGATCTCCTTTGGCAGTCCGGTCCGAGAGAAGATATGGACCAACTCCCTGGCTATATTCTTAGAGGAACAATTTCTCAATGGCATCGCCTCAGGGTATCGAGTCGCTTAGTCCAGAACCACTAAGATATACTGGTGCCTTCTAGCGGATTTTACCAGGGGGCCCACAAGATCCATGGCAATATGGTCAAACGGGACCTCTATTATAGGTAATGGAACAAGAGGACTTCGAAAGTGTGAAACTGGTGCAGTTAGCTGGCAGGTGGGACAGAATCTACAATAATTAAAAATCTCTCGATGATATCCCGGCCAGTAGAACCTCTGAAGAATCCGCTCTCGTGTTTTATCTACCCTCAGGTGACCACCCAGGACATGAGAATGGGCCATGTCTGACACCCGGCATCTATAAGGCCCTGGTACCAATAGTTGCTCAATTATCTCACCTCTCAACTGGGTAACCCGATATAACAATTCCCCATTTACTGCAAAGTGGGGGTATCTGGTGTCAGCCCCCGGCTCTTGAGCAACCCCGTTTATGACAGTCACATTTTTAAATGCCCCCTTTAGTGTCAGGTCCCTCATTTGCACAGTCCCAAAGTTCCCTTTGGAAACGGCCAACTCCGGCATGTCAACCTCCTGGGACTCGGCCTCATCCTCATCGCCCACCAACACACATAGGGGGAATTCATCCGCCTCCGACTGAAAGGAAGTCTTATCATTGAGGGCTAACTCTCCTTTATCTGAGACACATGGTTCCACCCCTTTACTCCACAACTCCCAGAAAAAAGCAAAGTCTCGCCCTATTATTACTGGGTGCAACAGGTCTTTTACCACTCCAACCTCATGATACTCCGATCCACAAGTTGTTTTTATAGTCACAGCAGCCACAGGGTAGTCCTTGGCATCCCCATGAATACAGCGGACGCCCACCCTCTTCCCAGGCATCAGCTGGTGTGGAAGTGTGTCCCTCACGAGGGTCACCAAACTCCCGGAGTCTAAGAGTCCCACTATTCTGGTACCATTTATTTCTACAAGACATGCCTGTGGCCCCTCACTGGGTTGACTGTCCACACTGCAGGCTGGGTATGCCTAATAGGAAGAACGCCGACCTATGCTGCAGTCCATC
The DNA here is from genome assembly GCF_048569485.1 of Anomaloglossus baeobatrachus. Classification (NCBI taxonomy): domain Eukaryota; kingdom Metazoa; phylum Chordata; class Amphibia; order Anura; family Aromobatidae; genus Anomaloglossus; species Anomaloglossus baeobatrachus. The sequence continues at coordinate 302,243,677 of NC_134355.1, read as the reverse complement.
GGTTCGGTGGTCAAGGGACAGCGGGCAGCAATGTGACCCGGTCCCTGGCACCTCCAACAGATAATATTACTGACTGGGGTTTTTGCATGCCTCCACTTGCCATTTGGGACCTTGGATTTCCCCCCTCCTGTGGCTCTTGTACCCTTCTTTTGGGTGTCGCTCCCTGAAGAAACCTCCTAATAGGGAAATGGTAAGTCCCTTGGCTTCCCCCGGGAACTCTCTACCACCTGGTACCTCTCCAGCAGTCCAACCAGGTCGTCTGCATTCAAGGGGTTTCCCTGAGCAACCCAAGTCTGCACTGGCTTCGGAAGGGAGTGAATAAACCTGTCCATTACGAACCGCTCAACCATCTGCGCTGGGGTGGAGGACTCTGGCTGCAACCATTTTTGTACCAGATGCAATAAATCAAACATTTGCGAGCGAGGGGGTTTGTCGCCATGATATGCCCACTGGTGGACCCGTTGTGCCCTAACAGTCATAGTCACACCCAGGTGTACCACAATTTCAGGCTTTAGTTTGTCATACTCCTTAGTGTCCTGTAAAGCAAGATCATAATAGGCCTTTTGTGGCTCTCCACTTAAATATGGCACCAATACCTCCACCCACTGCTCCGGTGGGAGTTTTTCTTGTTCAGCAACTCTCTCAAACACAGTCAAGAAGGCCACAACATTAATACCCCGGAGTCATCTTTTGCATAGCTCGCCTTACCGCCTTCCGGACGTTAGCGTCATCACCTGGACTGGTCGCTCTGCCATGGATTACCTCTACTAGGACATATATCTGCTTCTGCTGTTGCTCTAGTTGTTGCTGCAGCTGCTGCTGAGCCAATTGCTGCTGCTGTATCAACAGCTTGTTCGTCTCCTGCTGGGCCAGCTGCTGTTGTTGTTGGGCCTGCTGCTGTTGTTGTTGGGCCAGCACCAGGTGCTTAATCAGTTCCTCCAAGGTGTCTGATTGTGTTCCCTGGCTCATGGCTGCCTTCACCCAGGACATCCAGCTCCTCTGTAGCAGGTATAAACGGCCCCGGGCTGCCTGCCTGCAGTCTGCACCACTTGTGGTAGAGCCACTCTCTCAGCAGTAGGGGATCGATGCAGGAACACCTCACGTGTTGATTTTCACCTGGTTTATTATCAGCAGTCACAATCCATTGACAAGAGGAGAGCACTACTTCCTCCAGCACAGGAAAATACATAGGCAAAACAGAAGACCAGGAGTGTGTCCAGAGGCCTGGCTTTTACCTCTGGGACCACACCCCGAGGTGGAGATATGGTGCACAGCCATCCCACCCATCTCTTTAGCTGTCCACAACAAACTCGGCCCAGGTAATACAAATTAACCCTCTCAGCACCTAATGTGCTGGAGTACTACATCCGGGTTCACATCACTGATTGCAGAAGTCGCAGCGACACATATCTCCCCTCGTGCACATCACCAGTGATCACATCACAATATATATATATATATATATATATATATATATATATATATATATGTATATATATATATATATATATATACGGTATATGCACATGATTATACTTACAATATTTTATTTTTGCTGTTATTATTATTACACACAGTTCGTAATATACCAAAACATTACAGTAGAAGCACCAGTCCATTCATATATAACTCTATCTATTTTATTATAATACCCTACAATCTATCTCCTTTAATAGTTTGCCTTAATACCAATTCATACATAATTTTCACTTTATTAGTTAGGATAACCAGTTGCTCCTTACAATTCAATATATACCTCCTTTCACATTTACTCCTTTATCTACCAAATACTTACTGTACATTTTTCCTTCCTTTACACTTTTTATACCTGCTCTATAGAATTAATAGCTTGCTTATAGTACATTAGCACATCGCTAGTTGTACTAAACACGCATGCGCAGCTTCTACTATAGTTACCAGGACGTTCAAATATACTATCACATTTATCCACGGTCATGCACTTGCTCCAAACACTTTTTATAGCGTAGACATAGTAACACATTGGTATTCTTTTACATCTATTTCTCCACCGCACGAGAGGTGATAAAGTACACATGCGCTGACCACCTTTCGGCACGCAGACACAATCAGCATACCGCCAAACACTACTCCATTCTGCTAGACACGCATCCGCCAGTCATCCAGACGTTCTAAAGCGCAAGTGTCAGCATCCCAGGATACATACTAATCCACGGACGCCCCTCAATGCGCAGGCGCTGGTGGCCCAGGTTACATAGTGACACGTCACTGTTTTATTATAACCAATATACAGACATTTTCCAGGGTGCAGGCACCAGCGTCCTAGGTTACACTAAGACATATAATTTCCCTGTTACAGCCAATTAACGGATACTGAGAGATATTTATAGCCCCTATTACCACATGTAGACAGGGCTACACCAAGGATAACAGAGGCACGGGAGTGCACACCAGAGATATCATATATGTCACGCTCCCCGGGTCCCCTGTCCAGCTCCCCGGCTCCCCTGCCACGCTCCCCGGCTTCCCTGGCTCGCTCCCCGGCTCCTCTGTCCGGCGTCCCCCGCTCCACAGCCTCCAGGCCTCCTCACCTATGATCCCCAGGCGTCCCGGTCCCCGCTCCCAGCGTCCGCCGGCAGCTTCGCTCCAGCCCGGCTCCCCTGCCTCCTGTTCGCCGCTTCCTGCCCTGGCTTCTGGCACCCGGGCCTCGCGCATGCGCATTAGGGCGCGCGCGCGGTCATTGACCCTTTCTTAAAGGGCCAGCGTCCACAGACAGGATATTGAACACACAGGTACAGGGTATAAAGGGGTTTAATGTCCAAGTGGGCGGGGCCTGTTCTTCGTGTTTCCTAAGCTAGGAGTCAGGTCTCCTTGTGTCTCTGTGATATACTTACCTATCTCTCTTCTAGAGCCGCTCCTGCCTCGCCATCTGGTCCTGCCGATTCCCGAACCCCGAACGCTGACTATCTGCCATCCCGTCAGTCCGTACCATCTCTGATCCCTGTGGTGACCCGTCCTCTCGCTCCATCGGTTCCGGACTCTGCCTGACAACATCTCGGCCTCCGAACCTGAGCTCCGTCACCCGGACTACCATCAGTGACTCCGTGGTCCCAGGGCCTTCTCCATTCCACTCTTTTGCACAGACTGTCCTGCTACCCGTAGTTCTCCGGCTACCGGACCCCTTGCCTTCAGTAAGGTGTTCGGCCCAGTGGATCCACCTCCTGGGTCCGCCCGTCCACCTGGCCCTAACAGTAAGAACAGGCCATGGATCCCGCCGAAGCACTAGCAGCCTTGCAGGAGGAACTCACACGCCAGCATGAGACCCAGACCCGCATGCTAAACTTCATGTCTTCTGTGGACGCCCGCCTGAACACGCTACAAGCGTCGGTCACATCTTCGGCATCTCGAGCTTCCACTGTACCATCCACGGCCACAGCTCCCGTGGCAGCCTCCTCGAATGCTTCCAGACTTTGTTTGGCCTCACCACCCCGGTACGCCGGAGATCCCAAGACCTGCAGGGGATTCATAAATCAATGCTCCCTCCATTTCAAGCTGCTGCCGCACCTTTTTGCCTCTGACTAAGCCAAGATCGCGTTCATGATGTCCCATCTAGAGGGTGAGGCACTGGCCTGGATGAACCCCTTGTGGGAGAAGGAGGATCCGGTGAAAACCAACATCCAGGAGTTCCTGCAGGCATTTCGTGGCACCTTTGACGAGCCCGGACGCGCCTCCGCGTCTGCCTCATCTCTCCTCCGGCTACGTCAGGGGACTCTGACGGTGGGTCAATATGCCATCCGTTTTCGTACCTTGGCTTCGGAAGTCGGGTGGAACAATGAGGCTCTAACCGCCGCCTTCTGGGAAGGCCTCTCGGGTCGTATCAAAGATGAGCTGGCTGGTCGTGACGTGTTGTCCACCCTGGATGCCCTGATTGCCTAGCGACTCGAGTGGATCTTCGTTTTCAGGAACGATCCAAAGAGGTGTCCCGTGAGAGACGTCCGATACGGCATTCCTCTCCTCCGCAGAAGCCCGCCGTACTTCAGTCAACGTCATCTGGTGTCTCCGTCCACGAGCCCATGCAGATCGACCATTTGCGGCAGTCTGAACAACGCCGAGCAGAACGGCTCGCCAAGGGTCTCTGCTTCTACTGCGGAGAGGGCACACATCTTCTACGCTCCTGTCCAGAGAGGCCGGGAAACTCCAAAGCCTAGGGTTGGTAGGAGAGGCCACCCTAGGTGCTGGGACTCTCTCAGACCCGGTTACGTGGACTGTTCAAGTAACAACGGGAGAGACGCGGTTCACGGCCGAGGCGTACCTCGATTCCGGGGCAGCAGGCAATTTTATCCAGCAGGCCACGGTGGACAAGTACCAGGTGCCTGTTACTCCACTCGACAAACACCTAGTGATTGCCTCTGTGGATGGGAGACCCCTCTCTGACACCATCTCGTGGATCACCAAGCCGGTGGAACTGCGTATGGGTGCCTGCACATCGAGAACATCGCTCTCTATGTCCTCCCACACATGTCCCATCAAATCCTGCTGGGACTCCCCTGGTTACGGACACACGAACTCTCAGTCAGCTGGGGTACTGGTGAAATCACCCGATGGGGCTCCTCTTGCCACGAGAACTGTCTGAATACTATTCAACCCATCCGACGACCTCCGGTTCCAGAGTCCCTACCGGGACTGCCCTTGGCCTATTGGTCCTTCGCGGACGTCTTTGATAAAAAGGAGTCAGAGGTACTGCCGCCACATCGTCCTTACGATTGTGCCATCGACCTGCTCCCGGGAACTACACCACCTCGAGGACGGATATATCCGCTGTCTCCTGCCGAAACAAGGGCCATGTCTACCTACATCACAGAGAACCTGGCAAGGGGATTCATTCGGAGATCCTCCTCTCCTGCTGGAGCAGGCTTCTTCTTCGTTAAGAAGAAAGAGGGCGACCTACGCCCATGCATTGACTACCGGGGATTGAACAAAATCACCGTGAAAAATAAATACCCCCTGCCGCTCATCCCCGAATTGTTTGATCGGCTTAGAGGAGCTCGTGTGTTTACCAAGTTGGATCTTCGGGGTGCCTACAACCTGGTCCGCATCCGCTCTGGGGACGAATGGAAGACTGCATTCAATACTCGCGATGGGCACTATGAATACTGTGTGATGCCCTTCGGCCTGTGTAACGCACCAGCAGTCTTTCAGGAATTGGTGAACGACGTGTTCCGGGACCTTCTCTACATCTGTGTGGTAGTGTATCTTGATGACATCCTGGTCTTTTCTCCGGACCTCCAGACCCACAGAGAGAACGTGCAGCTGGTACTACAAAAACTGAGGGAAAATCGTCTGTACGCCAAGTACGAGAAGTGTGTCTTCGAGCAGTCTTCTCTTCCCTTCCTTGGTTACATAATCTCCGATACCGGACTGCAGATGGATCCGGAGAAGGTCTCTTCCATTCTCAACTGGCCCCCTCCTTCTGGACTGAAGGCAATCCAACGCTTTCTGGGATTCGCAAACTATTATCGTCAGTTCATCCCTCACTTCTCGGCTCTGACTGCACCTCTCTCCGCCTTGACCAAGAAGGGGGCTAATCCAAAGGACTGGTCACCTGCGGCCGACGCCGCGTTTGGCTCCCTGAAACAGGCATTTGCTTCCTCCCCTGTGCTCCACCGTCCGGAGTTAAACCGACAGTTCACCTTGGAGGTGGATGCCTCCTCCTCGGGAGCCAGAGCAGTGCTCATGAAGAAGTCCTCCTCCGGGAAGATGGTGACTTGCAGTTTCTTCTCCAAGAGCTTCTCAGTGCCTGAACGCAACTACACCATCGGTGACCGAGAGCTATTGGCAGTCAAACTGGCTCTGGAGGAATGGCGCTACCTTCTGGAGGGAGCAGTGTACCCAGTGATTATTTACACGGACCACAAGAACCTGGAATACCTGCGGTCCGCTCAGCGACTGAACCCACGGCAAGCCAGGTGGTCCTTGTACTTTGCCAGGTTCGATTTCCAGCTCCATTTCCGACCTGCGGACAAGAATGTACGCGCTGATGCCTTGTCCAGGTCATTCATGCCCATGGAGCAGGAGGAGGAGACATCCCAGACTATCATCTGCCCTAGTAAAATCATTCCGGTGGCTCCTGTCACCCTGGCCCAGATACCGCCCGGGAAGACCTACGTCTCTGAGACTGACAGGCAAAAAGTGTTGCACTGGGGCCATGCCTCGAAAACAGCCGGCCATGCTGGTCAGAAAAGAACATGGAGTACGATTGTACGTCATTACTGGTGGCCATCCCTTCGCACGGACGTCGCGTCCTTTGTCTCAGCCTGCTCCTCTTGTGCCAGGAACAAGACGCCCAAACACCTGCCATATGGCCGTCTTCTGCCTCTGCCTATACCCTCAGTTCCGTGGCAACACATTGCAATGGACTTCATTACGGACTTGCCCCTGTCCTCCGGACACACAGTCATATGGGTCGTGGTGGATCGGTTTCCAAAATGGCTCATTTCGTCCCTATGGCTGGACTGCCCTCGGCCCAGGAACTCGCTGACGCCTACATACAGCACATCTTCCGGTTGCATGGCTTTCCATCACACATTGTGTCCGACAGAGGAACTCAGTTTACCTCCCGCTTCTGGAGGGCCCTCTGCAAACATCTGGGAGTGACTCTGGACTTTTCTTCAGCCTACCATCCTCAGTCGAATGGCCAAGTGGAACGAGTCAATCAGATCTTGACCACTTCTTACGTCACTACGTCAACGCCCATCACGACGACTGGTCCACGCTTCTTCCTTGGGCTGAATTCTCCCATAACCACCACGTCAGTGAGTCCTCCTCCAGCTCTCCCTTCCATGTCATTTACGAACTTCAGCCTTCCGTCCCATTGCCTGTATCCTCTTCCTCGGATGTCCCTGCTGCTGATGCTGTAGCCCGTGACTTTGCAACAATTTGGGACTCTGTCAAGGCGTCCCTTGGACGTGTTTCCCTGCAGATGAAGAGACACGCAGACAAGAGGCGTTTGGATCCTCCGTGTTTCTCTCCAGGAGATCTCGTCTGGCTTGCTTCCAAGTACGTCCGATTGAAGCTACCATCATATAAGCTGGGTCCTCGCTACATCGGGCCGTTTAAAGTCCTCTGCAGAATAAATGAGGTCTCCTACAAGCTGCAGCTCCCGGCCACGATGAGGATACCCAACTCCTTCCACGTCTCCCTGCTCAAGCCGGTTGTCCTTGGTCCCTTCTCCGCTGCTGCCAGTTCGGCTCCTCCTCCTATTGCTGATGACGACATCTATGCGGTAAGGGATATCGTGGCCATGAAGACCGTGCGGGGCCGACAGTTCTTCCTGGTGGACTGGGCGGGGTATGGTCCTGAGGATAGGTCCTGGGAACCCCGGGAGAATGTGGGTACTCCTCTGATTCGTGCCTTCCTGTCCCGGTTTCGGGGAGGGGGGCGTGGGGGAGGGGGTACTGTCACGCTCCCCGGGTCCCCTGTCCAGCTCCCCGGCTCCCCTGCCACGCTCCCCGGCTTCCCTGGCTTGCTCCCCGGCTCCTCTGTCCGGCGTTCCCCGCTCCACAGCCTCCAGGCCTCCTCACCTATGATCCCCAGGCGTCCCGGTCCCCGCTCCCAGCGTCCGCCGGCAGCTTCGCTCCAGCCCGGCTCCCCTGCCTCCTGTTCGCCGCTTCCTGCCCTGGCTTCTGGCACCCGGGCCTCGCGCATGTGCATTAGGGCGCGCGCGCGGTCATTGACCCTTTCTTAAAGGGCCAGCGTCCACAGACAGGATATTGAACACACAGGTACAGGGTATAAAGGGGTTTAATGTCCAAGTGGGCGGGGCCTGTTCTTCGTGTTTCCTAAGCTAGGAGTCAGGTCTCCTTGTGTCTCTGTGATATACTTACCTATCTCTCTTCTAGAGCCGCTCCTGCCTCGCCATCCGGTCCTGCCGATTCCCGAACCCCGAACGCTGACTATCTGCCATCCCGTCAGTCCGTACCATCTCTGATCCCTGTGGTGACCCGTCCTCTCGCTCCATCGGTTCCGGACTCTGCCTGACAACATCTCGGCCTCCGAACCTGAGCTCCGTCACCCGGACTACCATCAGTGACTCCGTGGTCCCAGGGCCTTTTCCATTCCACTCTTTTGCACGGACTGTCCTGCTACCCGAAGTGCTCCGGCTACCGGACCCCTTGCCTTCAGTAAGGTGTTCGGCCCAGTGGATCCACCTCCTGGGTCCGCCCGTCCACCTGGCCCTAACAGTATATTTGTTACTATACCACCATTCTTCCTTTTATCTTATTCTCTCTTCCTTTTTCCTCCCTACAAATCACAATACCTAACCAAGTAATTACCTTACATTATAGGAACCCTCACTACTAATAACCCTCACATTGAAAAAAGACTAAAAGCCGCAGCCAATAGAGATCAGGGGTACAGTAATCAATAAACCAATGAAAAAACCCACATAAAATATAACGTTTAATACTGCATTTAAAAGGTAATATGAAGTAAAATAAAAACACTCATAGTGCAGGGGACACATGAAAGGTAACACTAAAATTAGCAAAACCAAAAAAAGGTAGAGTACAGCTGGCCCTGATGAGCCCTAAAACTGACCCTACCTAGCAATGGAGGGTATGACCTCCTAGGATTGTGGCGCCCTCATTCACCTATGGGAAACCCTAACAGTCCCTAAATTACCATACACTAAATACACATAAACACCCAAAAATAGTGAAAAATAATTGCAAATGTTAAAAACCAGATCAAGATGACTAAGCACTAATATGCCATAATAAACATTATTGTCACTCATCTGGTAGAAGGTCCAGCAGTCAGGGTCCTCTAAGAAAATGTCATCCCGACGCGTTTTCCCCTGTGGGATCCACAGGGTTCATCAGGGGACAGTTTGGTGGGAGTCCAGGATAATAGATGTTACATCCCAGGAGCAGCCGGAATCAGGGTGCTTGAGGAGGATACCTGAGGAGAAGAGGAAACAGCCTGCCTTATATACCACATGAGAATCGGAAATGAGGCTTGAACAGCAAGCCGACAAAGGTAATGATGTTGCAAATAAGATAATACCCCGTTTCCAGGCGTCCGAAAAAGAGAGATAACTAAAAAAAAAGGACAAGATCATAATAAACAATTATGGTAAATCAACACCAGAATATCTAGGACCCGGTGTTGGAACTCAAAAGCACCTCAAAACGACGTCACCGGATATGATACATACAGATGGTGGAGCGCTAATGTGTTCCAGAGGACATACCGGATATAATGCATACACATCACACTACCATAAGACCGGAAGATGAGGGTAGTGGAATGCAGTTGCCGTAACCTGATATGATGCATTAGCATCATATGAATTACATCATATCGGATATGATGCATTAGCGTTCCACCACCTATAAGGAGGTGGAACACTAATGCACTCCAAATAACATCTCTGGATATGATGCATACTGTATCCAACTGCTGTGAAAAATGAAGATGAGGACAGTGGAGAGCTAATGCGCTCCTTAGTATCTGAACCCGGAAGTAAGCAGACTAAATCACATAACACGCAATGGGACACATCCCACAAGTATGGCAACTAAGTTAACCCCTAAGCCCCCACTAGATTAACGTATAAAAGGGGGGAAAAAGAACTTTGAACTAAACAACAGTGATTTTAAGGTCACAATGAGAAAAGGCAGAAGACAGAAAAATATCACTGCCAAATCTGGTAGAAATCTGCACCAAATCTGCATCTCTTAGCAGAAAAACGCATCAAAACCACATGTCAATTGATGCATTTTTCTACAAGGAGATGTAGATATGGTGCAGTAAATTGTTGCAGAAAAACACATCAAAACTGCCTCATGTTTTTTGGTGCGTTTTTCTGCCAGTAGATGCAGATTTTCTGCAACCAAATACTCAACTTGCGCACATTGCCTAGGCCAGTAATCTGGCATTGAGTTCACTGAGTTCTTTGAGTTCACTGAGTTCATTGAGTTTATCTGAGGTCACATCTAGGGTACCATGGGAACTGACAGCTGTGACTTCACGTGAACTCAATGACATCACCGCTCACAACTGTGGCTCCGTCAGTGTGTTCGGTAGCTTGCAGTGCATGGTCACGTTTTCTAATGTGACTGTGCACTGCAACCTCAGATGTAGCAGAGCCAGGATTGTCATGGGACCTTGTGTGAAATTCATCAGACCTGCAGGGATGTTTTGGGGGTTAATAAATTTGAGACAGAGGGTGTTTTTTTTTTGTTTTTTTAAATAAGGGATTTTTATCTGTGTTTCATTTTTATTTCTTTTTATTCACAGGGTTAGTAATGAGGAAGTCTCATAGACCCCTCACCATTATTAACCTCAGGCTTGTTGGCACCTGTGATTTTTTTTTTTTAACAAATCACAGCATGCATTAATCTCTTATATTACCCCAATTGCTACCACACAAGGGCAATGGGAATGAGCCAGGCAAAGTTTGAAATTGATGCATGTAATGTATGCGATAACTGTGGGGCAGCTACAGGCTGCTATTTTTATGCTGCGGGGGCCCAATAACCATGGGCCTCCTCAGCCTTAGAGTATCATCCCCAGCTGTCTGCTTTATCTTAGCTAGTATGAGACAACACAATTAAATAACAATGCCACTTATTGATTGGATACCTTAAAGTAGATAAGAGGCTAAAACATAACTTTTAATATCAAAGTTATTAAAAAACCTATAATAATAGGTCAAAGTAACCAAAAGCCTCTCCGGCCCCTAACATAACATGTCAGGCATGAGTTTCACACCACATATAGTAGTAACAGCTCAGAGATGCCCTAGTATAACAAACAAAACAAACAAACAAAAAAAATGTGTTTCCAAGTGCTAAAAGGACAGTGGTCCTATCTAGATACACAACAAAATACAAAAACACAAAATACATAAATCATACAGATTTTTGACAGCGGTCAACAGTTCAAATGCACCCAAGTATAGTAGTAGTACAATTGATATATACAAAATCGAATAATCTCACCGAATGGGTGGTATGCAGGGTGAATCAGTCTCTCCCTCCTATAGGTCTTGACATTGCAATGGCGTCGCTGACCCTATTTCTCACTGGAAGATCACCATATACTTTCACCCCAAACTTCCGCCCCAACAAGGGCAGACCACAGCTAGCTGATCTGGAACCCCTGTGATCCCCCTAATAGCATCCCGACGCGTTTCGTCATTCCAGACTCATCAGGATATCGTCCTACAAAGGGGCAAAGGTCCTGCATCCCAGCTCACATTCACAGATTGTTTGTGAGCTGGAATGCAGGACCTCTGCCCCTTTGTAGGATGATATCCCCTGATGAGTCTGGAACGTCAAAACGCATTGGGATGCTATTAGGGAGAGCACAGGGGTTCCAGAATAGCTAGCTGTGGTCTGCCCTTGTTAGGGCGGAAGTTTGGTGTGACAGTATATGGTGATCTTCCAGTGAGAAATAGGGTCAGCGACGCCATAGCAATGTCAAGACCTATAAGAGGGAAAGACTGATTCACCCTGCACACCACCCATTCGGTGAGATTATTCCATTTTGTATATATCAATTGTACTACTACTACTGTATACTTGGGTGCATTTAAACTGTTGATCGCTGTCAACAATCTGTATGATTTATGTATATTGTGTTTTTCTATTTTGTTGTGTATCTAGATAGCACCACTAGCCTTTTAGCACTTGGAAACATTTTTTCTTTTTTTTTGTTTGTTTGTTTTGTTTGTTATACTAGTGGTATCTCTGAGCTGTTACTACTATATGTGGTGTGAAACTCATGCCTGACATGTTATGTTAGGGTCCGGAGATGTTTTTGGTTACTTTGACCTATTATTATAGGTTTTTTAAATAACTTTGATATTAATAGTTATGTTTTAGCCTCTTATCAGCATGAGAGCTAATGAGCGGACCCAGACGCAGTGTGACAGCCACATGGGAGTCTTGGTAAGTGTAATTCTCCTGTTTTAATGTCTATTTTGCTTCCTTTAAATTTATTTTTTTACTTTTTATTTGGATTGCTGGAATGGAACAGTAACATGGACTTTCTCTGAGAAATCCACGGTTTGCCCGTCACTATACATGAAGCACTAATCAGGAAGATGAATATGGTTACCTGCAGCCAGGGCCGGCGTCAGCACCCGGCAAACCCAGTCAAATGCCGGGACCCTGGGCTGCTGGGGAGGCCCACTCGCGGCGGCAGGAGTGTTGTACCGCTAGTCAGGAGGGCTTGGTACCCGCGCTGTCACCGGCCTCCCCCCGCCGAGGATCGTGCTTTCAATTGTATCGGCATTGCAGTTGCCGAATGCCGATACAATTGAGAGCAATGATGAGAGGGAGAGGAGCGCTCCCTCTCTCGTCATTCTCCCACTCTGTCTGTCGGCCCTCTGACAGATCAGCAGTGGAGCGTGGTGACTTCATAACTGCGAGCCTGCTGAGAGGTCAGAACGAGCAACAGCGGGGGAATGAGAAGTGAATATGTATTCAATTACTGTGGCCAGATGACCATGGGGCTGCACTAAATGATATGGCGGCTGTATACTACATGAGGTACCTAATGCTATCTGGCTCTGCACTGTGCTATATGGGCTGTATACTACATGAGGGTGCCTAATGCTATCTAGGTCTACATTGTGCTATATGTGGGCTGTATACTACATGAGGGTGCTTAATGCTATCTGGGTCTGCATTGTGCAATATGCGGGCTGTATACTACATGAGGATGCCTAATGCTATCTGGGTCTGCATTGTGCTATATGCGGACTGTATACTACCTGAGGGTGTCTAATGCTATCTGGGTCTGCATTGTGCTATATGCGGGCTGTATACTATCTGAGGGTGCCTAATGCTATATACTGTAGGTCTGCATTGTGCTATATGGGGGCTGTTTAATGTTACATGGGGGCTGCATAGTGCCATATGGGGGCTGCATAGTGCCATATGGGGGCTGCGTAATGCCATATGGGGGCTGCGTAATGCCATATGGGGGTTGCATAGTGCCATATGGGGGCTGAATAGTGCCATATGGGGGCTGCATAATGACATATGGGGGTTGCATAGTGCCAAATGGGGGCTGCATAATGCTACATGGGGGCTGCATGATGCTACATGGGGGCTACATAATACTATATGGAGGACTATGGGGGCTACATAACACTATATGGAGGAATTTAGGGGCTGCATACTACTATAACCCCAAAGTTGTATGTCCCCTCCACCCCGGTGCTGTATACCCCCTCAGAGCTGTTTGCCCCCCACCCCAGTGCTGTATACACCCCAGAGCTGTATGTTCCCCCCACCTCAGAGCTGTTTGTCCCCCCCACCTCAGAGCCACTACCCCCCTCTAGAGCTGTATGCTCCCCATTGCTGTGTACCCCTTTCCACAGTAATATGTATGCCCCCCAGTAATGTGTATGTCTCCAGCCTCTCTTGTGATGTATATACAGTAGTGTTAGTTTGCTCTATGTGTGGCCATGTCTGTTAGTAACGGCCACCAATCACCGTGGCACAGACATATGCACAGGAAGAGCTGGATGGAGACAAGCGGGGAGGTGAATGAGACTGTTGCCGGCTTCCTAATTTTAGAAATATACATAAATATATAAAAATATAAAAATAATGTGTCTGTGTGTGCATGTATGATGTGTATCTATGTATGTCAGTGTATATGAGTGTGTCTAGATTTATGTCTATTTATATATATTTTTATGAATTTCTCTTTAAATATGTATGTGTACGTATGCCTGTAGTTGTATGTATGTGTGCATGTCTATGTGTGGATGGGGCCCACTGAGACTCTTTCGTCCAGGGCCCACAAAAACCTGGAGCCGGCGCTACCTGCAGCCTACAAAGTCATCATGCTCTTCCACTCTCCTTTTTGGTAAAAATGAGCAGATATTTTTTTAAATTTAAATTCACTGGCTTTACAGAATTTTCCACCAGAAATTTGATTTGCATTACTGGAAAGCTTGAAATTGCTCAAAGATGAAGACCCTGCTAATTATAGGAGCTTACACTGTACAGGAGAGAAAGAAGTAGAGTAACCCACTGACCATAAGAGTTCACTTGCTACAGGAGAGAAAGAGGACCTTGTTGACAGTAAGAGATTACATTCTATAAAAGATCGAGGACCCTGCTTACCATAAGAGCTGTACACACATTTGAATAGAGAGATCATAAGAGATTACTATCTACAGGAGAGAGCGAAAGAGAGGACCCCACTGACCATAAGAGCTTACAGTCTACAGAAGAGAGGATCATGCTGATTATAAGAGCATAAATTCTGTAGGAGAGAGGAGACCCTGCTGATCATAAGAGCTTACGCTCTATGGAGGAGAGATAAAGCAAGAGAGAAGATGCTGTTGATCCTTAGAGCTCACACTCAACAGTAAAGAGAGAGAGAACCATTAGAGCTTTAGAGCTTACAGTTTACAGGAGAGAGGACCTCGCTGACCATAATAGATTACACCACGTCTCTGGAGATGGAAAATGACTCGGCTCTACTAATTGTGCTGACCACCACTGTACATATGATATGTACGGTATGACAATCTGTAAGAGCTCATAACTAGAGATGAGCCACCCCACTGGTGTTCAAGTTCGGTTCGTTTCGTTGAACGGAGGCCCCGTTCGACGAACATTTGACGAACCATTCGACGAACCACTCGAACCTCATTGAAAACAATGGGAGGCAAACACAAACACATAAAAACACATTAAACATGTACACATATAGTTAATAAACATTGCCATAACACTTACAGGTCCCCGCGACATGTCCTGCACTCTGTCTCCTGCCGCTTTTCCTTCCTTCCTTCATTGCATCCTCCTGATAACCAGCACTGATGATAGGACCTATCGTGACGTCGTCATAGCATGTGACCAGTCATGTGTCTATTATCTCATTGGCTACAGACTGGTCACATGGCTAGACGTCATGCTAGGTCCTGTCAGTGCATCTCTCCGGTACGCGGTGATCATTCCAGCATCTCCGTGTACCGGCAAAATGCTCTGGCACATGGTCGGTCCACATGCAAGGACTAGATGCCACAGCCGGTGAATTGTGACACCGGGAATCACGTGATCGGAGCACCGTTGCTATGGTAACCCGCCTGTCAGCACGCAGCTTCTGCTCACTCACTGAGTGAATAGACTGC
This sequence comes from Anomaloglossus baeobatrachus, assembly GCF_048569485.1. Classification (NCBI taxonomy): domain Eukaryota; kingdom Metazoa; phylum Chordata; class Amphibia; order Anura; family Aromobatidae; genus Anomaloglossus; species Anomaloglossus baeobatrachus. The sequence goes on along the minus strand of NC_134355.1, from coordinate 302,228,532 downwards.
ACGGGGAGCAGCAGCCTCTTCCTCCCATGCAGTACTTTCTGATGTAGCAGAGCTGCATGGGTTGAAGGAGAAAGAAGACAGAAGACCATGATCGTGGAGGGATGCGAGGGAGTAATAAACATGGAGTCTCTAAGTGCATCTGTGTATTTATTTCTATTAAAGTATGTTTTCTCTCTGTGGTGTCTTTTTTTTAACCCTTTATTGGAGATTCATAAAGGCCTGGTCAAACTTGCCTGACATTAAGAATCTCTGACTTAATACTAGCTAGTAAAGCAAAGCTAGTATTAACGCATTATTACCCAGCAAGCCACCTGGCTTCAGGGCTGCTGGAAGAGTTGGATACAGCGCCAGATGATGGCGCTTCTATGAAAGCGCCATTTTCTGGGGCGGCTGCGGACTGCAATTCGCAGCAGAGGGGCTCAAAAAGCTCGGGCCAAACTGTGCTGCGGATTCCAATCCCCAGCTGCCTAATTGTACCTGGCTGGACACATAATTGAGGCGAATCCAATGTCGATTTTTTTTTAATTATTTCATGAAATTCATGAAATAATTAAAAAAAGGGCTTCCCCATTTTTTTTAGTTCCCAGCTGGGTACAAATAGGCAACTGGGGGTTGGGGGCAGCCGTACCTGCCTGCTGTACCTGGCTAGCATACAAAAATATGGTAAAGCCCATGTCATTTTTTTAGGGGGCAAAAAAATCCTGCATACCGTCCTGGATGGAGTATGCTGAGCCTTGTAGTTCTGCAGTCTGCTCTCCTCCATGCAGACAGACAGCAGACAGCAGCTGCAGAACTACAAGGCTCAGCATACTCCATCCAGGACTGTATGCAGGAGATTTTTGCCCCCCCCAAAAAAATTACGTGGGCTTCGCCATGTTTTTGTATGCTAGCCAGGTACAGCAGGCAGCTAAGGGCTGCCCCCAACCCCCAGCTGCCTATTTGTACCCGGCTGGGAACTAAAAATTTAGAGAAGCCCTTTTTTTTTTAATTATTTCATGAATTTCATGAAATAATTAAAAAAAGAAATGACGTGGGCTTCGCCCAATTTTTGTGTCTAGCCAGGTATAGCTAGGCAGCTGGGGACTGGAATCCGGAGCTCAGGGTGCCCAAGCTTTCTGGGCACCCCTGCTGTGAATTGCAGTCCGCAGCCGCCCCAAAAAATAGCGCTTTCATAGTAGCGCTATCTTCTGGCGATGTATCCAACTCCTTCAGCTGCCCTGGCGATGGGTGGCTCGCTGGGTAATAATGGGGTTAGGGCTAGCTGTATATTATAAACTGGCCCTAAGCCCGAAATTCATGGTGTCACGCCAATATCAGACATGGCCATCATGATTTTCTAGTACAGATAAAAAAAAACACAACACAGAAAAATATTTTTATTAGAAATAAAACACAACACAATTAGTGACTCCATCTTTATTGAAATAAAGAACCCCCCTCCGCAGTAATACTGGGTCAAGGGTCCTGCGCCGTCCAATCTGGATCCAATATCATCTGATCGGTTTGCTGGAAGGCAAAGCGATCAGATGATGTGTCAGGTTCAAGGGCCTGAATCACATGACACAGCAGCTGATTGGATAAACGGCTTTTATACAATCAACTGATGCATCAGTGCAAAAAAAACCCAAAAAACTACACATTTCTGTGCAGGCTCCTGTCCGACAGCATCAGCTTATAGTTTAGCCGGCCAGGCAGTAAAAAGCCGGCCTCACCGCTCGACTTATAGTGTCAGCTGATTCCGTCAGGTGACCGCATCAGCTGATCATCGCCAGGTCTCAGAGAGAGAGAAGAGAGAGAAAGAAGAGAGAGAGAAGATAGAGAAAAGACAGCTTTTAAAAAAGGGCTGGATGATTTCCTCAGTACACAAAACATTGTTGGTTATAAATGACTTAGTGACTAAATGTAGAACTGGTGGAGGAAGGTTGAACTAGATGGACCTAGGTCTTTTTTCAACCTAAGTAACTATGTAACTATGTAACTATGAGAGAGAAAAGAGAGTGAGGAGAGAGAGAGAAGAGAGAGAAGAAAGAGGAGAGAGGGGGAGAGAGAGAAAGGAAAAAAGAAAAAAAAGGAGACTGAGAAAAAGAAAGAAAAAGAGAGAGAAAGAGAGAAAAAGAGAGAGAGAGGAGGGAGAGAGAGGGGGTGAGAGGGAGAGGGAGAGAGAGAAAGGAAAGAAGAGTGAGAGAGAGGGAAAAAGAGAAAGAGACTGAGAAATGGAGAGGGATAAAAAGAGAGAGAGAAAAAGAGAGAGAGAAAGAGAGAAAAAGAGAGAGAGAGGAAAGAGTGAAAGAGAGAAAAAGAGAGAGAGAGAGAAAGAGAGAGAAAGAAAGAGAGATTGAGAAAAAGAGAGAGAGAAAAAGAGAAAAAAAGAGAGAGAAAGAGAGAGAGAGAGAAAGAGAGAGCAAAAGAGAGAGCAAAAGAGAGAGTGAGAGAAAGAGAGAGAGAGAAAGAGAGAGAAAGCGAAAGAGAGAAAGAGAGAGAGAAAGAGAGAAAAAGAGAGAGAGGAAAGAGAGAGAGAAAGAAAGAGAGAGGAGAGAGAGAGAGGGAGAGAGAGAAAGAGAGAGATAGAAAGAGAGAAAGGGAAAGAGAGAGAGAGAAAGAGAAAGACAGAGAGAGAAAGAGAGAGAAAAAGAGAGAAAAAGAGAGTGAGAGAAAGAGAGAGAGAGGGAAAGAGAGAAAAAGAGAGAGAGAGAGTGAGAGAGAGAGAGAGGAGAGAGCAATGCAGCCTCATTCCGTGAACAGCTCCGATTTTAGAGGTTTGGCCCGCGGCTCACAGCTGATGTCCAGCTCCTCCCCTCATTGCATAAATAAATTAAATTATAATTATAAATAAATAATAATTATGGTATAATTTAAAATTAAAAATAAATTCAATTTTTTACCGGGACTTGAACTCGTGAATTCATGCTTCATAGACGGGAGCTCTAACGATTGAGACACTGGCTCTATTGAGAAATGTAGGCAGATTTGGTAATCTTGACGTCTATATTGCAGAGTGAAGTCTGGTGACAGCGCGGCTTACTTCAGATGCTACGTGGAGAGAACACAAAGCGCTCCCTGTCATCTTCATGTAGCAGAGCTGATAGTGTCGTGTGGATTCCTTTGGACCTGGATTGTTGTTTGGGGATTAATAAAAAGGTAAATGAGGGTTTTTTTGTCTTTTATTCCAAATAAAGGATTTTTGTGTGTTTCTTTACTTTCACTTACAGTTTAATCATGGAAGGTATCTTGGGGAGATGCCTGGCATGATTAACTCCTTATTACCCCGATTGCCACTGCACCAGGGCAATTCGGGATGAGCTGGGTAGAGTCCCAATCATGGGCACCGGTGGGCGGGGAAAGTATGGAATAACTAATTGAATAATGAAGCGGCAGCTATTTTCAAAAGAGGAAATGCCGCTGGAGATTTGTGACAGCCGTGCAGCGAGGCGCCCATGATCGGTGAGTAGGAAAGAGAGAGGGATTGTGCTGGGGACGCAGGACGCATGCAGATATGAAAGGTGCGTACATACTTACTGTGAAAAGCCACGTTTTTGGTGCTTGAACTGTTCTCGAATGTAACTCAAACTGCCGAACTTTTAGCAAATCGTTTGAGTTCGTCGAATGACTTGAACACCCCCCAAAATCACTTTAATATGAAATTGGCGAACCTCGAACCTCGAACATCGCTCATCTCTACTCATAACTGCAGGGCATTATTGGGAGACATGAGCAGCAATGCAATTTAAGCAGGCTTTACACGCTGCGACATCTCTAGCCAATGCTAGCGATGGCGAGCGTGATAGCACCCGCCCCTATCGTTATGCCGATATTTGGTGATCGCTGCCGCAGCGAACATTATCGCTACGGCAGCGTCACATGCACTTACCTGGTCGGCGGCGGCGCTGTGACTGCCGAACAATCCCTCCCTCAAGGGGGAGGGACGTTCGGCATCACAGCGACATCACCGCGACGTCACTAAGCGGCCGGCCAATCAAAGGTGAGGGGCGGAGATGAGTGGGACGAACATCCTGCCCACCTCCTTCTTTCCTCATTGCTGGCGTGTGGCAAGTAAGGAGAGGTTCCTCGTTCCTGCGGCGTCACACACGTAGCGATGTGTGCTGCCACAGGGATGAGGAACAACTTCGCCCACGCGTCAGCAGCGATATTTGAGAATTGACCCCCATGTCAAAGAGGAGCGATTTTGGACGTTTTTGCAACGATCCAAAATCGCCGCTAGGAGTCACACACAACGAGATCTCTACAGCGGCCGGATGTGCGTCACAAAATCCGTGACCCCAACGAGATCGCTGTAGCGATCTTGTAGCGTGTAATGCCCGCTTTACACTAACCATCTCTCTCTAATGCTTCATCAATGTGGGAAATAGTTCCAGGGAATTTTTTTTTTTTTGCAAACTGCAGATTGAATCTCAAAATGTTCAAATTTATGAGAAATAATGAATTTCAGAAACTCTGACATGAGCATGATCTGTTCATCTCTACACTTTGTCCAAGACTGAAGAAAGCATCCATCTAATAGCTTATAATAGCTTAGAAAAACTAAATATAACATATGATAATGGGGTTTCTAGATTAGGCAGCCACCTTTAGCAAATGTAATTTTTTGTTAAAATGTCATACTATAGGAGACATCATTTTACTGAATCTGAAGTTATCATGCTGATTTTTTTTAAAGATACATTCTCCCAGGGGAACAAAAATCACATGGCTGACTTTAACGAAACAAAACCTACTGGAGGTGAATTCTAACATTTTATCTTTCCATAAAAATGGGGATCCAGCATTGTCTTCAATATGCCATGTCTTCTGTATGTATGAAGAGGAAGACTGTTTTGTTTTTGTAGTTTAAATTATCTGCTGATTAGCTAGATTGGCGAGATTAGATTAGAAGATTGACTAAATTATATTTTACACAAATGCGTAAAAGACGTCCAAAATTAAAAAAATACTTATTCAGTTATTTTAGAGTTCACCTGCAACACCACATAAAGCCATTTTCATATCTTTCCTTCTTGAGTCACGATGCAGTGTAAAATGAAAAACTGATCTTACTACATCTGCATACATTTCTTCAAGATCCTTTCTTCACTAAACATTCTCCATCTTTTGTACTTTAAATGGAAAACATATGACTTTGTCATGTAAAGGAATTTATACAATGTATCCTACACAAATTCTCTATGAATAACTATATGGCATGTTGTGTTCCTTCAGTTCTCCGAAAGCAATGGCTTACATCAGTCATGCCAGGTTTTCATAGTCAAGATCAGAAGAAATGCACAATAGGAACAAAGAAACATCTTAAATTATCTTTCTGGATTTCACATTCTGTACAAAATACGTGTTTTATATTTCCCTTGTTGTGTATTTATGTGCTGCATACTGGAAACGATAATAAAAAACTTTCTCATAAGAGACAGATAAAACATGACACTGACTTCTATGCAAACTCTATCTTCTTATCCCATTTTTCCATAAAAATAGCCATGTGAGGGTTTGTTTTTTGCGGGACAAGTTCTACTTTTAAATAAAGCCATGAGTTTTACTATATAGTGTATTGGAAAATGGCAAAAAAATTGCAAATGCGGAAAAATTGCAAAAAAAAGTGTGATTGCACAATTGTTTTTGAGATATTTTATTCATTGTGTTTACTATATAGTAAAATAATGTGTTGGTGTGATGCCTCAGGTCAGTGTGAGTTCGTAGACATCAAACTTGTATGGGTTTACTTTTACCTAAGGGGTTAAAAAAAATCATAAATTTGCCCAAAAGAAGTGGCGCACATTTTGCGTCATTTTCTGCAACCTGTAGCAGTTTGCCGTTCAGATTAATTGATTTTATATTTTGATACATCGGGCATTTCCGAACGAGGCGATATCAAATGTGTGTATATGGTTTTTTTTTTAACCCTTTAATTTTCAATGGGGTAAAAGGACGGTGATTTGAACTTTTAGGTTTTTTATTTTTTTTTTTAATTTTTAAAAACATTTTTTATACTTTTTTTCATATTTTACTAGTCCCCCTAGGGAGCTATAAGGATCAGCAGTCTGATCACTCATTCTTTTCTCCCGATCAGAGCTGCACCCCTCATATTGGGATAAATGATCATCTCTTGTAACCTGCAGTACTCGGCTGCTGATTACAGGATCTGAATCATGTGAGCTACAGGAGTCATCGCATGACCCTGTGCTACCATGACAACCATCGGATCCACGTGATCACGTCACATGATTTCCGATGGTGTCCGGTGAGTAAAGTTTTAGCACGATCGCCATTAAAATGGCGCTGTCACATTTTGATGGTTGATAGCGATTCCATTCGTGCCTGCAAAGCACACATGTCAGCTGTACAAATCAGCTGACATGTGCGCAGTTGCCCACCGGCAGCCAGCAGCAGACGGTGGGGATTAACACTATGACCGCTAAGACATAACTTTACTGCCCGCTGTCGTTAAGGGGTTAATATAGATTATAAAACAAGCTGACACTATTTAGGGTATAAGAATGTACTCAAAAGTAAAATTGGGTGTAGTAATAAAATGTTATTTCCATTCTCTTAGAGAGGTATGTTTGGTTAGTTCTTTAAAAATAAGTAACTTTGCAAAATCATTATTACAAATTTCCATTTTTCTTCATTTGTTCTTTTTTTCTGTTTACAATTTCCAAAGGGATCATCCACTTTTGCTGTCTAGGAATGGAGGCTGAACACGAGTAGCGTTTACTAGATCTTTCCTGCTGAGCTCGTAAGCACTGCTCTGAGGCTAGTCAGCATCACTTGAGAATGCAGTTAGCTCCTAATCCTAGCCACCTCTTTGCCTAAAATTTTATAGGACACCCTCTTGCTGTCACAACAACATTGATCCATCTACTTTTGGACTACACAGGTTCTACGAAAGTGTACTCTGGAAACGAATCACCTAAAACCATGGGCTGAAACATGGAAAACATCTGGAAAAAAATGCAATATCTTACATAATGTTACCAAATTGGGATCTGTTAAAACCCCATCATGGGTGTTGCAGCACCCTTATTAAAAATGACAGCAGAAGCACCATGCAGAGCACTAGGCAAGATGGCAGACATTGCTTCCCACAGCATCACTGATGTATTCAATTGCCTACACATAGTTTTCCCTTTACAGTTGCTTTAGGAAAGTTAACATTTACTTTTATTTTTTTCCAACTTAAAACAGCTGATCAAGTCCGAGAAAAAGAATGCCTTGTGATCTCCTTATTGTCTATGGACACTTATAATAAGTAGAAATGTTCCGTCCAGCTCTGCCCTCGGTAGCACTTATAATTTAATTTCCCAAACAATTATATTTTTTCCATGATTTTACTAAATTTGTTTTACGATAGAGAAGCTCATAAAGAAAATAGAAAAAATATTACCTACCCCCCAAGTCCACCACCAACGTGTTATTCCCAATAAAACAAATGTTCTTTTACCCTTCAACTCTTGAGGCCCATAACTGTCATGACTCATGACTGCTACTCATAAAGTTACCTCCAGTTTGGACTGTACTATTTGGTACTATTGTGTAGGACTTTATAGGACATTCCAGGAAGTCAGTTACTCACAATTTTTACCGTCTCTTAGGTATTGTTATAACGGAGCTATTGTATGGACACGTTTTAGAAATCTGTCTAAAAAAACAAAAACAGTTAAGGCACAATAATTATTTTAGCATTATATTTTTTTAGCAATTTATTAATTTAAGCCATGCACATGGAAACATTTCTGAGCATATTATGAATGATGCGGTCATGTTCAAAATGATCACGGGAATACACAGACATTTGTTGTCACTTACACAAATATCATTAGTTTAATACACTTGCTTTGACTCTAGAAAATGCTTTAATCCCTGCCATGAAGCTCTAAATGACAGTCAGCACTTCTTGGCAAGAGATCTGAGCAAGAAGAAGAAAGCCAAAGTTCTGCACCACTTTGCAAACCAGAACTATCTATAATGGAAAACCTTTTGCTATCATATTTATTAAAGACAGCTGCCATAAGACTTTTTTTTTAGAGGTCTGTAATCATGGCACTTATTCTCCATATCTTATAGGAAGTTGCTATTCTCCTATTCTAAGAAAGTAGAATTTGCGTAAAGTTAAACAAATCAAATTGATGCGACTCAAATTCTTGAAAATTTTTAAACTTCACTGACCACAAAATTTTGAACAATTTTTCATTTGATTTGCATCTATCGCCAAAAATGCTGAATACAATATTACACAATGAAGATTGCATAAGCCACAGAAGGCTCACATGACCTCGAACATAAATGGGAAAGTTTACCAATAATGCCTTGAACTATCACATCACATGATATACTGTAGCACAGCATCCCATCACATATTTTAGCACAGCCTATAATAGCCTGTATAAAATGTTAATAGAAGGGTTAATGCCACGCTGCCATGGAGAGAGAGACAGGTCCTATGTGTCGGGATGGTGATTTATTAAACTACGTGTTTGGAGATACAATCTCCTTCATCAGGTCACAATCACATCACATTGATGTAATTGTGACCTAATTAAGGAGACGATGTTACGGTTTGGGGTTCTTCCGAGACTTGAACCGCCTCTGATCTGTCTTTATCCCCAGCTGTGGTGTATACTGATCTCTGTGTTTTTCATTTTTCCCAGCGATTAATGTGATCAAGGTCCTGGAGGCCTGAAACGTTAATTGTCGCAAGTGTCACATGTCTTTCAATTGTTGCTATCTTGCCTCCTGTATTAAAAAATTATTAGCATTGAGAAAAAGAGTTATATCTTTATTCATTCTTGTCCATTGAGAGTGCAGTGTTATATTTATATATGATTGGCCAGTGATGACATCTTTGGTGATGTGGCGGTCCCTGAGTGGCCGGTGCTGGTGTCATTGCCATCTGGTGCTTGGCTTGGGGCAGGGCTTAGTCTTTAAAAGGTCCTGGATGACGCACATGGCTGTGCGTGCGTCACATATGCTCTGTGGTGTGGTTCAGAGCAACAGCATTAGCGCCAATACATTCTGGAAGCATGGTTAGTGCGGCTTTACCCGTGACGCCAAGATAATAAGGTGAGGTACTGATAGGGACAGTCTCCTCGCTTCTGCACTACCGATCCAGTCCTTCTGTGGCATGTCAGTGGTGTTAACTGGGCTGCACCTTCTGTCCTTCTGTGCTCCATACATACTGGACAGTCACCCTCAGGATTCTCTGTACAGCAAACAGGAGAGGTTGTGTTTTTTGTTTTCTTGTTTCTCTGAAGCTGTGCCTTCCGGCCGCTTGTCCATCTGTGGCTTTATCATCTGCACAAAGGATCTCGGGAGACGTTAGAGCTGTTATTATTTTTGGCTATAACTGTCCTCCCGCGTAACAGATTACAGCAGTCAGACAGTCCTCTCCAGTAGTGGATGTTACCTCCCTGGTGAAGCAGGCTACTACTTAGGCAGTTGGACACACCGTGGCACAGGTACCTCCCACGTCGCAGCCCCATCCACGCCTTCCTCTCCCCAAAACGTTTTCTGTGGACAGTAAGGCATGCCAAGGCTTCAATAATAGAGATGAGCCACCACCCTAGTGTTCGAGTCTGGTTCGTCGAATGGCGGGTGTGTTCGTCGAACGTTCGACGAACACCGTCGAACCCCATTGAAAACAATGGCAGGCAAACACAAACACATACAAACACATAGAAAACACCTTCTAAGGTATCCAAAAGGTGACAAACAACTCAGAAGACACCACAAACACATGGAAAAGTGACAAGTACATATACTCATGCTGAAAGATAAGAGCAGGACGAGTAAAAGGAGGAGAAGACACATATAGGCATGTCATGCTTTTCTAAAATCATGTAAAACACAGCAAGGGGACTCCAACAAGAGTCTCCATTTTTTCAAAAAATTGGCCACAGGCACCACTTAAGTGGCATCAATTGTCCCACAGTTGCAAACTTAAAATGTTGATTTGCATGAAGCACAATTAAAAATACACAAGCCTTTACTCTCCAAAGAATGAGACAGGGGTAGAAAAGTCCTTGCGGATCCATGACTTGTTCATCTTGATGAACGTTAGTCTGTCCACATTGTCACTGGACAGACGCGTGCGCTTATCTGTCAGCACACACCCAGCAGCACTGAAGACACGTTCCGAGAGAACGCTGGCTGCAGGACATGACAAGATCAGGCCATTTTTCCAGATTGGAAGCCCAAAATGAGCAAGGCTCCAGTTGCTCAGTCATGGCATCAATATTCATTTGGAGATATTCCTGTATCATCCTCTCCAGGCGTTAACTATGTGTCAGACTTCTTGTGTCTTGTGGCCTTGCAAAGGATGGTCTAAAAAATTCATGAAACGATTCCATAAAATTGCTGTTACCACCAGATACAGTGTTGCTGGTACGGTTTGAGTGATGATGACAAGACAGTCCCATGGTTGGCAAGTTAGAACTGTGAGATTCACTCTGTGCACCACTGGTGTTTAGTGGAAAAGCCAATCTCACATTGTGTAACAGCTTCTGCTGATACTCCTGCATACGTGCGTCCCTTTCTATGGCAGGAATTATTTCGCCAAATTTTGACTTGTACCAGGGATCTAAGGGGTACTTTGCACGCTGCAACATCGCTAGCATCAGCTAGTGATGCTGAGCACGATAGTATCGGCCCCCCTCGCACATGCGATATCTTGTGATAGCTGCCGTAGCGAACATTATCGCTACGGCAGCTTCACACGCACTTACCTGCCCTGCGACATCGCTCTGGCCGGCGGCCGCCTCCTTCCTAAGGGGGCGGGTCGTGAGGTGTCACAGCACCGTCACACGGCAGACGGCCAATAGAAGCGTAGGGGCAGAGATGAGCGGGACGTAAACATCCCGCCCACCTCCTTCCTTCCGCATAGCCGGTGGAGGCAGGTAAGGAGATGTTCCTCGCTCCTGCGGCTTCACACACAGCTATGTGTGCTGCCGCAGGAACGACGAACAACATCGTATCTCCTATTGGTGCGACATTATGAAAATGACGGACGCTAGACAGATCATCAATTTTCGACGCTTTTGCGATCGTTTAGTAGGGGACAAGAAGGGGGGGCCCATTGAAACAGTACACAAGGCTGGGGGGCCCATTGCTACAGTAAACAAAGCTGGGCGGCCCATTGCTATAGTACACAAGGCTGGGGGGCCCATTGCTACAGTACACAAGGCTGGGGGCCCATTGCTACAGTACACAAGGCTGGGGGGCCCATTGCTACTGTACACAAGGCTGGGGGGCCCATTGCTACAGTACACAAGGCTGGGGGGCCCATTGCTACAGTACACAAGGCTGGGGGGCCCATTGCTACAGTACTCAAGGCTGGGGGGCCCATTGCTACAGTACACAAGGCTGGGGGGCCCATTGCTACAGTACACAACGCTGGGGGACCCATTGCTACAGTACACAAAGCTGGGGGGCCCATTGCTACAGTACACAAGGCTGGGGGGCCCATTGCTACAGTACACAAGGCTGGGGGGCCCATTGCTACAGTACACAAAGATGGGGGGCCCATTGCTACAGTACACAAGGCTGAGGGGCCCATTGCTACAGTACACAAGGTTGGGGGGCCCATTGCTACAGTACACAAGGCTGGGGGGCCCATTGCTGCAGTACACAAGGCTGGGGGGCCCATTGCTACCCCCAGTGTCAGTGTCATTATCCTGTACCCCCCCAGTGTCAGTGTCATTATTCTGTACCCACGCAGTGTCAGTGTCATTATCCTGTACCCCCCAGTGTCATTATCCTGTACCCCCCCAGTGTCATTATCCTGTATCCCCCCCAGTGTCATTGTCGTGGGCGGAGGAGGGGACGCTGCGCTCTCCCACTGCTCGGGTCCGGCTGCTGCTGCTGCTCGGTGGTGGCTCGAGCAGTGGGCCGGATCCCAGGGACTCGAGCGGCGTTCCTCGCCCGTGAGTGAAAAGGGGGAATTGATTGTGGGGATTTGATATTGTCCGTGACGCCACCCACGGTTGTGGTGAGATTGGTGACACCACCGCTGCTCTGGACGGGGATCCCGGGAGCGATGACAGGGAGCAGCCTGGATGTTAGTTCTCCCCTCCGTGGGTAGGGGGTTGGTTGTACCGGGGCCCGGTAAGGGGGTAGGGATGGATTGCAGGCGGGTTACAGGGCCTGGTGAGGTGCAGGGTCGCGGGGGCAGCACTGTGCCGCACGGCACGGTGGTACTCACTCAGCCAATGATGAACACAGAGTCTCCGGTAAAACAAACGGCTGGATGGACGGGTCCCACAGACGGCTGCGGTGTTTCTCCTCCCGGCAGGTTGATGGTGACTGCCTTTCCCTGCACCTGTGTAGTGTGTACGGTTCCAATGGGTTCCCACCGATTACCCGCTCCCCAGCTTGAAGGTTGCTGAAGGAGCCCCTTTTGCCCGCAGGCTCTGGCCCTGGGAACTTTAGCCTTGGCGGTGACTGTGTTTCCCTCTAACGGTTGGACTGTTGCCTTCTGTCGGGACTTGGCTGCTGGGAAACCCAGGAGGTTCCCTTCACTAACGGAAATGACAAATTGCATGGCGACTCCTAGCCTTGTCAGGGTCCGTAAGCCCCTGCCGGATGGTGCTGGCTTCTCTTTGCGTACCGGTCTGGTACCGCCGGGCCACCGCCCGTCCACGGTCCTTACGGCTAGCTCCAATAGGCCTCTCCTGCAGACGGTCACCACCGTCTGCCAACCTTGCTGTTCCATCCGGGCCACACACCCGGACCACTTTCTGTCTGCTCCTTTACCACTTCACTCCTTCCACTTCAAACTCTCAACTCCAACTCACTGCTTTTCCCTCCTCCAGGACTGTGAACTCCTCGGTGGGCGGGACCAACCAACCGCCTGGCCCACCCACTGGTGTGAACATCAGCCCCTGGAGGGAGGCAACAAGGGTTTTCGTCTGACTTTGGTGTGCCTGACCGGGAGTGTAGGGTGTGTTGGTGTAGTGCTTGTGACGTCCTGGCTTCTCCAGGGCGCCACATCATTATCCTGTACCCCTAGTGTCAGTGTCATCCTGTACCCCTAGTGTCAGTGTCATCCTGTACCCCCCCAGTGTCAGTGTCATTATCCTGTACCCCCAGTGTCATTATCCTGTACCCCCAGTGTCATTATCCTGTACCCCCAGTGTCAGTGTCATTATCTTAGGCTATATGTAATTACTCTTCAGGGGCCTCTATATGTGATGATAGTACAGGAGGAGCCTCAGTATAAATACTGTATATGTAAAAAAAAAAAAAGCCTGATCTGTCTATAGAGCAGTATTGTCAGAATAAACAGGACTAGTGAAGGGTTTATTCAACATGTAAAACTAGTTTAGAAACTATAGTGAAGACAAATATTCACCAAATATTTCTCAAAATGGAAAAGTGTATTGGGTGGTAATGCTTCACACCACCACATACTGACTCTTAGGGTATGTGCTCACAATCAGGACTCACTGTATTCTGCATGGAGCGGGCCCTGACCTGTGGGGCCACGAGTCTCCTCCGAAGGAGACCGCAGCTGTCAGTACCCACAATCAGGCTTTAGTGTGCTGCGGTCTTTCACTTGTGTTCTCCATACGGAGGAGCATGCGATTACGCAGCAAACAATTGACATGCTGCGGTCTAGAAAGAAGATCCGCAGGTCAGTGTTTGCTGCGGAAACAAGAATCACATTGGGCACGGGATTTCTAGAAATCCCTCCACTGTGCTTGTACTTACAACGCAGCGTTTTGGACGCAGCTGAACCATGCTACAGCCAACATGCTGCAAACACTGATCGTGGACGGCTGGGCACGCACCCTTACAGGGGATTTCCCAAATAGATGGCGGCAGAGGGGGATTCATTTTAGTAAACGTTTTCATATGAAGATGCTGGATAACGTTCTGCTTCTCTTTGAATATTGTTTGGCTGATGGACTCGGTGGTTTTCCTAGGACAAGGAATGTCCGTGTGTAAGAAAAACTGCGACTGATTGTAAATAATAGATTCCATTATTATCTACAATAAATAAGAGGCTACAAGAAATCCTGTGATATCTGCAGGCACAGGACAGGGCTCTATGCGCACTGTAGAGTTTACTAAAAGGCGCACGTTATACTGAGAGAAGCCGAAAATGTACAAGTAATAAAAACGTTTATGGTAGCTATAGTGTGGGCCCCTAGAGGCAATTTCCCTGGTAGGCCCCTCACACCTCAGTCCGACCCTGCCCATAAGTTTGCTTTTTTTGGAAAGGGGGAATGGAAGGAATCTGTAGTTTTCACTGGTGATAATTTTGGAGACATACCACTTAGGGAAGGTGTAATGACATTTTTTAGGGGCAGATCTCACCATGGAAACAACTATGAAAAATACTGGAATGACCATATGCATCTCCTCGCTGTGCACAGGTTCAGGATTTTCAGCATCTTTTAACCAGTTCAGGTTTCTAAAACCACCAAGTGATTAAAAACAGTGACTGCTCCATTCTTCTGGTGTTTGCCACTCGGAAGACGCTCTGTACTTTACTATGCAAGTCAATAGGAAGACTCGGAAGATGCCCGGACGTCTTTTTGTTGCATTTTACCATTGCTTTTTCTTAGAAGTGCAGTAAAAAATGTTACAAAAACAATGAGAAAACACTGAAAAAAAAAGATGGTCAAAAAAACAGAAAAAAATGCCCTGAAAGTGGTTTTCCGGTTTTGGAAACCCATTCCCTTGATTGTTTGTTTGAAAACAAACTGCTTTATTGTCCCTCCCAGGCCTGCTATTGTCTGCAACGCTGATGTCATGTTACAATGACGGCGCTGTAACCAATTAATTATAGACAGCAGACACAACAGCAGTTTATAATTTTTATAACAAAAAGGAAGCATCAGACATCAAGAGGATGTGAGCAGTTAGTATCATGTTAGTGGCACTTACATGAATACATCACTAGAACCACCATGAGTAGATTAATGAATCCCAGGAATAAAGTTTGTAAGGATTTAGTGAGGATTTGGTGAGATTATGCTCAGTTTCTGCTCTAAAAATCAATTTGAACATGCGCTATTTTTGGATAAGAATCTCGCCAAATTTACATTTTAACTTGAAGCCATGAAGCTTGTTTTGGATTGTTAAATGTGTATGTACCGCCCCGCGGGCTCGGCCGGCGGCCGAGCCGCTCGGATCCGTGCTTGTACGGTGGGTGGCTCGAGCTCCTCACGGACCCGGGGGTCACGCCGCTCTGCAAGGGGCTTGGCGCTACATGTAGGGACTTCGGTGGGGAGTTCAACGGCTAGGGCCGCGGTGGTTTGTAAGGGATATAAGTTCGTGATGCCACCCACGGGTTGTGGTGAATGGATGGACACCACAGCTGCCGTTGACTAGGCCTCCCGGGGACGGTGTTGTGCAGCTTGGTGTTGACCCCTCAGTGGGTAGGGGAGTGATGGTCCCGGGGGCCCGTTGGGCTTTGTTGTGCAGGGAGATGGGTGACCGTCTGAGAGCTGCGTGCCCAGTTTGACCAGGAGATGTTGTTATTCACAGTTCGATTTGCAAGAAAGCTCACACAGAGTCAGGGATTAACCAGAAATTGCTGGTGTCCGAAGCCTTTGGTACGGAGGGTGTTCGGATCCCACACCCGGTACAGCAGGGCCCTTTCTCTCTCTGTCCACTACTATAGAAAGCCTCCTCAACTCCTCAGCTTGGAACGGGGAGCCCACTCCCCAGCAACAATCCGGAGCCTGAATACTATGACGGCGGGCCACTACCCTACCTCGGCCACCGTGACTCCTTCCCACACTCCTGGAGCTCGTTCCACACTCAAAAGCAGCTGGGAGCTTCCACACCCCGGTCTGCTCTGCTCCCTCTCCTCTCACACTCTGCACCAGCCCCTCCCCTGCTGCTCAGTTTAGCTCTTACACTGGGGGGAGGGATGTGTCTGTAGAACTGTACCAGTGTGGGATCAAATTACTAAGGAGGATTAGATGTATCTGTGACTCCCTGGTTTTGCCAGGGCGTCACATGTACAAGATTAGAGCCACTGTCATTACGTAAGTGCAGCACCAGAACCACCATTTGTACATAAATGCAGCACCAGAATCAGCATCAGTACATGAATGCAGCTCAAGAACCACCAATAGTACATGAATGCAGCTCAAGAACCACCATTAGTACATAAATGCAGTGCAAGAACCATCAGCACATGAATGCAGCATCAGAACCAAGCTCTGCACATGAATGCACAGCCAGAACCACCATCAGCACATGAATGCAAAGCCAGAACCAAGGTCAGCACATGAATCCAACGCCAGAACCACCGTCAGAACATAAATGTAACACCAGAACCACCATCAGCAAATGAATGCAGAGCCAGAATTACCATCAGTACATGAATAAATAACCAACCTTAGCCCCATGTACAATTGTATTGTACAAACCAACTCCCAGGTTGTCCTGAAAAATGGTAAGGAGAAGCTGTGAGTTGGGAGTTGTTATCAGGCATCATCAGACTGCGGAGCATAGAGGAACCACAGTACTGATGATGATGATGATTCAGGCAGTATCAAAATGATTTACATGCAGGTACCTTATAGGTGATGTAATCTCAAATCAGAGTTGTTTCCATGCCTTGTGTCTCCATGAAGTAAAGATGCCCTGATGAGATGTCCAGATTTCCCTCTTCTCCACCTTCTGCAACACTTCCCAACAAGGCACTCTTAAAAATAAAAGTATCATTATACTGCCCCATAAATGTCTCATATTCTGCACTCCTGAAAAAATAATTGCAGTGCTTCCTTCACAAAATATCCCCTCCACAAACTGAACCTCTCCATCATATTCCCCTACAGCTGCCCCTCTCCATCATATTTCCCCCAGGCTGCCCCTCTCCATTATATTACCCCCAGGCTGTCCCTCTCCATCATATTCCACCACAGGCTGCCCCTCTCCATCATATTCCCCCCATGCTGCCCCTCTCCATCATATTCCCCCCATGCTGCCCCTCTCCATCATATTCCCCCACAGGCTGCCCCTATCCATCATATTCCCCCACAGGCTGCCTCTCTCCATCATATTGCCCCCACACTGTCCCCCTCCATCATATGCCCCCCAAGGTGCCCCTCTCCATCATACTCCCCCACAGGCTCTCCCTCTCCATCATATTCCCCCACAGGCTGTCCCTCTCCATCATATTCCCCCACAGGCTGCCCCTCTCCATCATATTTTCCCCATGCTGCCCCTCTCCATCATACACCCCCCACGCTGCCCCTCTCCATCATATTCCCCCCACGCTGCACCTCTCCATCATATTCCCCCCACGCTGACCCTCTCCATTATATTACCCCCAGGCTGTCCCTCTCTCTCATATTCCCCCACAGGATGCCCCTCTCCATTATATTACCCCCAGGCTGTCCCTCCCCATCATATTCCCACAGGCTGCCCCCCTCCATTATATTCCCCCAAGGCTGTCCCTCTCCAACATATTCCCCCACAGGCTGCCCCTCTCCATTATATTACCCCCAGGCTGTCCCTCTCCATAATATTCCCCCACAGGCTGCCCCTATCCATCATATTCCCCCACAGGCTGCCGCCCCTCTCCATCATATTCCCCCCAGGCTGCCCCTCTCCATTATATTCCCCCCAGGCTGCCCCTCTCCATTATATTCCCCCCAGGCTGCCCCTCTCCATCATAATCCCCCCAGGATGCCCCTCTCCATCATATTCCCCCCAGGCTGTCCCTGTCCATCATATACCCCCCAGGCTGCCCCTCTCCATCATCTACCCCCCAGGCTGTACCTCTTCATCATATTCCCCCCCCCCCGCCAGGCTTCCTCTCTCCATCATATTCCCCCCACACTGCCCCTTTCCATCATATTCACCCACAGGCTGCCCCTCTCCATTATATTCACCCCAGGTTGCCCCTCTCCATTATTTTACCTCCAGGCTGCCCCTCTCTATCATATTCCCTCCCAGGCTGCTCTCCATCATATGCCCCCCCAAGCTGCCCCTTTCCATCATATACCCCTCAGGCTGCCCCTCTTCTTCATATTCCCCCCGCCAGGCTGCCTCTCTAAATCATATTCCCCCCACGTTGCCTCTATCCATCATATACCCCCACAGGCTGCCCCTCTCCATCATAGGCTATGTTCACATTTCCGTTGTTTTGCATCAGTCACCTGTGTTGCTTGACGCTTGTGACTAGAGATGAGCGAACCAGTCACGAACCACTCGCACCCCATAGGAAACAATGGGAGGCAATCACAAACAAAGAAAAACACCTAGAAAACACCCTCAAAGGTGTCCAAAAGGTGACAAACAACTCACAACACAACACAAACACATGGGAAAGTGACAAGAACAAATTCTCATGCAAAAACAACACAGCGTTATGAGGAAAAAGAGGACGAGACACAGATATAGGCATGGCATGCCCTTCTAAAATCATGTAAAACACCGCAAGGTGACTCCAAGCGGAGTCTCCCTTTTTTCCAAAAATTGGGCCACACACACCCACCCCTTCAGTGGCAGCACTAGTGCCCCAGCCGTACACTTCACAGTTAGATTTGCATCAAGCACATTCAAAAATACGCCATCCTTAAGCGTCCCTAGCATGACACCGGGGTAGGTAGCAAAGTCTTTGCTGAACTATGACTTGTTCATCTTGGATCATTTTTAGAAACAATGCAAGCAAGGGTTACTCCAAGCGGAGTATCCCTGTTTTCCAAAAATTGGGCCACACAGACACCCCTTCAGTGGCAGCACTTGTGCCCCAGTTGTACACTTCACAGGTAGATTTGCATCAAGCACATTCAAAAATACGCCATCCATAACTGTCCCCAGGATGACCCTGGGGTAGGTAGCAAAGTCTTTTCTGATCCCAGATCTGTTCATCTTGGATCATTTTTAGAAACAGTGCAAGCAAGGGTTACTCCAAGCGGAGTCTCCCTTTTTTCCAAAAATTGGCCACACAGACACCCCTTCAGTGGCAGCACTTGTGCCCCAGTTGTACACTATACAGGTAGATTTGCATCAAGCACATTCAGAAATACGCCATCCTTAACCATCCCCAGGATGGCACTGGGGTAGGTAGCAAAGTCTTTGCTGAACCATGACTTGTTCATCTTGGATCATGTTTAGAAACACTGCAAGCAAGGGTAACTCCAAGCGGAGTCTCCCTTTTTTTCAAAAATTGGGCCACTCAGACACCCCTTCAGTGGCAGCACTTGTGCCCCAGTCGTACACTTCACAGGTAGATTTGCATCAAGCACATTCAAAAAGATGCCATCCTTAACCATCCCCAGGATGACACCGGGGTAGGTAGCAAAGTCTTTGCTGATCCCAGATCTGTTCATCTTGGATCATTTTTAGAAACACTGCAAGCAAGGGTTACTCCAAGCGGAGTCTCCCTTTTTTCCAAAAATTGGGCCACACAGACACCCCTTCAGTGGCAGCACTTGTGCCCCAGTCGTACACTTCACAGGTAGATTTGCATCAAGCACATTCAAAAATACGCCATCCTTAACCGTCCCCAGGATAGCACCGGGGTAGGTAGCAAAGTCTTTGCTGAACCATGACTTGTTCATATTGGATCATTTTTAGAAACACTGCAAGCAAGGGTTACTCCAAGCGGAGTCTCCCTTTTTTCCAAAAATTGGGCCACACAGACACCCCTTCAGTGGCAGCACTTGTGCCCCGGTTGTACACTACACAGGTAGATTTGCATCAAACACATTCAAAAATACGCCATCCCTAACCATCCCCAGGATGACACCGGGGTAGGTAGCAAAGTCTTTCCTGATCCCAGATCTGTTCATCTTGTATCATTTTTAGAAACACTGCAAGCAAGGGTTACTCCAAGCGGAGTCCCCTTTTTTCCAAAAATTGGGCCACACAGACACCCCTTCAGTGGCAGCACTTGTGCCCCAGTCGTACACTTCACAGGTAGATTTGCATCAAGCACATTCAAAAATACGCCATCCTTAACCGTCCTCAGAATGGCACCGGGGTAGGTAGCAAAGTCTTTGCTGAACCATGACTTGTTTATCTTGGATCATTTTTAGAAACACTGCAAGCAAGGGTTACTCCAAGCGGAGTCTCCCTTTTTTCCAAAAATTGGGCCACACAGACACCCCTTCAGTGGCAGCACTTGTGCCCCTGCCATACACTTCACAGGTAGATTTGCATCAAGCACATTCAAAGATACGCCATCCTTAACCATCCCCAGGATGACACCGGGGTAGGTAGCAAAGTCTTTCCTGATCCCAGATCTGTTCATCTTGGATCATTTTTAGAAACACTGCAAGCAAGGGTTGCTCCAAGCGGAGTCTCCCTTTTTTCCAAAAATTGGGCCACACAGACACCCCTTCAGTGGCAGCACTTGTGCTCCAGTTGTACACTTCACAGGTAGATTTGCATCAAGCACATTCAAAAATACGCCATCCTTAACCGTCCCCAGGATGACACCGGGGTAGGTAGCAAAGTCTTTGCTGAACCATGACTTGTTCGTATTGGATCATTTTTAGAAACACTGCAAGCAAGGGTTACTCCAAGCGGAGTCTCCCTCTTTTCCAAAAATTGGGCCACACAGACACCCCTTCAGTGGCAGCACTTGTGCCCCAGTTGTACACTACACAGGTAGATTTGCATCAAGCACATTAAAAAATACGCCATCCCTAACCATCCCCAGGATGACACCCGGGTAGGTAGCAAAGTCTTTCCTGATCCCAGATCTGTTCATTTTGGATCATTTTTAGAAACACTGCAAGCAAGGGTTACTCCAAGTGGAGTCCCCTTTTTTCCAAAAATTGGGCCACACAGACACCCCTTCAGTGGCAGCACTTGTGCCCCAGTCGTACACTTCACAGGTAGATTTGCATCAAGCACATTAAAAAATACGCCATCCTTAACCGTCCCCAGGATGGCACCGGGGTAGGTAGCAAAGTCTTTGCTGAACCATGACTTGTTCATATTGGATCATTTTTAGAAACACTGCAAGCAAGGGTTACTCCAAGCGGAGTCTCCCTTTTTTCCAAAAATTGGGCCACACAGACACCCCTTCAGTGGCAGCACTTGTGCCCCGGTTGTACACTACACAGGTAGATTTGCATCAAGCACATTCAAAAATACGCCATCCCTAACCATCCCCAGGATGACACCGGGGTAGGTAGCAAAGTCTTTCCTGATCCCAGATCTGCTCATCTTGGATCATTTTTAGAAACATTGCAAGCAAGGGTTACTCCAAGCGGAGTCCCCTTTTTTCCAAAAATTGGGCCACACAGACACCCCTTCAGTGGCAGCACTTGTGCCCCAGTCGTACACTTCACAGGTAGATTTGCATCAAGCACATTCAAAAATATGCCATCCTTAACCGTCCCCAGGATGGCACCGGGGTAGGTAGCAAAGTCTTTGCTGAACCATGACTTGTTTATCTTGGATCATTTTTAGAAACACTGCAAGCAAGGGTTACTCCAAGCGGAGTCTCCCTTTTTTCCAAAAATTGGGCCACACAGACACCCCTTCAGTGGCAGCACTTGTGCCCCGGTTGTACACTACACAGGTAGATTTGCATCAAGCACATTCAAAAATACGTCATCCCTAACCATCCCCAGGATGACACCGGGGTAGGTAGCAAAGTCTTTCCTGATCCCAGATCTGTTCATCTTGGATTATTTTTAGAAACACTGCAAGCAAGGGTTGCTCCAAGCGGAGTCTCCCTTTTTTCCAAATATTGGGCCACACAGACACCCCTTCAGTGGCAGCACTTGTGCCCCAGTCGTACACTTCACAGATAGATTTGCATCAAGCACATTCAAAAATACGCCATCCTTAACCGTCCCCAGGATGGCACCGGGGTAGGTAGCAAAGTCTTTGCTGAACCATGACTTGTTTATCTTGGATCATTTTTAAAAACACTGCAAGCAAAAGTTACTCCAAGTGGAGTCCCCTTTTTTCCAAAAATTGGGCCACACAGACACCCCTTCAGTGGCAGCACTTGTGCCCCAGTCGTAAACTTCACAGGTAGATTTGCATCAAGCACATTAAAAAATACGCCATCCTTAACCGTCCCCAGGATGGCACCGGGGTAGGTAGCAAAGTCTTTGCTGAACCATGACTTGTTCATATTGGATCATTTTTAGAAACACTGCAAGCAAGGGTTACTCCAAGCGGAGTCTCCCTTTTTTCCAAAAATTGGGCCACACAGACACCCCTTCAGTGGCAGCACTTGTGCCCCGGTTGTACACTACACAGGTAGATTTGCATCAAGCACATTCAAAAATACGCCATCCCTAACCATCCCCAGGATGACACCGGGGTAGGTAGCAAAGTCTTTCCTGATCCCAGATCTGCTCATCTTGGATCATTTTTAGAAACACTGCAAGCAAGGGTTACTCCAAGCGGAGTCCCCTTTTTTCCAAAAATTGGGCCACACAGACACCCCTTCAGTGGCAGCACTTGTGCCCCAGTCGTACACTTCACAGGTAGATTTGCATCAAGCACATTCAAAAATATGCCATCCTTAACCGTCCCCAGGATGGCACCGGGGTAGGTAGCAAAGTCTTTGCTGAACCATGACTTGTTTATCTTGGATCATTTTTAGAAACACTGCAAGCAAGGGTTACTCCAAGCGGAGTCTCCCTTTTTTCCAAAAATTGGGCCACACAGACACCCCTTCAGTGGCAGCACTTGTGCCGCGGTTGTACACTACACAGGTAGATTTGCATCAAGCACATTCAAAAATACGTCATCCCTAACCATCCCCAGGATGACACCGGGGTAGGTAGCAAAGTCTTTCCTGATCCCAGATCTGTTCATCTTGGATTATTTTTAGAAACACTGCAAGCAAGGGTTGCTCCAAGCGGAGTCTCCCTTTTTTCCAAATATTGGGCCACACAGACACCCCTTCAGTGGCAGCACTTGTGCCCCAGTCGTACACTTCACAGATAGATTTGCATCAAGCACATTCAAAAATACGCCATCCTTACCCGTCCCCAGGATGGCACCGGGGTAGGTAGCAAAGTCTTTGCTGAACCATGACTTGTTTATCTTGGATCATTTTTAAAAACACTGCAAGCAAGGGTTACTCCAAGCGGAGTCTCCCTTTTTTCCAAAAATTGGGCCACACAGACACCCCTTCAGTGGCAGCACTTGTGCCCCAGTTGTACACTTCAGAGGTAGATTTGCATCAAGCACATTCAGAAATACGCTATCCTTAACCGTCCCCAGGATGACACCGGGGTAGGTAGCAAAGTCTTTGCTGAACCATGACTTGATCATCTTGGATCATGTTTAGGAACACTGCAAGCAAGGGTAACTCCAAGCGGAGTCTTCCTTTTTTCCAAAAATTGGGCCACACAGACACCCCTTCAGTGGCAGCACTTGTGCCCCAGTCGTACACTTCACAGGTAGATTTGCGTCAACCACATTCAAAAATACGCCATCCTTAACCATCCCCAGGATGACACCGGGGTAGGTAGCAAAGTCTTTGCTGATCCTAGATCTGTTCATCTTGGATCATTTTTAGAAACACAGCAAGCAAGGGTTACTCCAAGCGGAGTCTCCCTTTTTTCCAAAAATTGGGCCACACAGACATCCCTTCAGTGGCAGCACTTGTGCCCCGGTTGTACACTACACAGGTAGATTTGCATCAAGCACATTCAAAAATACGCCATCCCTAACCATCCCCAGGATGACACCGGGGTAGGTAGCAAAGTCTTTCCTGATCCCAGATCTGTTCATCTTGGATCATTTTTAGAAACACTGCAAGCAAGGGTTACTCTAAGCGGAGTTCCCTTTTTTCCAAAAATTGGGCCACACAGACACCCCTTCAGTGGCAGCACTTGTGCCCCAGTCGTACACTTCACAGGTAGATTTGCATCAAGCACATTCAAAAATACGCCATCCTTAACCGTCCCCAGGATGGCACCTGGGTAGGTAGCAAAGTCTTTGCTGAACCATGACTTGTTCGTATTGGATCATTTTTAGAAACACTGCAAGCAAGGGTTACTCCAAGCGGAGTCTCCCTTTTTTCCAAAAATTGGGCCACACAGACACCCCTTCAGTGGCAGCACTTATGCCCCGGTTGTACACTACACAGGTAGATTTGCATCAAGCACATTCAAAAATATGCCATCCCTAACCATCCCCAGGATGACACCGGGGTAGGTAGCAAAGTCTTTCCTGATCCCAGATCTGTTCATCTTGGATCCTTTTTAGAAACACTGCAAGCAAGGGTTACTCCAAGCGGAGTCCCCTTTTTTCCAAAAATTGGGCCACACAGACACCCCTTCAGTGGCAGCACTTGTGTCCCAGTCGTACACTTCACAGGTAGATTTGCATCAAGCACATTCAAAAATACGCCATCCTTAACCGTCCCCAGGGTGGCACCGGGGTAGGTAGCAAAGTCTTTGCTGAACCATGACTTGTTTATCTTGGATCTTTTTTAAAAACACTGCAAGCAAGGGTTACTCCAAGCGGAGTCTCCCTTTTTTCCAAAAATTGGGCCACACAGACACCCCTTTAGTGGTAGCACTTGTGCCCCTGCCGTACACTTCACAGGTAGATTTGCATCAAGCACATTCAAAGATACGCCATCCTTAACCATCCCCAGGATGACACCGGGGTCGGTAGCAAAGTCTTTCCTGATCCCAGATCTGTTCATCTTGGATCATTTTTAGAAACACTGCAAGCAAGGGTTGCTCCAAGCGGAGTCTTTCTTTTTTCCAAATATTGGGCCACACAGACACCCCTTCAGTGGCAGCACTTGTGCCCCAGTCGTACACTTCACAGGTAGATTTGCATCAAGCACATTCAGAAATACGCCATCCTTAACCGTCCCCAGGATGACACCGGGGTAGGTAGAAAAGTCTTTGCTGAACCATGACTTTTTCATCTTGGATCATTTTTAGAAACACTGCAAGCAAGGGTTACTCAAAGCGGAGTCTCCCTTTTTTCCAAAAATTGGGCCACACAGACACCCCTTCAGTGGCAGCACTTGTGCCCCAGTCGTACACTTCACAGGTAGATTTGCATCAAGCACATTCAAAAATACGCCATCCTTAACCATCCCCAGGATGACACCGGGGTACGTAGCAAAGTCTTTCCTGATCCCAGATCTGTTCATCTTGGATCATTTTTAGAAACACTGCAAGCAAGGGTTGCTCCAAGCGGAGTCTCCATTTTTTCCAAAAATTGGGCCACACAGACACCCCTTCAGTGGCAGCACTTGTGCCCCAGTTGTACACTTCACAGGTAGATTTGCATCAAGCACATTCAGAAATACGCCATCCTTAACCGTCCCCAGGATGACACCGGGGTAGGTAGCAAAGTCTTTGCTGAACCATGACTTTTTCATCTTGGATCATTTTTAGAAACACTGCAAGCAAGGGTTACTCCAAGCGGAGTCTCCCTTTTTTCCAAAAATTGGGCCACACAGACACCCCTTCAGTGGCAGCACTTGTGCCCCAGTTGTACACTTGACAGGTAGATTTGCATCAAGCACATTCAAAATACACAAGCATTTACTCTCCCCAGGATGACATAGAGGTAGTAAATTCCTTGCTGATCCATGACATGTTCATTTTGATGAACGCTAGTTTGTCCACATTGTCACTGGACATATGCGTGCGCTTATTTTTCAGCACACACCCAGCAACACTGAAGACACGTTCAGAGACAACGCTGGCAGCTGGACACGACAAGATCTCCAAGGCGTAATTGGATAGCTTTGGCCATTTTTCAAGATTTGAAGCCCAAAGTGAGCAAGGCTCCATTTGCAAAGTCATGGCATCGATGTTCATTTGGAGATACTCCTTGGAGATTCACTCCGTGCACCACGGTTGTTTGGTGAAAAAGCCGAGCTAAGATCGAGTAACAGCTTCTGCTGATACTCCTGCATACGCGCGTCCCTTTCTATGGCTGGAATTATGTCATAAATTTTGGACTTGTACCGGGGATCTAATAGTGTGACAAGCCAGTAGTCATCATCACTTCTAATTTTGACAATACGAGGGTCATGTTGGAGGTAGTTCAGCAAGAAGGCGCTCATGTGTCTTGCGCAGCCATGCGGACCAAGTCCACACTGTGTTTGTGGCATAGAGGTGCTAAACCGTTTTTTCTTCCTCTGACATCTCCACCAAGCCTCTTTCAACTGAAATTTGACCAAGGTCTCCCTCATCCGCTGAGTCTTCCATGTCCATGGACAGTTCGTCCTCCATTTCTTCATGTTCTCCTGCACCTTCCTCAACATTTGCCTGCTACCATGCGCCCTTGTTGATCCCTGTCCCCCATGGTCCCATGCCTGCCGCCTTGGTGATGATGAAAGTCTGGACCTTGGTGGTGTTGTTGTCCCTTGTG
Source organism: Anomaloglossus baeobatrachus (assembly GCF_048569485.1). Classification (NCBI taxonomy): domain Eukaryota; kingdom Metazoa; phylum Chordata; class Amphibia; order Anura; family Aromobatidae; genus Anomaloglossus; species Anomaloglossus baeobatrachus. The sequence continues at coordinate 302,202,231 of NC_134355.1, read as the reverse complement.
CATATGAATCATCCTGTAGTTCCTCCCCTTCCTGTTGTCCCACCCCCTGACTTCAAATAGTGTTTAGCGTGTGCTCCAGCATGTAAATGACTGGAATTGTCATGCTGATAATGGCATTGTCAGCGCTAAACATATTCGTCACCATGTCGAAACTGTGCAGAAGGGTGCATAGGTCCTTGATCTGAGACCACTCCATCAGGGTGATCTGCCCCACCTCTGCATCTCGTTGGCCCAGGCTATACATCATGACGTATTGCACCAGTGCTAGGTGGTGCTGCCACAATCACTGTAACATGTGGAGAGTCGAATTCCAGCGTGTCGGCACATTGAATTTCAGGCGATGAACCTGCAGGCCGAAAGACTTCTAGAGCGAAGCAAGTCGCTCATCTGCGGTGGTTGAACGGCGCAAGTGAGCAGACAGTTTTCGTGCCCTGTTCAGAAGGCCATCTAGGCCGGGATAGTGTGTTAAAAATTGCTGGCCAACAAGGTTCAACACGTGAGCCATACAAGGCACATGTGTCACCTTGCCCAGGCGAAGGGCTGCACTCAGGTTTGCAGCATTGTCGCACACGGCCTTACCAGGCTGCAGGTTGAGTGGAGACAACCATTTACCAAACTCAGTCTCCAGAGCTGCTCACAACTCAGCCGCTGTGTGACTCTTAGTTCCAAGACATTTCAAGATAAAGACCGCCTGATGCCGTTGCGCTCTGCTGCCAGCATAGTAATGAGGTGTGCGTGATTCCTTGTGCGTAGTTACAATGCTGGTGGCCTGACCAGGCAGGCTTGGGGCGGAGTTGGAGGACCCAGACGAGGTTGAGGAGGCAGAAGCAGTGGAGGAACTTGGACAGACAGAGGATTGACACACAAGTCATAGGGACGGCAAGACTTGTGCAGCAGACCTTTCACCATCTATCACCATAGTTACCCAGTGGCCAGTCAGCGACATGTAACGTCCCTGTCCATGCTTACAGGTCCAAGTATCGGTGGTGAAATGCACCCGTTCACACACAGAGTTTCTCAAGGAAGCGGTGATGTTGTGTGCGACATGCTGGTGTACACAGGCACACCTTTCTTAGATAAGTAGTGGCGACTGAGCATCTGGTACTGGGGCACAGCGGCAGACATAAGGTCTCGAAAATCCTGTGTGTCCACCAGGCGGAAAGGCAGAATTTCAGTAGCGAAGAGCTTACAGAGGGATATAGTCAACCTCTTAGCTTTGTCATGGGTCGCAGGAAATGACCTTTAATTTGTCCACATCTGAGGGACAGAGATCTGGCTGCTGTGTGTAGATGGTGGTGAGTAGGGTGTCCCTGGAAAAATGCAGGTTTGTGAGGAAAGTGGTGGCATAGACATGATGTTGCCTTCATCCAACGTTGGTGCTATCGATGTCTGAGAGAGCTGTACACACGCACTTGTTTCCCCTTCCAAACCAACTGACGACCTACCAAGTAAACTGTCTGTTGCAGTTATAGTGGTGGAAGGTGTGCGTGGAAAACCAGGTGTGACAGCTGTCCCCACAGTCCTAGAAGATGAAGAGCGCACGGATGCACTGGAAGGGGCAGGCGGTGGATGGTCCGCTCCACTAGGCCGCATTGCAGCACGGTGAGCTTCCCACTTGGACATATGATATTTATTCATGTAACGATTCATGGAAGAAGTTGTCAAACTGCTGAGGTTTTTGAATCTACTAACAGATTCCCGACAAATTTTACAGATCACATTATTTGGGCGATCCTTTGCAAGGTCAAAAAAGGACCAGGCTAGGCAAGGCTTAGAGGACATGCGACCTGCTGAGCCACCCCGACTAGTGCTCAGAGGCAGCGTGGTGGCTAAGGATGCAGTTGTAGATGTGCTACCAGTACTTCGACTCTGTCTAGGAAGGCGCAAGGTAACTTCATCGTCAGTTGCATTATCCTCCACCGCCTCTGTTGACCTCTTCGAGTGCCTGACTGTGGGTTGACAGTAGGTGGGATCTAGAACTTCCTCATCAAGCATTGTGTTTGCACTCCCCTCACTCTCAGACCTAGCCTCTTCCTGCCCTGACCGAATATTTAAGTTGTCATCCCAATCTGATATCTGCGTCTCATCGTCATCAGTATCTTCCTCATTGTCTCTAACAACAGTTGTTACAGTTTGTGAATAAGGGTCAACATTATGACCAGAAACTTGGTCATCACGGCCTGAATCTGAGTCACAAAGGTTCTGGGCATCACTGCAGACTTTGATTCCAAGTCTATAGTGTGACTGAACAGCTCTGCACACTCAGCCATCTCTGTTCCACCATACTGTGCAGGGCGGATGTAGACTTGAGAGCTGGGAGAAAGCAAGTGTGATTGGGATGACAACTCAGAAGACTGGGTTTTTTTGGATGCGGTAGTTGAGGTGCACGAGAGGGCACTTGTTGGAGCACTTGAGATCCATTTAAGCATGTTCTTTTTTTGTGCATCATCTACCTTTCTTACAGTTATTCTGGTCCGTGAAAAAAAGGGATCACATCGGATTGTCCACGGAAAGTTGTAGACATCTTACTTTTTCTGGAAGATGGCCTATCTTCAGCAGATGTTAATGTAGCTTTGCCACCTTCCCCACGGACAAAAACTTTTTTTCCTTTTCCAACACGCCTGTTCCCCTTTCCACCAGCATCTGTCATTTTGACACTTATTTTGATAGTGACAAGATTGTCCACTTAAAATGTGGTAGTAAAAATTGAGAGGTGCTGTAGACTGCAGAGGTGGTCTAGCTTTATTGACAGCAGAAGAAACAACACTGACCTTTCCTGACAATGCAACTATGGCCCTTAAACTGGCAGGACAGTTTGCTATTATAATAGCTTAGTAAAAATGAGCTTGAGGGTACAATGCAGAGGTGCTGGAAATTGCTTGGCACCAGTGGAACACTAATGGAGTCCAACAGCCACTTTTTGGATGCCACTAAGTTTTGTCAGTGTTTGCTATTATAATGGCTTAGTAAAAATGAGCTTGAGGGTGCAATGCAGAGGTGCTGGAAATTGCTTGGCACCAGTGGGACACTAATGGAGTCCAACAGCCACTTTTTCGATGCCACTAAGTTTCCTCAGTGTTTGCTATTATAATAGCTTAGTAAAAATAAGCAGGAGGGTGCAATGCAGAGGTGCTGGAAATTACTTGGCACCAGTGGGACACTAACAGAGTACAACAGCCACTTTTTGGATGCCACTAAGTTTCCTCAGTGTTTGCTATTATAGTATTTTAGTAAAAATAAGCAGGAGGGTGCAATACAGAGGTGCTGGAAATTGCTTGGCACCAGTGGGACACTAATGGAGTCCAACAGCCACTTTTTGGATGCCACTAAGTTTCCTCAATGTTTGCTATTATAATGGCTTAGTAAAAATGAGCTTGAGGGTGCAATGCAGAGGTGCTGGAAATTGCATGGCACTAGTGGGACACTAATGGAGTCCAACAGCCACTTTTTGGCGGCCACTAAGTTTCCTCAGTGTTTGCTATTATAGTAGCTTAGTAAAAATAAGCAGCAGGGTGCAATGCAGAGGTGCTGGAAATTGCTTGGCACCAGTGGAACACTAATGGAGTCCAACAGCCACTTTTTGGATGCCACTAAGTTTCCTCAGTGTTTGCTATTATAATGGCTTAGTAAAAATGAGCTTGAGGGTGCAATGCAGAGGTGCTGGAAATTGCTTGGCACCAGTGGGACACTAATGGAGTCCAACAGCCACTTTTTGGATGCCACTGTTTCCTCAGTGTTTGCTATTATAATGGCTTAGTAAAAATGAGCTTGAGGGTGCAATGCAGAGGTGCTGTTAATTGCTTGGCACCAGTGGGACACTAATGGAGTCTAACAGCCACTTTTTGGATGCCACTAAGTTTCCTCAGTGTTTGCTATTATAATAGCTTAGTAAAAATGAGCTTGAGAGTGCAATGCAGAGGTGCTGGAAATTGCTTGGCACCAGTGGGACACTAATGGAGTCCAACAGCCACTTTTTGGATGCCACTGTTTCCTCAGTGTTTGCTATTATAATAGCTTAGTAAAAATGAGCTTGAGGGTGCAATGCAGAGGTGCTGGAAATTACTTGGCACCAGTGGGACACTAATGGAGTCCAACAGCCACATTTTGGATGCCACTAAGTTTCCTCAGTGTTTGCTATTATAATGGCTAAGTGACAATGAGCTTGAGGGGGCAATGCAGAGGTGCTGGAAATTGCTTGGCACCAGTGGGACACTAATGGAGTCCAACAGCCACTTTTTGGATGCCACAAACTGGCAGCACTCTTCTCAATTAAAATAGCTTTTCAAAAATGTGCAGGAGAGGAGAATGCAGAGGTGGTGGGACTTGCTTGCCACAAGTGGCACAATAATGGAGTACAGCAGCCACTCTTTGGATGGCACTAACTTTGCAGCACTCTGCAATTTAAATGGCTTTGCAAAAAAGGGCAGGAGGGTACAGTGGCAGGGTTGTGGGTCAGTGTAGAGGAAAGGAAGCCTCACTTTCTATCCCTCTTAATGGTGAAATGCAGCAAGGAATTCCCTGAGCTTAGCTACACAGACGCTGTTATCTGAAGCTGTATACAGCATTTCCACGGACCTGACTGTCACCTATGGCTCTGAGCCAGCTGTAATTATCCCTGAAAAGGGCTGAAATAAACTTCTGCCCCTATTCATGAGAGCGCTGTGTGTATAGCGTACACAGCAGGACCGGCGACAGGAGCTACGGAAGCGGTGACTGACACCCAGACGCAGAAGGCACATAATGGCGTCCTGAGGGAAAATGTCCGTTTTTATAATGCAAGGACATGTGACATGGACAGCCTATGACACATGCCCTTGGTTCTCGGCAAAAAAGTACACTTAGCCGTGTGTGTGTCTGGGATTAGCTGACATTCTGGCCCTCCCCACTACACGTGCACTTAGAAAAAGAAAAAAAAAATGTCCATCGCCATTATCCCAGCAGCAGTGAACTAAACGCGCAGCCCCCGCACACTATACGCTGAAATTTGATAATAGTGTGAATCACAGAGTGACTCACACTATTACAGTGAAAAGCCAGCTAGTAATTAGCTAGGCTTTTTGCTGAGAGAACCGATCTCGAACGTAACTCGAGCTAACGAACTTTTAGCAAAAAGCTTGCGTTCTAGTTCTATCTAGAACACCCCCCAAAATCACTCGAACCGCGAACTGGAGAACCACGAACCATGAACCGCGCTCAACTCTACTTGTGACTGATGCATTGTAAACGGGTGACAAGAAATGGAAGTCATTGTCATGAGAAAGCGTATTCCGCTGTAAAAAGAGAGAGAGAGAATGATCAGCTGATCGCTCTCATTAGCCGGCCGCCGGGAGAGCAGCTGATTGCTCTCAAAAGCCGGCGACCGGCTTTTGAAAGTGATCAGCTGATCTCCCTCATAAGCCGGTTGCCACACACACACACACACACACACGCACGCACACACACGCACGCACACACACACACACACACACACACACACACACTCACTCACTCACACACAGGACCGGCCTTAGCCTGAACGGCGCCCTGTGCAAAACTGCCCTTTGGTGCCCCCACCCTACTGATTTTGTACCCAGTTTCCAGGAAACAAACGAGGACCAGAGGCCATTTTTTTTTATATCCTAAGAAAATTGATTTCTTCAAATGTACAATAAAGTCCTCCAGATTTGTGCTGGAGAATCTGATTCTCAATCTACATTAATTCCACTACATCTGAAATTATTCTTATTGGGGTCTTCTCATCTCGTACATGCTGTATGCCTAGATATTACTTTATGGATGGTACATATGGATCCCCCCAATGGGGCGCACATGTATCTGCAGAATGAGGCTCTGCCACTCTTTGTGGAGAGATGGTATAAATTCCTATACACTTAGAGCGGTGCAGGTCATGGTCCCATTGGTGGGATCAACATCTACTATACAAATCCTGAGGATAAATGTACCAGATGATAGCAGACAAGGCACCATGGAGCCGGCGGCCAATGCTGTGTGTACTCCGGACCAAAAAGTCCAAAATACAGATGTTAAAGGGGAATGTACGAAATTAGAAAAAAATCTCTGCTTTCTACATAATAAAGAGTCCTCAGGTTATATGTGCCGCTGCCTCTCAGCTCCAATGACTTGAACAGACTGAGGTGCAGTACCACATACACACCATAAGGACGGGGGGCGCTGTGTATGTGTCGCTGCCTCACAGCTAAAATGACCTGAACAGACTGAGGTGCAGCACCACATACACACCATAAGAACAGGGGGTGCTGTGCATGTGTCACTGCCTCTCAGCTCCACTGACCTGAACAGACTGAACTGCAGTACCACATACACACCATAAGGACGGGGGGGGCGCTGTGTATGTGTCGCTGCCTCTCAGCTAAAATGACCTGAACAGACTGAGGTTCAGCACCACATACACACCAGGAGGGAGGGGCACGGTGTATGGAAGAACTACGGCATATATATTGTAATCCCTTTATTAACCAGACTGGGCACACCCCATTTGGCAATGCTGCAAATAATTTTGTTGGAAAATTTGTAAAATAAATCCCCACCGAATAATGTAATATTCTCTAGAACTTCATAATGCACACCTCCGCTGCTGCAGAACCTCAAAATACACACCTCAGATGCTATAGAACCTCATTATACACATCTCAGCTGCTGCAAAATCTCATAATTCACCTCAGTTGCTTCAGAACCCCATAAGACACACCTCAGCTACTGCAGAACCCCATAATACACATCTCAGCTGCTGCAGAACCCCATAATACACACCTCAGCTGCTGCAGAACCCCTTAATACACACCTCAGCTGCTGCAGAACCCCATAATACACACCTCAGCTGCTGCAGAACCTCACAATACACACCTCAGATGCTATAGAACCTCATTATACACATCTCAGCTGCTGCAAAAATCTCATAATTCACCTCAGTTGCTTCAGAACCCCATAATCCACACCTCAGCTGCTGCAGAACCTCATAATACACACCTCAGCTACTGCAGAACCCCATGATACACATCTCAGCTGCTGCAGAACCCCATAATACACAACTCAGCGGCTGCAGAACCCTATAATACACATCTCAGCTGCTGCGGAACCCCATAATATACAACTCAACGGCTGCAGAACCCCATAATACACACCTCAGCTGCTGCAGAACCCCATAATCCACACCTCAGCTGGTGCAGAACCTCATAATACACACCTCAGCTACTGCAGAACCCCATGATACACATCTCAGCTGCTGCAGAACCCCATAATACACAACTCAGCGGCTGCAGAACCCCATAATACACATCTCAGCTGCTGCGGAACCCCATAATATACAACTCAGCGGCTGCAGAACCCCATAATACACACCTCAGCTGCTGCAGAACTCCATAATACACACCTCAGCTGCTGCAGGACCACATCATACACAACTCAGCTGCTGCAGAACCTCATAATACACCTCAGCTGCTGATGATGCATTACATTGATAGAATGGCGTTCATAAGGACACTAAGGCTAAGTTCACACAGTGCATCTTTTGTTGCATTTTTGAGGTCACAAAGATGCCCCTGCATGCATTTCCTCCTCCCAGCAAAGTCTATGGGATTTCTCTTTTGCTGTCCACACTGGGCATCTTTTGTTGGCTGCCTTTTTGAAGATGCAGCATGTCAGTTCTTTTTGTGTTTTCGTTTTTGAGCCCTTCCAGTCAATAGATTAGACTTAAAAACCGCATTAGGCAAAACGCGGTAAAAATGTGTCAAAAACACATTGCGTTTTTTTATGTGTTTTTGCCGCGGTGCATTTTTGGTGCATTCTTGGGACAAAAACACTGCATATTTGTGGTAAAAGAAAGATGCCCTGTGTGAACATACCCTTAACCATTCCATGTGATGTGCAGACGGCAGTGATGCCATGTAACATATGAGACTCCACCGTTATTTTCTACCAGGTAAGGAATCTGACAGCTGATTCCTCCTGCACAACCCCCGCGTGGAAGGAATCAGACACCAGCTCCATTATTGCAGTCCTGTATATTCTACTCTGACGCTTCCACATTTCAGATAAAACACATTTTATCTCTGCCGAGGACGATGCAACCAGAATGAGGCGCCTGGGAGGCCGGTGCCCAATGGCTTCTCCCTGCTCTGCTGCACATTGACTGTTCAAACCCCCAAAATGTGTAATATACACTGTTAGGATTTCATTTGCCAATGAAATCACTCACAAGTGATTTGCAGACTCGGGGTCATCTGCTGATGACGTCTCCTCCTGCGTCTCTCATTGTTATAATTTTTCAATTTGAGAGAAGCAGGAGGAGACGTCAGATGACCACACATTGCAAATCGCATGTGAGTAATCAGGTGACAACTACTCGAATTAGCAAGTGAAATCCTAACAGAGCGCATATTACACACCTTTAGGATATGGCAGGTCAATATTCAGAATTCCATTACAGTACACACTATACGTGACATGGACATTCTTTTTTTAAGACAGGTAATGTGTCAGATAACATGATGTCAATAGAGACAAACACAGACACACACAGAGACAGAGACACACAGACACACACAGGGACACAGAGTCCGATACAGAGACAGAGACACACAAACACAGAGACATAAACAGAAACAGAGACACAGAGAGAGACACACACAGAGAGTGATGCAGAGACACACAAACACAGAGACATACACAGAAACAGAGAGACACAGACACACACAGAGACTGATGCAGAGACACACACAGGGACAGGGACACACAGCGACACAGACTGACAGAGACACACAGAAACAAACACACAGAGACATAGACACAGACATAGAATCACAGAGACTGATATAGAGACAGAGAAGAGACACACAGAGACAAAGAGAGAGACACAGAGTCACACACAGACACACAGAGACAGAGACACACAGAGACAGAGACTGATACAGAGACACACAAACAGAGACTGATACAGAGACACACGAAGACACAGACAGAGACAGACTGATACAGAGACTGATAAAGAGACACACAAAGACTGATACAGAGACACAGAGGCACAGAGAAAGAGACAGAGACATAGACGGAGACACACAGACAGAGACACACACATAGGGACACACAGAGGCACACATACAGAGACAAAGACACGGACACAGAAACACAGACACATAAAGAGACACATTCACACACAGAGAGACACAGAGGCAGAGACACACATAGACAGACACATAGACAGAGATACACAGACAGACACACACAGAGACCCACAAAGACAGAAACACACAGAGACACTCAGAGACAGATACAGATATAGTCACAGAGACAGAGATACACAGAGACAGAGACACACAGAGATACATACAAACACAAGCACAGATAGGCAGAGACAGAAACACACAGAGAGAGGGAGACAGACAGATAGAGAGGGACACAGAGAGTGGAGAGAGGGAGAGAGACAGTTACTATCCTGGGCATCGCCAGGTACTACAGCTAGTAAATTATATATATATATATATATATATATATATATATATATATATATATATATATATATATATATATATAATGTACCCCCTACACATGCTCTGCACCCACTCTGGCCACAGCTGCAGGGCCCACTGGCATCACGTCCCAGGCTCCCCCTGATGTAATTACACCTATCCAGGGCCCACAGCTGCAGAGCAAGGGCGAAACAGGGAGCCAGTGGCCATCCAGTCCTCAATGGTGTTAAACCATGCATCCGAGAAAATAGCAATGGCCCCCATCACTGACAGGCCAAGTCATTTTACCACTGCATAAATTACACCATATACATCACACACACATAGATACTATGGAAAAGATAGATGGATGCAGGGTCGGACTGGGGTGTCTGGGGTCCACAGGAGGAGTTAACTCTATAGGCCACGCAACTATATGCAAATCGCTGCAGAAGCCCCCACACAGCCTCCTATGCACAGCAGGTGCCCCCACACAGCCTCCTGCACACAGCAGGAGCCCCCAAAAGCCTCCTGCACACAGCAGGTGCCCCCACACAGCCTCCTGCACACAGCAGGTGCCCCCACACAGCCTCCTGCACATAGCAGGAGCCCCCACACAGCCTCCTATGCATAGCAGGAGCCCCCACACAGCCTCCTATACACAGCAGGAGCCCCCACACAGCCTCCTATGCACAGCAGGAGCCCCCACACAGCCTCCTATGCACAGCAGGAGCCCCCACACAGCCTGCTATACACAGCAGGAGCCCCCACACAGCCTCCTATGCATAGCAGGAGCCCCCACAGAGCCTCCTATACACAGCAGGAGCCCCCACACAGCCTCCTATGCACAGCAGGAGCCCCCACACAGCCTCCTATGCACAGCAGTGGCCTCCACACAGCTTACTATATACAACAGGAGCCCCCACAGATCCCATATAGACATAAAAAAAAATTATACTCACCTAATCCTGATTCCCAGCACCGCAGCCTCCATCTTCTCTTCTATGGTGGCCTGTGGAGGCAGCGCGATGCAATGATGTCACTGCAGTGCCCTTGTTGATATACAGTCTCCTAAGACACAGGCCTGCAGTGGTCTGTGGCTTAGGAGACGGGCAGTGATAGAGCATGTAGCTCTGTGCTCTGTCACAGGATTGAACTGTATCGGGGTGACGCCGACATAGTTCAGTGCGGTGGTTGCAGAAGATTCGGGGCTCCCGCCAAGAAGTTCTGGGTCGGAGCTCTGGATCTTTGATGCCAGTGGTGCCCCTGCCGGCGGGTCCCTTTTATGTTCAGTTAGGCTGCTTTCACGCATCCGATTTTTGCTGAGCGGCACAATACGGCGCTTTGCAGAAAAAACGCAACCGTTTTTTTTGCCGCCAGTTGTGTTTTTACGCATAGACTTCCATTAGCGCTGTATTGTGCCGCATTGCCTTGCGTTGTGTCCGTTTTTTGCTGGATGCGGCATATTTAGCTCATGTGGCGGCCGGATGGAACGTTGCCTAGCGTGTTTTTTTGTGCGGAGCAAAAAGGCGCGATTTACAATGCAAGCCTATGGACTCCGGATGCGGCGTCCTGCGGCAAAAAACGCATCCGGACGCCGGATGTGGTTTTTTACACTGCGCATGCTCAGTATCAAGCCGCATCCGTCAAAAAATGGATGGGCCGCATGGAAAAACTTATGTAACGGATCTGTTTTTTTTGCCGCATCTGTTGCATAGGTTTTTGAGCCGGATTGAGCCGCACTGCAAAAAACGGATGTGTGAAAGCAGCCTAAGGCCCCCTTCACACGTCCGTGAAAAACACGCACGTGTGTTACGGGCCGTTTTTCGGGTCCGTGTCCCGTTTTTGTGTCCGTTTTTATGGTCCGTGTGGCACCTGTGTGAATTGCGTATGCTAGCCGTGTTTGTGTGTAGAACGTCCGTGTGTGCGTGTGGAATTAACGTGTATGTGTACGTGGAATGTCCGTGTGGAATGTCCGTGTGTGTGATGCACAATGTCGTTTATAAATGTCGGCTGACAGCAGACAGAGTTGCGCGATGAGAATGAACTCGGGTGAACTTCACCCGACTTTATCCTCATACCGCGGCTCTGTCTGTGTCGAGTACTGATTAGCGGTCACCTGTGAAGGATTCACCGGTGACCGCTAATCCCCCGAGTAACTGAAGTTCCCCCCCCCTCTCTCATACTCACCGAATTGGTACCAATTGGTATCATGCTGTTTTTTCCTTTGTCCTGATGAAGAAGGCGGACATGCCTTTGAAACGCGTAGACTTGGCCTAAATAAAGAAAATATAGCAAAGAATTCATCACATCGTTTGGCTTCATGGTTTTAGCGCAGTGTTAAACCCGACTTTCTTATCCATTCATGATTCCCTGTTGCACCCAATCACAGCAGCCGGTGGGCGTGTCTATACTGTGCAGTAAAATAAATAAATAAATAATTAAAAAAAAACGGCGTGCGGTCCCCCCCAATTTTAATGCCAGCCAGATAAAGCCATACGGCTGAAGGCTGGTATTCTCAGGATGGGGAGCTCCACGTTATGGAGGGCTTTTTGGGGCTGATTAAAGTGGTGAACCAGGGTATATGTGTGTGTTTTTTATTTCTAATAAAGGATTTTTTCTGGTGTGTGTGTGTTTATTTACTGTGACTTACAGATTAATCATGGAAGGTGTCTCATAGACGCCTGACATGATTAATCTAGGATTTAGTGGCAGCTATGGGCTGCCATTAACTCCTTATTACCCCGATTTGCCAAAGCACCAGGGCAAATCGGGAAGAGCCGGGTACAGCATAGACACGCACACCGGCTGCTGTGATTGGGTGCAGTGTGACACCTGTCACTCAGCGTGGGGGGCGTGTCTCACTGTAACCAATCATAGGCGCCGGTGGGCGGGGAAAGCAGGGAATAGGAGATTGTTTAATGAGCGGCCGGCTTTTTCAAAATAGTAAAAGCCGCCGCAGCAGTGTGAACGCCGTGCAGCGCCGCGCCGGTGATCGGGGAACGGTAAGTATGAGAGAGGGGGGGAAACTGACCGACAGACTGTGAGAGAGGGACAGACAGACAGACAGAGAGACCGACAGAGAGACCGACCGACGGACTCAGGGAGATTGACCGACATACACAGAAATAGAAAGAAAAGCCGACATCACTAGAAATAAAAACACCAAACGGACACGGACTATAGGTAGATGCATACGTGTTTACTAACGTGTGTGCACATACCCATAGACTTTCATTGTGTCCACGTGTGCGTGCTCCGTGCAGATAACGGACATGCATCCGTGCAAAACGCAAACACATACGGATCACGGACACGCACACACGGACATAATGAAATAACGCACGTGTGACCACAATCATAGATTAACATTGGTGCACGTTTGGCCGTGTCTCCGGTATATACGGAAACGGACCAAACACGCACGTGTATCACGGACGTGTGAAGGGGGCCTAAGAGAGCTTTCTGGGGCATTGACTGGTGTCTGTGTACCAGACCGACGCTGGATAGATGATAGGCAAATAGATATCAGACAGATAGATAATAGAAAGATAGATAATAGAAAGATAGATAGAGGGATAGATAGATAGAAAGATAGATAGATAATAGAAAGATAGATAGAGGGATAGATAGATAGACAGATAGATAATAGAAAGATAGATAGATAATAGAGATACATAGATATAGACAGATATATAATGGAGAGATAGGCAGACAGATAATAGATAGATAGATAATAGATAGATAGATATAGGAGATATATAGACAGATATATAATAGCAAGATAGGCAGACAGATGGATAATAGATGGACTGACAGATACACAGACAGACAGACATTGCACAGTATACAGGACACACACATGTTATACATAACACACACACAGCACATACAGATATGACACACAGCACGTTATACTCACAGTCACTTCCTGGGCTCCAGGAGTTAAGTGTGGCTTTTGTAACTGCATCTCCGGCATTGCTGCTGCACCTCCCCCTCTCTATGGTAAAGACAGGAGGACACAGAGCCGAGAGCAGGTGAGGGCACCCCCTGCCTGAGGCTGTGCAGAGTGGGAGGAGACCAGATGCAGGGCACAGAGGAGGGGGGAGGGGCGCTCCCTACTAGAGGCTGTGCAGGGAGCAAACTGTGCAGAGCGGAAAGGCGCCCCCTGCTGGAGGCTGTGTGTGCAGAGCAGGAGGAGACCAGACGCAGGGCACAGAGGAGGGGGGAGGAGCAGCAAAGTGAAAGTAAACAGCTGCTCCCTAGGCGCCCCCTTTGCTGTCTGCCTGCCGGCACCCTGTGCGGCCGCACAACTCGCACATGCCTAAAGCCGGCTATGCACACACACACACACACAGCCAGGTCTCATACACACACACACACAGCCAGGCCTCATACATACACACACACACACACACAGCCAGGCCTCACACACACACACACACACACACACACAGCCAGGCCTCATACACACACACACACACACACACAACCAGGCCTCATACACATACACACACAAACACACAGCCAGACCTCATACACACACACACACACAGGCAGGCCTCATATACACACACACACACACAGACAGCCAGGCCTCACACACACACACACACACACACACACAGCCAGGCCTCATACACACACACACAGCCAGGCCTCACACACACAGCCAGGCCTCATACACAGGCACACACACAGCCAGGCCTCATACACACACATACAACACACACACACATGTCGCGGGCGGGGAGGAGGGTGCCGGCACCTCGCTCACACCTCTGCTCGGGTCCGGCTGCTGCTGCTCAGTGGTGGCTCGAGTGGTGGGCCGGATCCCGGGGGTTCTCGAGTGGCGCTCCTCGCCCGTGAGTGAAAGGGGATTGGGTTTTGGGATATAGTCTATTGTCCGTGACGCCACCCAAGGTTGTGGTGATTTGTAGCACCACCGCTGCTCAATATGGGGATCCCGGGAGTGGTGATGCGGAGCAGCCAGTTGTTGTGTTGCCCCTCCGTGGGTAGGGGTTGGTGATCCCGGGGCCCAGTGATGGTGTGGAAGGTGCAGGGCCTGGTGGGCGCAGGGAAGCGGGGGCAGCGCTGTGCCTTGCGGCACTGTGGTACTCACTCAGCCTGAGATGTTGACACAGTTTTACGGTAAACCACATGGCTGGAAAGACGGTTCCCACGGACGGCTGCACTTGCTCTCCCACCAGGTAACGGTGATGTCCCTCTGACCTGCACCTAGTGTTTCTGTGTTGGTAGCGATGGGTTCCCACCGGTAACCCGCTCCCCGGCTTGGATATGGGCCGGAGGAGCCCTACTTTGCCCGCAGACGCTGGCCCCGAGTAACTGGTGCCCTGGCAGTGGCGGTGTTCCTCCTTAATGGTTGGACTTTTGCCTTCAGTCTGGACTTGGTTGTTGGGGGATCGACGTCCCCTTCACTGACGGATTTAGCAAATTATGGCGACTCCTAGCCTTGCCGGGGTCCGAGAGGCCCCTGCCCTGGTGCTGACTGTCCTTCGTATACTGCTCCAGACCGCCGGGCCACTACCCGTCCGTGGTCCTTCCAGCAACCTCCGAGCAGTCCCCCTCCAGACAATCACCGTTGTTGCTGACCTTGCTGACACTGTCCTGCACTTAGCCGGACCAACTTCAGGTCTTTCTACGCTCACTTTTACTCCTTTCTTCTTTGCTCTACTACCACTTCACTTTCACTTAGCTCCTCTACCACTTCCTTCTACTTCCACTCACTTTTCTTATCTGCCTGGTTCTTCCCACCTCCAGAGCTGTGAACTCCTCGGTGGGCGGAGCCAACCGCCTGGCCCACCCCCTGGTGTGAACATCAGCCCCTGGAGGAAGGCAACAAGGATTTTTGTAGTTTTGGTGTTCCTAACTGGGATGTAGAGTGTGGTGGTGTGATGACCTGTGACCCCTGGCTTGCCCAGGGCGTCACACACACACAGCCAGGCCTCATACACACACACACACACACAGTTCCTCTCCAAAATATTCCTCCCCACACTGCTCCAGTACAAAATCCCCCCCTTACAAACACACATTGTCCATATGTACAAAGTACTCCCTCCACTTTTTGCAAAGCTGTGCCCCCTTTCACCCATCTTGTGCCCTAATCCCCGCCCCTCCCCTCTCATCCACATTGATAAAACTTTTCATCTTCGGCTCCGTGGAGTGCTTACCGGTACCCAACGTGTGTCTGCACACCATGTGATGACGTCAGCAATGCACTGTCATCATGACGCTGCCGCACTTCAGGGCCCGGTCACTGTGCTGCATTGATCAGGGAAGCAGGGAGCAGCGTAGGACGCCCACATCTCACGAGCCAGATGGAGGCTTGATCTACTGTCACTGTCTAATCATCAGGAGCAGGGGACGGCACAGAGCAGAGCACACCACCCCCTCCTCCTGCTGATTTTAACTGTGCAGAGAGCACAGCATGATCTAGCAGCTCAAGGCAAATTCTGTGTGCTGTTCATGCTGCAAAGGAGAGAGTGGCCGCAGATCGAGTGGCCCACTACAGGGACCGGCCCATCTAACATTTGCCAGACATGCTCCATGGCCAATCCGGCCCTGGGGGTTTGCGACTTAGGCAGCCAATGATGCAGCGCTTGTGTCTGAAAATTGTGGATGGTTTTACTTTTACTTCCCATACCTATCTGTCCCTACTGTGCCCACCATACTCACCCTCCTGTCTGCCTCACCCATGCTGCCTGTACCTGCTTGGACCTATGTCCCTACCTGAGTCCATCTCCTGTTCTGGGAGTCAGCTACCATAGTCGTGGCCACTACCCTGCAGTGGTACATGGCATCGGCTTCGCAGTAGGCACTTAGTTAAGTCCCTTCCACTAAAGGGAAAGCCCAGATTCCCTCTGTGGTCTAGTGGGTCAAATATTGATTGCTGCCTCAACAACACTGACAGTGAGTGCTACAACAGGCCTTTTTAATTAGCAGGAAACTGCAAGAGAGGTTCCGTCTATTTTTTCTTTCAGTTTACTGTCTGAGAGCTTGTGGAAGGTTGGTTCTCCATCTCTTTTCACCAGATGTTGGTGCTGTGCGTCGGCCATTGTTGCTGTAGTTTTACTCCTGTGGGGTAGTGTGGACTGGAGTCATGGGGACTTAGCTTTGCAGCATGGGTGCTGTGGGGCACCAGATTGCTTGCCGTGCTGGTGCACTGTCACAAAGGTGGTGGTTGGTGCATGACACAGCATCTTTAAGCCTATTAAACGTTAGGGACCTGCTGAGAGGTTCACTGTAACATGGCCCTGGGCTTCATACAGTCTGATGAGAATGTTAAACTAAGAACCTCATGTTCTGTTTTGTATGTTTTGCCTAGCGGCACTACAGTAGAACGACTTTTGGATGTGCACTCCATGTCTTTTTCTACAGCTGTTGGATTGAAAAAGCTTATGTTGACCTGAATACTGCACAAGTGACAATTCAAGATTGTGTTTTAAGTGAATGGCTTAAAGATGCATCAGTAAAGATATTGATCTTCAGTAGATGACAGTATCATAAGTTCCACAAGTAGTAGTGGCTTTTAGGATTTTAAGAGCGAATTCTAATATAGTTGTGGATATACAAAAATTCTCAAATGACTAATGAATTGCATTGGAACATTAAGCCACCCCATGACCATTGTGAAAATTAATACTGAAGAAGAGATGATAATTTAGGTGTTGGCACAGTTGGGTTACGGTAACTTGAAAATCTAAATGATTACTAGTCATTGTTAACACTACCAGTCTAGGGATCTGGCAATTAATGCAGCTTTCCCATATTTTAAAAGTTATTCTCCTAGGGTGAAGTAATAAGAACATAATGCTATACCCAAGTACTGGACCATCGCCACTCATCCAGATTCGCTATTGTGTCCCTCAGTTCTGTAGGGGCATTAATATCTGGCGGGGCATCAGGCAACCTCTGCAGGAAATCAGTAGAAGCTGCTCGAGTAGCATCCTTATTTTGTCTGAAAAGGAAACTTGCATAAGATATTCATGCGCCAAGACACATGGGGGAAACAGTAACGAAGAGCAGAGGGGGTAGGACCTGCCCAGCAAATGTGTTTAGGTATTTCTCTTTTTACCCCGCCTTGGGAATAACTTTTACAGTAGAGGAAACCCTTTTCATTTTGTCTGCTTGATATTAACCATGCCTAAAACTTTTCCTTCTAGAACTAACAGTAAAGTCCCATCCCCGGAGTAGTCATTGCATCAAGATGCTCATTTATTCCTTAATGCAGAGTGCAATGAAAACATCGCCTCAGAGAAAAATGTCAACAGCCAAAAAATTAGCTAAAACATTTGTACAAACATTTGTTAAACAAAGTGAGACAACATTTCCCATTTCTTGTATTTCCTTATTGAACCAATGTCACACTTCATTTGGGGGCCATAACTAATTCATGTTCTGTGCAACGTGAAAATATTGTTAAGAAAAGTTTGTTCTAAAGCTGCTAAAACACAGCGCACACATCTGGTGCACAGAAGACACACGTGTACTATACAGGGCATTCAGTTCATCCTCCTGCCATAAATTTAGCAGAAATATTCTTTTATTCTAAATAAATGGATGTCTCCTGCAGAAGACACTGACTTCAAATGTAGTTTCTCCTTGGGAGGCATCTCTCATTCGTTGGCTTCTGCTCAGTAGTTTTTTGCCGCATAGCCACATCTGTTTTGCAGAATGCCTAAAGATATATTTTAAACAGCGTTTTCAAGGAGTGCTTCCTCTCACTTAATCATTTATGTCTGATTGCTTTCTATTTATGAATATATAACAGGACATCAGTGACTCTTTACAAATCCTAATTTTGCGGAATGTATATGCTGCCTAGCCCAGAAAAGTCAATTTCTTTATACCTACACTTTATTTTGTTAATGTCCACTTTTTTCCTACTTTTTCAATATCACATATATTAGTTTTTACAGTCCTGATAAAGTTGCCCTTAGATGTCATTTTCAGAAGGAAAAAAACCCAATATTTTATGGAACTGTTGTTCATGGTTGCATTACAATTGAAAACTTCATTGACTTCAAACCATATTCCTTAATTGCTAAAAGCAGTTGTCCTGACACTTATAATCGTATCGCAAAGTTCACACCTGTGAAAAATGAGCTTTTTTTATGCCTCAGTTATTTAAAACGGAACCAGCTTCTTGGGATTTTTAGCGTCTAAAGATGATTCCAGCATGTTTAAGTCTCAAACCAAATGTTTTAACGATGTTTACTCCAGGAGCTGCTTCTTTTTCTACCTCACTCCTCTTTGCGTGTGATGCCTGAAGGCAGAAGAGAAGTGTTTGACCACATCAAATAAAGATCTTTACTGAGGATTAGAGATGAGAGGATCTGACAAAATTCAAATTTACCAAATCGCAAGGATTTTACTAGAAAAACTGATTTGCAGCAATGTTATTCCTCACCAAGTGAATGTTCCTTATTAGGCTTTGGGTTCTCCAGGAACCCCAGACCCTATTACACATAACGTATAAAAAACTAAAAAAAAAACGTCACTGCTCACCTGTTCCAACACCCCAACTGCCTTTGGTGCCCATTTGTTCTTTAAAACCTTCCTGTTCTGTAGTGGTTTCACTCAGTAACAGAACTTCTGGGCACTGATCAGGCCTCGGTTGTCACAGCACACCGCAATGTTATGATATGCCATGACTTCTGAGGTCTGGCAACAGCTGTAAGTCCTGATGTACAGTGAAGACACGGAAAAATGACTACCAAAAAGAAAGAGACCCTTAGCACCATATGATAATCATTATTTTTTTTTTTTTTAGCTCTCTACATTTCAGCAAAATAGCTGTGTGATGGTGGAATATGGGGCGTTGTGTATCATGTTGTGTAGGTTCGTATTTTAGAGGTGATTCACTGTCCATTCTGTTTATTCCTTGTGTGTACATTTTAATGTCTGTAGGTAATCACCCCCTGTAGTGTTTCTGTCCCTAATTCTGGGGTAGGGGGGCAGGGGATCCACCTAAACTCTTTGCTTACCTGAGAAATTAAAGTTCAAGAAGGAAAAATATCACGGTATCGGCAGCGCTGCTCAGAGAGGAGATTGGTGTTGTAAAATAATGATTTATTGTAATTATTAGAAAGCCATAATGCGTTTCAGGGGCATGTCCTCCCCCTTCCTCAGGTACCTGCATTACAACACTACAAGGTGAATGTAAGCTTTACACCCCTCCCAATTGAACTATAAATTTTGCACACAGGAGAGCCCTCTTTCTCTTCTTTACCTGAAAAATTAGGCAGTCAGGCTGGGAAGGACAAAAGAGGAGGATTGAACCTCTGAGGGAAAAGCTGAGGCTGCGGCCAGCACCCCAGAGAGACTGTGAGAAACCCAAATTTCCCTTGAGAAGGACCGCTGGAGGAGTCTGACTGATCCCCATGACATTTATGCACTTACTGGACTATATTCGTGTTTCTGGACTATTTTTACCCTCTGTATGGTGGATTATGTTATTGACCGTTTGATTTGCTTGGAATAAATATTCTTGGATTGCTCACTCATCTCTCGCTCTGTTGATTGTGCCATCTTGGAGAAGGACCCTGTTACAAGCTGACCTTTTGAATTCATGCAGAGCAAATTACAAAAAATCTATATTCAACAGAGTATGGATTCTTGTAAAATTCGAATAGAATTCACTTCCAATCAAATATACTCTCCCATTTCTTGAGGATGGCTGATGGCATTGACACCCACATGCTCAGTAAAGTAAAGCACTCATGGTCAAACACTTCGACAACACTGGAATTCAAATGAAGAATCTATTTTTAATAGATGTGACCTATAATATAGGGTTTTAGGTATCAGGTACCACTTTAATAATCAAATATTATTGTCTCAGGGCCTTACAAAAACTGGTTGGAAACTTAAAAGGGTTGTCTACAACTCGGACAACCCCTTCTCAATCACCATGCTTGCCCCCAATAAAAAATGGTTACTCACACCTCCATTACTGGTGCCATTCTGGCAATGTCGGCCCAAGCTTTCCAGGGGCTGATTTGACATTGTTATGTCAAGTTAGTGCTGCACCCAATCATTGCTGTCTTCACTCTCTTTGCCTTCAAACATATCAGACATCAAGAGGAAGGGAGTGTATAGCTGAATTTCTGACTTCCTCTTGATGATCGATTCATCAAAAGATGGGAAGAGGGAAGTACTGATTGTGTGCAGGGCTCACTTTATGTAACAACGCCATGTAACTCCTGGGAGACTGAGTGCAGACAGCGCTGGAAATGGGCTGAAGGTGAGTATAAACATTGTTGTTTTAACAGGAGCAAACATGGTGATTGAGAAGGGGGTGTCTGAGTAGAAGACAACCCCTTTTTAGTGGAAATCAGAGCTCAGTTACAGAGTGCTCACTGAGATAAAGAGTGCCTGCTGTAGAGCCAGGGGTTTTGACATCATCCTGGGTCAGAACATTTTGTGCTGTCCAAAGCAGAAGAGGGGCAACTCAGATAGTAATTTATTGAGGGAATCTTGTCTGTGTTCTATTTGATGCAGGGAGTATGTTTGTTTTTTTTTTATTTTAATGTGTCTGATAATATAGGGAGTCTACTCTTTTTTTTGGTCTGGGGTTTCAATAATTTTGGGAGGATCTTACTTGTGTTCAGAAAAAATGTAATGGTTTGATTTGAAGTCTGAAATTATTTAGAGGTCCAGTCTAAAGTTTGATGTATTCTGTAAATTTCTGAAAAAAATCAGAATGAAACATAGTTTTCTATAAACAAAGGACCTGTCTGGATTTCATGTTAAATGCGGTTCAGGAAAAATAAATCTTTTAAGGTTCTTGAGCCTGAAATAGTTTAGATTGGGAGATCTAGGTAGTTTAAACCACTTAAATGCTGTTTCTAACAGCAACTGCATCTAAACAGCTAGACAGAAGGGGACCTATGCCACTGGCTTGACCTCTTGAATGTATTCATCTAATATATAAACCTGAGTGTATGTATGTTTGTGTGTATGTGAGCGTGTGTGTGTGTTTGTGTGTACAATGAAGGAAATAATTATTTGATCCTTTGCTGATTTTGTAAGTTTGCACATTGACAAAGACATGAACAGTCTATAATTTTAAGGGTATGTTCATTTTAACAGTGAGAGATACAATATCCAAAATAAAATCCAGAAAATAACATTGTATAAATTATATAAATTTATTTGTGCACATATCAGGAGGAATTTTGGTCCATTCCTCTTTGCTGATCATCTCTAATTATTAAGATATTGAGGCTGTCCCTTGGCAACTCTGAGATTCAGCTCCCTCCATAAGTTTTCTATGGGATTAAGGTCTGGATACTGGCTAGGCCATTTCATGACCTTAATGTATTTCTTTTTGAGCCACTCCTTTGTTTCCTTGGCTGTATGTTTTGGATCATTGTCATGAAGGAAGCCCCAGCCATGACCCATTTTCAGTGTCCTGGCTGAGGGAAGGAGGTTGTCACTCAGAATATTACGGTACATGGCTCCATCCATTGTCCCATTGATGCGGCGAAGTAGCCCTGTGCCCTTATCAGAGAAACGCCAACAAAACATAATATTTCCACCTCGATGCTTGACAGTTGGGGTGGGTCATAAGCAGCATTTCTCTTCCTCCAAACATGGCGAGTTGAAATAAAGCAAAAGAGTTCAATTTTTGTCTCATCTGACCACAGAACCTTCTCCAATCACTCTCAGAATCCAGGTGTTCATTAGCAAACTTCAGTATGGCCTGTGCCCTCTTGAGGAGTGGGACTTTGCGGGCAGCGCAGAATTTTAAGCTATTACGGCGTAATGTATTACCAGTGGTTTTCATGGTGACAGAGGTCCCAGCTGCCTTGAGATCATTAACAAGTTCCCCCTGTTTAATTTTAGGCTGATTTCTCGCCTTCCTCATCCTGTGTACCCTATGAGGTGAGATTTTCCATGGTGCCCCAGATCGATGTCGATTGACACTCATTTTGTATTTCTTCCATTTTCTTACTATTGTAGAAACTGTTGTCTCCTTCTTCCCCAGCATCTTACTGTTTTATATCCCATTTTAGCCTTGTGCAGGTCTATGATCTTGTCGCGCCCCAGGGCAGCCAAGCTGCTCGGATCCGGACAGTCTATGGCTCGAGGGGTTCCAGACAAGGAGGCACCATCGACCAGATTTAAATGAAAATAAAAATAAAAATAAAGTCGGACTATGCCACTCGCGGTTTGCGGCTAGGGATAGTAGGCCCACCACTGCGAGTTCCTACTGAGGATGTTGCATGGGGGCAATGTGGATGGTGGAGCCCTCCGCAAGTAGGGCTTTTCCCCAGGGGTAGGTGAAGGGTTAACGTGGAGGCTCAGTGCAATGAAGCAGTTCAGACAGAGTGCAGTTTGATTGTCTTTACTTACTGGCTTCACGCCCTGGGGGCTTACTGGATCCCAGGTGTGCCCGTGTCATTGACGGCTGTGCCAGCCAACCTGGTGCCACTCTCCACCTTTACACTCTGGTGTATGTGGGTCCTCCTTGGCGTGGAGCACTTGGAGGTCCTCCTGGTGTCTGGGTCCTGCCGCAGGCAGCTTGGACTATTTAAGGGAATTTTCACACGGTCCCCTCTTTGCTGTTGATACATCGGACATTAGTGGTGGCAGATGAGTCCTGGAAACCCACCTGCCTAGCAGAGTTAACAGATGTCTTGAAGTCCTGGTCTGTTCTGGGATCTGCACCCCGTGCGTGCAAAGTACTGTGAGCCCTGGATGTCCACCCCAAAGGATCCCTTTGTCTTTGGAGCTTGCGCTCTCACTCTCCAGCTACTTTTCTCCTCTGAATGGCTGATCTTTCTACTCAGGTCTTTGCGAATTATTTACTGCTTTCTATGTGTCTCAAGAGTCTGTGGTCTGTCTTGACACCTTTCCTTTTTTACTCCTCTCCTCAACTCATAACTCCTTCCTCTTTCACCTCCTTTCTCTGACTGCCTAGCTACACTCCCCAGGTCACTTTCTCTTCCCCCAGGTCTGGTCTTTTCCTCCCCAATTGGTCGCCTGTTATCTAACAGTGCTCAGCCCTGTTATCTGGCTAAGTGAGTCTCCCAGCCGGGTACAGCGAGGGTAAATATCCTTGTGTGCTAGTGTGTGTGTAAGGACTGGCACAGTCATGTAGGACCCGAGCTGTTACCTTGTTTTTGTGACACCTGGTTACCGCAGGGGCGTCACGGTTTTGTCTCTGACATCCTTAGAAATCTCTTTGGTCTTGCCCATGTTGTAGAGGTTAGAGTCTGACTGATTAATTGAGTCTGTGGACAGAAGTCTCTCATACAGGTGACAATTTAAGACAGCTGTCTTTAATGCAGGTAATAAGTTGATTAGGAGCATCTAAGTGGTCTGTAGGAGCCAGAACTCTTAATGGTTGGTAGGGGATCAAGTGCTTATTTCTCTTTGAAAAATGCAAATAAATTTATATAATTTATTCAATGGGATTTTCTGGATTTTATTTTGGATACTCTGTCTCTCACTGTTAAAATTAACCTTCCTTTAAAATTATACACTGTTCATGTCTTTGTCAGTGGACATATAGTAAAGTGAAAAAGCTGCACACTAAACACTATATTATAAGGAAATATTGGTAAAGCATAACCGCTATAGAAAAATTAGAATAATGAAAAATACATTTGGCTAACTGGAAAAAATGGAAAACATCAAATGGAAAATATCAATACATTTGCTAAATATCTCTTCTATTTCAAATATCCTTAGCAGTTATGCGATTTTCATTTTTCATGTTTTCCATTTTTTCCAGTTAGCCAAATGTATTTTTCATTGTTCGTATTTTCCTATAGTTGTTATGGTTTACCAATATTTCCTTATACTATAGTGTTTAGTGTGCAGCTTTTTCACTTTACTATAGTTATGTGTTTTTTAAGCAAGTAACACACCCGCCCCAGGGCCTTAGGTGACTCGGTGTCGGGCCGGACTAGTCCGGGGTAGTCAGCAGTGGCGGGGCCCAACTCCGTGACCTTGGCGGAGTCAATTAAAATGGCAGATGGTGGATGATGATGGGAGTTGTAGTTAATGTTCATGACGCCACCTGTGGATTGCGGCTTTGGAGCCGCAGCTGCTGGACGGGACCTCCGGGGCTGATGTTGTGGCAGCTGTGGTGTTTCTTGCTCCCCACAGGTGGAGTGGGTACCCTGGGGCAACCGTTTGTAAAGTCTATGGTGGATGTTGATAAGGTGCAGGACAAAGCAGACGACACGAGGGCTCGCAATTATCTTGGTATATTCTCCTAAAAAGGGGGCTAAAAGCCCGTACTTACGAAGTGCTCAATGATATCCTAATCAGGCACGAATACTAAGATTCTTTATAGCAAGATACTATTTATTTTAATAGCACATGAATAATCAATGGTACATAGGCATTAGAACTATAGACATAGAATCTTATACAATAACAGAAATATGCATCAACATTATCGTATGTTGTAGCAATCCTTTCTCATCGGAGGGACTCGATTAATGAGTAGGAAACAACATGGCATCTTGCATCACAGGAACAGTGCGTCCACTTGAGCGTCCTGGAAATGTCCCTAATCATTAAGCGAGTCTGGTGTATTTTTATAGGAAAACTTTGTATGTCGTGTGCACTGAGTGGTGATTTAGTGACCAGAATGTGACAGCTGAGTCATGTTCATGTAACTTGACCACAAACTGCTGTGGGCACCAGCAGCTTCCTGCACATTTCCTGTACATTCTGCCAGTTGACCACAGTTTTCCTGGAGATATTGCAATGAGCCGTAAATTTTACAGGCCAGCTTCCTTGCACCTGTTGTCAAATAACCACGAATTTCCTGACTGTGGAACTGTAAACGTTACTTCCTCATTATCGTGGTTTTGCTTAAGATCTGTTTGACACGTATTCTTTGGTCATAGTGAAATAGGTTCAACCAGAGGACATGTCTCTATGATACTGAATTATTTATGGACCAAATAATATCTGGGATCACTATCTTTTGATTATGATCCCTATCTAAATCCCATTCAGTCTTCAGTCATATCACATTGGTATCACAATCGGTCCTTGATCCCAGGGATTATTTTCCATCATCAGTATTCCACTAGAGGAAGATCACTCGGAATATACCATACCATGACCAAGAAATATGGTTTGCCACAAATTTTGTTTTCTTGGTTTGTTTGGATAAACATTGAATCACAAATATAATCACTTTCACCACTATGTACAGTATATTAAAACTAAAAGCAATATTATCTGAAAAGCTCCTTTGAATATCATGTGTTTTGGCATTTTCTCGATATTCAGAGGAATCATTACACATTAGATTTCCCGATATGTTACTACAAGTTTCACTAGTCCCATTTATGAACATATTGGCATAAGGCCATAACATATCATGAATTGTCCTTTCCACTAAGCTGGGTTTAAAAGCCTCTACAGTATTTATAGCTGTCCCAAAACTTATTTTTATATTCCCCGTAGAGATGAATCCCAGGTTAGTCAGTCCAGTCATATTTCTTGGTACCCAAATTCCTCCCTTAAAAGCCAGATATTGCAAATAGGTGACAGATGCATTCAAATTGCCTTGCCACCATGGAAGATTGATCCATCCCACTATGGAAATGGGTAGTATTCCATAGACGAACATTTCGAGTGTCTTTATCAGCAAGATGATCAGAACAACTTTTCCACTTTAAGATTTCCTCCATCGATACCAGGACATCCAGATAAGGGATATTGGTGGCTGTAACCAGAGAATGTGTACAGATCCAGCAATCTGTGTTGAAAATGTGATGGTGCATCAAAAATGTATTCTCCATAGGTTCCTCCTGATGTAGACTTGTCCATCCAACGACCAAAGAGGTAAACATCAAACACAGGAATTTCTCCATCTCATCACTATCGAGCTCTTCCCAGTAACCGATACCATGGATTCCGCTTATTTACAACACCATCTGCAAATAGAGATACACTATTATTCTCGTAAATAACATTTTACTTGTGGAACATATTCCCACTTCTCCACTCCTGGTCTCATTATCAGGAGAGTACGATCTTTTCCGACCGCTATTACCTCTGCCTCTGAGGGCGGTCCTTGAAGGTTTTGAATCCTTATTTTTGCTCTTACATTGGTAATATTAGAGGATCCAAAACCTTTAGTACCAAGTATTGTTAATTCTGCTGGGGCAGTTCCTTCTCTTATTTCAGACAAGTTTATTGGAATTATTAACATCTGAGCCACCGTCTGGCGTTTCATCAATATCAAAGGTTCATTTCCCAAATTTAGCATCAGTACCTTGATTTCTCCCTGATAATCTGCCTCTATTACCCCTCCCACCACTATGGCTCCTTTTAACGCTGAACTAGAACGAGTGGCTATTTGACCATAATGATCCTTTGGTATCTGGCAACCCAATCCTGTTGAAATTGGTTTTACCTTACCTGGGGGTACCATGACAGTTTCCAATGTACTGAGGTCTAAACCTGCTGAATAAGGTGTCGCTCTTTCTGGTGTGCCCAAACAGCTGTACCTTGCAATTATTTGTGTGATGGCTGCTGCTTTATCTGCTTCTGAATTAAACAAATGTTCAAGTGAGTTAGTAGGGACATGAGCATCGAAATGAAATAAAGTGGTCTTGGTAGATTGAATAATCTCTTCAATGTCTTGCCACACTTTCCTAACCATCTCAAACACATTTTGCTGTTCCTCTCCCCAGTGGAACTCAAATTTTTTCCTCGTTACTTTGTACAAATGAGCCAACAGTTGTCCCAAATGAGGGATATGTTGTCTCCAAAAATCAAACAATCCAATATAAGACTGAGTCTCCTGTTTGGATTTAGGGACCGGAAAATTAATAATTTTCTGTCTGGCATTGGCAAGATCTCTCTGTGCCCCTTGTTCCACTGAATCCCTAGGAATTTTACCACCTGAGACGGTCTTTGAACCTTGGCATCATTGATTTCCCATCCTTTACTCCTCATATGAGCAATCAGTTTTGTAAATTGATCTTTCACACTTTGCTCATCTTGTCCTTGTATCATTATATCATCGATATAATGTGAGATCTGCATTTCTGATGGTAGATCAAATCCATCCAAATGCTCTGCCACCGTCTGGTGACAGATTGTGGGGCTATGTAGCCATCCTTGGGGTAACCTGGTAGAGGTAGATTGTCTCCCTAACCAAGTGAATGCAAATTGATCTTGAGCCTTCTCTTCTATAGGTATAGTAAAAAAAGCATTTGCCAAATCAATTACTGCATACCAAGTTCCAGAGTGAGTGTGAATATTTTCCACAATCGTTATTGTATCCGGAACTGCAGCTGTCAAAGGAGGAGTATTCTTGTTTAACTCCCTATAATCAACTGTCATGAGCCATGAGCCATCACTCTTTTTAACTGGCCAGACAGGATTATTCCATGTGGTAGTAGTAGGGCGCATTACCCCAGTTTCTACCAATTCTTTAATGGTTTCTCCTATTTCTCTGTCACCTCCTGGTATTCGATATTGTTTCATAGCTACCATTTTTGTAGCTGGAGGTATATGTACAGGGGGCATTTTGACTTTGCCTACCACCACTGGTCGCATTTTCTTATGACAAGACAATCCCAAAGGAGAATTTTCCTTCTGTTAGATTAAGAGTCATCCCTTTTAGGACATCAATTCCCAAAATATATTCTGGTATAGGAACTACCAGCACCGTATACTTCTTGATAGGTAATTACCTATCTTCAAAGCTAACTGTGTCTGAACCCCGATGATCACTTGACTCCTAGTCCAGCAATTTTTACTCGAGGTCCTTTTATTTTTTCTTGGTTTCCATGAATTAAAGTAGCCTCCGCCCCCATGTCAATCAAAGCTGGGACTCTTTGAACATTTCCCCCTTTCCAATGTATGCTAAGATTGACGTAGGGACGTTCGTCCCTTTTTATCAATAGGGGGCTTGGCTGGCTACCTATGGTAAATCACTTCCTTCTGAACTTTCATTTACACAGACTTCAGTCTGTGTATTAGCCCTTCCTTCCGTGACCTTTGTGGCCACGGCTGCAGCCAGTTCTTCCCATGAATAAACTGACTGAAAATCTTCCCAAGACACTTTCTTTGGGGGGTTTTCCCCTTTTCCCTCTGATTTCTTTATCTTGGGGGTTTTTGTGCCCCCTTCCACATTTGTAGTGGTCACTTTCTTTGCGGATAGAGCTTTCTGTTTGTACAACTTCCATAATTCTCCTGTCTCCTTTCCATCAATCCTTTCCTTATTGATCCCGGCTTTAAGCAAAGCCTGGAACATGTCTTTGCGAGACACCCGTGGGGCCTCCCCTACTGATTTCTCTTTCCAATCAGGATTGTTTGGCTTACTGTTACCAACATGGCCTCCAGGGGACGATTTATGCCACTGTCCCATATCCTGTAACTCCCTCATCCTCCCTAGAACTACACCGATTGATTCTCCAGTCAGCGCTACAGTTAAGGTTAAAATAACTGTTTTGTATGCTGGAGGAGCATGTTTAACCAGCCTATTTCTTATGCTGGCTGTCAATGGGTACTGGAGATAATCATCATCCATTCCCAAAATAGGAAGAGCATTCCTCATTACTTCTTCCTTCAGCCTTTCCATACCATCTTTTAAGGTATACCAAGGTTTATCATTGATAGGAAAGTCTGCTTCTGATGGGTATTTGTCCAGAAAAGCATGGGCTAAGATCATGATTAAGTTTTGAGTACCATGCTCATTAGGATCAAAAAAATATTTTTTTATTGATCTCTGAATTACTGGGTCCCGAGACATGGTGACAAATTTTGCTACGTCTTCGACGTCAAAGTGCACTCCACCTCCTCCGAGATCGTGCACCCTGACCAACCAGGGAATTTCTCCTTCTCCTGGTTTTTGTCTAAACTGTGTTAAAATGCTATCAACTTTTCCCTGAGAGTAATCTTCAATGGTTACTCGATTTTTTACATGAGGAATCGTTCTCTCATTTGTGATGGCATTACCATCTTCGTCATATTGCAGATTTCCCTGACCATCCCGGACATGTTCCCGGATGATCTCATTCTCTGTCCTCTCTAGGCACCTCCTTACTGGATTAGCCTGAATCTTCCCTTTATGGTAATCCTCCTCATCAGATGATGAAGATGAATCCCACACACCCCATCCCAAGTATTGGGATCCCAGTTTATAGAAGCTGAGACAATACTTTTATGTACTTTGGTTATATTTACTTCTCCTCTTCTTTTCTTGTACTTATTTTGAGCAATTTTTGCGGCAGCTTTTTCTGCCACATTCTGATAATGTTTCAATTTATCCTTCAACAGTCTGGTATTACATTCCAGAACTGTTTTCAGGCCACCTAATTCTATCATCTTTTGTTCCATCTGGGAACATTTCTTCTGCATCTTTAGATTACGCTCATGCATTACACTATATGCCCTTGCCAAAATCCCGATGCGCCGTCCTAAAGACACTACATCACCTGCTTTCACAGGGGCACTACTGAGTACATTCACAACATCAGTAGCTTCACTACCCTTAAGCTTGTCCTGCCATTGTTCTGCCAATCCACAAGACACTACATCGCCTGCTTTCACAGGGGCACTACTGAGTACATTCACAACATCAGTAGGTTTACAACCCTTGAGCTTATTCTGCCATTGTTCTGCCAATCCACAATTGACCAATTCATGTGCTATAAGATTGTAGTGAGCCTCAGTCCAGCTGGGGATCTCCACAACAACCTCCTTAACATTATCCTTACGTTTTCTGAACATTTTGACACTATGCAAAAAGATTGAAAAAAAAAAATATCTGGAAATTTGACAAATATATGTTTTTAATTTCTAAATTACAAAAATTCGTTTAATTACTTCTTATAGAAGTAATCCTGCCGACTACGCCAATTTATGTCTTGCTAAATTCTCCTAAAAAGGGGGCTGAAAGCCCGTACTTACGAAGTGCTCAATGATATCCTAATCAGGCACGAATACTAAGATTCTTTATAGCAAGATACTATTTATTTTAATAGCACATGAATAATCAATAGTACATAGGCATTAGAATTATAGTCATAGAATCTTATACAATAACAGAAATATGCATCAACATTACCGTATGTTGTAGCAATCCTTTCTCATCGGAGGGACTCGATTAATGAGTAGGAAACAACATGGCATCTTGCATCACAGGAACAGTACGTCCACTTGAGCATCCTGGAAATGTCCCTAATCATTAAGCGAGTCTGGTGTATTTTTATAGGAAAACTTTGTATGTCATGTGCACTGAGTGGTGAATTAGTGACCAGCATGTGACAGCTGAGTCATCTTCATGTAACTTGACCACAAACTGCTGTGAGCACCAGCAGCTTCCTGCACATTTCCTGTACATTCTGCCAGTTGACCACAGTTTTCCTGGAGATATTGCAATGAGCCGTAAATTTTACAGGCCAGCTTCCTTGCACCTGTTGTCAAATAACCACGAATTTCCTGACTGTGGAACTGTAAACATTACTTTGTCATTATCGTGGTTTTGCTTAAGATCTGTTTGACACGTATTCTTTGGAAATAGTGAAATAGGTTCAACCAGAGGACATGTCTCTATGATACTGAATTATTTATGGATCAAATAGTATCTGGGATCACTATCTTTTGATTATGATCCCTATCTAAATCACATTCAGTCTTCAGTCATATCACATTGGTATCACAGCAATTAAGATGTTTTTACTCACTGTTGGTTCCAACACTGCAGCTGATCAGTTACCCCGTGGTGTGCCAGGATTCACTGTCGTGGGCCTCCGCCGATCCCATATAGTTCAAGAGTCAGTACCAGTGCACCCCTCAATGTGTCCTTCCCTGGCCGTCTCACTAGCGCCGACCTTCACTAGACTGTCCTGCGCCTCTGCTACTGAGCCTGTCCAAAGGGTGGCTGACCTCGGTCCTTTTATTGCTCCCCCTTGCAGGTGATGGGTGGCAGGTTGTGACCTCAGGTGCATGAAGCAACCTCCTGGGCTGACGGATTGCTAAAGGAAATGTTTTTATTCTTTAGCCTGGGGTCCGTCCCCGTTATTGAGACCAGATCCCTCCACCCCAGTGTTCTTGGTGGAACAAGTCCACGGAGGCCTCCTGCACATCCGTGGTACTCTGGAATCCCTTCAACCAGTGTCACCTGGGCCTAGAAAGACCCCAGGATCTTCACTAAAACCTTCTTTTTGGCTAGACTCCTCACTGACTAGATCTTCCTGTCAACTGTCACTTCTCTGACAGACTGGCTCAAGTCACTGCCCTAACCGGTCCCAACCAGTTCTCCTCCACTGTTCACTTTTCAAAACCTTGCTCCGCACACTTTTTCTACTGACTCCTCCCACACTCCCTCTTGCCAAGCTCCACCCCTTCAGGCCAGTGAATGGGACTTAAAGCTCCACAACCAGGTATACAGGTCGCTGCTTCTCAGCATTAATGGAGTACCTGCCTTAAACCCTGACCCAGTGTGTGACCTAACAATTGGTGTGTGCAGATTTTTTCTGTGAACCGGTAGATGACCCTCTTCCTACTCAGGATGGGATACCACACCTCTGGCTGAGGTGCAGTACCTCTGTGGCGACGAAAGCCTCATGGGCGCCCCACTAGCCCCTACCGTAGTTCACACACGTTGGTGTTTCAGACAGTCTTTTCTCATTTGTCAGTGGAGAAACTTACAAAATCAACAAGGAATCAAATAATTATTTCCTTCACTGTATGTCCGCTAAAGGCAATCACAAATGTTTGCACAGCTACCTCATTTGACTCAGGAAACATCATAGACTATCTTTTGCGGGGAAAGTGTAACCCCACATTTTAGAGTTATTCGCCAAAAAACCTGCTTACTTTAACATCAATGGAGCTGGGAACTAATCTGTTATTATAGACTCTTATTAAGGACAGAGATAGAGACACACACAGAGACACACACACACACACACACACACACACAGAAAGAGACCCACACAGAGAGAGACACAGATAGAAAGAGACACACACACAGAAAAAGACACACACAGAGACACACACAGAAAGAGACACATACACAGAAAGAGACACACCAAAAGACACCCCCCCCCAGAAAGAGACACACAGAAAGAGACACACACACACAGAAACTGTTTGGATGTTTGAGGTAATATATTGGCTGTTTTGACAGTTACCCAGGATATTTATCAGGTGGCCTATAGCAACCAATAGTTCTGCTTCTATTTTCTTACAGGTCAAGGAGCTCTGATTGGTTGCTATAGGCAATGAAGGACATTGTTAGTATAGGACAGCTTATGTGTGAGTTAATATGATTTCGGTGGTGATGCTTATCCAACGCTGTAGTAGAGACTGATGTAAGTCACGTGACCTTACCTGTATACTAATTGTGTGGGGTTTTATGAGGCAATATACTGGTTGTTTTGACAGTTTGCCTGGATATTTATTAGTTGGATTAAAGCAACCAATGACAGCTCTGCTTCTATATTAGTAGGAGCTCTAATTGGTTGCTATAGGCAACGAAGGATATTCTTAGTATAAGACAGTTTATGAGAGAAGTAATATGATGGTTCTCGAATAAGAAGTTCAAGAAAAACTTCTTCACATTACTTTGGTAATCATTTAGTTAATTTATGTTGCATATAGGTGCTGTTGAATATATGATGTGAAATTCATCTATTACTTTACTTTTTTTTAGTTTTAATAATAAAATGTATTTCTGTTTAGTTTGTGACCTTTATGTGCAAAATAATTTTTTGTTACGGCAATTTATTTTGTTATAGTTAAGAATAGTCACTTACTTTCCCGAGCATGCCGGGAAATGCATCTAATATTACATATTAGAGATAAAAAAAATTGCCTGTTATTTTCTCATTGCCATGTGTATGCAGAAAGGGTACCAATTACAACTATAAATCTAAACCTAAACCTTTACATATTTCAAATAATGCAAAATCCTAAAAGTTATTGACAATATTTTTTTGACGTTTTATTTTCTAAAAAGTAATACAACAAAAGGAAAAAAAAACAGTAGAACAGAGGTGGAGAAAGGTTGTCAGTGGGACCAGTGTTGGACTCTGCTTTGGTCATCATAAGGTACAGTTTGTTTATCAATAGGATGAACAAATGGTCCATGGTGACAGGTAGAGGAGGTCACGCTGCTTCTCCTAATCTGCATACATAATTTCCAGTTGTGTATGTAACCCAATTCCGGCATGCACCGCGGCACTGTCAGTTGCACAGGTGCAGTTCGAACTGCACCTGTGGAAGTGACATACATGTCACCGCAGCTTCCGATGAGTCCCCAATGCTGTCCCCACAATGCTCCGGCTTCCAGGTCCTCACTGCACACACACAGACACACACACACAAAAACACACACACGTGCGTGAGCACATATACACACATAGCAGACACACATGGATACACTGAGCAGATACACACACATAGTGCACATGCATGTATACACTGAACACAGACATACACATATGTCTTCACACACACACACACACGGACACTGCTGGATACTCACCTGTCCCCAGTGATGCGGTCCCCAACACTGAAGTCCCCATGTGCCATGTTATAGAATTACAGGAGGGAACTATACCTCCCAGCATGTCCATGTTATAGAATTACAGGAGGGAACTAAACCTCCCAGCATGTCCATGTTATAGAATTACAGAAGGGAACAAAACCTCCCAGCATGTTCATGTTATAGAATTACAGGAGGGATCTAGATCTCCCAGCATGTCCATGTTATAGAATTACAGGAGGGAACTATACCTCTCAGCATATCCATGTTATAGAATTACAGGAGGGAACTATACCTGCTAGCATGTCCATGTTATAGAATTACAGAAAAAAACTACACCTCCCACTATATCCAAGTTATAGAATTACAGGAGGGAACTACACCTGCTAGCATGTCCATGTTATAGAATTACAGAAGAGAACTACACCTCCCACTATATCCAAGTTATAGAATTACA
Organism: Anomaloglossus baeobatrachus; assembly: GCF_048569485.1. Taxonomy (NCBI): domain Eukaryota; kingdom Metazoa; phylum Chordata; class Amphibia; order Anura; family Aromobatidae; genus Anomaloglossus; species Anomaloglossus baeobatrachus. Next base: position 302,167,799 of record NC_134355.1, on the reverse strand, counting down.
GGAGGGAACTACACTTCCCAGCATATCCATGTTATAGAATTACAGGAGGGAACTACAACTCCCACTATGTCCACGTTATAGAATTACCCGAGTCAGCCTGCTGCCATGACTAAGGTTAACTAAACTCACTCCAGAGGACTCACCGCCTGCTGTCACACAGCTAAATACATACTGTAGATATATGATTTCTTAATATGATAAACATAGATGATAGATATATAGACATATATAGATCGAAGAGACATTATAGATACAGATATACATAGTTTACCCGTACATACATAAATAATATATTTACATCAATATACCTAATACATAGAAATAGCATATAATAACATTTCTATTTATTGTGTTTCCGTTACTGCTATGTAAAAGTAAGAAGCTTTGCCATTATTTTTGACATGTTAATAAATTGTATGATCTCACTTCCTTTGTGTTTTTTGGTCCACTTTGGGAACGGACAATTACACACACATCAAACTGCACAAAACAATGTACCACCTCCAATTATAGTCACCACAGCTTACAAGAGACCATATAGTGTAAACACACACACAGCACATAGTGAGCACAGCTCAAGAAACACAACACCAGATACCAATATACAGCACACAACAAGAAAGAGACAGTGCACAGGGGTGAAAGAGGTGAAATGACTCAATACATACAATACACAAATGCGGAGGGATGACAAAACAGATATATTGCAAAGCACAAACAGTGTGACACATGTCCACTGCTCCTGTCAGCACCACTAAGCATAGACAGATGTTAATCTCATTGCACTCCCAATGCAATAGCATTGGGCCTATTTCTAGTATTGGATAGGTTCTACTCCCTGTTCTATCTGAGCACTGCTGCCTTCATGACTACAGAGTATAGGAAGCTGAGATGATTTAGTAAAATTAGCTTTGGAAGGAAAGTGCATCTGATATATGGAAAAAATAGCAAGTGTGGTATCTAGGTAATTTTACTCACTTGTAAATTTACTTTGCTTTTTTACTACTGCACAATGAACACTTTTAAAATGAAACCTAATGAACAAAGGCAGAATTGCGTTTTTCTTGCTAATATAATTCTAGCTCACAATGTTTGTTTTTTTTTCTTCTGTGCTTTCTATAATATATGATGCCATTCCAAAAAACAAATGTTCCAGTACAAAAAAATCTCCTTATCATGACATGTTAATGGAAAAATAAAAATGTTATGACTAGAGATGGCCGAACTGGCAGATATTTGGGATTGACGGGTCCAACGGATATTTATAAAAACTCGGTTTGGGACCAGAATTAATCCCGAATATCTGCACGGATGCTGATCCCCATATAAGTCTATGGGGACAAGAATATTGTGCTTTAAAATGGTGGGATAGGTGGATTAGCGCAGGAGAGTTATACTTACCGGGTCTCTCGCATGGCTATAACATTACTTCCGGGGCCTCTCATTAACCCTCATATATTTTCACTGCTTCTTCCACCCACCGGCAGTCCTGGCAACTCTGATTGATTGCAGTCAGTCCGTGCCCCCATCCTGTGTGACAGTGTATGTGACTGTTTGGAATCACACTGGCTGTCTGCATATGTACAGTGATGTAAATTAAATAAATACAAAAATTGGCATAGGATCCCCCCATTTTGTGATACCGAGCACAGAGACTGCAGCCCCTAGTTGTATGCTTATCATGGCTGTGTGTCAAAATAAGAGGGAGCTCACGCAGCTTTTTTAAATTATTTAAATAAATATTTTTTTAAAGAAAGAATACAGTCACTCTAAGTTTGAAACCAAGCCAAGATAAAGCTGATACCTGGGGGCTGATATTTTCATGCTAGGGAAGTGCATGGTTATTGGGCCCCCACATCCTAAAAAAATAGCAGCCTGCAGCTTTCCAAAATTGTTGCATCCATTAGATCTGGCAAACACGGCACTTTATCTAGCTAATCCCAATTGCCCTGTGCAGTGGCAATGAGGGTAATATAAGGGGCTTAGGATAGCTCACAGCTGCTACTAAGCCCTAGATTATCAATGGAGAGGGATCTACCCTAACTAATCCTGTAAGTAAAAATAAATAAACACAAAACACAGAAACAAAATATCTTATTTAAAAAAAACAAACATCACCCACTACACACACACACACACACACACACACACACACACAGACACGCACAATACAATGCACCCCCAATTACCCCTCTCCCCACACACAATGCAATGCACCCTCCATTACCCCTCCCCAAACATAATACAATGCACCCCCCATCACCCCCTACACACACAAATTACACTACCCCATCACTACACACTCCTGTCTCCTTCTCCCTCGGAATACAGTACTCTCCCTCTGCCTGTTGTACAGTCAGTCCGGGCCTGGTTCACAGTCTCCAGATGTCGCAGCTGCTGAAACTCAAGTAACATTAAAGGCTCTCTTACAGGCTCCCTTAAAGTTTCTGGTTGATAGCTCCTGCGAGACCCTGTGGCTGTGAGCTCTGGTAATCTAAAGGTTCAGTAAATCAGCTCAGTAAACGTATTTCAGTGTTTCTTATTTTCTAGGGCTGTTTTTGTATGGGAGGCTTATTTTGCTTTATTGCAAGCTTATTCTTCAGGGATGTGTCAGGTTTTAGTCTTTTTGACTTGTTTTAAATGTTTTTAATCATTGTTGGCTCTTTCTGTGCTATATTCACTATTTTTCTAAATAAAGGTTATATTTTTGGTTGATCCCGCTGTGTTTGGCAAATTCTTTTTTCCTTTTTCTCTTTATTACAATCAGTGAGCAGCTTAAAGTCTGAATGTCATTTTAATTTTTATTTCATAATTCAATAGTATACAGGAAAATAAGCAATTGTCATATTTTTTCAGATAAATTTGCTTCTTTCTCTGTCAGAATTGATTAGTCATGAAAATTCTCAACTCTGAGGTAAAATCTGTATTCAGTGAAGACTTTCCCATTACTGAGATAGGAGATGGCAGTTGCTACTGACAAATTTCTAACTAGATAGAAAAGGGAGGGGAGAGCTCTGACTCTAGCTCATCTCTCTGCCTCTAGCTCCTCCCAAAGTCACCAGCTCCTCCCTCTACATATTGCTCCTTCCTCTGCTTCTAGCTCCTCCCTCCTCTCAGCATTATAGAATCTCATCAGTAATAACTGCCATCTCCTATCTCAGTAATGGGAATGTCTTCACTGAATACAGATTTTACCTCAGAATTGAGAATTTGTATAATGACTGATCAATTCTGGCAGAGAAAAAAAGAAAATTTGTATGATATATTACAAATTTGCTTCTTTTCATGTGTACTATTGAGTAATGAAAATAAAATAAAAATGACAGTTAAGTGGGCTTTACACACTACGATATATCAAACGATATGTCGTCGGGGTCACGTCGTTAGTGACGCACATCCGGCCTCGGTTGACATATCGTAGCGTGTAACACAAATGAGCGACTGTGAACGAGCAAAAATACTCACCTTATCGTTGTTCGTTGACACGTCACTCATTTTCAAGAAATCGAACGTCCTTCTGTGCTCCGGTTGTTCATCGTTCCCGAGGCAGCACACGTCGCTCCGTGTGACACCGCGGGAACAATGAACTGCAGCTTACCTGCGGCTGCCGGCAATGTGGAAGGAAGGAGGTGGGCAGGATGTTTACGTCCCGCTCATCTCCGCCCCTCTGCTTCTATAGGCCGGCCGCTGTGGGACGTTGCTGTGACGCCGAACGTCCCTCCCCATTCAGGAAGAGGATGTTCGCCGCCCACAGCAAGGTCGTTCGTGAGGTAAGTACATGTGTCGGGGGTTACTGACTTTGTGCGCCATGGGCAACAAATTGCCCGTGCTGCACAAACGATGGGGGCAGGTGCGATCGCAAATGCGATCGCACGAGATATCGACGCGTGTAAAGCAGCCTTAACTCTTTAAAGCACATACATGTGCTGTACACTACCAGTCACCCCTTACAGAATCTCACTCTCACAAGCCTTCCTCCAACATTTCCATTTCAACTTCTGAGAGTTCTGGACAAGGAAGTCACCAGCAAAAAAAAGCTTAGGATTCCAAATTTGCAACAGAACATTTACGTTCATAAACAGTGTCTTATACTGCAGTTATCTTAATTTATTAATTTGCTTACAAATAGTAAAATTTCTCAGTATATTACATATTACTTTTATGATATACCCTGTATCGATTTAGCAAAAGGTTATGTATTAGTTTAGTTATACCCATTTTACATTTTCTTTTCAATTGTGCTTTTTTTAACCCCTTCATGACATATACTTGTTCCTGCCTTTGATGCGGGCTCACTCGTTGAGCCACAATCTTTCTCTGCACATGTCAGTTGATCTGATCATTTGCCTTTAAGAGCCACGGGTTGATTGGAGATCTACCCACAGGTGTTAAGCAGCTCCATTCCACTTTCAATCTCTGACAGTGGGATTTAACACATGTTGGCAGGGAACATGCCATTCCCCATTCCCATCAGTGACCCCGTGATGTGATTGAGGGGTGCTGATAGGTTACCATGATATCCAGGATTCAGCTGATGACCCCTGTGTCTGGTATGATTTCTGGAGATTATGATTTCTGCTGTACAGAGCGGTGCTGGTGCACTGCCTTGTGTAGCACAAGCGATCAGATGATCACAGCTTCAAGTTCGCTAAGGGGTCTAGTGTTGAGGAGGGCCATTGAATCAAATATTTAATTAACCTTGAGACGTAAGGGATTGTGGGGAAAAATGTCCAATGAAATCATTTCACCTTAAAAAAGCCTATTTAGATCATACGCATGACACAGATCTAAAGATGGCCATCATTTCCTGTTCTCCACATCCAGCCCTGGTATACAAGGAATATCCAGATGTAAGAAATTTCACCACTGGCCAACCTAGATGACCACCCCACTGATGACCTCAAGGAACAACCCAATTGATGACCTCATGGACCAACCTACTGACCGACCCATGGATCAGCCCATTGACTAGCCCATTGACCAACCAACTGACCAATGAACACATCCAAGCATGCCCACTGTAGAACTGACCATGACCCTTTTCCTAGTTTATATAAGTCCATGCTTCTGTTGGTATAATTCTCTTGGTGCCATTCTCTGATCAAGGAGAGACTTCACATCTGACTCTTTGTCTGGTCTTAGTTCTTTTGCGCATGCACTTGATCCACATCAAGGAGCAGGCAACTTATGAACATTTCTAAGTGTTCACCCTAACACTAGTAGTAATACAATAAATATGGAGAAAAGAGTTTGGAAAAAATATGAAATCTCTTGCCACAAAAGTTGAAATCATCCCTCTTTTGATCCATTGAAAATAAAACAATAAAAAATACATATATATTGGTATCACTGTACTCAGACATGTCCAATCTACCAAAATATAAAATAAATTAGTCCAATCAGTAAACAGCGTAAGGAAACATATTTTTAAAAATCCAGAATTACATTTTTTTTTCCAATTTTCTAGTACATTATATGTAAAATAATGGTTTCATGGAAACATACAACTCATCCTGAAAAAACAGGCTATGTTGAAAAAAAAAATTAAAAAGTTATGGTGCTTGTAAGAATGGAAGGAAAAAATTAAAACAAAAAATCGTCAGTTGGTTAAGGTGGGAATTTTATGTTTTTATGGTCTCCATCATGGGCAACATTTTAGTAGAATAAGTGATTGTTTGCTTTAACAAGTTGCATGAAAATTGTGGACAAAAATAAAAAGTAATCTTGATTTTGTAAAAAAAATCCTAAACCACGTGCCCCATCTTGAAGAATTTAGCACAAAAAATGAGCAAATACCTTAAGAACAAAATACAATTAACTTAAAATATTGCAAATGGTAAATAGAATTTCGTTTTTTTCTTTGTGAAAACTGCAAATATCCATATATTTTTCTTGGTGATACAAACAGTTAGACCACACAGTAACAGCGGCATTCCTTTAACATCCCTTTCACTCAATTCTATTGTTTTAAGTTGTTCATTTAAAATGTTTAATACACAGAGAACATGTTCTGACAAATGAGGTCTGACCTTGGTGATCATTATAAGAGCCCATTCATACACAATAGTAATTGTGTTTAAGCTGCTGCCCGCTATATAATATGTAGCCATGACAAAACAAAACAGAATTAGAAAAGCATTATGTGGTTTCATTATTCCAATCATCCATACAATAAACTGTTATGTTTGAGTGTTATAACAAATGACTACATGCTGAGGTTTTAAAGAAAACTGTTATGTTCTTTTGTATCAGTTTTTACATTGTTTCTGACATTGAAAGTTAGTACTTTGAATATACGGTATATCTAATTAGTACAAATCTGTTGAAACAATTCCTGAGATGGTAATTAACATTCTTTACAGAGTTATGCTGCCAAATAGGGTTACACTCAAAAGATGGATTGACAACAAAAAGTTGGATATTTTATGTAAAGGTCGAGAAACAAAATCCCAAAATGTAGTTATTCTGTTGTGTCCACTGTGCCTTTGGCAGACCACATTCCTAGGAGTTGTGTCTTATTATCTGTTTCTTAGCTCCTTAACTTCCTACCAAAATCACAATTCTTGCTTCATCATATATACTGTCTTGAATAAATTAATCATTATTAGGGATGATTTAATACCTCAAATATTCGGCTTCGCAAATATTTGCCGAATCGGTCGCCGCTATTCGACTATTCGCGAATAATCGATGCGCAATGTAAGTCTATAAGAAACCCGAATAACAACTATTCGGAGCTATTCGGGCTTCCCATAGACTTACATTGCGCATCGAATATTCGCATAACGGCGACCTATTCGTCAGATATTCGCAAAGCCGAATATTTGAGGTATTCGATCATCCCTCATCATTATAGCTATTATTAGTCATTATCTTTCAGATTCAGCTGTAGTCTTTAGGGCAATGGTCTTTTGGAAAAAATATATTATAAATAACTTTACTCCAGAATGAAGTGTTATTTTGCATAATTTAATAAAACACTTGTGAACTAAAATCCTAATTTAGGGCTATTTAAACACTAGCATCTCTTTGCATGTGTTTCTGCTTAACCATGAGAGTCATTTATTTTTAGGCAAAATTGAGATTACAAAAATTAATTACGGTGTTCAAATTTTTACAGTGGGTAAAAGTATTATCCACGTCATCACTTTATAAGTAAATATATTTCTAAAGGTGCTATTGGCATGAATTTCTTACTAGATGTCAGTAACAACCCATCCCATCCACAATACTATTCTCTGTACATTGTCCTGTACAGAGGTTTACACAGGTTTAAATTTTCCTCTCCAAACATAGTCTATGACGTTCCCTGAGTCAAATGAGTTGTCTGTCTGGCAAATTAAGTGATTGTAAATGCTACCATGCAGATTCCTATAGCGGACATACATACACACATACACACATAAATACATACACACACATACATACATAAATACAAACATACATACACACATATGCATACACACATACATACTTAGACTCAGCTTTATTTATTAGAATTACTTAAAAAAATTGGTGATGAGATTAATATTCATGTCAACTGCTATATTTCCCTTTCAAGGCAAAAACAAGCCAGTGTATAAATATAAAAAAAATGAAAATATCCTATACGCCAAGGGTCTAGACTATTCTGTTTATGAGTTGCACTTGCCGAGGATTACTAAGAACCTGCTGGCACGTGAGTCCCAATAACTTTAAAAGTAGATTTGAAAGAGTTTTGAAAAAATATCTGTTGACATTTCTCTGGCTTTTTGAGATCAACTGACTGGGCTATAACCTTGGAGAACCACCAATGCTTAACGTTTCTAACATCTTGATCTGTAAATTCAGTTGTGGAATTGCCATTATTACTGAGAAGCTGTTTTGAATTTTTTTTAACCATTCAGCTCGTAATATTAGAAGATGAAAATTTGCAGGAATTTATTTTATATTTGATTTACTTCAGCTGCAGTAATTTACTACAATAGAAAAGTATATACAATTCTGTCACATAAAACTCAGCAGCTTGAGAACTAGACTAAGGGCCGCCTTACACGCTGCGACATCGCTAGTATTTGTTAGCGATGTCAAGCGCGATGGCACCCGCCCCCGTCGTATGGCAGATATGTGGTGATTGCTGCCGTAGCGAGCATTATCGCTACGGCAGCGTCACACGCACATACCTGTTCAGCGACGTCGCAGTGACCGCCGAACAATCCCTCCCTCAAGGGGAGGTGCGTTCGGCATCACCGCGACGTCACTAAGCGACCGGCCAATAGAAGCGGAGGGGTAGAGATGAGCGGGACGTAACATCATGCCCACCTCCTTCCTTCCTCATTGCCGGCGAATGCAGGTACGGTCAGGTTCCTCGTTCCTGCGGTGTCACACATAGCGATGTGTGCTGCCGCAGGAACGATGAACAACATCGTACCTGCAGCTGCAACGATAATTAGGAATGGACCCCCCATGTCACCGATTAGCGATTTTCAACGTTTTCACAACGATTCAAAATCGCTCATAGGTGTCACACGCAACGACATCGCTAACGCAGCCGGATGTGCATCACAAATTCCGTGACCCCAACGACATCGCTTTAGCGATGTCGTAGCGTGTAAAGCGGCCCTAAGTCATAAATTGACTTCTAATGAAAAACAGATAGTTAAGATGTCATACTAACAAAAAAAAGTCCTTTAAATTGAAGATTATTGATTGTCTGAACAAAATGCAAAAGGTAAAGCACAATCAGCACAGTTCTGTATTTGTGTGCAGTTGAAAGGTATGGGATATAATAGAGATAAGAGTGCACATACAGTTAGGTCCAGAAATATTTGGACAGTGACACAATTTTCGCGAGTTGGGCTCTGCATGCCACCACATTGGATTTGAAATGAAACCTCTACAACAGAATTCAAGTGCAGATTGTAACGTTTAATTTGAAGGTTTGAACAAAAATATCTGATAGAAATTGTAGGAATTGTACACATTTCTTTACAAACACTCCACATTTTAGGAGGTCAAAAGTAATTGGACAAATAAACCAAACCCAAACAAAATAATTTTATTTTCAAAATTTTGTTGCAAATCCTTTGGAGGCAATCACTGCCTTAAGTCTGGAACCCATGGACATCACCAAACGCTGGGTTTCCTCCTTCTTAATGCTTTTCCAGGCTTTTACAGCCGCAGCCTTCAGGTCTTGCTTGTTTGTGGGTCTTTCCGTCTTAAGTCTGGATTTGACCAAGTGAAATGCATGCTCAATTGGGTTAAGATCTGGTGATTGACTTGGCCATTGCAGAATGTTCCACTTTTTTGCACTCATGAACTCCTGGGTAGCTTTGGCTGTATGCTTGGGGTCATTGTCCATCTGTACTATGAAGCGCCGTCCGATCAACTTTGCGGCATTTGGCTGAATCTGGGCTGAAAGTATATCCCAGTACACTTTAGAATTCATCCGGCTACTCTTGTCTGCTGTTATGTCATCAATAAACACAAGTGACCCAATGCCATTGAAAGCCATGCATGCCCATGCCATCACGTTGCCTCCACCATGTTTTACAGAGGATGTGGTGTGCCTTGGATCATGTGCTGTTCCCTTTCTTCTCCAAACTTTTTTCTTCCCATCATTCTGGTACAGGTTGATCTTTGTCTCATCTGTCCATAGAATACTTTTCCAGAACTGAGCTGGCTTCATGAGGTGTTTTTCAGCAAATTTAACTCTGGCCTGTCTATTTTTGGAATTGATGAATGGTTTGCATCTAGATGTGAACCCTTTGTATTTACTTTCATGGAGTCTTCTCTTTACTGTTGACTTAGAGACAGATACACCTACTTCACTGAGAGTGTTCTGGACTTCAGTTGATGTTGTCAACGGGTTCTTCTTCACCAAAGAAAGTATGCGGCGATCATCCACCACTGTTGTCATCCGTGGACGCCCAGGCCTTTTTGAGTTCCCAAGCTCACCAGTCAATTCCTTTTTTCTCAGAATGTACCCGACTGTTGATTTTGCTACTCCAAGCATGTCTGCTATCTCTCTGATGGAGTTTTTCTTTTTTTTAGCCTCAGGATGTTCTGCTTCACCTCAATTGAGAGTTCCTTAGACCGCATGTTGTCTGGTCACAGCAACAGCTTCCAAATGCAAAACCACACACCTGTAATCAACCCCAGACCTTTTAACTACTTCATTGATTACAGGTTAACGAGGGAGACGCCTTCAGAGTTAATTGCAGCCCTTAGAGTCCCTTCTCCAATTACTTTTGGTCCCTTGAAAAAGAGGAGGCTATGCATTACAGAGCTATGATTCCTAAACCCTTTCTCCAATTTGGATGTGAAAACTCTCATATTGCAGCTGGGAGTGTGCACTTTCAGCCCATATTATATATATAATTGTATTTCTGAACATGTTTTTGTAAACAGCTAAAATAACAAAACTTGTGTCACTGTCCAAATATTTCTGGCCCTGACTGTAGGTCTGGATCGAGCTCCATTTCTGCTTCAGATTGATTCTCCAACACACCAGTTTCCTTGGACCAGGGATTTTACTAGACACAATAGAACCTTTTGAAATTTGAATTCACCAGTTTCAATGATTTTTTTTCCAAAAATTTTTTATTGTGGTTTGTGAAGTTGCAATGAGTCACAGGCATTTCGTGTGCCCTGAAAAGATGTGTATAGCACGCTGAAGTCTCCGAAGACCATATCCAAAACTTTTTATTTTCTTTCATGCTATCTCTGTCTTAGTAATGTGAAAGTGATCTTAAAATATTATGGTATTAGCCAAAATCTCAACATACTTTTTTTTTAAGAATCAAAAAATTGGTTCAAAAATTAATCCTCTTAGACATTTGTGATCAGGCAGACTGCTCTGTTTTAAACTGATGGTGTCACTATTCGAAGTCATCCCGCTTAGACTTAAGCGGGCTTTACACGCTACGATTTTGCTACAGCGATCTCGTTGGGGTCACGGATTTTGTGACGCACATCCGGCCGCTGTAGCGATCTCGTTGTGTGTGACACCTAGGAGCAATTTTGGATCATTGCAAAAACGTCCAAAATTGCTCCTCGTTGACATGGGGTCCATTCTCAATTATCACTGCTGTCGCGTGGGCGAAGTTGATCCTCGTTCCTGCGGCAGCACACATCGCTACGTGTGACGCCGCAGGAACGAGGAACCTCTCCTTACCTGCCACACGCCAGCAATGAGGTAGGAAGAAGGTGGGCGGGATGTTCGTCCCGCTTATCTCCGCCCCTCCGCTTTGATTGGGTGGCCGCTTAGTGACGTCGCTGTGACGCCGAGTGAACCGCCCCCTTAGAAAGGAGGCAGTTCGCCAGTCATGGTGACGTCGCCGAGCAGGTAAGTACGTGTGACGCTGCCGTAGTGATAATGTTCGCTACGGCAGCGATATTCACATATCGCCATAACGATAGGGGCGAGTGCTATCACGCTCGCCATCGCTAGCATCGGCTAGCGATGTCGCAGCATGTAAAGCCACCCTTAGACAACTGATGTGTCATATATCCCATTACGCCTCCTACTTCCTCCTCACTAATACACTTGCTATAGGCAAAGAAGGTCAATTATGGCCTGTGTTGGTAGTACTACTGTTTCGTAGTACTTCAGCTACTAATAGCGGCTCCCGCATTCTTAGCAGTGGTATGTTTTTTTTTGTTTTACTCTACCCCATTCATTGGTATTGACACTTTTTCCTTTACTATATACTTATGCAAAATTATAATGACATTTTTACAATTAAACCTTGCCAAAGTTAATGCAGGCTGCGATATGCTGTAACAGCACCTTTGAAATTGTTCCAAAAAATGAAGTATTTCTCCCAGAATTTTTTACATTTATATGTTCTGTCATACACATGTTTATTTCCTTTGTGATAATTTGAACAACACAAAAAAAAGCAAAACATTAAAAAGGGCAAAATGAACATAATGTCGCAAAAAAACAAACAAACTCGTCTGAAGAAAATTGTTGACACCTTTCCAAAATTGTGGGTAATCCCCTTTGTTTCAAGCTTGTGAATCCTGCTGAAACTCACCTGTGGCAAGTAACAGGTGTGGGTAATATGAAGATCACACCTGAAACCAAATAAAAAGAGGAAAGGTTTACTCAATCTTTGCATTGTGTGTCTGTATGTGCCACACTAAACATGGAAAAGAGAAAGAGAACTGACTGAGGACTTGATAATCAAAATTGTTGAATGATATCAACAATCTCAAGGTTAAAAGTCTTTCTCCAGAGTTGTTAGTGTTCCTTTGTCCACAGTGCACAACAGAATCAAGAATTTTACAACCCATGGCACTGTAGCTAATCTTTGTGAACGCCAGAAACAAATTGATGGAGGTTGCAAAGCAGGATAGTCCAGATAGTTTATACTCAGCCCAAGCAAGTTGCAAAGAAATTCAAGCTGTCCTGCAGGCTCAGGGTGCATCAGTGTTAGCGCAAACCATCCATCGACATTTGAATGATAAGAAGTGCTATGTCAGGGGACAAAAGAGTACCCCAATGTTGACATAAAGACATAAAAAAGGGGAACTGCAGCTTGCCACAATAAACATAAGTAAGTCAAAATCCTTTTAGGGCAAATAAGGCCATGATAGATCTTTTAGGCAAAGCACATCACACTACGGTTGACTAAAAATTGAATAACGCCTGCTATGAAAAGAACATGGTACCTACAGTAAAATATGTTGGAGGTTCAAAGATGCTTTGGGGTTGCTTAAAGAAGAACCCAGAAATTGATGGAAACAAACCACTGGAGAGTTCTGAAGTGGCTGGCAACGAGATTAAATCTAAATGCCATTGAACACCTGCGGAGAGATCTTAAAATTGCTGTTGAGAAAAGGCACCCTTCAAATATGAGAGACTTGGCGCAGTTTGCAAAAGAAGAGTGGTCCAAAATTTCAGTTTAGAGGTGTAACAAGCTTTTTTATAGTTACAGGAAGCGATTGATTGCAGTTATTTATTCCACCACCACCTCCACTACCAAGCTGATAGTGCCAACATATTTGTCCAGTCCATTTTTGGAGTTTTGTGTCCAATTTGCTTTTTTTTCTCTGTTTTTCTGGTGGGTTGCTCCAATACACACAAAGGAAATAAACCTGTATACCAAAATGTGTAATTGCAATCATTTCTTGGTAGAATCACTTCATTTTCTGGAACAATTTCAAAGGTGCCAACACTTTCGGCCATGACTATATTTGTGGCTTGTATGTATGTAAAACTGGACTAATATAATAGCTAGACAAAAACAGACATGTCTAACACAAATTATCATCTTATGTGAATGCCGTTGCTCAGCTATCGTTAACAGGATTTGAGTCATGATAGCAACATGGGTCATTATCTGCCCTCTAAGGCGGGCTTTGCACGTTGCGACATCGCAGGCCGATGCTGCGATGTCGCACGCGATAGTGCCCACCCCCGTCGCAGGTACGATATCGTGTGATAGCTGGCGTAGCGAAAATTATCGCTACGCCAGCTTCACACGCACTCACCTGCCCTGCGACCGTCGCTCTGGCCGGCGACCCGCCTCCTTCCTAAGGGGGCGAGTCGTGCGGCGTCACAGCGACGTCACACGGCAGGCGGCCAATAGGAGCGGAGGGGCAGAGATGAGCAGGATGTAAACATCCTGCCCAGCTCCTTCCTTCCGCATTTCCTACGGAAGCCGCAGTGAGGCCGGTAGGAGATGTTCCTCGCTCCTGCGGCTTCACACACAGCGATGTGTGCTGCCGCAGGAACGAGGAACAACATCGGACCGTCGCGTCAGCGTAATTATGAATTATGCCGACGCTGCAACGATGATACGATTACGACGATTTTGCGCTCGTTAATCGTATCATCAAGGCTTTACACACTACGATATCGCATGCGATGCCGGATGTGCGTCACTGTCAATTTGACCCCACCGACATCGCACCTGCGATGTCGTAGTGTGCAAAGCCGCCCTAACTGTCATGACATACATCGGCATTTTATGAAAGCATCACAGGGCTGTCAATGGCAGAGAGGAATGGTGTGATCTCTACCAGTGCTGTTAGATCATGCTCTCCATCTCTGTCAAAATCTAAAGGCATAACCGGCATGGACGGATCTCCGATACACCCATACATGCTAGCTGCACACGTGTGCTGATCAGATAGGCCAACATGTGTGGGGAAAGATGTGGGCTCATGCACTAATAAGGGGGAGATACGACTAATGATGTACCTATACGTCATGGGTCATGAAGGGGTTAATGCATCATTTGCATATTATTAATTTATCTTTCTACCCTGTGATTTCCATCATTCCACAACTTTTCCTTCCATTGAAATTTCAATGATGAGGAAGGTATATCATCTCTTCACCTCTTTAAAAACCTTGGAATACTTCAGAGGTCTGACAAACTACTGGTTAAACATGAATAGATTACTATCTATAATCTTTATTGCTAGTTATGTTTCCAAAGTTAAGTATGTGTTACTGAGAAGTACACGAAATGATGGATATATCTCGGCAAATCAAAAAAAGTATATAAAAAAAGTCTGCTTTATAGTCTGGAAGCATGATTAGAGCAATTCATAAAATCCAAGTCTGTCTCAATTGTTAAACCAATTACCTAATCTTCATTTACAGGTCAGTCAGTCATCTGTGAAAAAAAGCTGAAGACGTGAGCCCAAGACGTTAACAAGACAGTGGGATTAAGTATTATTCTCCCATGCTTTAAGACTCTGAACATTTTCACCTCAAAGTAAAATGAGTTTGAAGGTGAAAATATTACCTCTGTAAACTAATGACCTCAAGGACTATTCCAAGAGGTCAGATGATTGGGCTGGAAGCCAAAATATCTGCACCAGAAAAGACCAGCCAACCCATTTCAAAGCTTAGAAATTCTTATTCAATTATTTTTTTTTACATTTCTGTGGGTTGGATCACACATATAAAGCTACTGAACTAACAAATTATATGGTTATAGGCTTACAAAGCAAAAGATATGATCTGTACAGATAAAATGAAATCAGTATGCTTTCTTTTACCTTCTGGTGCCACACACAAAGTCCAGCTAAATAATGTCCCATGATTCTAACAATAACAGTTCACAGGAAAAATACCACTTACATGACTCTTATGTCTGCACTACTATAAAACTAAAATACTACTTGAGAATAAATTCATAGTGTTTCCTAGCATCCAGAAACCTGTCTTAATCTTTTTGAAGAAAATATTGAGTTAAAGAGATATTATTATTTTATTAAATTGCTTTAGTGAGTTGTACAGCATGAGAATTGCAATTCACTTGCTGTTTTTGTCTGCGTCCATTCTCCTGCTGTGAGAGCTTTTTTTTACATAGGGTAAAGCTTTTTTCAAATGAGATTGACCTACAGAACCTTAATGAATACGTGGTGTTTCTAAATTTCAAGCTGAGGAGTAAACGTCTGATCTAACAGTCCGCTCTCTCCAGCCCATTAATTTCAATACAGCTGTTACAGTTACGGTTTATCTCCCCCTCCCTATCAGCTCCTGACTGAGCTGCTCTTATAACTCCAGCATAATCACAATCCAGTGGCCATCAGCAGTTTCCAGAGCAGTTTTCTTAATCATGAATCTCACTTTCCTATGCTTGATTAAATACCCTATATGTAAATTTAATTATAACAGTGTACTGATTAATGACAGTACCATAAGGAAACTGACCAGAGCTTTTACTCCAGAAGGAGGGCCCCCACTGCAGCAACCAAAAAGTTTGGAGACTGCAGAATTATGAGATTGTCGAGATACAACTTGAGAATTGTTATGGGGTGTCTGTCACTGGTCACCTGGCAAATCTGGAAATGGCTACCCTGCACAGGCTTTTTACAGGCTACTTCAACTATAAGCTACCAGATTAGTACTGGCCTTCAACCTTTAACTCCTGTACAGGAAGGTGGTTTTACATAGGGGCCCTAGGGTGAGACCTATGAGTAGTTACTGGCTGGTGGTGCGGATGGCAGGAATGGTCACATTGCTAGGTCAGAACCAAGAGGGAATACAAGGGAGAAAATCTAAAGACAGGATAATAGTCAGGAAACAAACTGAGGTCAAAACAGAAACAACACAGGCTAACAAGAGCTAAAGAAGCAGAAGATAACCAGAGTAATGTTCATTGTACGTGGCACAGGAAATTGACATTCGGGAGTATAAGTATGAAGTCGCTCTGGCCAGCAATACAAACTAGTCAGGAATTAACCCCCTAAGCTGGGTGGAAATATAAAACAAGGCTACCATATAGTCGCCCTGTGTTATCCAATGACCAAAGCAGAAATAGGGAGAACAGGCACTGGCATGAATGTCATATTATATGTCATAGTATCCCATCCTTTTTTAAGGGCATCATGACCCTCAAGTCAAGTCTTGACATACAAATACTGAATATTGAACTTCAAAATAAGATTGATGGCATTGATGTTAGCCAACACCCAAGGTCTTTCCTGTTGACGATAACCCTTCCAATATAGTATTTCACAGATCCCCTTATAATCTGGGAATCAATGAACTCTTTCATTTCAAACTCAAGGTTGCGTGAAAACAAAAGAGGGGTTGAAGGGTGATTAACAGGAGAACAGTATATCTTTGGCAAGGATTTATAAAAACATTGGGAATCCCAAATGGGGAGGGGATTGTCAGCTACATAGTTAGCGATTGACAATTTTAGATATCTCATAAGGACCAATAAACTTGGATCCTAGCTTAGAAGGGTGGACTATGAAATTGATTGTTCTAGTGGATAAGCACAACTTGTCCCCAATAGCAAAGCTTGGCTCATCTGTTAACTTCTTATTAGTGGTTGAGGTCTGTCTATCCTATGCCCTTCTCAGGTTTTCTCTTACCTCATAAGTTAAAACTTGTTTATGGACTTCACAGCGTTTGGAATATCAACTTCTGAGATCAACAAAGAATCAAAACACAAATAATACCTGAGATTATAAATGATTGGAGCAGTAATAAGGTATTTTTAATGTATTCCCAATCAAGGGAACTATTGATCAGATACAGAAGATATTGTTTGATTTCCACGTTTAGTTTGTCCATTGGTTTCTAAGGGATAAGCTGTTGAAAAGGACAAATCAATAATGATCTTATTATAAAGTGTCCTTCAGATCTTAGAAACAAACAGATTTTCTCAATTGGATACAATATGTTCCGAAATCCCATGTTGACATACAATGTGTTTAATAAACATTTTACATAAGGTTTCAGAGTTGGCAACCTAGACAAAGGAGCAAAATGACACTGTTGGCTAAATATATCTACCACCACCCAAAGGAGGGAGGGCCCTGCTCACAAGCTTACAATCTATAAGACATCTTTAAAGAATAAGATATATATGAGGAAGCTTATCCCTTGAACACTAAAACACATTTTTAAAAATTTGCAAACAAAGAACTGTTTCTGAGTTTTTGGAGTACAGCATAAACTATATATGTAGGAAGTGTGATTTAACATCAGCTGAATAAACCAAGATATCATTCAGACCAATTACCACAGGCACCGTGCTGCCGCATGCACTATCCACATTTACTACAAAGAACCAGTTTCTTTCGCTTGATGCCTTGTTGGGGTTGATGGACTCCTAACAAAGGTAATAGCTACACAAGTCTTAAGAGATGAAGAGACAGAAGTTCATTTCTGTCAATGTAAATGCCTATTAAGACGTATTGTCAAGTACATGGCTGATGCAAGGGAGTCAGCAAACGGGAGCTGTACTAATACGTCCTTGATTTGGTTAGAAAGTCCACTGTGAAACTGATGACAAAGTGACTGGGGTCTTGTGCAACAAAACTCAGTGCAGTACTCTCCAACAAAATGTCACCACTGGCGGAGGACGGTTAATTAGCTTTCTGCAAAAGCTGCTCAGTTAGGATGATCATATAAGAGTCCCAATGCTTCAAAAAATAAGTTGACTGTGGTGAGTTCTGTAGTGTCAGTGGTTAGGGAAAAGCCTTCAGCTTGGTTGTCACCTTTCAGCCAGGAGAAGTTGGCACTCACACATTGGCTATCAGAACCTGTTGAATGTCAGAGCCTGAAATACAGTAAACAGCTTTTCTTGAAAAAAATAAAAGATTTTATGGTCACCTGAAAATTGGTCAGGCAGGTTAATTTTGGGTTCAGCAAAGGTCAGAGGAGGTCCTGAAAAGGCCAAATCTTGTCAGATCTTGCATCTGATCCAATATCACTTGTATGGAAATCATTGTTTGTGAACCAGTTATACTGTTAGAGGCATCTATCTGTTCGTGGGAAGTCTAGCAGTTCTAGAAAAGGGCTGCCATGAATAGACTTTGTGCTGGCTACTCTAACTATCAGGTGCCAGAGAAGCGCTGGTCTTCACACTGCAACCCCTATACAGTTATGTTAACTTACACTTGGTCTCTGTTGTTATTTAATGTAGTAGTTGCTGGATGGTAGTGCAGCTGGTAGAAATCATCAGGTTATATAGGTCACAAAACATCTTCTAACGTCTTGATCAACTGAATTCTAACCTCGTTGTTTTCTGTATCTTCCTTCTTTTACAAATTGTTCTTTTATTACATTAACACAATCCTTGTATAAATGAAATTAACAAATACATGTATTCTTCAATGTGTAAGAAATTCTGCAAGGTCCCAAAACAACAATCTTGTAAAAGATCAGAGGAGAAATATGCTTCTGATCTTCTGCATCTTTTACTAGTGACTAATTGAGGAGACATATTAAACTAAAGAAGGTTGAGTTTAGCCAAACTTGGTTTCCCCTGCAAAAAAAAAAGCTTACTCCAAATTACGGGTAGACATAATAAATACGACCCTGTACAAATTAAGTATACATGAGATTTTAATATGTTAACATTCCCAACTGAGAAACGACATTAGTAAGGGCGGCACCACCATTGGGTTAATAGAAAACGTGCCACCACCCATAAGCACAGAAGCAAAAAACAGAATTTATAATGGGTATGTGGGGCACGGTTTCACTAAATGTACTAATCTAAAAAACCACAGAGTCCAAGCAGTCATATGCAAAACGTGAAAAAGTTTTATTTGTACACACTTTAAAACACAATTAAAAAGGAGGAGACTCAAAAAAAGAAGAGTCCCTCAATAATGCAGCATGTATACACCATGAGCCCTCAGATGTTAGTATATAAAGCATGAACAGGCTAACAAAAACCATTGGTTTGCACTATACATAGTCAAAAATACAATCCTGCAGTCATATTTGGTGCAAAATAAAGAGAGCCTGCTGATAATTACCAGAGTAGCATGAATCAGAGGTGGTGTAACCACCCAACTGAACTGGGGTTTCAGTTGCTGCAAAAATCCACTACTTTTTCAGTAAGGTTTGAAATTGGAAATGCCATAGCCTTCTCTTGGGAGAACCCCATACACATTAGAAGGTCAGCCAAACCTGCTGATATCAGCAGGTTCAGCTGATGTTAGTCAATTGTGTGGGGGGCCTTAAGAGACAAGGTTGTCATTTTAAAGGGTATACTAACTCTGTTAATTAGAGAAAATAGGCTAAATGTAGTATTGGCTGAAAACCGGGCAATTCTTTTGTTTCCTAAATTAAAAATGCTTTTGGTAAATTTACATTTGATTGAAAAGTCTTTATGCAAAGAACCATGTTAACAGGTTTCCACATCTTAAAGGGGTTGTCCAGTACTAGTAAAACCCCTTCTAATTCCATATGTTTCCTCCAGGTAAAATAATATACTCAACTCCTGTATCGGCGTCGTTGCAGGGTGCTGGGGCTCACGTGGGGTTGTGACATCATGCGAGCCACGCATTTAATCAACACTGGCTTTTGCCTCCCTGCCTTCGGAGCAAACGAGTTAATCAACAGGAAGTGAGTGCAGCGGCTGTGCTCACTTCCTGTAGATTGCTCATTTTGTCTGATGGCGAGGAAAATAAAGCTACTCTTTTAGACGATATAAGTATCATTATTTAATAAAATATATATATTATATGAAGTCAAACTGCAAAAATAGCATCAAATCTTTTTATGGACCGCCAGCATTGCTTGATGCTTGACAGCCAAGATAAAATATTGCTATATGAAACAAAACATACAATAAAATATAACATGCGGCAAACAAATGAAATAAGATTTCAGATCTCACCTGAGAGCAGTAGTTATTTGTATTTAGTATGTGTCATTTCAAATAGGAGATTTATTTTCAGAAACATCTGGATCCTGTATTATTTCTTGTGTTCTTACACTGCACTTAAATACAAGGGTTTGTTTATGTCCTTCCGGACTCCTTACCAGGCAGATAATTCTAAAAAAAACACATAAAAAAGCTTTTAAATTACTGGGCAATTTCCTGACACCAATTCAGATGGGCATTGTGTCAATAAAACACGTTTTGTAGGCAATAGTGGAGTCTGCATGCTAAGGCGCAATAAATTCCTCTCTCAACAATAAACTAACAAATAGCAATATCAGCAACTTTTCCCTTATTTCTGACAACTATTTTCTTTGTATCATTCCATTTTTATAGTGGGATATCATACAGTTATAGTATTTTAATGCATTAAACCTACAGTTAAGGCAGACACTGCCATAAATCATCATTGGAGATTGCCCATAAGGGAGAACATTTATTAGAACAGATACGAGGTTCAGTTGCAGATGTGTGTTCTAATTATATGACTTCCTAGAAAAATCAGAGCTAGCGCTCTAATTGCTGCCATTCGCAAATTCACTTTTTTGGACTTATTCCAGCAAAACATACCTTACTATATATACTCAATGTCAATGTGTGTCTATAGAGTTATGGGCTCAATACCTTGGACTGATACAGATTTGCAAAATTAACAGCAGTGAAATAGTGAACTGCTACTAAGGGACAGAAATAAGCAATAGTTGTAGAACACCAAAAACCTAGAAAACTCAACTAAATTCAACATAATAAGCTATAGCACAAAGAGGAGGGGAGTGTTGGGTAAAAAAAAATAACATTTATTAATATATTAGGATGTTGAGCCACATAGATATACTGCATAGAGAGACACATATATTAAAACCCCAGCCTGAGTATCCCAGCCCACTAGGTCGTGAATAACAATAGTATGACAACCCTGCAAGTGCCTACCGGAGTCCAGGTGCCAGCCAATATCAAATAGTTATTATTTGATAAGGTAAAATATTAAAAGGAAAGGTCTTACCCAAATCCATGTAGGGTATCCACAGGTATTTGAAAGGTGATAGTCTAAAGTAAGCAGGAGTAGGGCAAGAATCTGGTGCCCACTTATCCAAATTCCCAGTAGGATTAATGGTTGAGTGCTTCTCCCAATGTCTTTCTTTCCAAATGATTAATTGGGAAAGTATTTCTGTAGCCTCTCATTTTATTAGGTTAGATAATAAGACCTTCTGCGATACAACATGGCTGAATAAATCCTCCTAGCGGTACCTTACTCATTTCCCTTTCCATTTATCTGGGATCGCACATCTTCCTAAACGTCATTTCCAGACACAGAGATGGCGACTCTTCACATTCAGTGGTTGGAGCTTAGTCCCTGAGCTGGGTGAAATGCAAATGATGCTGACTTCTGACACGCTTGTGTAATTTCCAGGGGACTAGTACAACCCACTTTTAAAATGCCAACATCCTTTACAGTGTTAATTAGATGGGTGTAGGTATTGGGAGGTGAGGAAAGACATCCCTATAACTGAAATTGTGTTTGAATCATAGGTAAGCATAGATAAGCAGCATGGTCAGCCTTGCCTGCAATAATGAGGGTGGTTAAAATGAACCCCATCACGACCTTTGACACATTCCTACTTCATTGTTTGGAAGGGGTTCTAAACTGATGACGTACAGTATATAACAAAAATGTGTACACCCCTCACATTTTTGGGAATGTTTTATTATATCTTTTCATGGGAAAACTCCGAAGATATTAGATTTTGATACAATATAAAGTGGTCCGTGTACAGCTTGTATAATGGTGTAAATTTGGTGTGCCTCTAAATAACACACAGCCAATAATGTCTAAACTGCTGGTAATAAAAGTGAGTACATCCCTAAGTGAAAATTGACAAACTGTGTCCAATTAGCCATTTTCCCTCTCTGATGTCATATGACTCCCTTCTGTTAAAAGGTCTCAGGGGTGATTGCTGAGCAAGTGTATTACATTTGGTGTTATCACTCAAACACTCTCTCATACTTGTCACTTGAAGTTCAACATAGCATCTCATTGCAAACAATTCTCTGGGGATCTGTAAAAAAAGATTTGTTATGCTACATAAAGATGGTCAAGACTATAAAAAGATTTCAAACACCCTGAAACTGAGCTGCAGCATGGTGATCAAGACTATAGAGTGGTTAATCAACAAAAAGGTCAATTCAGAACAGGCCTTGATGTCTCAGCATCCTATCCAGAGGTTGTCTTTTCAAAATAGATGCATGAGTGCTACCAGCACTGCTGCAAAGTTTAAGGGTTGGGGGGTCACCATGTCAGTTCTCAGACCATACACCACAAACTGCATCAGATTGATCTGCTTAGCTGTCATCCCTGAAGAAAGCATCTTCTCTTGATGATGCACAAGAAAACCCACAGTTTGCTGAAGACAAGTGGACTAAGTACATGGATTTCTGGAAACATGTCCTGTGGGCTGATGAGACCAAGATAAACTGATTTGGATCAAATGATGTCAAGCGTGTGTGGCGGCAACCAGGTGTGGAGTACAAAGACAAAAGTGTCTTGATTACAGTCAAGCATGGACTTAAGAGTGTCTTGTTTTGGGGATGAATGAGTGCAGCATGCTGTAGGGAGCTACAATTCAGTAAGGGAACAAAAAATGCCAATGTATACTTTGACATACTGAAGCAGATCATGATCTCCTCTCTTTGGCAACTCATCTCTGATAACAACCCCAAACACACCTCCAAGACAACCACTGCCTTGCTAAAGAAATGGAAGGTATAGTTGCTGGACTGCCAAGCTTGTCTCTAGACCTAAAACCCTATCTAGCATCAGTGAGGCATCTTCAAATACAAGGTGGAGGAGTGCAAGGTCCCTAGTATAAATTAGCTCTGATGTGCTCAAGGAATGTAAGAGGCAACCTGTGAAGCTCTGGAAGACTCCATACCCAAGAAGGTTAAGGCTTAAAAATAATGGTAGCCATACAAAATATTGACACTTTAGGCACAATTTGGCCATTTTCAATTAGGGGTGTACTCACTTTTGATGTCGGCAGTAAAGCAATTAATGGCTGTGTATTGAGTTAGAGAACAAACCAAATTTAACCCCTGCCCTGTGGGTGCTTCACTATCGCCAGCTCATACCCCACTCATACCCCACTTCACCCTAGCCACGCTCCTAGTAGCCCTGACCAAGAAGACCAAAGGCCTGGACGAAGGAGACATCTAACTCCTTCACCTCCCTCAAAGCCCACTTCTCTGGTGCTTCCATCCTTCACCATCCGGATGTGGATAAGCCATTCATCTTGGAAGGGGATGCTTCAAAATTAGGTGCAGGGGCAGTCCTTTACAAAAAGGATGCCCCGGGGTGAAAACATCCTTGATTTTGCTTCTCGAAAACATTTTCCCCTGCTGAGAAGTACTACTCCCTCCGAGATCGGAAGCTGCTGGCCATAAAGATGGCATTCTCCAAGTGGAGGCACCTACTTGAGGGAACTGTGCACCCCTACTTGGTGTACATTGACCATAAGTCTATTATATCTTCTGTCCGCCCAGCGTTTGAATCCCAGACAAGCTAGGTGGTCTCTCTTCTTCTCCCAATTTGACTTTGTCTTACATATTTATCAGGAGAGAAGAAAGCTCTCTAGGTCCATGTACACAGAAGACGAGGAGGAGGAACCTCACCTCAATGTCCCCCCTGACAGCCTGAGGATCATCTCTCCTGTGTCTCTTGACCAGGTACCCCCCGGGAAGACCTATGTGCCTCCCAAGAGTCAAGTGGAGGTGTTACCTTGAGCCCACACTTACAAGCTAGGAGGTCACTTTGGGGCCAAGAGAACACAGGAGCTCTTAGAGAGGTCCTTTTGGTGGCCACATCTCACACAGGACATGAGAGAATACATCCAGGCATGTGTGTTGTGTGCCACCAACCATCCATCCAGGCAGAGACCCGCAGGCCTGTTGCATCCACACCCGGGACCCTTTGGGGGGATACAGGGTGCAGAACTTTGACCTGGACACTAACAGAGACACCCACCAGAACCCAGAATGGTGTGACACCTGACTAGCGGTGGTACCAAGTTAGGGTACAGGTGTTTTGGGTGGCTGGAGAAAGGGTAGATGGTAACCTGTTCCATAACATTCAAGATATGTGCTTCCCATAAAGGGAAGAAATGTTTAAATGTTGACCATTAAAATGTTATCCCTGTTTTTAAATTTTTAGCAGAAGCAGAAAAATAAATACCGGTACCGGACAGCCCCCAGACGTGCTGTGTTTTCCCAAGGGGGAGTGTGATGCCCTGGCAAAACCAGGTAGTCACAGATGACTGTACCCCTCACCAAGGGTACAGGAATCGCCTCCTCCTTGGAATTAACAACACACATCCCGCACATAAGAACACCAGCCACAAATCCTAGTCGCCGCCCCATGACAGCCAGGACACACCAGTGGGCGGGACCAGGCGGATGGGAACGCCCACCTAGGGGTTTTGAGGTGATATTGGGTGGGAACCAGTAAGTTTAGAGTTTTAGAGTTTGAGTTGAGTGGAGCAGAGTTTAGAGTTGGAGTCAATGAGGAGCTGAAGTGCATTGTGGTCAAGGTTGGAGCCCTGGGACCACGGGAGGACCGACTAGGTGGCAGACAGCTTTGAAGGGCCACAGGTGACTGAGATCCGGTCGCGGGAGACCTCAAGTGGACTGGGGCAGGGTTGTAGCCCGCCGGTACCGACAACGGGGATCCGGTCCGGATGCCGTGCACAAGTGGGGTACCTGGAACCTAGGATGAGGCAAGCTTCAAGCCCCTTGTTAATTGACCAGAGGGACAAGGTACCAGTCCTTGTTCCCGAAGAGAGAAGCCCAGATAGAGCAGACCGGCAGCCCAACGTGGGGGACAGGGTGTCCGCCAAGAACCCATTAAAGTTCCATGGGTCAGCATCTGCGGGCAATGGCTCCCTCTGTGTCCAAAGCTGCAGGGGAGCGGATTTCTCCCGCTCCAAGTGGGGTTAATCCACACACCACAAGACACAAGTGCAGGAGGAGGAAGGGTCCCTACTTTGTCAACCTGTGTGCGGGACCAGAACACCCCTCCAGAGGCAACCGGCATTCGGCCTTGGTTTACGATACAGACTTGGTGTGAATTCTTCCTAATTGTGAGTACACCGGTGTTATCCGGTCCAACCTGCCTATGGCGCCCCAGCACTGCTCCCTACCTACACCTGGGCCCCGGGACTACACCTTTCCCCTATCTGTGGAGGGGATACGACCTTGCTGCCCCCACACCATTGGTCCCGGACGCCGACCCCGAGAGGCAGTGGCGGTGCCACCATCCCATCACCGCAACCCACAGGTGGCATCACAGACAATCTCCCTTGTAAATATCTCCCTTTTTCACTGTGTGCGAGGACGGGTGGTTGCACGAGCCCCGGGTCCGGTCACCACTCAAGCCCAGGACACGATCCCAAATCTGAGTGCCACTCGAGCAGCCCCATTACCGCAGCAGAGGCGGCACCCGTCCGCGACCAAAGCTCTCACCTGCACCGGAGTCCACACCTGTTTTCACGGGAATAGAGACGTCACCATAGGTCAAGGTGCTGGAATAGGTCAGTTTAGAGGGAGATGCGGTCGTGCCTAGAGTCCCCACCTAAAGGAAACTGGATGCCACCATTTCCTGACCTCTTAGGGCACTGGTTGGCAAAGTGACCTGCCTGCTTACATGCAAAACAAACCGGGGTGGCTAGGGAAGATCGTGGCCTAGCTCCTGTCTGCCTGATCTCTATGGGCGCAGGACATGGTTCAGGCTTCGAGGTCAAGGCTTGGGGGCTGGAGAAGGTGGGAGCCAGATGCACACGAGGCCGACTCTGCGCACGCTGCAACTTACACTCAGAGTGGCGCAGATCGATCCTCGTGGCTATGGAATTCGAGGCCTCCAGGGTAGGTGGTATCTCCTTGGTGGCCAAGGTGTCCTTGATATGCCCTGCAAGACATCTCCAGAACACCAGTAACAACACCTTATCCGGCCACTCGAGTTCGGAAGAGAGTGTACGGAACTCGATGGCGTAGGGGTTGACCAATGTGGAATCCTAAACCAGATCCAGAAGGCATAAGGCAGTGTCATGCACCACCTGGTGGTCCAAAAATACACCCCTCAGCGCCTTCCTGAAGTCCGTAGCCCGGTTTGTCACTGAGTCTTCACGTTCGAAAAGTGGTGTAGCCCATTCAAGTGCTCGATCAACAAGGAGCGAGATGACGAAACCCACCATGGCTCTCTCAGTGGGATACTGAGAGGACAAGAGCTCCAAGTTAATAGAGCACTGGTTGATAAATCCTCGATATGCCTTACTGGCCCCAGAGAACTTATTGGGGAGAGAAAGGCATTGGAGTGGACTGCACCATGGGAGACACCAGTACCACGGTGTGGCCGACTGCCTGAGTTGCAGCCTGCTTCACCAGGGTGGCAACATCCACAACTGGACAGGAATGCTCCACTGCAGAAAGCCGAACCTCCAGTTGTTGGATGTACCCCTGAAGTTGTTATACGTCAGCCATGTCCGAAGTACCTTTGGCGTGAGCATACTGTTAGTGGAAGGATGGTTACAGCAAAACTAATAACAACTCTAATGTCTCCCAAGGTTCTCTGGGCACATGGCACAGCCACAGATGGACAAGCGGCTTGACGGCACAGCTTCAGAGAAACACAAAAATAAAAAAAACGCAATCGGTGCAGTTAGCAGTACACCCACCGAGTACCAGACCTCCCATTTTAACAGCGCAAGGAGTCCTGTGGGCAACTGTTCATGTGCATAGGGGGCACACCGGGGCAGTAGTCATAGCCCAGTTAGCGTCACTGAGCTGCCACAGTACGACTGGAGTGGTAGAGAAAAAGCGGGATATCTGGCCCTGACTGTGCCTCGCCGCAAATCTTGGAGTGACGGGCATTGGACGCCTAACCCTGACTACCACTTCCAGAATCACATGCAGCCCTGTCACAGACACTACAGGGCTGTGTTAGCTCAATGGTCGCTATATGGCTGCACTGCTCTGTTAGAGCCACAAAACCAGAATGACGCTCCCCCAGCCATGTACATCGTTCAGGGTCTTTTAAAGACTAAAGGCCCTGTCACACACAGAGATAAATCTGCGGCAGATCTGTGGTTGCACTGAAATTGTGGACAATCAGTGCCAGGTTTGTGGCTGTGTACAAATGGAACAATATGTCCATGATTTCACTGCAACCACAGATCTGCCAAAGATTTATCTCTGTGTGTGATGGGGCCTTAAGCCCTGCCCCAAGCCAAGCACCACATGGCAATGGCGCTGGTAGCGGCCACTCAGGGACCGCCACATCCCCAATGATGTCATCGACAGCCAATCAGCAGCCGCCATGTCACTGCTGACGTCACGTGCATGCGCAATAGCGCGAATCCCGCACTTAGAGCTATGAAAGGCAGCGGGAACCCGCGCATGCACGGCACGGCAAAACAGGGACTTAGCCTCAGAACAAATAAAGACCCTGGACTACTGACGCCTAGCAACCAGGTGGCGCAAGTGAGACAGCCTTCAGCACAGCCAGAGATGAAGATGGCTCAGGTGCGGTTCGGGGCTCGGGAGAACGCCGAACCATAACACACATCTTGTATGTGGAAGAAATTGTTCTGGTCAAATGATACAGAAGTAGAACATTTTAGGCTAATGAAAAATGCTATGTGTGGTGAAATAAGAATATTGTACCCCACCCTGAAAACACTATCACCATTGTCAAACATTGAGGTGGCAGTGTCCTGCAATGGGGATGCTTTTCTTCAGCAATGACAGAGAAGACAGAGTTCATGGGAATGTGGATGAAGCTAAATACAATCCTAGCAGAAAAATGTCACACAGTGTGATGGGACCTCTAAGGACAGGGGAGCTTAAACTAGCCCACAGGGTAGGGGAACCCTAACTGACCCTGCTCCCAAAAGTACATCTGAAAGTAACAATGTTTGGGCTGCCTTCCTTGCCCTAGATCTCTAACAACCCTGGTCTAGAGGCCACTCCTCCTCCCTCCAGGAGAGGACCTGGACAGGAGTGGTAAATCCTACCCAAATAAACAGATAGGGGAAAAAAAAGAAAACAAATTCACAACAATTACACACAGGAGGTATAAACAATATGTTATAAGGAGGAAACTAAAGGAAGGGAGGAAAGAAAACAGACAAGAGTATTTCCACAACACAAACAGCACTCAAAAGTTAATGAACAACTGGATGACAAAGCAGTGACCAGGATCGAATAAAGCTATCATTGTCATAGGAGAATAGGCTCCACCATCTTAAAAAAGGTGTGATAGGTCTCCTGCATCATATGACTCCAGCAACAATCCGCAGACTAGCAGAAATTAACTGCTGCAAGCCCGATTACTAACAAGAGCACAGCTGGTCAAAGGCCAAGCCTGTCTCTGCAACTCAAGATCTTATGAAGTGTCCGAGTCTACTGTGTAAACAGCAGCAGAACTAGTCCTGACACTCAGCAAGTTTTGAGCCAGACACCATGCAACAAAAAACATGTTAGAAATTGCAAAAAATGTGAGAATTGGGCATTGGTTCACCTTCCAGCAGGATAATGACCCTAAACATACTGAGAGAACTACTGTCACGCTACGTGCATGGCGAGCGCGTTCAGACCAACAAATGTCTGAGGTGAAACAAAATACAACACCACAAACAAGAGGAAACAACAGGAATACAAGAACAATGGTGGGCCCTGGCGCTAGTCAGAGGGTGGATGGACACCACTGCCTCCACCTGGCGCTGTACCCTGCACTCCTTGCCAGACCCCATACAGACTCCGTATCAGTTGCACACCAGGAATACCTGAAGCCTTGAAAAATCCCTACTATAGTCCTAGCTGAGGACTGGGACAGTGTGGCTCACTAGACCTACCACTGAACTAATACAATAAAAGGGTAGGTGCGACAAACGGGGGATACAACCGAAAGTGGAGAAGATCCAACTTCAGGACAAATCCTAAGCAGCTCCTTCACCAAGAGGGGCTAGTACACAAATGGCTTTGTTTTGTATAGTCAGGGAAGCTTGCTGGGAGACCTGTCTTTTTATACCCATGGGGGGGTGTAAATAGAGCAGGTGCAGCTGACCTTAACTGCAGGAGAGCTGCTAGCAGAAAAACTGGCATTAACTATTTCTGCACTGAAAGAAACTAAACCACATTTTAATGCAAAGTCACAGATAGAAATAAGGGGCTCCAGTCCACAAGCTGTCATTAATCTCCTAAAGCAAGGAGACGACAGTGACAGTCATGATATCTACAATGGAATGATTTAGACCAAAGCATGTTCATGTGTTTGAATGGCACAGTCAAAGTCCAGACCTAAAACTCATTGAGAATCTATTGCAAGACTTGAAAATTGATTTTAACAGGTACTTCTCCATCCAATACACTGAGCTACAGCTATGTTGCAAAGAAAATTGGGCAAGTCTTTTAGCCTCTATATGTGCAAAACTGGTAGAGACATACCCAAAAAGACTTGCAGCAGTATTTGCAGCAGAAGATGATCCTACACTGTATTGACTCAGAGGGGCTGCATACAAATGCATGTCATGTTTCAGATTGATATTTTTTTAAAATACTAGATAATCATGTATGATTTCCTTTACACTTCACAAGTACTTGCTACTTAGTTTTGGTATATCCCATAAAATTCCAATAAAATACATTTAAGTTTGTCAGTGTAAAAATGTAAATATGTTCACAGGGTATAAATACTTTTTCAGGGAACTGTATATGCAGTATAGTATAAATAGGTACTAAAACGCAAAATGCACAGGAAATTAAAAAGAACAGTTTTTTACACTGGCTGGTTTGTTATTTTGCCATGTTGCTCTTTTGCTGTTTAACCAATTGTTTTATGTTTTTTTTATTACTATTTTAACTGCTTGAACTAATTTACAAGAAGTAAACAGCATGTGTTAGGAATACAAATCTATTACATGCTTTGTGTTGTGCTAACACTCTCTAGTGATGACCTAGTTCTTCAGTGAAAGGAACTGTAATACCACTTAACCTTCTACTTTGCTTTTCTGTTTTTATTGAATGTTTTTCCAATAATTCCAAAAACATTAGCTGAAAAGGCAAAATGAAATAAGAGTAATACACAAAGCTTTAATATTATCCACAACTCTTATGTTTTTCTATAGAGTATTGACGTTTAAGTAAAACTACATTTTTGGAGGGATTATCCTGCAAGGAGTATCTCTAAAGTGATGGCATTCCCCTTTAAATTTACAATAGTATACAATGACTCTTAGTGAAATGGTGATGGGTAAGGATGAGCGAACCCGAACTGTAAAGCTTGGGATTCATACTGGACATCAGGTGTACTGGACCCAAACAGACTTTTACCTGTATTACCGGTTCTGACTGCAACCAATCACAGAGGTGCACACAAGGTGGGAGTGTGTATAGAAGTCTGCAAACAATCACAGTCACTGGCACCGAGGGTGCGTGAGGTAAACAGTGAATATTCATGAACTTTAATTTTTTGTAAGGCCACAGTACACTCAGAAGACTGTGAAGCATGGTGGTGCAAGCATCATGATATGGGCATGTTTACCTTACTATGAAGCCGGGCCTATTTACCGCATACCAGGGATCATGGACCAGTTTGCATATATCAAAATACCTAAAGAGGTCATGCTCCCTTACACTAAAGAGGAAATGGGATTGAAATGGGTGTTTCAACAAGACAATGGCTCTAAACACACTAGTAAACGAGCAAAATCTTTGTTCCAGTCCAACAGAATTGAGGTTATGGAGTGGCCAGCTCAATCCTCGGACCTTAAAGGGAACCCGTCACCAGAATTTTCACTATTAAACTAAAAGAATCCCCTTCTGCAGCTCATGGGCTGCATTCTATAAAAGTTCAACTTGCTACTGGCCCACCTTTCAGTCCTAAATAAAAACTTTATAAAATATTACCTTTTGCAATGATAATGAGGTTTGCTGGCCCCGTGTGCGGGCTGTATTTCATCTGTTATACCCCCTCCTACCGCTGTTTGCCGTCCCCCAGTGTTCATTTACATAGATGAGGCCACCGCCCTCATCTTCCGCAGTGCTCCGGGAGTCTCGCACATGCGCAGTGGCACTGTCACGGGACTGAGCACTGTTTTCAAATCGCGAGCGCCGGTGATGTTATTGCGCAGGCGTGAGATTATGGGCGGCACTGTGAATGTCATCACCAGCGTCATACAAGTTCCCGCCAACAATCTCGTGCCTGCGCAATAACATCACCGGCGCTCGTGATTTGAAAACAGTGCTCAGTCTCGCGACAGTGCCACTGCGCATGTGCGAGACTCCCGGAGCACTGCGGAAGATGAGGGCGGTGGCCTCATCTATAGAAATAAACACTGGGGGACGGCGAACAGCGGCAGGAGGAGGCATAACCGACGAAATACAGCCTGCACACAGGGCCAGCAAACCTCATTACCATAGCAAAAGGTAATATTTTATAAAGTTGTTATTTAGGTCTGAAAGGGGACCAGTAGCAAGATGAACCTTTCTAGAATGCAGCCCATGAGCTGCAGAAGGGGATTCTTTTAGTTTAATAGCGAAACCTCTGGTGACAGGTTCCCTTTAATCCAATAGAACACTTGTATGGTGACATCAAAAATGCCATTTCTGAGGCAAAGCCAACAAATGCAAATAAATTGTGGGATGTAGTCAAAGCATCCCGGACTAGAATAACAGCTGACAGGTGGCAGAAGTTGATCGACTCTATGCAACATAGATGAGAAGTTCTATAAAACTGTGGTTATACAACTAAATATTAGGTTAGTGATTCACAGGAATGCTAAATCCTAAATTTAAACAGGTTGTGAGTATGTAAAGACACATGCAGACACATCAATTTTTTGGAACAGCCCAATATTCATTTTTTTATATTTTATGTAAAGTAATTAATAATTATATACAATTCTCTGCATGTTTTCATTTAGAAAACAGTGTGTAATGTTCCCAATGCATGGAAATAAAAAGTATTATATATAATTTGGGCTTAACTCATATTTGTGTACACACTGCTATTATTTTGACCGCAACTGTAATTCTTTGAAGAAAGATGTGTAGTTCAAGCAGATGACAGGACTGACAGAGTATACAAAGAAAAATTTGTAAGAATTAATATGCATGACAAGATTATAAATTCTTGAAGAAAGGTGTGTAGACCAAATAAATATTTGGACTGGCAGAATATACAAGGGAAATTCATAGGAATCAGTACACCAAAGGAAAATCTGCTTTTAGATTGAGGTCATTTGGTTTACGAGTATCCAGATTTAAAATCCAGTACGCCTCTCTTTGATGCAGGATTTCCAATTATTGCCACCTCTTTTTGGCAAGTATATTTTTTCAATTGCTTTCATTTGTAGAGCTGTCTTGTACCTTTATGTACATTCAGAAAATGCTGAGACATACCAGACAAGCTCAATGTTGTTTTATTTTCTACATCTTTGATGTGCTCTGATATGCAAAAGGTCTGGAGGTGCAGTCAATATATTTAATATTGCATTTGATACACAAAATCATATTTACATCAAAAGTACTGGTGCAACTAATAAAGGATTTAATTGGGAAAGATTTGGGGGTAGTTATTGAATCAAAAACTTTGCTGTTATTCATATAAGGGCATAACCCACACGCTTTTTAACCGCATTTGACAGATCCCATCATAGTGACCCAATTATTAAATTTGGTGTAAGCAGGATTATCTTTATTAGCATGATCATTATGTGCCAACATATTTCCCAAAGTGGTGTCCCTTTTGGGAACAAAGACAACCATCTACAAGAATGTTTTAAGAGTATAATCCGTATAAAGAACTGTTAAGTATATTTTTTACAATATTAACAATGTGATGACATTGATTGGTATAATTTGTTGAACAGATTATCTCACATGTATTGAGATCAAAATTAGAATTCTTACTTTTGTGAAATATATTCTTTCCTTCTTTTAAAATCCGCACAATCTAATAAATTATTGTAACCCTGTTTAAGAAAACAATGGTCAATGAACTTCACCTGACTTCATTGTCATCACGCGGCTATGTCATGTGCCGTGGCCTGATTTGCGATCACAGCTGAAGGACTCACTGGTGACTGCAAATCCTCTGAGTGACTGTAGTGAGCCACGTGATCAGCAGTGCCGTCACTCAGGTTACCCGCGGCTAGCTGGACTTCTCCACCTGAGAGCGGTGGCCGCGGATATCATGAGTGACTAGTGATGAGCGAGTATGCTTGTTACTACTCGGTACTCGCACGAGTATCACTGTACTCGGGCTACTCGGCGGGTACCGAGTAATTTTGCAATACTCGTGCTTTACTCGTGGTCTTCATCCCTGCATGTTGGCGCTCTTTTGAGAGCCAGCCCTCATGCAGGGATTGGCTGGCAGACCACTGCAATGCCACAGCCCTGTTAGTTGTGGAATTGCAGTGATTGGCCGGCCTGCACAGCGTGACCGAGCCTTTATACCGGCCGGCGCGCTGTGCTCTGTACACAGCCATCTCATATTCCCTGCTTTCCACGCCCACAGGCGCCTATGATTGGTTGCAGTGAGACATGCCCCCACGCTGAGTGACAGGTGTCACACTGCACCCAATCACAGCAGCCGGTGGGCGGGTCTATACTGTGCAGTAAAATAAATAAATAAATAATTAAAAAAAACGGCGTGCGGTCCCCCCAATTTTAATACCAGCCAGATAAAGCCATACAGCTGAAGGCTGGTATTCTCAGGATGGGGAGCTCCACGTTATGGGGAGCCCCCCACCCTAACAATATCAGTCAGCAGCTGCCCAGAATTGCCGCATACATTATATGCGACAGTTCTGGGGCTGTACCCGGCTCTTCCCGATTTACCCTAGTGCGTTGGCAAATCGGGGTAATAAGGAGTTAATGGCAGCCCATAGCTGCCACTAAATCCTAGATTAATCATGTCAGGCGTCTCCCCGAGATTCCTTCCATGATTAATCTGTAAATTACAGTTAAAAAACACACACACCCGAAAAATCCTTTATTAGAAATAAAAAACACTAACAAAGTCCCTCATTACCAATTTATTAACCCCGACAAACCCTCCATGTCCGGCGTACTCCACGGACTCCGGCGTCGCGTCCAGCTCTGCTGCATGGAAGTGACAGGAGCTGCAGAAGACACCGCCGCTCCGGTCACCTCCACGCAGCTAATGAAGGGAATAGCGCGATCAGCTGCTGTCAGTCAGGTAACTCCCGGCCACCGCTGGATCCAGCGGTGGCCGCGATTAACCTCAGTGACAGCAGCTGATCGCTATACTCACCTCAGTTGGTGCATGGAGCTGACTGGAGCGGCGGTGAGTAGCGCGATCAGCTGAGCTGTCACTGAGGTTACCCGCGGCCACCGCTGCATCCACCGCTGGATCCAGGTAACCTCAGTGACAGCTCAGCTGATCGCTATACTCATCTCATTAGCTGCGTGGAGGTGACCGGAGCGGCGGTGTATTCTGCAGCTCCTGTCACTTCCATGCAGCAGAGCTGGACGCGACGCTGGAGGACTGTGGAGTACGCCGGACATGGAGGGTTTGTCGGGGTTAATAAATTGGTAATGAGGGACTTTGTTAGTGTTTTTTATTTCTAATAAAGGATTTTTCGGGTGTGTGTGTTTTTTAACTGTAATTTACAGATTAATCATGGAAGGAATCTCGGGGAGACACCTGACATGATTAATCTAGGATTTAGTGGCAGCTATGGGCTGCCATTAACTCCTTATTACCCCGATTTGCCAACGCACTAGGGTAAATCGGGAAGAGCCGGGTACAGCCCCAGAACTGTCGCATCTAATGTATGCGGCAATTCTGGGCGGCTGCTGACTGATATTGTTAGGGTGGGGGGCTCCCCATAACGTGGAGCTCCCCATCCTGAGAATACCAGCCTTCAGCCGTATGGCTTTATCTGG
The DNA here is from genome assembly GCF_048569485.1 of Anomaloglossus baeobatrachus. NCBI lineage: Eukaryota > Metazoa > Chordata > Amphibia > Anura > Aromobatidae > Anomaloglossus > Anomaloglossus baeobatrachus. Next base: position 302,132,703 of record NC_134355.1, on the reverse strand, counting down.
CTGGTATTAAAATTGGGGGGACCGCACGCCGTTTTTTTTAATTATTTAATTATTTATTTCACTGCACAGTATACACACACCGGCTGCTGTGATTGGGTGCAGTGAGACAGCTGTCACTCAGTGTGGGAGCGTGTCTCACTGCAACCAATCATAGGCGCCGAAAAGCAGGAAAGCAGGGAATAGGAGATTGATTAATGAGCGGCCGGCTTTTTCAAAAGAGGAAAAGCCACCGGAGTTTGAACAGCTGTGCAGCGCCGCGGCAGTGATCGGGGAACGGTAAGTAAGAGAGAGGGGGGGGAACTGACCGACAGACTGTGAGAGGGGGACAGACAAGACAGAGAGAGACAGACCGACGGACTGAGGGAGATAGAATAAAAAAAAAAAAATGACCGACATCGCTAGTAAAAAGCACAAAACGTGCGTTTTGGACATCGGAGTGCCACACAATGTTTTCATGTAAAATCTTTCATGTATTGATCTCAAAAAGTAACATACACCAGCTCTATCTCACTATTGGGTATGTGCCCTTAACATTTCCGCCATGAAAATTCATTTTGGTGTCATTTTGGAAGGTTTTCTGGTGAGTCCGTAAAAATGGCGTAAAACTTGGACAAAATTGTTCACAGCTGTGACTTTTGAGTGATAAATGCTTCAAGGGGTCTTCCCCATGCTGATGCCATGTCATTTGAGCACTCTTCTGAGACTTTTGTGACATTTTTAGGGTTTCTACATGCTGCCGGGGGGTCATTTCACAAAAATACTCGGGTCTCCCATAGGATAACATTGGGCTCGGTGCTCGGGCCGAGTACACGAGTATCTTGGGAGGCTCGGCCCGAGCTTCGAGCACCCGAGCTTTTTAGTACTCGCTCATCACTATGAGTGACGTCACCGCTGATCGTGCGGCTCACTTCAGTTGCTGCGTGGAGCTAACAGAGAGCGGCGGTGTTCTACGGCCGCTCCTGTCAGCTTCATGTAGCAGAACTGGATACGTCGTGGGACCTCGCATGGATTATGCTGGACCTGCAGGGGTATTTGGGGATTTTAATAAAGTGGTGAAAGAGGGTGTTTTTTTGTCTTTTATTCCAAATAAAGATTTTTTTCGGGTGTATGTGTTTATTTACTTTCACTTACAGGTTAATCACTGGGGGTGTCTCATAGATGCATGCCATGATTAAGCTAGGACTTAGTGGCAGCTATGGGCTGCCATTAACTCCTTATTACCCCGATTTCCACCACACCAGGGCAATTCTGGATGAGTCAGGTAGAGTCCCAGGACTGTCGCATCTAATGAATGCGGCAATTCCAGGTGGCTGCTGGCTGATATTTTTAGGCTGGGGGGCTCCTCATAACGTGGGGCTCCCCATCCTGAGAATACCAGCCTTCAGCCGTGTGGCTTTACTTTTGCTGGTATAAAAATTGGGGGGATTGCACACCTTTTTTTAATTATTTATTTATTTATTTTACTGCACTACATAGACCTGCCCACCGGCGGTTGTGATTGGTTGCAGTGAGATAGCTGTCATTCAGCGTGGGAGCACATCTGAATGCAACCAATCAGACGCCGGTGGGTAGGGGAAGCAGGGAATATGAGATGAAATAATGAGTGGCTGTCATTTTCAAAAGGTGGAGAAGCCGCCAGAGCAGTGTGACAGCTGTGCAGCGCTGCGTCGATGATCGGTCAGTGATCGGTTAGTATGAGAGAGGGGGGAAGAGGGAGACACTGACAGACAGAGAGAGAGACTGAAAGACCTGCATTTTGTTTGTCAAAAAAGCGATTTATGGAGCTGCTAGAAACTACTGGACACTGTGTTCAGCCCTTACAAGGATTATTTATTAGTTGGATCTACGAACGCTCTCCCAGACACAATACAGTCTATCAACCCCGCCAGATCCCTATCACTGCGTGTTCACAAAATGGCTGCTGGCTTATATAGCCCCTATAACGCTGTGAGGCCAAGCCAATCACAGTAACACCTCAACAAAGATGGCTACGGCGTTACTGTGAGGGCAAGCAACATCAGATGTGTTCATTGGCTGGAAAACAGGCGCCAGGAAGTCAGAAATGAAAATGAAATTGTTGGAGCGGATGTTGTTTTATCCATCAGATAGCAAATGGTGCAAATAGCCTGTTATCCGTCGGATACCGAATAGTGGCGAATACATTCCCTCATGCCTAACTATCACTCATAAGTTCAATATCTAAAAATGAAATAGTGTGTACATGATATTGGCAGGAAAAGACCATATTTCAAGGATTATTATTCAAATAAAGTAGAAATAGTACTGGTTGATGCAGACCATATTATGAGTAAATATATATGTCCGGATCCAGACACCCAGATAATTTTAAAAAAAAGGGAAAAGACAGAAAATAGGGATAAACAAGAGCATTATACTTGCTGAGTCTGACTGTAACACTACTTCGGAGCCGTTCATTATCCTCATACAAATTCACTGCTTTACCCGCTCATTAGCAGTCCCAGCATCTCTGGTTGCAGTCAAATTGTGCCCCCACCCTGTGTAACAGCATGTCTGACTGTTGGTATCACACATGCTTTCTGTTTCCCTGTAGTAGTGTTAAAATAAATAAATAAATAAAAAAATCGTTATATGGTCCACCCATAATATGATAGTCAGCAGAGATAAAACATACGACTAAAGACTGCAGCCCCCAGCCGTGTGCTTATCTTAATAAAAAAATAATAAAAATAATATCTTGGCTATATATCAAAATAAGAGGGACCCCATGTGGCTTTTTTGAAAAATTATTTAAATAAATAAATTAAAAAAAATCTGATGTGCGGTCCCGTCAACCTTGGTACTCAGCCATGATAAAGCCGACAACTGGGGGCTGTTTTTTTCATGCTCAGGACACCCATGGTTATTGGGCCCATGAGAAAAAAAATGTTTGGCCCCTGAAGAAGCCTCACTTTTGGAAGCGATATGCGTGTGGTCCTACCCCCTATGTCCTACTCTGGTAACCACACCATTTAACATATTTCTACCTATGAATATCCTTGTTTTCTTCATGGCTCTTTGAGATTTGGTTTTGTTTATTATTTCATGTAGGATTCCTTATTTTTGCAATTTTTGTAAATTCATGGCTTTTCTGAATCTGTTTTTGTTTATTTAGGTTTCATTTTCAACTGTACTTATACTTGTGGAATATTTTTCACTTTTTTTATGTTGGGGTTTATTAACCATTTATTTTATAAGATGCTAAGTTATTTTATTTTTTTTTCTATTTATTTGCTTGGGTAGTTTTCTTTAATCTAATCTAATATATTTGGTTATAATTTATGTGCATTGCATTTGATTATATTTAGGGGGACTTTGACCTTATTATAGGCAGGTTATGAATGGAATTTTTTACCTGTGGGTTTTTTAAATGTTTTTAGTCCATATGTGTTTTTACATTTTTTGTAATTTTGAATATTTTTTTTTATATATTTTTTGGTGATCGCTTGTTTCTCCCATTTGTATTCTCTTTTTGTACATACTACTTTTTGAAGGGTTTATGATGTTCCCTTTTGTTGGTGATGCCCTCAATTTTGTTTTTTTTTCTTTTTCTTACAATGGTCTCCTAACCTCTCCTGGCTCACGTGTTGTACAAGCACTCTTTTCGTCCATACCACATGAACCTGTTCTGTTGCTGTTAAGGAACAATTATTTAAATATTTCAATTATTTAGTGAGTCTACATTAGTATATTGTCAATATGACTAAATATTTGCTTAAAATAATTATTTTACCTTTTTGAACAAATTTTCTTTTTACAGTCATTACATTGCTCGATGGGAGCCAAATTTTCTTTATCTCATGCAAATTTTTTTTTTAATTGATGAGAGAAGAACTATATTTATAGTGATTGCAATCTGTACATATCCATTTTGTTTTGTCATATGCGTTACATTGACGATATACTCATAAAATGGTCTGGATCAACCAGTTCTAGTTCTACCTTCATTATTCCAATAATAATCCCTGTAATATGGTCTTTACCTGCAAATATCATCCCAACACTATTTAATTTTTAGATATTGAACTTATAAGTGATAGTGTTAAAAACAGTATTGATTGCAACATATTGGTTGTAACATATTTATAAAATGTGTAACTGGGAGTTCTTTCCTATATGCTACCAGTAACCACCCATAGCATATATTATGCAATATTCCTGTCGGGGAATATATTAGATACAGAAGGGGTTGAACCAGTGAGGATCTTTATCATAAACAGTGTAAAATCATTGACCATCATTTTCTTAAACAGGGTTACAATAATAATTTATTAGATTGTGCCAAGAGAATTGCGGATTCTAAAACAAGGAAAGAATATATTTCACAAAAAGTAAGAATTGTAATTTTGATCTCAACACATGTGAGATAATCTGTTCAACAAATTATACCAATCAATACCATCACATTGTTAATAACATAAAAAAAAAATACTTACCAGTTTGTTATACAGATGATACTCTTAAAAAACATTCTTGCAGATGGTTGTCTCTTTGTTCACAAAAGCAGCACCACTTTGGGTAATATATTGGCACCTAGTGACCATGCTAATAAAGATAATAATCCTGCTCAAATCAAATCTAATAATTTGCTTACTACGATGGGATCTTTCAAATGTGGTCAAAAAGTGTGTGGGTTATGCCCCTTTATGAATAACAGCAAAGTTTTTGAATCAACAACTTCCCAAAAATCCTTCCCAATAAAATCCTTTTTTAATTGCAGCAGTACTTTTGTTGTATATATGATTTTGTGTATCAAACGCAATTTACAATATATTGGCTGCACATCCAGACCTCTCGGTAGATGCATATCAAAACACAGCTATGAAGTGCAAAATAAAACAACATGGAGCTTGTCTGGTGTGTATCAGCATTTTCTGAATGTACATAAAGGTGATAAGACTGCTCTACAAGTGAAAGCAATTGAAAAAATATACTTGTCAAAAAGAGATGGCAATAAATTACAAATCCCGCATCAAAGAGAGGCGTACTGGATTTTAAATCTTGATACTCGTAAACCAAATGGTAGCAATCTAAAAACAGATTTTCCTTTAGTATATTAATTCTTACGAATTTCCCTAGTATATACTGTCAGTCCCATCATCTATTTCGTCTCCAGATCTTTCTTAAAGAAATTATAATCATGTATATTAATTCTTACACATTTTCTTTGTATGTTCTGTCAGTCCCATCATCTATTTGGTTTCCATATCTTTCTTCAAAGAATTATAATTATGTGGTTTTAATCTTCGCCATTTTTCCTTTCATTTTCCTTCTATTCATTTAAGATACCTTTTAATGTGAATCACACTATGACTAAGAACCAGTAGGTTGTACGAAATGTGTAATGATTGACACAGGAATTTTTAACCCTTTTGTTTTTCCTTTTAACCCGATCAACCCCAGGCGATCTTCCGTTTTTCATTTTTTTTTCTTCCCCTTTTTTGAGAGTAATAACTTTTTTAATTTTTACGTCAATATTGCCATGTGAGGGCTTATTTTTTGTGGGATGAGTTGTACTTTTAAACGAAATCATTAGTTTTACCATATAGTGTACTGGTAAACGGGAAAAAAATTCCAACTGCGGTGAAATTGCAAAAAAAGTGCAATTACACCATTGTTTTGTGGGCCTTTTATTTACACCGTTCACTGACTGTATGGTAAAATTGATGTATCCTCATGATGCCTCACATCTATATGAGTTTGTAGATACTAAACATGTATACTTTTACATTTATCTATGTGGTAAAAAAAAAATTCAGAAGTTTGTCCAAAAAAAGAATAGAGCTTTTGTCTCCATTTTCCGACACACATAGCGTTCTCATTTTTCAGGATCTGGGGTTCAGTCATGGCTTATTTTTTGTGTCTTGAGCTGGCATTATATAACATTTTTGTGTAGATGTATTATTTTGATCACCTGTTATTGCATTTTATAGCAATGTTGCGATGACAAACAAATGTAATTTTGGCATTTGGATTTTTTTTCTCGCTACACCATATACAGTACAGACCAAAAGTGTGGACACATCTTCGCATTCAATGAGTTTTCTTTATTTTCATGACTCTGAAAATTGTAGATTCACATTGAAGGCATCAAAACTATTAATTAAAACATGTGGAATGAAATACTTAAAAAAGTGTGAAGCAACTGAAAATATGTCTTATATTCTAGGTTCTTCAAAGTAGCCACCTTTTGCTTTCATTACTACTTTACACACTCTTGGTATTCTCTTGATGAGCTTCAAGAGGTAGTCACCGGAAATGGTTTTCCAACAGTCTTGAATGAGTTCCCAGAGATGCTTATCACTTGTTGGCCCTTTTGACTTCACTCTGTGGTCCAGCTCACCCAACACCATCTCGATTGGGTTCAGGTCTGCTGACTGTGGAGGCCAGGTCATCTGGTGTAGCACCTCATCACTCTCTTTCTTAGTCAAATAGCCCTTACACAGCCTGGAGGTGTGTTTGGGGTCATTGTCCTGTTGAAAAATAAATTATGGTCCAACTAAACGCAAACCGGATGAATAGCACGCTGCTGCAAGATGCTGTTATAGGCATGCTGGTTCTGTATGCCTTCAATTTTGAATAAATCCTCAACAGTGTCACCAGCAAAGCATCCCCACACCATCTCACCTCCACCTCCATGCTTCACGGTGGGAACCAGCCATGTAGAGTCCATCTGTTCACCTTTTCTACAAAGACACGGTGGTTGGATCCAAAGATCTCAAATTTGGACTCATCAGACCAAAGCACAGATTTCCACTGGTCTAATGTCCATTCCTGGTGTTCTTTAGCCCAAACAAGTCTCTTCTGCTTGTTGCCTGTCCTTAGCATTGGTTTCCTAGTAGCTATTTTACCATGAAGGCCTGCTGAACAAAGTCTCCTCTTTACAGTTGTTCTAGAGATGAGAAGATGTGTCCAAAATTTTGGTCTGTACTGTACCTATCAGATTAACTGATTTTATATTTTAATAGATCGGGCATTTTTGAACGTGAAAATATCAAATACGTGCATTTTTAATTTTTTTTTAACTTTTTATTTTCAATGGGATGAATGGGTGGCTTTCCTGATGAAGAAGTGGGGTAACACTTCGAAACACATTGAATTAAACCACTTTGCATTATACCTGACCTAGATGTGTGTCGTATCTCCAGCAGCGCAGTAATAGTTCCACATTTACAGTGTTCCTAGGTGATCTTAAGATTTTCAGTTAACAGACGGATGCACCTAAAAACTTGCTCTGACAAAACACTAGTGGCAAGGAAGGACAGCACCTCCAAGAGGTAGAGGGAAAGTTGATGCCTCGTGTCCAGCTTGGATAGCCAAAAGTTGCACAACCCAGAGGAATTAGGGAGGACACTGGCATTAAACAGATGCTAAAAAAGAAGAAAGAAATGTTTATTAAATGGAAAGAGGGAGGCATATCTAAAGAAGAATATAACACAGCAGGGCACACATCAGATTAGCCAAAGCTGATAATCAAATAAGGCTTGCAAGAGATGTCCAAAGCAATAAAAAGGATTTTGGAGTTATGTAAAAAATAAAATAAAAGTCGAAAATGTTATAGGAATGTTACAGGATGAGAATGGTGAAGTTGTAAAAAATGATGTTGAGAAGGCCGAACTTTTATATTGTTATTTTGCATCTGTTTTCTCTGAAAAAGTAAAATCAACTGATCTTCACCGTTCTATTGTAGGATTAGAAGAATACAGGCCATCAATAAACAAACAGATAGTGAGGGAATACTTAGCTAACATTAATTAAGTCCCCAGGTCCAGATGAATTACACCCCAGAGTACTGAAGGAGTTAGCAGAGGAAATATTAGAACCACTCTTCATAATTTTTGAAAATTCTTCGAGAACAGGAGAAGTTCCAGAAGACTGGAGAAGAGCAAATGTTGTCCCTATCTTCAAAAGGGGAAGAAGGTGGACCCAGGGAACTACAGGCCTGTGAGCCTGACTTCCATACCAGGAAAGATCTTTGAACAAATTATTAAACAACATTTATGCAAGTACCTGGATGAGAATGAAGTGATTAACCAGAGCCAGCATGGGTTTGTAACTAATAAGTCATGTCAGACTAACTTAATTTCCTTCTATGACAAAATCACTTACTGTGTGGCTCAGGGAAATGCAGTTCATATAGTATATCTTGACTTCAGTAAAGCATTTGACAAAGTATCTCATACAATCCTTATTGAAAAAATGACCAAGTGTGGAATGGACAAGGCAACTGGATTTGTAACTGGCTTAGTGTCCGGAGTCAAAGAGTGGTCATAAATGGCTGCACATCAAGTTGGAAGACTGTTTCAAGTGGGGTACCACCGGGCTCTGTCCTGGGCCCCGTGTTGTTCAACATTTTTATCAATGATTTAGATGAAAGTATTAACACTAGAACTACTGGACTCGTGACACCTATATAGAAATACATAGTGCAAAGTAGTCAAAATGACTACCTCAGTAGTTCTAGTGTTAAGGGTCAACTGATTAAATTTGCTGATGACACAAAGTTAGGAGGAATAGCTAATATTAGAGAAGAGAGAGAGTGGATTCAACAAGATCTAAACAAGCTGGAACAATGGGCAGTAACTAACAGAATGGTTTTTAACAGGGAGAAATGCAAAGTCATACATCTTGGCAAGAATAATGAAAAGAGCATATACAGCATGGGAGGAATAGAGCTATCCAAAAGCATGTGTGAAAAAGACTTAGGTATACTAATAGATCACAGACTGAACATGAGTCAACAGTGTGACGCAGCAGCAAAAAAGGAAAACGCCATTCTAGGATGTATTAACAGAAGCATACAGTCTAGATCACGTGAAGTCATTATCCCCCTTTACTCCTCTTTGGTCAGACCTCATCTGGAATACTGTGTCCAGTTCTGGGCACCACATTTTAAAAAAGACATCAACAAACTGGAGCAAGTTCAGAGAAGAGTGACCAGAATGGTGACTCGACAGCAAACCATGTCCTATGAAGAACGGTTACAGGATTTAGGATTGTTTAGCTTGCAAAAGAGAAGACTGAGAGGAGACTTAATAGCTGTCTACAAATATCTTAAAGGCTGTCACACTGTAGAGGGATCAGTTTTATTCTCATTTTCACAAGGAAAGACTAGAAGCAAAGGGATGAAACTGATGGGGAGGAGACACAGATTAGATGTTAGAAAAAACTTTTTGACAGTGAGGGTGATCAATGAGTGGAACAGGCTGCCACGAGAGGTTGTGAGTTCTCCTTCAATGGAAGTCTTTAAAAAGAGGTTGGACGGACATCTGTCTGGGATGATTTATTGAATCCTGCTTTGAGCAGGGGGCTGGACTAGATGACCCAGGAGGTCCATTCCAACTCTAATATTCTATGATTCTATAATTCTATCATCAGCTAGGCACTCTTTTACCATCTTCCAAAACTTTTCCCTGCTTTTCAGACTACCCCACTCATAAGGACGTGTACGCTTGGACAGTCTTATAAAACTGTCCCAGACCTTTGAACCTATTGTTCCCTGCCTCTGTTTGACATGGTATGTGTCTCCCTCATCTCTTCTCCTTTGTTGCCCTCTGTCATCATCATTGTCAGATGGAAATTTTTGTATCAATTGTTTAACCAGGGCCTTTTGAAATTGCACCATTTTACAATTCCTCTCTGAAGCAGGATGAAGAGATGGAAAGTTGCCCTTGTAGCTTGGGTCGAGAAGGGTGAAAAACCAGTAATCGGTGTTGGCTAAAATGCGTCTAACATGAGGATCACGGGAAAAGCAGCATGGAAATAAAGTCAACCATGAGTGCCAGACTCCCAACAGGAAAGACTTACCGTATTTTTCGCTTTATAAGACGCACCGGAATATAAGACGCACCCCAAACTTAGACATAAAAAAAGGTAAAAAAAAGAAAAATGGGGTCCGTCTTATACTAAGGTGTTCTCTTACCGGAGGGGGGCAGCAGTGGTGGTGAAGCGGGGTCACAGGAGGCCCAGGTTGTGCTGGCAGGCGCGGCAGGTCAGTGGCAGCGGGGTCCATGGTTGCAGGTGCCGTGGCGTCCGCGGTGGCAGGATCCGTGGGGTCCGTGGTGGCGGCCGTGGCGGGTGAGCCGTGCAGCAGGCCGGTGCAGTGAGTGTCCGCGGTCCTGGTTCAGTGGTGGCGGCGACGGCTCAGTGGTGGGAGTGGCGGCGATGGCTCAGTGGTGGGAGCGACGGCAACTGCTCAGTGGTGGCAGCGGCAGGGACTGCTCAGTGGTGGAGTGTGTCCACGGTCCCGGTTCAGTGGTGGCAGCAGCGGCGACGGCTCAGTGGTGGGAACGGCGGCGACGGCTCAGTGGTGGAGTGTGTCCGCGGTCCCGATTCAAGTAATGGCGCCCGGAGCGACGCATGCGCAGATGGAGCTCTCATCCAAGGGCTCCATCTGCGCACGCGCTGACTCCCGGAGCAGCGCGTGCGCAGATGGAGCTCTCATCCAAGAGCTCCACCGGCGCCATCATTTGAAAGTGGGACCGCGGACAACTGGTAAGCTGCACAGCCGCCCGCCCCGCATGCACAGAGTGGCAGCCAGCAGGCTGCCCGCCCACCCTGCGTACAAGCCGCCGGGTACCTGTGCTTGCGTGCGGTGGCAGCCGGGTACCCATGGCTGTGTGCGGGCGGCAGCTGGGTGACTGTGTGAGGGCGGCAGCCGGCTGCCGCCCGCACGGGCACCCGACTGCCGCTCGCACACAGCACCCGGCTGCCGCCCGCACACAGCCATGGGTACCCGTCTGCCACCTCATCCAAGCACAGGTACCCGGCTGCCGACCCCACACAGCACCCGCTGCCGCCTGCACACAGCCACGGCTACCCGGCTGCCACTGCACGCAAGTACAGGTACCCGGCCGCTTGCATGCAGCCACAGGCACCCGGCCGCCCGATCGCCTCAGACAGGACCCCCCCCCGCTACCGCTTTATAAGACGCACCCCCCATTTTCCTCCCAAAATTTGGGGAGGAAAAGTGCGTCTTATAAAGCGAAAAATACGGTATTTGTCCACACCGCGAGGACAACTCTCCATCTCCTACTCCCTCTACTCCTCCTTCTCCTCCTCTTCAGACCATCAACGCTAAACAGCTGAGAAGCTGGTATTGTTGTACCCTCTGTAGCCAAGGTAACAATCTCTTATTACATCTTCTCCTCTTCAGCCTCTTCCTTTTCATTAGCATCTAATCCGCCCTGACAAGATGAGTTGAGGCTGAGCTAGTAGTATCTCCCTGTGTGCTTTCTTTCTCTATCTCTAACTGGTCCACAGGCAAAGGTACTTTAATTGTGTTCAGCAAGCATTACAGTAGACACAGAAGTGGGATGGTTATGCTGAATATGGTATCATTGCCGCTCATAATCTTTGCTGATCCCTCAATGTTTTGAAGAACCTGACAGATGTCAGATATCCATGCTCACTCATCAGTTCTTATGTGTAGAGGCTGACTGGAATACTGGCAGGCATGTAGTAGATGGTATTCAATTACTGCCCTTTGCTGCTCACAAACCCTTGTCAACATATAAAAAAAAAAATCTTTATTTTTATTTTTATTTGAAAAGTACTTTTGGATTTACGTTGCAACAGCAAGGACTGTATGGCAACATTCCCTATACCTCCAATATACTATCCCTTCTCCAGCAGCTAGCTCTACACTAAATGCAGCTAAGAGCAGTATGATTAGAGAATATTATAGATTAGACTAAAGGTACCGTCACACTAAGCAACATCGCTAGCAACATCGCTGCTGAGGCACGACTTTTGTGACGTAACAGCGATGTTGCTAGCGATGTTGTTGTGTGTGACATCCAGCAGCAACCTGGCCCCTGATGTGAGGTCGCTGGTTGTTGTTGAATGTCCTGGACCATTTTTTAGTTGTTGCTCTCCCGCTGTTAAGCACACATCGCTGTGTGTGACAGCGAGAGAGCAACAAATGAATGTGCAGTGAGCAGGGAGCCGGCTTCTGCGGACGCTGGTAACCAATGTAAATATTGGGTAACAAGGGAGCCCTTTCCTTGGTTACCTGATATTTACCTTCGTTACCAGCGTCCGCCGCTCTCACGCGGCGAGTGCTGGCTCCCTGCTCCCTGCACACATTGCCAGACTACACATCGGGTAATTAACCCGATGTGTACTCTGGCTAGGAGTGCAGGGAGCCAGCGCTAAGTGGTGTGCGCTGGTAACCAAGGTAAATATCGGGTTGGTTACCCGATATTTACCTTAGTTACCAAGCGCAGCATCGCTTCCACGCTGCTGGCTGGCGGCTGGTCACTGGTTGCTGGTGAGATCTGCCTGTGTGACAGCTCACCAGCAACCTGTGTAGCGACGCTCCAGCGATCCCTGGCAGGTCAGGTTGCTGGTGGGATCGCTGGAGCGTCACTTAGTGTGACGGTACCTTTAGCCCTGAAAAGGACTTTTGGTTTCACATTACAGCAGCAAGCAAATAATCCCTGACTACATGCTTCTAACATGCTATCCTCTCTCCAGAACCTAGACACTAAATTCATCTAAGAGCAGTATTATTAGAGAACAGAATAGATTTTTTAAATAGCAGTTGCAAGGCCTGTAAGGCAATTATCCCTGACTGGATGCCTCTAATACACTATCCCTTCTCCAGCAGCTCTCTCTACACTAAATGCAGCTAAGAGCGGTATTATTAGACAACAGAATTGATTAGATTTATCACCTAGAAGGACTTTTAGCTTTACGAATCAGTGGCAAGGACTGTAAGGCTAGAATCCCTGCCTAGATGACTGTAATACATTATCCCTTCTCCAGCAGCTAGCCCTACACTAAATGCAGATAAGAGCAGTATTATTAGAGAGTACAACAGATGATTTATGTAGCAGCAACAAGGACTGAAGATCAATAATTCCACTATACACTATCACTTCTCTAGCAGCGAGCCCTACACTATATGCAGCTAGAGCAGTATTATTAGAGAATGCAACAGATTATTTATATAGCAGCAACAGGGACTAAAAGTCAATAATTCCTGCATAGATGCTTCTCACACACTATCATTTCTCCAGGAGATAGCCCTACACTAAATGTAAATAAGAGTGGTATTATTATAGAACAGAATAGATTTTATACAATTCAGCAGCAAGGATAGTATGACAATATTCACTGCCTAGATGCCTCTGATTCACTATCTCTTCTCCAGAAGCTCACCATACACTAAATGCAGCTAAGAGCTGTATTATTAGACAAAAGAATAGATTAGACTTAGCCCTGATAATTACTTTTGGTTGTACGATGCAGCAGCAAAAACTGTAAGGAAATAATCTATACCTAGATGTCTATAATACACTATCCCTTCTCCAGTGTATGATCCGAAAATTACTTTTGATTTTACATTGCAGCAGCATGGACGGTAAGACACTATTACCTGCCTAGATAGCTCTATTACACTATTCCTTCTCCAGCAGCTAGTCCTACACTAAACACTAAATGCAGCTAAGAGCAGTATGATTAAAGAAAAGTATAGCTTAGCCTTAGCCCTGAAAAGGACTTTTGTATTCATGTTGCAGCAACAAGGACTGTTAAGCAAAATTCCCTGACTAGATGCCTTATTTATTATTATTATTAATTATTATTATAGCGCCATTTCTTCCATGGCACTTTACAAGTGAAAAGGGTAGATGTAAAAAAAGTACAACAATCATGAACATTACAAAAACCGACTGGTACAGGAGGAGAGGGAACACTGCCCGCAAGGGCTCACAGTTTACAGGAAATTGGTGAGAGTACAATAGGTGAGAATAGCGGGCGGGTTGCGCAGTGGTGTAATGGACTGAGGGTTATTGTAGGTTGTCGGAAGAGGTGGGCCTTCAGGTTACTTTTGAAGCTTTCCACAGTAGGCGAGAGTCTGATATGCTGAGGTAGAGCATTCCAGAGTATGGGGGAGGCGCGGGAGAAATTTTGTATGCGATTGTGGGAAGAGGAGATTGTCCATGTTAAGCTTTAAGAATTGCGCAGAGAAGAAGGATGGAATAGCAGACAGACATTGTGGCATTTTGGTTAGTAGGGAGGTGAAGTCAGGTCCAGAGAGGTAGATCTGTGTATCATTGGCATAGAGATGATACTGAAAGTTGTGGTACCTTATGAGCTGTCCCAAGCTGATGATGTACTGTAGATAGAGAACTGCAGGGGTCTAAGACCTGAACCTTGGGAGACACCGACAGATAGAGTGCAAGATGAGGAGGTGGTGTGAGAATGGGAGATGCTGAAAGTTCAGTCGGTTAGGTATGAAGAGATTCAAGATAGGGCCAATTCTGTGATGCCCAGAGATGTGAGAATCTGTAATAGGAGGGAGTGGTCCACTGTTTCGAAGGCAGAGGACAGGTCTAGAAGGAGGAGGACAGAGTACTGTCCCTTTGCTTTGGCCATTAGGTCATTGGTGACTTTAGTTAGGGCAGTTTCGGTGGAGTGATTCGGTTGGAAGCCAGACTGTAACCGGTAAAAGAGGGAGCAGAAGGAGAGGTGGGAGGACAGTTCAAGATGGACATGCTGTTCCAGTAGTTTTGAGGCATAGGAAGAAGTGATAGTGGGCGGTAGCCAGACACAGAGGATGGGTCAAGGGAGCACTTTTTGAGGATGGGTGTGATCAAAGCATGTTTAAAGCATGAAGGGAATACACCAATTGTTAGTGATAGGTTGATGGGTTAGGGACGGGATGAGGACTGCAGTGATGTTGGGGATGAGGTGCGACGGGAGCGGATCAAGTGCACAGGTGGTGAGGTATGATCTTGAGAGTACAGTGGAAAGATTATCTTCTGTGATGGTGGAGACGCTGGAATTGGAGGAAGAAGGCTGAGTAGTTATGAGGGGCTCTGGAGTAGATTTGAGTGCGGTTCGAGGTTCTCCAGTTCTAGGCTCGAGTGATTTTGGGGCCTGTTCTAGATCGAACTAGAACTCGAGCTTTTTGCAAAAGCTCGATAGTTCTAGAAACGTTCGAGAACGGTTCTAGCAGCAAAAAAACAGCTAATTCCTAGCTGGCTTTCCGCTGTAATAGTGTAAGTCACTCTGTGACTCACACTATTAAGAAATTTCAGTGTATAGTGTGCGGGAACAGCGCCTCAGATCACTGCTGTTTGTATAATGGCGATCGCCATTTTTTTTTTTTTTCCTTGTCTTCCTTCCCTAAGCGCGCGCGTGTAGTGGGAAGGGCCAGCATGTCAGCCAATCCCAGACACACACACAGCTAAGTGGACTTTTAGCCAGAGAAGCAACGGCATGTGTGATAGGATGTCCATGTCACATGTCCCTGCATTATAAAAACGAGTATCTGCCCGTCCGGACGCCATTATCTCTTCTGCGTCCTTGGTGTCAGACATCACTGGCGCAGCTCCGTCCTTTGTCCTATCGCCGATACTGCTGTATGCGCTCCATACACAGCGCTGGACAGCTTAGGGAGAGCACTTTCTATCAGTCTTTTTAAGGGCTCGTACCGGCAGGGTCAGAGCCATAGGTGACAGGTCATGAAAACAGAGACAGCTTCTGTGTAGCTAAGGTCAGGGATTTCCTCGCTGCATTTCCCCATTAGGAGGGAATAGAAAGGCAGGCTTCCATTCCTCTACCCAGAGCCCCACAATCCTGGCACTGTACCCTCCTGTCCTCTGCACACTCCAACTCATTATAACTAAGCCATTATACTAGCAAACACTGAGTGTACGTAGTGTCATCCTAAACGTGGCTATTGGACTTCTGTATAGTCGCACTAGTGCACAGATATTTGCAGCACCTCTGCCTGCATTGCACACTCCAACTCATTATAACTAAGCCATTATACTAGCAAACACTGAGTGTACCTAGTGTCATCCTAAACGTGGCTATTGGACTTCTGTATAGTCCCACTAGTGCACAGATATTTGCAGCACCTCTGCCTGCATTTCACACTCCAACTCATTATAACTAAGCCATTATACTAGCAAACACTGAGTGTACCTAGTGTCATCCTAAACGTGGCTATTGGACTTCTGTATAGTCCCACTAGTGCACAGATATTTGCAGCACCTCTGCCTGCATTGCACACTCCAACTCATTATAACTAAGCCATTATACTAGCAAACACTGAGTATACCTAGTGTCATCCTAAACGTGGCTATTGGACTTCTGTATAGTCCCACTAGTGCAAAGACATTTGCAGAGCGCATCTGCATGCATTGCACACTCCAACTCATTATAACTAAGCCATTATACTAGCAAACACTGAGTGTACCTAGTGTCATCCTAAACGTGGCTATTGGACTTCTGTATAGTCCCACTAGTGCACAGATATTTGCAGCACCTCTGCCTGCATTGCACACTCCAACTCATTATAACTAAGCCATTATACTAGCAAACACTGAGTGTACCTAGTGTCATCCTAAACGTGGCTATTGGACTTCTGTATAGTCCCAGTAGTGCACAGATATTTGCAGCACCTCTGCCTGCATTGCACACTCCAACTCATTATAACTAAGCCATTATACTAGCAAACACTGAGTGTACCTAGTGTCATCCTAAACGTGGCTATTGGACTTCTGTATAGTCCCACTAGTGCACAGATATTTGCAGCACGTCTGCCTGCATTGCACACTCAAACTCATTATAACTAAGCCATTATACTAGCAAACACTGAGTGTACCTAGTGTCATCCTAAACGTGGCTATTGGACTTCTGTATAGTTCCACTAGTGCACAGATATTTGCAGCACCTCTGCCTGCATTGCACACTCCAACTCATTATAACTAAGCCATTATACTAGCAAACACTGAGTGTACCTAGTGTCATCCTAAACGTGGCTATTGGACTTCTGTATAGTCCCACTAGTGCACAGATATTTGCAGCACCTCTGCCTGCATTGCATACTCCAACTCATTATAACTAAGCCATTATACTAGCAAACACTGAGTGTACCTAATGTCATCCTAAACGTGGCTATTGGACTTCTGTATAGTCCCACTAGTGCACAGATATTTGCAGCACCTCTGCCTGCATTGCACACTCCAACTCATTATAACTAAGCCATTATACTAGCAAACACTGAGTGTACCTAGTGTCATCCTAAACGTGGCTATTGGACTTCTGTATAGTCCCACTAGTGCACAGATATTTGCAGCACCTCTGCCTGCATTGCACACTCCAACTCATTATAACTAAGCCATTATACTAGCAAACACTGAGTGTACCTAATGTCATCCTAAACGTGGCTATTGGACTTCTGTATAGTCCCACTAGTGCACAGATATTTGCAGCACCTCTGCCTGCATTGCACACTCCAACTCATTATAACTAAGCCATTATACTAGCAAACACTGAGTGTACCTAGTGTCATCCTAAACGTGGCTATTGGACTTCTGTATAGTCCCACTAGTGCACAGATATTTGCAGCACCTCTGCCTGCATTGCACACTCCAACTCATTATAACTAAGCCATTATACTAGCAAACACTGAGTGTACCTAGTGTCATCCTAAATGTGGCTATTGGACTTCTGTATAGTCCCACTAGTGCACAGATATTTGCAGAACCTCTGCCTGCATTGCACACTCCAACTCATTATAACTAAGCCATTATACTAGCAAACACTGAGTGTACCTAATGTCATCCTAATCGTGGCTATTGGACTTCTGTATAGTCCCAGTAGTGCACAGATATTTGCAGCACCTCTTCCTGCATTGCACACTCCAACTCATTATAACTAAGCCATTATACTAGCAAACACTGAGTGTACCTAGTGTCATCCTAAACGTGGCTATTGGACTTCTGTATAGTCCCACTAGTGCACAGATATTTGCAGCACCTCTGCCTGCATTGCACACTCCAACTCATTATAACTAAGCCATTATACTAGCAAACACTCAGTGTACCTAGTGTCATCCTAAACGTGGCTATTGGACTTCTGTATAGTCCCACTAGTGCACAGATATTTGCAGCACGTCTGCCTGCATTGCACACTCAAACTGATAGTTACTAAGCCATTATACTAGCAAACACTGAGTGTACCTAGTGTCATCCTAAACGTGGCTATTGGACTTCTGTATAGTCCCACTAGTGCACAGATATTTGCAGCACCTCTGCCTGCATTGCACACTCCAACTCATTATAACTAAGCCATTATACTAGCAAACACTGAGTGTACCTAGTGTCATCCTAAACGTGGCTATTGGACTTCTGTATAGTCCCACTAGTGCACAGATATTTGCAGCACCTCTGCCTGCATTGCACACTCCAACTCATTATAACTAAGCCATTATACTAGCAAACACTGAGTGTACCTAGTGTCATCCTAAACGTGGCTATTGGACTTCTGTATAGTCCCACTAGTGCACAGATATTTGCAGAACCTCTGCCTGCATTGCACACTCCAACTCATTATAACTAAGCCATTATACTAGCAAACACTGAGTGTACCTAATGTCATCCTAATCGTGGCTATTGGACTTCTGTATAGTCCCAGTAGTGCACAGATATTTGCAGCACCTCTTCCTGCATTGCACACTCCAACTCATTATAACTAAGCCATTATACTAGCAAACACTGAGTGTACCTAGTGTCATCCTAAACGTGGCTATTGGACTTCTGTATAGTCCCACTAGTGCACAGATATTTGCAGCACCTCTGCCTGCATTGCACACTCCAACTCATTATAACTAAGCCATTATACTAGCAAACACTCAGTGTACCTAGTGTCATCCTAAACGTGGCTATTGGACTTCTGTATAGTCCCACTAGTGCACAGATATTTGCAGCACGTCTGCCTGCATTGCACACTCAAACTGATAGTTACTAAGCCATTATACTAGCAAACACTGAGTGTACCTAGTGTCATCCTAAACGTGGCTATTGGACTTCTGTATAGTCCCACTAGTGCACAGATATTTGCAGCACCTCTGCCTGCATTGCACACTCCAACTCATTATAACTAAGCCATTATACTAGCAAACACTGAGTGTACCTAGTGTCATCCTAAACGTGGCTATTGGACTTCTGTATAGTCCCACTAGTGCACAGATATTTGCAGCACCTCTGCCTGCATTGCACACTCCAACTCATTATAACTAAGCCATTATACTAGCAAACACTGAGTGTACCTAGTGTCATCCTAAACGTGGCTATTGGACTTCTGTATAGTCCCACTAGTGCACAGATATTTGCAGCACCTCTGCCTGCATTGCACACTCCAACTCATTATAACTAAGCCATTATACTAGCAAACACTGAGTGTACCTAGTGTCATCCTAAACGTGGCTATTGGACTTCTGTATAGTCCCACTAGTGCACAGATATTTGCAGCACCTCTGCCTGCATTGCACACTCCAACTCATTATAACTAAGCCATTATACTAGCAAACACTGAGTGTACCTAGTGTCATCCTAAACGTGGCTATTGGAGTTCTGTATTGTCCCACTAGTGCACATATATTTGCAGCACCTCTGCTTGCATTGCACACTCAAACTGATAGTTACTAAGCCATTCTACTAGCAAACACTGAGTGTACCTAGTGTCATCCTAAACGTGGCTATTGGACTTCTGTATAGTCCCACTAGTGCACAGATATTTGCAGCACGTCTGCCTGCATTGCACACTCAAACTGATAGTTACTAAGCCATTATACTAGCAATTTATGCTGCCAGTTTAAGGGCCGTAGTTGCATTGTCAGGGATATTTATTCTTTATTATTCTGCTGTTAATAAAGCTAGACCACCGCTGCAATCTACACCACCTCTCAATTTTTACTACCACATTTTCAGTGCACAATCTTGTCGCAATCAACATGAGTGGCAAAATGACAGATGCTGGTGGAAAGGGGAAGAGGCGAGGTGGAAAAGGAAAAAAAGGGTTTGTCTGTGGGGAAGGTGGCGAAGCTCCATTATCATCTGCTGAAGATGGACCATCTACCAGCAAAAGTAAGATGTCTACTACTTACCGTGGACAATCCGATGTGCTCCCTTTTTTACGGACACGAACAACAGGAACAAAGGTAGATGATGGCCAAAAAAGGAAAATGCTTGAATGGATCTCAAGTGGTCCAACAAGTGCCCTCTCAGCCACTTCAAGTACCGCATCCAAAAAACCCTAGTCCTCTGAGTTGTCATCCCAATCAAACTTGCTTTCTCCCAGCTCTGAAGTCTCCATCAGCCCTGCACAGTATGGTGGAACTGAGATGGCTGAGTCTGCAGAGCTGTTCAGTCACACTATAGCCTGGGAATCAGAGGTCTGCTCCCAAGCTACAGTGAGTACAGAACAGGAAATGGTCTGCAGTGATGCCCAGAAACTTTGTGACTCTGATTCAGGCCGTGAGGACCAAGTTTCTGAGCATAATGTTGACCCTTTGTCACAAACTGTAACACCTGTGGTTATAGACAATGAGGAACATACTGATGAAGATGAGACGCAGATACCCGATTGGGATGACAACTTAAATATTCGGTCAGGGCAAGAACAGGCTCGGTCTGAGGGGGAGGGGAGTGCAAACACAACAATTGATGATGAAGTTCTAGATCCCACCTACTGTCAACCCACAGTCAGGCACTCGAGGAGGTCAACAGAGGTGGTGGAGGAGGATGCAACTGATGACGAAGTTACCTTGCGCCTTCCTGGACAGAGTCGGAGTACTGGTAGCACGTCTACAACTGCATCCTCAGCCACCACTCTGCCTCTGAGCACTAGTCGGGGTGGATCAACAGGTCGCATGCCCTCTAAGCCTTGCCTAGCCTGGTCCTTTTTTGACATAGCAAAAGATCGCCCAAATTATGTGATCTGTAAAATTTGTCATGGTTCTCTTAGTAGAGTTCAAAACCTCAGCAGTTTGACAACTTCTTCCATGAATCGTCACATGAATAAATATCATATGTCCCGGTGGGAAGCTCACCGTGCTGCAATGCGGCCTAGCGGAGCGAACCATCCACCGCCTGCCCCTTCCAGTGCATCCGCGCGCTCTTCATCTTCTAGGACTGTGGGGACAGCTGTCACACCTGTTTTTTCACGCACAACTTCCACCACTGTAACCGCAACAGGCAGTTTGCTTGGTATGTCGTCAGTTGGTTTGGAAGGGGAAACAAGTGAGTGTGTACAGCTCTCTCAGACATCAATAGCACCAACTTTGGATGAAGGCAACATCATGTCTCCGCCTGCACTTTCCTCACAAACCTGCATTTTTCCAGGGACACCCTACTCAACACCGTCTACACACAGCAGACAGATCTCTGTCCCTCAGATGTGGTCAAATAAAAGGCCACTTCCTGCGACCCATGACAAAGCTAAGAGGTTGACTCTATCCCTCTGTAAGCTCTTGGCTACTGAAATGCTGCCTTTCCGCCTAGTGGACACACAGGATTTTAGAGACCTTATGTCTGTCGCTGTGCCCCAGTACCAGATGCCTAGTCGCCACTACTTCTCTAAGAAAGGTGTGCCCGCGCTACACCAGCATGTCGCACACAACATCACCGCTTCCTTGAGAAACTCTGTGTGTGAACGGGTGCATTTCACCACCGATGCTTGTACCAGTAAGCATGGACAGGGACGTTACATGTCGCTGACTGGGCACTGGGTAACTATGGTGATAGATGGTGAAGGGTCTGCTGCACATGTCTTGCCGTCCCCACGACTTGTGTGTCAATCCTCTGTCTGTCCATGTTCCGCCACCAGCGTTCTCACTGCGCAGAAGGAATCATGCACCCCTCATTACTATGCTGGCAGCAGAGCGCAACGGCATCAGGCGGTCTTTAGCTTGACATGTCTTGGGAATAAGAGTCACACAGCTGAGGAGTTGTGGTCAGCTCTGCGGTCCGAGTTAAATAAATGGTTGTCTCCACTCAACCTGCAGCCTGGTAAGGCCGTGTGCGACAATGCTGCAAACCTGGGTGCGGCCCTTCGCCTGGGCAAGGTGACACACGTACCTTGTATGGCTCACGTGTTGAACCTTGTCGTCCAGCAATTTTTAACACACTATCCCGGCCTAGATGGCCTTCTGAACAGGGCACGAAAACTGTCTGCTCACTTCCGCCGTTCAAGCGCTGCAGCTGAGTGACTTGCATCGCTCCAGAAGTCTTTCGGCCTGCCGGTTCATTGCCTGAAATGCGATGTGGCGACACGCTGGAATTCAACTCTCCACATGTTACAGCGACTGTGGCAGCACCGCCGAGCCCTGGTGCAATACGTCATGACGTATAGCCTGGGCCAACGAGATGCAGAGGTGGGGCAGATCACCCTGATGGAGTGGTCTCAGATTAAGGACCTATGCACCCTTCTGCACAGTTTCGACATGGCGACGAATATGTTTAGCGCTGACAATGCCATTATCAGCATGACAATTCCAGTCATTTACATGCTGGAGCACACGCTAAACACTATTCGGAGTCAGGGGGTGGGACAACAGGAAGGGGAGGAACTACAGGAGGATTCATATGCGCAAGGGACAACAACATCACCAAGGTCCAGACGTTCATCATCACCAACGCGGCAGGCATGGGACCATGGGGGACAGGGATCAACAAGGGCGCATAGTAGCAGGCTAAATGTTGAGGAAGGTGTAGGAGAACATGAGGAAATGGAGGACGAACTGTCCATGGACATGGAAGACTCAGCAGATGAGGGAGACCTTGGTCAAATTTCTGTTGAAAGAGGTTGGGGGGAGATGTCAGAGGAAGAAAGAACGGTTAGCACCTCTATGCCACAAACACAGCGTGGATTTGGTCCGCATGGCTGCGCAAGACACATGAGTGCCTTCTTGTTGCACTACCTCCAGCATGACCCTCGTATTGTCAAAATTAGAAGTGATGATGACTACTGGATTGCCACACTATTAGATCCCCGGTACAAGTCCAAATTTTGTGACATAATTCCAGCCATAGAAAGGGACGCACGTATGCAGGAGTATCAGCAGAAGCTGTTACTCGATCTTAGCTCGGCTTTTCCACCAAACAACCGTGCAGGTGCAGGGAGTGATTCTCCCAGTTGTAACTTGACAAACATGGGACGGTCTCGTCATCTTCAACAGTCTACCCGTACCAGTAGGACCGTATCTGGTGCTGGTAACAGCAATTTTATGGAATCTTTTCATAATTTTTTTAGACCCTCCTTTGCAAGGCCACCAGAGACAACAAGTCTGACACATAATCAACGGCTGGAGAGGATGATACAGGAGTATCTCCAAATGAACATCGATGCCATGACTTTGCAAATGGAGCCTTGCTCCTTTTGGGCTTCAAATCTAGAAAAATGGCCAGAGCTCTCCAGTTACGCCTAGGAGATTTTGTCGTGTCCAGCTGCCAGCGTTGTCTCTGAACGTGTCTTCAGTGCTGCTGGGTGTGTGCTGACAGATAAGCACACGCGTCTGTCCAGTGACAATGTGGACAGACTGACGTTTATTAAAATGAACAAGTCATGGATCCAGAAGGAATTTACTACCCCTGTGTCATCCTGGGGAGAGTAAATGCTTGTGGATTTGGAATGTGCTTGATAGTGATGAGCGAGCATGCTTGTAACTACTCGGTACTCGCACGAGTATCGCTGTACTCGGGCTGCTCGGCGGGGACCGAGTAATCTCGCGATACTCGTGCTGTACTCGTGGTCTTCATTTCTGCATGTTGGCGCTCTTTTGAGAGCCAGCCCTCATGCAGGGATTGGCTGGCAGACCACTGCAATGCCACAGCCCTGTTAGTTGTGGAATTGCAGTGATTGGCCGGCCTGCACAGCGTGACCGAGCCTTTATACCGGCCGGCGCGCTGTGCTCTGCTCACAACTATCCAGACAGTCAGTGCATGGAGAGTGTCGCTGATTCAGGGAAAGCTTTGCGGCCCTTTATATTTATTTCCGTAGCAGGGCTGCAAACAGTGTGACCAGAAGTCCTTCTCAGGACTATTCTAGTTGTATACAGGCAGGCAGGGTATAGCCAGGTCGGAGTACAGTAGCAGAGTCCTTCTCAGGACTATTGTTGCTATATACAGGCAGGGTATAGCCAGGTCGGAATACAGGCTAGTGACCAGAAGAGTCCTTGTCAGGACTATTGTAGCAGTATACAGGCAGGCAGGCAGGCAGGGTATATAGCCATTCCTAGTCGTGACCGTATACCAGCCTTCATCATATCTGGGGCTGGTGTACACAGTCTAAAACAGTCCAGATAGTGTCAGACTTCTCAGTAATTGTCGCTCCTAAAAACCAGTTAGGTTCTTATTGCGTCCGTGCTTGCATTTAAAAACAGCACGTGTGTGTCTGTCGGTGGCAGCGTACAGGTGCGCGTTTTGCACAAACTATTATATAACGCACAAGTCTAGTGTATAATACACGTCAGTCAGCAGTGTCTAATAGTGTCAGACTTCTCAGTAATTGTCGCTCCTAAAAACCAGTTAGGTTCTTATTGCGTCCGTGCTTGCATTTAAAAACAGCACGTGTGTGTCTGTCGGTGGCAGCGTACAGGTGCGCGTTTTGCACAAACTATTATATAACACTCAAGTCTAGTGTATAATAAACGTCAGTCAGCAGTGTCTGATAGAGTCAGACTTCTCAGTAATTGTCGCTCCTAAAAACCAGTTAGGTTCTTATTGCGTCCGTGCTTGCATTTAAAAACAGCACGTGTGTGTCTGTCGGTGGCAGCGTACAGGTGCGCGTTTTGCACAAACTATTATATAACGCTCAAGTCTAGTGTATAATACACGTCAGTCAGCAGTGTCTGATAGTGTCAGACTTCTCAGTAATTGTCGCTCCTAAAAACCAGTTAGGTTCTTATTGCGTCCGTGCTTGCATTTAAAAACAGCACGTTTGTGTCTGTCGGTGGCAGCGTCAGGCTCCATATTGTCCCTGGATAGAGACGTGCATGATGGCCTGTAAACATGAAGTGCCCATTGTAAGGAAGTGGGTCTATTGTAGTATAGCCCTTAGGCAGGGCAGCCAAAAATTTGGAGGCTCCACATTGTCCCTGGATAGAGATGTGCATGAGGGCCTCAAAACATTGTTCCCATTGCAAAGGAGCGGGTCTCCTGTCGTTGTAATGCCCATTCAGAAAGAATGGGCGAAAAAATTTACCACTGGGGGTATACCTGAAACAACGGCTTAACTATTGTAACGGTCACCATGATGGCGCATGAGGAGAAGGAGGAGCAGTCCAGCGATTAGCCAAAGTCCAGAAGTGTGTTACCATGGGTGAGTGGAGGTACATGGCAAATTCCCGTTACAAACTTTAAATTCCGCTGTCATTTGCTGTTGGTGTGTGGTGAAGTCTGGCCAAATCCAACCCTTGTTCATCTTGATCAGAGTCAGCCTGTCAGCATTTACAGTTGACAGGCGGGTGCGTTTATCTGTAATGATTCCACCTGCGGCACTAAAAACACGCTCTGACAAAACGCTAGCGGCAGGGCAGGCCAGGACTTCCAAGGCATAGAGACTAAGAGCCAATTCATGCCACGTGTCCAGCTTGGATACACATTAATTGTAAGGCACAGAGGAATGTCGGAGTACAGTTGTTTGATCTGCAAGGTACTCCTTGAGCATCTGGCCAAACTTAGGATTTCTTGTGGCACTACCCCTCACCTCAGGGGCTGTGGTATGTGAGGGGCTGAGAAAACTGTCCCACATCTTAAAGACTGTTCCCCTACCTCTGGCGGATTGGACTTGTGCCCCTCTCGGCTGTACGCCTTGGTTGTCCACTGATTCCTGACCTATGCCGCTAGCGTTTTGTGAGGGGAATGCTTTGCCTACTTCCGTGACTATGGCCTTCTGGAACTGCTGCATTTTGCCTGACCTCTCCGCCTCGGGAATAAGAGACATAAAGTTCTCCTTTTAGCGTGGGTCTAACAGTGTTACCAACCAGTAATGATTGTCGGCCAAGATGTTCTTAACGCGAGGGTCACGAGACAGGCAGCTTACCATAAAGTCAGCCATGTGTGCCAGACTCTTAACAGCCATCACTTCAGTATCCTGACCAACACGATGACTGAACATGCTGTCCTCCTCCTCCTCCTCCTCATCATCTACCCTGTCCTCTGGCCAGCCACGCTGAACCGAGGATATGACTGCATGTCATATCCTCAATTTGGCCAGAGAGTTGCTCCATGTCTTCATCCTCCTCCTCGTCATAGTCCTCCACTGCACGTTGTGATGAGACGAGGCTGGGCTGTGTGTTATCACCCACACCCACTACTGTTTCTTGCTCAAACTCATCGCGCTCCGCCTGCAATGCATCATGGTTGTTTTTTGAGCAGAGACCATTTTAGAAGGCAGAGAAGCGGTATGGTGACGCTAATAATGTCGTCATCGCCGCTCACCATCTTGGTGGAGTCCTCAAAGTTTTGGCGGATGGTGCATAGGTCGGACATCCATCTCCACTCCTCAGGTGTTATGTGTGGAGTTTGACCCATTTCCCGACGGCTTAGGTGATGCAGGTACTCAACAACTGCCCTCTTCTGCTCACATATCCTGACCAACTTGTGCAGAGTTGAATTCCAACGCGTGGGGACATCACACACCAGTCTGTGTGCCGGAAGATGCAAACGGCGTCTTAAGCCGGCAAGGCCGGCTGAAGCAGTAGGTGACTTTCGAAAATGTGCAGACAGGCGGCGAACTTTTACCAGCAGATCAGACAGCTCTGAGTATGACTTTAGAAACCGCTGAACCACGAGGTTGAGCACATGGGCCACGCATGGAACATGTGTCAGCTGGCCTCGCCTCAAAGCCGCCACCAGGTTCCGGCCATTGTCACACACGACCTTTCCTGGCTTTAGGTTCAGAGTTGTGAGCCAGTGATCTGCCTTCTGTTTCAGAGCTGTCCACACCTCTTCTGCATTGTGGGGTTTGTTGTCACCTATGCAGATTAGCTTCAGCACTGCCTGTTGCCGCTTCGCCGAGGCAGTGCTGCAGTGCTTCTGTGTCGCCCTGGACAAGCCAGGGGCCACAGAGCACAACACTTAAACACCCCACACTCCCTGCAGGCATATCATAGTCAAAACACAAAATCCTTGTTGCCTTCCCCAGGGGCAGTTGTCCACACCAGGGTGTGGAGCCAGGCGGTTGGTCTCCACCCACCGAGGAGGAGGGAAAACACAGGCAGTGAGAGTTAAGCTAAGGAAGTGGAAGGAGGAAAGTAGTAGAGAGGAGAAAAGTGACAGCAAAGAGCCTGAAGTTGGTCCGGGTGTGTGGCCCGGACAGGACAGCAAGGTTGGCAGGATGTGGTGACCGTCTGCAGTGGAGGCCGATTGGAGTCTGCCGTAAGGACCGTGGACGGGTGGTGACCCGGCCGTACCGGACCGGTATACAAAGAGAAGCCAGCACCATTGGCAGAGGACTTTCGGATCCCGGCAAGGCTTGGTGTCGCCGTGAATTTGCCAAATCCGTTAGTGAAGGGGACCTCAGGGTTTCCAAACAGCCAAGTCCAGATAGAAGGCAACCGTCCAACCATGAAGGGGAGACACCGCCACCGCCAAGGGCAACCGTCTCCCAGGGCCAGCGCCTGTGGGCAAAAGGGGCTCCTCCGGCCCATATCCAGGTCGGGGAGCGGGTTACCGTTGGGAAACCATCACTACCAACACTTAACTTAGGTGCAGGGAGAGACAGTCATCACTAACCTGCAGGGAGGAACAACCGCAGCCGTCCGAGTGACCCGTCCATCCAGCCACTTGTTTTACCGTGAACTGTGTCATCATCATTGGGCTGAGTGAGTACCTCCGTGCCGTGCGGCACAGCACTGCCCCTGCGACCCTGCACTTCATCAGGCCCCGCAACCCGCCTGTCATCCATCTCTACCCCATCACCAGGCCCCGGGACAACCAACCCCCCTACCCACGGAGGGGAGAAATAACAACAAAGCTGCTCCCTGTCACAGGCTCCTGGGATCCCCGTCCAGAGCAGCGGTGGTGTCCACACAATCACCACAACCGTGGGTGGCGTCACGGACAATATCCCCAAAACCCAAACCACCCCTTTTCACTCACGGGCGAGTAGCGCCGCTCGAGTCCCCGGGATCCGGCCATCGCTCGAGCCAACGAGCAGCAACAGCCATAGAGCTGCGTCAGCCGGACCCGAGCAGTGGGAGAGCGCACCGTCCCCTCCTCCGCCCGCGACACTTCCAGCTTGGGACTGGTGTGGAGGGTAAAGTGGATCAGGATGCGCAGGAGGAGGAGGAGGCTGAGGAGCATGACATTCCGGAGCTGTAGAGTGTGTGTGAAACCCTGACTGAGGTAGGGCCTGCAAAACTTGGTGTGTGAAGGACGTGTTCCGTCCCTCGCTCAGACTGGGTCCCAGCTTGCACAATATTAACCCAGTGTGACGTCAACGAGATGTAGCGGCCTTGCCCACATGCACTTGTCCACGTGTCTGTGGTTAGGTGGACTTTGGCTGAAACAGCGTTGTTCAGGGCACGTGTGATGTTTTGTGACACGTGGTTATGCAATGCGGGGACGGCACACCGGGAGAAATAGTGGCAGCTGTGGACCGAGTAACGTGGGACAGCTGCCACCATCAGGTCGCGGAATGCTTCTGTCTCAACCAGCCTAAAAGGCAACATTTCCAGCGCAAGCAGTCGCGAAATGTTAGCATTTAGAACTGTGGCATGTGGGGTGTTGGCAGTGTATTTGCGCCTGCGTTCAAAGGATTGCTGAATGGATAACTGAACGCTGCGCTGGGACAAGGACGTGCTTGATGATGGTGTTCTTTCTGCGTAGGCAACTGCAGGTGCAGGAGTGGAGGAGGCTTGTTCGCAGGCAGCATGGACAGGGGATTGGCTCGCATGCACAACCAGCGAAGACGTAGCAGTGACATCAGCAAGCACTGCTCCTGGACTCTGTTGTACTTCCCACAAAGTCGGGTGCTTGGCTGACATGTGCCTGATCATGCTGGTGGTGGTCAGGCTGCTAGTTTTGGTACCCCTGCTGATGCTGGCATGGCAGGTGTTGCAAATGGCCTTTTTAGAATCATCTGGAGCCAACTTAAAAAACTGCCAGTGTCAGAGTTCCGGGTTTTCCAGTTTTCTTTTGAAAGAGCTTGCCCTTTGTTAACATGGAGTTTTCTGTTCTGTTGCCCTACTTCCTGTCCATCTGTTTAAAAGCCGCCCCTAAAGCTTAGTCCAGTGCCTGAGTATACTGCTTCCTGTGTGCTCCTGCCCTGCAGCTTTTGGTTCCTGATTGTTATTCGGATCCTCTTGGAAAACAACCGACACCGACTCTGGACTTCATCTGGTATCATCTAGCTGTGCCCGGACTCCGTTTGCCGTCTTTGGTCGGCACTTCTGCCCGGTTCCTTCCGTTTAATACCACTCTGGACTCACATCACGTACGGACATTTTTGGACTTACCTATTGCCCTTTTGTGTCCCGGCTGCTGCGCATTTAGGGCTTCTGGGGTGATTGCCAGACAGTCCCTGTATAGGGGTTCGCTCTTGGTGGTCTCCCTGGGGGAGTCCGGTGCGCGGTCCCGGGAATTCCCTTTCGCTCCGTCCCTGGAAGGTATTTCCTGTATTTATGTTCTACTGTGTTTTTGTTCCGTTTATGTACATATTTGCTGGTTGCATATTATAAACGTATTGCACCAAGAACTCGTCTCTGGTTGTCATTGCCCTAACGCAATCGAAATCCTCAATACATACAATAGTATTACAGCCAGACTCGGGAAGACCTAACATTTGTACAGGCACCTTGTGTCGTGTTGTTCCGGGGAACAGTTGCCTGACGTCTGCCTGGGGCCACCACTCTGCTTCTTACTGCCTGTTGGGATGCTACGCCTCCCTCCCCCTGTGCACTGCTGTCCTCGCTCTGCATATCCTCCTGCCAGGTTGGGTCAGTTACTGGATCATCCACCACGTCGTCTTCCTCTTCCGCACCCTGCTCCTCCTCCTGACTTCCTGACAATTGTGTCTCATCATCGTCCACCCCTTGTTGAGACACGTTGCCAACTTCGTGAGAACGTGGCTGCTCAAATATTTGGGCATCTGTACATACAATCTCGTCATGGCCCACTTCAACAGGAGCTGGCGAGAGGCCAGAATTTGTGAATGGAAACGTGAACGAACAGCTCTTCCGAGTGTCCAAGTGTGGGATCAGTAATGTCCGTGGACGTGTACTCGGCCTGGTGGTAGGAAGGAGGATCAGGTTCTGAAATGTGCGGTGCAGTATCACGGCTACTGACACTTGACCGTGTGGAAGACAGAGTGTTTGTGGTGGTGCCAATCTGACTGGAAGCATTATCCGCTATCCAACTAACAACCTGTTGACACTGGTCTTGGTTCAAGAGCGGTGTACTGCAGCGGTCCCCAAGAATTTGGGACAGGACGTGCGAGCGACTAGATGTGGCCCTTTGTTGTGGCGAAATTAGAGCTTGCACACAACCTCGGTCTCTGCCTGCACCACCATCACGTCCACTTCCTTGTTCGTTGACAACGCCCTTGCGCATTTTGCAATGCTGTGCTGATGTGTATTCACTAGTGATGAGCGAGTACTAAAAAGCTCGGGTGCTCGAAGCTCGGGCCGAGCCTCCCAAGATACTCGTGTACTCGGCCCGAGCACCGAGCCCAATGTTATCCTGTGGGAGACCCGAGTATTTTTGTGAAATGACCCCCCGGCAGCATGTAGAAACCCTAAAAATGTCACAAAAGTCTCAGAAGAGTGCTCAAATGACATGGCATCAGCATGGGGAAGACCCCTTGAAGCATTTATCACTCAAAAGTCACAGCTGTGAACAATTTTGTCCAAGTTTTACGCCATTTTTACGGACTCACCAGAAAACCTTCCAAAATGACACCAAAATGAATTTTCATGGCGGAAATGTTAAGGGCACATACCCAATAGTGAGATAGAGCTGGTGTATGTTACTTTTTGAGATTAATACATGAAAGATTTTACATGAAAACATTGTGTGGCACTCCGATGTCCAAAACGCACGTTTTGTGCTTTTTACTAGCGATGTCGGTCATTTTTTTTCTTTTATTCTATCTCCCTCAGTCCGTCGGTCTGTCTCTCTCTGTCTTGTCTGTCCCCCTCTCACAGTCTGTCGGTCAGTTCCCCCCCCTCTCTCTTACTTACCGTTCCTCGATCACTGCCGCGGCGCTGCACAGCTGTTCAAACTCCGATGGCTTTTCCTCTTTTGAAAAAGCCGGCCGCTCATTAATCAATCTCCTATTCCCTGCTTTCCTGCTTTTCGGCGCCTATGATTGGTTGCAGTGACACACGCTCCCACACTGAGTGACAGCTGTCTCACTGCACCCAATCACAGCAGCCGGTGTGTGTATACTGTGCAGTGAAATAAATAATTAAATAATTAAAAAAAACGGCGTGCGGTCCCCCCAATTTTAATACCAGCCAGATAAAGCCATACGGCTGAAGGCTGGTATTCTCAGGATGGGGAGCTCCACGTTATGGGGAGCCCCCCACCCTAACAATATCAGTCAGCAGCCGCCCAGAATTGCCGCATACATTAGATGCGACAGTTCTGGGGCTGTACCCGGCTCTTCCCGATTTACCCTAGTGCGTTGGCAAATCGGGGTAATAAGGAGTTAATGGCAGCCCATAGCTGCCACTAAATCCTAGATTAATCATGTCAGGTGTCTCCCCGAGATTCCTTCCATGATTAATCTGTAAATTACAGTTAAAAAACACACACACCCGAAAAATCCTTTATTAGAAATAAAAAACACTAACAAAGTCCCTCATTACCAATTTATTAACCCCGACAAACCCTCCATGTCCGGCGTACTCCACAGTCCTCCAGCGTCGCGTCCAGCTCTGCTGCATGGAAGTGACAGGAGCTGCAGAATACACCGCCGCTCCAGTCACCTCCACGCAGCTAATGAGATGAGTATAGCGATCAGCTGAGCTGTCACTGAGGTTACCTGGATCCAGCGGTGGATGCAGCGGTGGCCGCGGGTAACCTCAGTGACAGCTCAGCTGATCGCGCTACTCACCGCCGCTCCAGTCAGCTCCATGCACCAACTGAGGTGAGTATAGCGATCAGCTGCTGTCACTGAGGTTAATCGCGGCCACCGCTGGATCCAGCGGTGGCCGGGAGTTACCTGACTGACAGCAGCTGATCGCGCTATTCCCTTCATTAGCTGCGTGGAGGTGACCGGAGCGGCGGTGTCTTCTGCAGCTCCTGTCACTTCCATGCAGCAGAGCTGGACGCGACGCCGGAGTCCGTGGAGTACGCCGGACATGGAGGGTTTGTCGGGGTTAATAAATTGGTAATGAGGGACTTTGTTAGTGTTTTTTATTTCTAATAAAGGATTTTTCGTGTGTGTGTGTTTTTTAACTGTAATTTACAGATTAATCATGGAAGGAATCTCGGGGAGACGCCTGACATGATTAATCTAGGATTTAGTGGCAGCTATGGGCTGCCATTAATTCCTTATTACCCCGATTTGCCAACGCACTAGGGTAAATCGGGAAGAGCCGGGTACAGCCCCAGAACTGTCGCATATAGTGTATGCGGCAATTCTGGGCAGCTGCTGACTGATATTGTTAGGGTGGGGGGCTCCCCATAACGTGGAGCTCCCCATCCTGAGAATACCAGCCTTCAGCTGTATGGCTTTATCTGGCTGGTATTAAAATTGGGGGGACCGCACGCCGTTTTTTTTAATTATTTATTTATTTTACTGCACAGTATAGACCCGCCCACCGGCTGCTGTGATTGGGTGCAGTGTGACACCTGTCACTCAGCGTGGGGGCGTATCTCACTGCAACCAATCATAGGCGCCTGTGGGCGTGGAAAGCAGGGAATATGAGATGGCTGTGTACAGAGCACAGCGCGCAAAGGCTCGGTCACGCTGTGCAGGCCGGCCAATCACTGCAATTCCACAACTAACAGGGCTGTGGCATTGCAGTGGTCTGCCAGCCAATCCCTGCATGAGGGCTGGCTCTCAAAAGAGCGCCAACATGCAGGGATGAAGACCACGAGTAAAGCACGAGTATTGCAAAATTACTCGGTACCCGCCGAGTAGCCCGAGTACAGTGATACTCGTGCGAGTACCGAGTAGTAACAAGCATACTCGCTCATCACTAGTATTCACTAGACTTGTGCGTTATATCCAAGTTTTTGCAAAACTCACACAAATGCAGCGGAAAGCTGCCACCAACAGGCACACACGTGCGGTTTTTAAATGCAAGCACGGAGGCACTAAGAACCTAACAGGTCTCTATTCAGGGACAACATGGAGCCTCCCAATTTTTGGCTGCCCTGCCTAAGGGCTATACTACAATAGACCCACTTCCTTACAATGGGCACTTCAGGTTTACAGGCCATCATGCACGTCTCTATCCAGGGACAACGTGGAGCCTCCCAATTTTTGGCTCCCCTGCCTAAGGGCTATACTACAATAGACCCACTTCCTTACAATGGGCACTTCAGGTTTACAGGCCATCATGCACGTCTCTATCCAGGGACAATGTGGAGCCTCCCAATTTTTGGCTGCCCTGCCTAAGGGCTATACTATAATACACCCACTTCCTGACAATGGACACTTAATGTTTTGAGGCCCTCATGCACGTCTCTACCCAGGGACAACGTGGAGCCTCCCAATTTTTGGCTGCCCTGCCTAAGGGCTATACTATAATACACCCACTTCCTTCCAATGGGCACTTTAGGTTTACAGGCCATCATGCACGTCTCTATCCAGGGACAATGTGGAGCCTCCCAATTTTTGGCTGCCCTGCCTAAGGGCTATACTATAATACACCCACTTCCTGACAATGGACACTTAATGTTTTGAGGCCCTCATGCACGTCTCTACCCAGGGACAACGTGGAGCCTCCCAATTTTTGGCTGCCCTGCCTAAGGGCTATACTATAATACACCCACTTCCTTCCAATGGGCACTTCAGGTTTACAGGCCCTCATGCACGTCTCTATCCAGGGACAACGTGGAGCCTCCCAATTTTTGGCTGCCCTGCCTAAGGGCTATACTACAATAGACCCACTTCCTTCCAATGGGCACTTCAGGCTTACAGGCCATCATGCACGTCTCTATCCAGGGACAATGTGGAGCCTCCCAATTTTTGGCTGCCCTGCCTAAGGGCTATACTATAATACACCCACTTCCTGACAATGGACACTTCAGGTTTACAGGCCATCATGCACGTCTCTATCCAGGGACAATGTGGAGCCTCCCAATTTTTGGCTGCCCTGCCTAAGGGCTATACTATAATACACCCACTTCCTGACAATGGACACTTCAGGTTTACAGGCCATCATGCACGTCTCTATCCAGGGACGATGTGGAGCCTCCCAATTTTTGGCTGCCCTGCCTAAGGGCTATACTACAATAGACCCACTTGCTTACAATGGGCACTTCAGGTTTACAGGCCCTCATGCACGTCTCTATCCAGGGACAACGTGGAGCCTCCCAATTTTTGGCTGCCCTGCCTAAGGGCTATACTACAATAGACCCACTTCCTTACAATGGGCACTTCAGGTTTACAGGCCCTCATGCACATCTCTATCCAGGGACAACGTGGAGCCTCCCAATTTTTGGCTGCCCTGCCTAAGGGCTATACTATAATACACCCACTTCCTGACAATGGACACTTAATGTTTTGAGGCCCTCATGCACGTCTCTACCCAGGGACAACGTGGAGCCTCCCAATTTTTGGCTGCCCTGCCTAAGGGCTATACTATAATACACCCACTTCCTTCCAATGGGCACTTCAGGTTTACAGGCCATCATGCACGTCTCTATCCAGGGACAATGTGGAGCCTCCCAATTTTTGGCTGCCCTGCCTAAGGGCTATACTATAATACACCCACTTCCTGACAATGGACACTTAATGTTTTGAGGCCCTCATGCACGTCTCTACCCAGGGACAACGTGGAGCCTCCCAATT
Source organism: Anomaloglossus baeobatrachus (assembly GCF_048569485.1). Lineage (NCBI taxonomy): Eukaryota > Metazoa > Chordata > Amphibia > Anura > Aromobatidae > Anomaloglossus > Anomaloglossus baeobatrachus. Next base: position 302,097,915 of record NC_134355.1, on the reverse strand, counting down.
TTTGGCTGCCCTGCCTAAGGGCTATACTATAATACACCCACTTCCTTCCAATGGGCACTTCAGGTTTACAGGCCCTCATGCACGTCTCTATCCAGGGACAACGTGGAGCCTCCCAATTTTTGGCTGCCCTGCCTAAGGGCTATACTATAATACACCCACTTCCTGACAATGGACACTTAATGTTTTGAGGCCCACATGCACGTCTCTACCCAGGGACAACGTGGAGCCTCCCAATTTTTGGCTGCCCTGGCAAAGGGCTATACTAAAATAGACCCACTTCCTTACAATGGGCACTTCAGGTTTACAGGCCATCATGCACGTCTCTATCCAGGGACAATGTGGAGCCTCCCAATTTTTGGCTGCCCTGCCTAAGGGCTATACTAAAATAGACCCACTTCCTTACAATGGGCACTTCAGGTTTACAGGCCCTCATGCACGTCTGTATGCAGGGGCATTGGTGAACCTCACAATTTTGGACTGCCCTGGCAAAGGAAAATACTACAAAGACTCACTTCCTCAAAATGGGCACATTAGACTCAAGAGGCCTTCATGTACGTCTCTTCTCAGGGACATCGGAGTGCCACACAATGTTTTCACGTAAAATCTTTCATGTATTAATCTCAAAAAGTAACATACACCAGCTCTATCTCACTATTGGGTATGTGCCCTTAACATTTCCGCCATGAAAAATCATTTTGGGGTCATTTTGGAAGGTTTTCTGGTGAGTCCGTAAAAATGGCGTAAAACGCGGACAAAATTGTTCACAGCTGTGACTTTTGAGTGATAAATGCTTCAAGGGGTCTTCCCCATGCTGTTGCCATGTCATTTGAGCACTCTTCTGAGACTTTTGTGACATTTTTAGGGTTTCTCCATGCTGCCGGGGGGTCATTTCACAAAAATACTCGGGTCTCCCATAGGATAACATTGGGCTCGTTGCTCGGCCCGAGTACACGAGTATCTTGGGAGGCTCGGCCCGAGCTTCGAGCACCCGAGCTTTTTAGTACTCGCTCATCACTAGTGCTTGATGCAAATCAAAACATCCTGTTTGCAACTAGGGCACAAGTGCTGCCACTGATAAGGTGTTTGTGTGGGGCCCAATTTTTTGAAAAAAATGGAGACTCCGCTTGGAGTAACCCTTGCTTGCTGTGTTTTTTAAAAATGATCCAAGATGAACAGAGATGGGATCAGGAAAGACTTTGCTACCAACCCCAGTGTCATCCTGGGGACGGTTAAGAATAGCGTATTTTTGAATGTGCTTGATGCAAATCTAGCTGTGAAGTGTACAACTAGGGCACAAGTGCTGCCACTGAATGGGTGTGTGTGTGTGGGGCACAATTTTTGGAAAAAAGGGAGGCTCCTCTTGGAGTAACCCTTGCTTACATTGTTTTTAAAAGAAGCCAAGATGAACAAGTCATGGTTCAGCCAAGACTTTGCTACCTACCCCGGTGTCATCCTGGGGACGGTTAAGAATAGCGTATTTTTGAATGTGCTTCATGCAAATCTAGCTGTGAATTGTACAACTGGGGCACAACTGCTGCCACAGAAGGGGTGGGTGTGTGTGGGGCCCAATTTTTGGAAAAAAGGAAGACTCCGCTTGGAGTAACCCTTGCTTACATTGTTTTTAAAAGAAGCCAAGATGAACAGAGCTGGGATCAGGAAAGACTTTGCTACCCACCCCGGTGTCATCCTGGGGACGGTTAAGAATAGCGTATTTTTGAATGTGCTTGATGCAAATCTAGCTGTGAATTGTACAACTGGGGCACAACTGCTGCCACTGAAGGGGTGGGTGTGTGTGGGGCCCAATTTTTGGAAAAAAGAAAGACTCCGCTTGGAGTAACCCTTGCTTACATTGTTTTTAAAAGAAGCCAAGATGAACAGAGCTGGGATCAGGAAAGACTTTGCTACCTACCCCGGTGTCATCCTGGGGACGGTTAAGAATAGCGTATTTTTGAATGTGCTTGATGCAAATCTAGCTGTGAATTATACAACTGGGGCACAACTGCTGCCACTGAAGGAATGGGTGTGTGTGGGGCCCAATTTTTGGAAAAAAGGAAGACTCCGCTTGGAGTAACCCTTGCTTACATTGTTTTTAAAAGAAGCCAAGATGAACAGAGCTGGGATCAGGAAAGACTTTGCTACCTACCCCGGTGTCATCCTGGGGACGGTTAAGAATAGCGTATTTTTGAATGTGCTTGATGCAAATCTAGCTGTGAATTGTACAACTGGGGCACAACTGCTGCCACTGAAGGGGTGGGTGTGTGTGGGGCCCAATTTTTGGAAAAAAGGAAGACTCCGCTTGGAGTAACCCTTGCTTACATTGTTTTTAAAAGAAGCCAAGATGAACAAGTCATGGTTCAGCAAAGACTTTGCTACCTACCCCGGTGTCATCCTGGGGACGGTTAAGAATAGCGTATTTTTGAATGTGCTTGATGCAAATCTAGCTGTGAATTGTACAACTGGGGCACAACTGCTGCCACTGAAGGGGTGGGTGTGTGTGGGGCACAATTTTTGGAAAAAAGGAAGACTCCGCTTGGAGTAACCCTTGCTTATATTGTTTTTAAAAGAAGCCAAGATGAACAGAGCTGGGATCAGGAAAGACTTTGCTACCTACCCCGGTGTCATCCTGGGGACGGTTAAGAATAGCGTATTTTTGAATGTGCTTGATGCAAATCTAGCTGTGAATTGTACAACTGGGGCACAACTGCTGCCACTGAAGGGGTGGGTGTGTGTGGGGCCCAATTTTTGGAAAAAAGGAAGACTCCGCTTGGAGTAACCCTTGCTTACATTGTTTTTAAAAGAAGCCAAGATGAACAGAGCTGGGATCAGGAAAGACTTTGCTACCTACCCCGGTGTCATCCTGGGGACGGTTAAGAATAGCGTATTTTTGAATGTGCTTGATGCAAATCTAGCTGTGAATTGTACAACTGGGGCACAACTGCTGCCACAGAAGAGATGGGTGTGTGTGGGGCCCAATTTTTGGAAAAAAGGAAGACTCCGCCTGGAGTAACCCTTGCTTACATTGTTTTTAAAAGAAGCCAAGATGAACAAGTCATGGTTCAGCAAAGACTTTGCTACCTACCCCGGTGTCATCCTGGGGATGGTTAAAAATAGCGTTTTTTTGAATGTGCTTGATGCAAATCTAGCTGTGAAGTTTACAACTAGGGCACAAGTGCTGCCTCTGAATGGGTGGGTGTGTGTGGGGCCCAATTTTTGGAAAAAAGGGAGACTCCGCTTGGAGTAACCCTTGCTTACATTGTTTTTAAAAGAAGCCAAGATGAACAAGTCATGGTTCAGCAAAGACTTTGCTACCTACCCCGGTGTCATTCTGGGGACGGTTAAGAATAGCGTATTTTTGAATGTGCTTGATGCAAATCTAGATGTGAAGTGTACAACTAGGGCACAAGTGCTGCCATTGAATGGGTGTGTGTGTGTGGGGCCCAATTTTTGGAAAAAAAGGGAGACTCCGCTTGGAGTCACCTTGCGGTGTTTTACATGATTTTAGAAGGGCGTGCCATGCCTATATCTGTGTGTCCTCCTCTTTTTCCTTGTCCAGCTCTTTTGTTTTTGCATGAGTATATGTCCTTGTCACTTTCCCATGTGTTTGTGTTGTGAGTTGTTTGTCACCTTTTGGACACCTTTGAGGGTGTTTTCTAGGTGTTTTTATGTGTTTGTGATTGCCTGCCATTGTTACCTATATAGTTCGAGTTCGGTTCGTCGAACATTCGACGAGCCGAACTCGAACGGGTCGTCCGTTCGGCGAACCGACCTCGAGCCGAACCGCGACCGGTTCGCTCATCTCTACTCTGGAGATTGTAGGCCAAAGCTTGCTCTGGTGTTGTCAATCTTCTGATTGAAGAAAGAGGCAAAGTTTTCAGCTGAGATGAGAAAAAGGTGGCTCTGGAGGATGGAGGAGAGATATGAAAGTATTGAATTGCTGTTTAGGGTTGTGAGACAGGAAGGATATGAGAGATTAAAAGTAGGTTTGTTTTGCAGCAGTGAGTGTGGACTTGAAAGTGGTGAGGGACTCTTTATATGCAATAAAGTGCTTGGTGGAATGAGATTTCTTCCATCTGCGCTGAGCAATTCTGGAAGCCCATCTCAGTTCTTTAGTTTGGCTCATGTGCCAAGGTTGCCTGTTGATTGTGCGAGTTTTGGTATGCGTGAGGGGGGCGGCTTATTTGAGAGCTGCAGAGATTGTAGTGTTATATAAAGTGGCAGCAGCATCTGCATCGTGTAAGGAAGCAATGTCTGCGAGAGAGAGAAGGGACTGAGAAAGTAAGTGTAAATCAAGGTGGTTGAGATTTCTGTGAGGGTGTGAAAGTTTGTGAAAGGGTTTGTGTATTTGGAGAAGAGAGGGAAGAGAATGTGAGTAGGTTGTGGTCAGACAGTGGAAGAGGGGAGTTAGAGAGCTTAGATAGGAAACAGAGACGAGAGAAGATGAGGTCCAGCGTGTGGCCATTTTTGTGAGCAGCTGCAGACGACCATTGGGTGAGGACGAAGGAGGAAGTAAGTGTTAAAAATTTAAAGACAGATGAGTGGGAGGTGTCAATGGAGATGTTGAAATTGCCCATGATGAGAGTGGTTATTTCGGTGGAAAGGAAATATAGTAGCCAAGTGGTGAAATGGTCACAAAATACACTCTAATACACTATCCTATCTCCAGGAGATAGCCTTAGACTAAATACAGCTAAGAGTGGTATTATAAGAGAATAGATTGGATTAGACTCAAACTAAAAAGAACTTTTGGTTTTATGATGTAGTGGCAAGCATTGTAAGACAATAATCCCTGCTTAGATGCCACTAATAGAATATCCCTTCTCCAGCAGCTAGCCCTACACTAAATGCAGCTCAGAGAAGTATTATTAGATAATAGAATAGATTTTTTTAATAGCAGTAGCCAGGACTGAAAGTCAATATTCACTACCTAGATGCCTCTAATACACTATCCCTTCTCTAGGAGCTGGCCCTACACTAAATGCAGCTAAGAGCGGTATCACTAGAGAATAGAATATACTTTTTAATGTTGCAGAAACAAGAACTGTAAGGCATTAATCCCTGCCTAGATGCCGCTAGTACACTATCCCTTCTCCAACAGCTGTCTTTATACTAAAGCTAAGGTAAGAGCGGTAATAGTAGAGAAGAGTATTGATTAGACTTAACCTTAAAAAGGACTTTTGGTTTCACATTGCAGCAGGACGGTAAGGAAATAATCTCTGCCTAGATGCCTTTAATACATTATCCTTTCTCCAGCAGCTAGCCTTACAGTAAATGCAGCTAAGGGCGGTATTACTAGAGAATATAATAGATATTTTACATTACAACACTGAGGATTTTAAGGCAATAATCCCTGCCTTGATGCCTCTAATAAGACAAAACAGAGAAAGGAGGAAACACTGGCCCCATTCAGCGAGCTAACCGCTCAATCTTCTGATTTCAGGTTTATGCACGCATTATATGGCTTGTAAATTTCTTTGCCTTCTGGCCACGGTGCTCATTCCAAAAGACAACAATCCATACAGTCCATGTGAAAAGAGACAGAAGGCACTCACCAGATATGCAGTAAAAAACTGTTTTATTCGACCATCAGGTCAGGGGGAAATGCGTGAGGAGGTGGGAACACACAATCGGTCGGACGACGGACGTTTAGCGTCTTTACAACCGACGCTTCCACGAGTCCATGATGGACTCGTGGAAGCATCGGTTGTTAAGACGCGAAACGGCCGGCATCCGGCGGATTTTGTGTTCCCACTTGATGGTCGAATAAAACAGCTTTTTTTTACCGCATCTCTGATGAGTGCCTTCCGTCTCTTTCACATAGACTTGATGCCTCTAATACACTATCTTTTCTCAAGTACCTCTCCCTACAATAAATGCAACTAATAATGGTATTATTAGAGGATAGAATAGATTAGATTTAGCCCTGAAAAGCACCTTTGGTTTTAATTTGAAGCAACAAGGGCTGTAAAGCAATCATGTGTGCCTAGATGCCTCTAATACACTATCCCTTCTCCAATAGCTAGGCCTATATTAAATACAGCTAAAAGTGGTATTATTAGAGAATAGAACAGATTTTTTTATGTTGCATCAGCATGGACTGGAATAGAATAATCCTTGACTAGATGCTTCCAATACACTATCCCTTCTCCAGCTCCAGCCCTATATTAAATTCAGCTAAGAGCGGCATTATTAAAGAATTGAATAGATTTTTTTTTACATTGCAGCAACAAGGACAGGAAGGCAATAATCCCTGCCTAGATAATACACTAATCCTTCTCCAGCAGCTTTCCCCACACTAAATGCAGCTATGAGCAGTACTTTTAGAGAAAAGAATAGATTTGCCTTAGCCATGAAAATGACTTTTGGTTTTATGCTGCACTAGCAAGGACTGTAAAGCCTGCTTTACACGAGACGACCGATCGTGCGATAGCACGAGCGATTGTACCCTTCCCCGTCATTTTTGCGTCACGGGCAATTAGTTGCCCGTGGCGCACAAACTCGTTTAACCCCCATCACATGTACTTACCTTCCGGACGACCTCGCTGTGGGCGACGAATGTCCACTTCCTGAAGTGGGAGGGACGTTCGGTGTCACAGCGACGTCACATGGCATCCGGCCAATCGAAGCGGAGGGGCGAAGATGAGCGGGATGTAAACATCCCGCCCACCTTCTTCCTTCCCCATTGCCGGCGGGAGCCGTGAGACGCAGGTAAGCTGCTATTCATCGTTCCCGTGGTGTCACATGGAGCAACGTGTGATGCCACGGAAACGATGAACAACCGCCGCCATTTTAATTAAACAATTTTATGAAACCTAGCGTCGAGTACACGACTCACGATTTGTGAGCGATACTGCGTCGCTAGGAGGTGTCACACGAGACGACGTCGTGTATGATGCTGGATGTGCATCACGAAAACCGTGACCCCGACGATGCATCACACGATCAGTCGTCTCGTGTAAAGCCCGCATGAGGCTATAATCACTGCCTAGATCCTTCAAATACACTATCTCTTCTCCATCAGCTAGCCCTACACTAAATGCAGCTAAGAGTGACATTTTTAGAGAATAGCATAGATTTTTTACATTGCAACAGTAAGAATGGTGAGGCAATATTTACGCTAAATCACTTGCCTTTCTCCAGTAGCTCTCCATACACTGTTTCCGGGTCAGAGTGAGCTGATGACGCAATGCGGCTGGCCAATTACAGTAATGCCAGTAGTCAACATGGCTATGCCATTACTGTGATTGGCACTCAATCCCCGCATGTTTAGTGAATAAAAAAACAGCCTTGGAACATTAGGATCGGGGACTTGAGCATGACGCTCGAGCACCATGAATACTCAATCAAGTGTCGAGTGTGCCTGAACACCCCAATTCCCAATCACCAGTAATGAAAACTGTAGCCTGAAACTTTTTGCAATTTTCTATTACATTATGTATTTTGTATAAATTACTTTTCTCATGAAGCATTATTTCCAACTTGCTCAGTTCTTTTAAAACGCCCATGGAAATGAATGAAGAACAGCGTGCATATGTATACACCAATGGTTGACACAAAATGAGGCCACAAGACACCTGTTCATGAATATTGTGTTGTCCCAGGGGTAGCGCTCCTTTAACATAATCAGTAAAATTGCTAATATCCCTTTATAAGTATACCTACTTGATCTGTATTAGCTTTGTCTATTGTCTTGATAAAGAAATTAGTATCGTCTTGTAATGCATAGCTGTAAAACTGAAATTTACACAAAATCTACTGGAATTCTTTATACTGAGTAGCACTGTCAGAAAATTAGAAAAAAATATATTCTACATTTAGAGAAAGGTGTAAAAAAATAGAATGTAAAAATCATCACTACAGTAAATGTACCAGGATGGTGATAACAATTGCAAATCAAATAACGTGTTTTTTTAACTGGTCTAATTTAGTAAAATAAATACTTTTGTCAATGTTTTGTGCTTCTTGTGATAAATGGAGACCTGCAAGAGATAAAAGAAATAGATAAGTCTGTAGAAAATATGTGTTATCAATTCTGCTGCAAAAGGAAACTCAGGGTAAAGTCAAAGTGAAAAATTGTTAAAGGGATTCAGTCAGCAGATTTTTACTATGTAATCTGAAGACAGCATTCTGTAAGATTTCAGCAATTAGTCTCTTATAATGCTCCATGCTGTTTACTTTTTTATGATTGTTTTACCACTAGGAGATTATAATTTCTTGGACTACTGCAGCACATGTCTGGTAGTCCTGCTGCATTGCTAAATCTAAAATCTCACACTGTGTCAGACCCACTGCACCCAGTAAACTAAGTGATGTATCGTGGTGTATTTAGAGTATATCTTTGCAACATCATGCTGCTCTCAGATGAGGTAGCAAAAACTATCTAACTGATTCCCTTTAGGCCCCCTTCACACGTCCGTGAAAAACACCCACGTGTGTTACATTACATTTTTTCGGTTCCGTGTTCCATTTTTATGTCCGTTTTTATGGTACGTGTGGCATCCGTGTGAATGGCGTATGCTAGTCGTGTGTGCATGTGGAATGTCCGTGTGTGCGTGAGATACGTAAGTGACATGTCCGTCTGTGCGTGAGATACGTAAGTGACATGTCCGTCTGTTACCCGTGTGAAATGTTCCGTGTGTGATGCATAATGTCGTTGACACATACCCGCTGACAGCAGACAGAGTCACGCAATGAGAATGAACTCGGGTGAACTGTACCCGACTTCATTGTCATACCGTAGCTCTGTCTGTGTTGCGTACTGATTAGCGGTCACCCGTGAAGGACTCACCGATGACCGCTAATCCCCTATCTATCGTCTCGTGTAAAGCAGGCTTTAGTGGCAGCTATGGGTTGCTGCCATTAACGCCTTATTACCCCGATTGCCAACGCACCAGGGCAAATCGGGAAGAGCCGGGTAGAGTCCCAGAACTGTCGCATTTAATGAATGCGGCAATTCTGAGTGGCTGCTGGCTGATATTGTTAGGCTGGGGGGCTCCCCATAACGTGGGGCTCCTCATCTTGAGAATACCAGCCTTCAGCCGTAAGGCTTTATCTTGGCTTGTATAAAAATTGGGGGGGACCGCAAGCCTTTTTTTTAATTATTTAATTATTTATTTTACTGCACAGTATAGACCCGCCCACCGGCTGCTGTGATTGGTTGCAGTGAGACAGCTATCACTCAGCGTGGGGGCGTGTCTCACTGCAAGCAATCATAGGCGTCGGTGGGTGGGGAAAATAGGGAATACTAGATTGATTAATGAGCGGCCGGCTTTTACAAAATAGTAAAGTTTTTTTAACAGCTGTGCAGCGTTGCGGCAGTGATCGAGGAACAGTGAGTATGAGAGAGGGGGGAGACTGACCGACAGACTGAGAGAGGGACAGACAAGACAGAGAGACCGACCGACAGACATAGAGAGAGACCGACCGACGGACTGAGGGAGATTGACTAACATACACAGAAAAAAAAAGACCGACATCGCTAGAAAAAAGCACAAAACGTATACGGAGCATACGGAGATGCATCCGTGTCACGTACGTGTGCTCAAGGACCCAAAGACTTTCATTGGGTGCGTGTGTGCGTGTTCCGTGCAGAAAACGGACATGCATCCGTGCTCTACGGATACACATACGTTTCACGCACATGGACACACGCACCGTACAGAATAACGCACGTGTAACTACAAACATTAAATAACATTGGAGCACGTGTGTCCGTGTCTCCGGTACATACGGAAATGGCCCAACACGCACATGTTTCACGGATGAAAATGCAAAAAAAAATTTTCAGCCTCAAATACATGCATACCTTTTAAAAAAAATGTCATCAAAGGTGGACAACCTCTTTAATTTTCTTTATCACTATGCTGTAATGACCAAAGTTATCTTCCTTACTTTTCTTAAATATTAACAATGGAGTATGTAAATTATGTGCACATGTAAACAAATGGAATGAATATTTTTTATTTTATGAACATAAAACGTAGCATTCTGCATTCTCATCTGGCTTGAACTGTAGTAAATGAGGATGACATTCACTTATTAAAATATTTAATCCTATTTTAGGCAAAATACTGTTAAAATAACAGAATGTGTATGATAACTGATAGGTGAGAATTCCGAGCTTAGCCTTAAGGCCCCGTTACACGCTACGATTTATCTGACGATATGACGTCGGGGTCACGTTTTCTGTGACGCACTTCCGTCATCGTTAGCGACGTCGTTGCGTGTGACACCTACGAGTGACTCCGAATGATCGTAAAAGTAGCGAAAATCGTTGATCGTTGACATGTCGTTCATTTTCAAAATATTGTTCGTCATTTCGAACGCAGCAGACATATTGCTACGTTTGACACCCTGCCAACAAGGAACAACATCGATAAAGCGTCCATCATGAGCGACGCGGGCCTGTCGTTACGAACAATGCTCCATGCCTCCTCCGCTCTAATGGGTGGTCCCAACTGTGTTCTAATTTGGCAGCCATGGTTGATAAGTATATGCCGCTGTCATTGCCAGAATCATTGGGAGGAATGCTGTGTGACGGTGTCCACATGAACGCCTTGGTCAAACAATACATCGCTGAACGATGTAGCATCGTTTGTGAGATGGGTACGTGTGACCGCTACAAAACGACCTATGAGCGATCTCGGCAAATCGTAGCAACGATATGGGCGTGTCACATCGCTAATGAGATAGCTAGCGAGATCGTTGCGTGTAAAGCAGCCTTTATGTAATACTATTGTATGTACTGAGGATTTCGATTGCGTTAGGGCAATGACAATCAGAGACGAGTTCTTGGTGCAGAAATGTTTATAACAGGTAACCAACGATATGTACATAAACGGAACAAAACACAGTAGAACAATAAACACCGGAAATACCTTCCAGGATCGGAGCGAAGGGAATTCCCGGGGCCACGCACCGGACTCCCCCAGGGAGACCACCAAGAGCGAACCCCTATACAGGGACTGTCTGGCAATCACCCCAGAAGGCCTAAATGCGCAGCAGCCGGGACACAAAGGGCCAGAGGTATAGTCCAAAAATGTCCGCACGAGATGAGAGTCCAGAGTGGTTACGAACCGGAAGGAACAGGGCAGAAGTGCTGACCAAAGACGGCAGACGGAGTCCGGGCACAGCTTGATGAGTCCGAGTGAAGTCCAAAGTCGGTGTCGGTTGTTTTTCGGGAGGATCCAAAATGACAATCAGGAACCAAGAGCAGCAAAGCAGGAGTACACAGCAAGCAGTATACTCAGGCACTGGACTAAGCTTAGAGGCGGCCTTTTAAACAGCTGGACAGGAAGTAGGGCAACAGAACAGCAAACTCCATGTTAACCGAGGGCAAGCTCTTTCAAAAGAGAACTGGAAATCCCGGAAGTCTGACAGTACTCCCCCCCCCAGAAACGGCCTCAGGACGGATCAGGGCCTGGCTTGTCCGGGTACCGCCGATGAAACTGAGCAACCTTCCGGGGCGCACGAATGTTACCCACGGGTTCCCAGGAATCGTCCTCGGGGGAGTACCCCTGCCAACGTACCAGATACTGAAGCCGATGACGATGGAGCCGGGAGTCAATAATGTCCTCAACCACGAACTGCTCCTCGCCGTCAACCATCACAGGCGGAGGAGGAGGCACGACACGACCATGAAACGTATTAGGGGAAACGGGTTTGAGGAGAGAAACATGAAAGACCGGGTGTACCTTTAAATGGTGCGGCAACCGCAGCCGACAGGCCACAGGGCTCACGATCCCGGTGATCTTAAACGGACCGATGAATTTCTGTCCCAGCTTCTGCGAAGGAACACCCAATCTCAGGTTTTTGGTGGATAACCACACCGAGTCCCCTACCTTATACATGGGTGCCTGTTTCCGGTGAGTGTCTGCCGACCTCTTGTAACGCTCCTGAGCCGAAGCCACAGTGTCCTTTAGAACCTCCAGATTCTGTCGTAGCTCCGTCAATCTGTCCTCCACCGCTGGCACCGAAACCGCAACCGGTGACCTAGGCAAAACATTCGGATGGTAACCCAAGTTAGCGAAAAAGGGCGTTACCTTAGTGGAGCTGCTCTGAGTGTTGTTATACGAGAACTCCGCCAAAGGAAGCAGCTTCAACCAATCGTCCTGCAGATGGCTGACATAACATCGGAGGTACTGTTCCAGGGTTTGATTAGTCCGTTCGGTTTGCCCATTTGTCTGAGGATGGTATGCAGAAGATAAACAGACATCAATCTGGAGTGCCGAACAAAACCCCTTCCAGAACTTAGACGTGAACTGCACGCCCCGGTCAGAGATGATCTCATCTGGTACCCCATGCAATCGGAATATGTTCTGGATAACCAAATCCACTGTCTCTGCGGCTGAGGGAAGACCGGTACACGGAATAAAGTGAGCAGCTTTTGTCAACCGATCCACCACCACTAAAATGGTATTGTGACCGCCTGAGACTGGCAACTCCACAATAAAATCCATTGAGATGGATCCCCAAGGGCGAGATGGAACGGGTAACGGTTGGAGGAGTCCCGTAGGAGCCACACGAGGGACCTTGCACCGGGCACAAACCACACATGAGTGGACATAGTCTTTTACATCCTTTAAACAGGTAGGCCACCAGAAAAAACGACTCAGAAATTCCTGCGTCTTCTGTACCCCCCTATGACCAGCCAACACGGAGTCATGGACCAACTTGAGAACCCGAAGTCTTACGGCCTCCGGGACATAAATACGTCGCTCTCTCAACCACACACCATTCCGAAGAACAAGAGTCACATCATTCGGGGGGGCAGCAAGAAATACGTCACCATCATAGGCCAGCTTGATGTCCTTCCACAAGTCCTGGTCCTGGATTACTCCAACGAAATTGGCATCTGATAACACGGTCTGAGACGGGGTTCCAGGCACGGAGTCCATGGCGTGGATTCGGGACAAGGCATCGGCTTTCCCATTACGTGAACCTGGACGGTATGTAACGATAAAATTGAACTGATTAAGGAATAAGCTCCAACGGGCTTGCCGTGGAGACAGGCACCTGGCAGACTTAAGAAATTCCAGGTTATGATGATCTGTGAGTACTATCACTTGCTGCGCAGCTCCCTGTAAGTGGTGTCTCCATTCCTTAAAAGCTGAAATAATCGCCAACAATTCCTTGTCCGCAATGTCATAGTTCCTTTCTGCAGGGGACAACCGGCGAGAAAAGAAAGCCCACGGATGCAAGAGACTCTTGTCCCCAGTCCTTTGGGAAAGGATAGCCCCTAATGCATAATCGGAAGCGTCGACTTCCACAATAAAGGGGAGTGCGGGATTCGGGTGTACTAGCATTGGCGCTGAGGTAAAACAAACCTTGAGACGATTGAAAGCTTCCTGGGCCTGGGCGGACCACACAAACTTCTGTCCTTTCTTGGTTAACAGAGTGATGGGACGGACGATCTCTGAAAAGTTACGGATAAAGCGTCGGTAAAAGTTGGCAAAACTGACAAAGCGTTGTACCTCCTTGATGTTTCCCGGTTCCGGCCAGTCTAGAATTGCTTGTATCTTGCCAGACTCCATGTTCAGTCCCTGAGGAGAGATGACATATCCTAAAAATTGTATTTGTGAGCAATGGAATTCGCACTTCTCCAGTTTAATGTACAGGTGGTTATCCCTCAGACGGGTAAGTACTGTCTTGACGTGCTCCTGGTGTTCCTGTAGGGAATCAGAAAAGATCAAGATATCATCCAGGTAAATCACCATGAATTGGTCCATTATATCCCTAAAAATATCGTTGACTAGGTGTTGGAAAGCCGCAGGAGCGTTACAAAGTCCAAAAGGCATCACTAGATACTCATAGTGTCCATACCGACATCTGAACGCTGTCTTCCACTCGTCTCAGTCATTGCCCCAGCGAAATCCTTTTATGGCCTGAGTATAATGTAATACTATTGTATGTACTGAGGATTTCGATTGCGTTAGGGCAATGACAATCAGAGACGAGTTCTTGGTGCAGAAATGTTTATAACAGGTAACCAACGATATGTACATAAACGGAACAAAACACAGTAGAACAATAAACACCGGAAATACCTTCCAGGATCGGAGCGAAGGGAATTCCCGGGGCCACGCACCGGACTCCCCCAGGGAGACCACCAAGAGCGAACCCCTATACAGGGACTGTCTGGCAATCACCCCAGAAGGCCTAAATGCGCAGCAGCCGGGACACAAAGGGCCAGAGGTATAGTCCAAAAATGTCCGCACGAGATGAGAGTCCAGAGTGGTTACGAACCGGAAGGAACAGGGCAGAAGTGCTGACCAAAGACGGCAGACGGAGTCCGGGCACAGCTTGATGAGTCCGAGTGAAGTCCAAAGTCGGTGTCGGTTGTTTTTCGGGAGGATCCAAAATGACAATCAGGAACCAAGAGCAGCAAAGCAGGAGTACACAGCAAGCAGTATACTCAGGCACTGGACTAAGCTTAGAGGCGGCCTTTTAAACAGCTGGACAGGAAGTAGGGCAACAGAACAGCAAACTCCATGTTAACCGAGGGCAAGCTCTTTCAAAAGAGAACTGGAAATCCCGGAAGTCTGACACTTTATGGTCTCCATCCATTGCTCACAAGATGGACAACCATTTTTTATAGCAGCAGTCTAGTAATATCTCATAAACACCAATAGTTAGAGAGAAATACCCATATCACATCTAGAGATGAGCGAACCGGTCCCGGTTCGGCTCGAGGTCGGTTCGCCGAACGGAGGTCCCGTTCGAGTTCGGCTCGTCGAACGTTCGACGAACCGAACTCGAACTGCATAGGAAACAATGGCAGGCAATCACAAACACATAAAAACACCTAGAAAACACCCTCAAAGGTGTCCAAAAGGTGACAAACAACTCACAACACAACACAAACACATGGGAAAGTGACAAGAACATATACTCATGCAAAAACAAAACAGCTGGACAAGGAAAAAGAGGAGGAGACACAGATATAGGCATGGCACGCCCTTTTAAAATCATGTAAAACACCGCAAGGTGACTCCAAGCGGAGTCTCCCTTTTTTTCCAAAAATTGGGCCCCACACACACCCACCCCTTCAGTGGCAGCACTTGTGCCCCAGTTGTACACTTCACAGCTAGATTTGCATCAAGCACATTCAAAAATACGCCATAATTAACCGTCCCCAGGATGACACCGGGGTAGGTAGCAAAGTCTTTGCTGAACCATGACATGTTCATCTTCGCTCCTTTTAAAAACAATGTAAGCAAGGGTTACTCCAAGCGGAGTCTCCCTTTTTTCCAAAAATTGGGCCCCACACACACCCACCCCTTCAGTGGCAGCACTTGTGCCCCAGTTGTACACTTCACAGCTAGATTTGCATCAAGCACATTCAAAAATACGCCATAATTAACCGTCCCCAGGATGACACCAGGGTAGGTAGCAAAGTCTTTCCTGATCCCAGCTCTGTTCATCTTGGCTTCTTTTAAAAACAATGTAAGCAAGGGTTACTCCAAGCGGAGTCTCCCTTTTTTCCAAAAATTGGGCCCCACACACACACACCCCTTCAGTGGCAGAACATGTGCCCCAGTTGTACACTTCACAGCTAGATTTGCATGAAGCACATTCAAAAATACGCCATAATTAACCGTCCCCAGGATGACACCAGGGTAGGTAGCAAAGTCTTTGCTGAACCATGACTTGTTGAGCTACGCTCCTTTTAAAAACAATGTAAGCAAGGGTTACTCCAAGCGGAGTCTCCCTTTTTTCCAAAAATTGGGCCCCACACACACCCACCCCTTTAGTGGCAGCACTTGTGCCCCAGTTGTACACTTCACAGCTAGATTTGCATCAAGCACATTCAAAAATACGCCATAATTAACCGTCCCCAGGATGACACCGGGGTAGGTAGCAAAGTCTTTGCTGAACCATGACTTGTTCATCTTCACTCCTTTTAAAAACAATGTAAGCAAGGGTTACTCCAAGCGGAGTCTCCCTTTTTTCCAAAAATTGGGCCCCACACACACCCACCCCTTCAGTGGCAGCAGTTGTGCCCCAGTTGTACACTTCACAGCTAGATTTGCATCAAGCACATTCAAAAATACGCCATAACTAACCGTCCCCAGGATGACACCAGGGTAGGTAGCAAAGTCTTTCCTGATCCCAGCTCTGTTCATCTTGGCTTCTTTTAAAAACAATGTAAGCAAGGGTTACTCCAAGCGGAGTCTCCCTTTTTTCCAAAAATTGGGCCCCACACACACCCACCCATTCAGTGGCAGCACTTGTGCCCCAGTTGTACACTTCACAGCTAGATTTGCATCAAGCACATTCAAAAATACGCCATAATTAACCGTCCCCAGGATGACACCAGGGTAGGTAGCAAAGTCTTTCCTAATCCCAGCTCTGTTCATCTTGGCTTCTTTTAAAAACAATGTAAGCAAGGATTACTCCAAGCGGAGTCTCCCTTTTTTCCAAAAATTGGGCCCCACACACACCCACCCCTTCAGTGGCAGCACTTGTGCCCCAGTTGTACACTTCACAGCTAGATTTGCATCAAGCACATTCAAAAATACGTCATAATTAACCGTCCCCAGGATGACACCAGAGTAGGTAGCAAAGTGTTTCCTGATCCCAGCTCTGTTCATCTTGGCTTCTTTTAAAAACAATGTAAGCAAGGATTACTCCAAGCGGAGTCTCCCTTTTTTCCAAAAATTGGGCCCCACACACACCCACCCCTTCAGTGGCAGCAGTTGTGCCCCAGTTGTACACTTCACAGCTAGATTTGCATCAAGCACATTCAAAAATACGCCATAATTAACCGTCCCCAGGATGACACCAGGGTAGGTAGCAAAGTCTTTCCTGATCCCAGCTCTGTTCATCTTGGCTTCTTTTAAAAACAATGTAAGCAAGGGTTACTCCAAGCGGAGTCTCCCTTTTTTCCAAAAATTGGGCCCCACATACACCCACCCCTTCAGTGGCAGCACTTGTGCCCCAGTTGTACACTTCACAGCTAGATTTGCATCAAGCACATTCAAAAATACGCCATAATTCACCGTCCCCAGGATGACACCAGGGTAGGTAGCAAAGTCTTTGCTGATCCCAGCTCTGTTCATCTTGGCTTATTTTAAAAACAATGTAAGCAAGGGTTACTCCAAGCGGAGTCTCCCTTTTTTCCAAAAATTGGGCCCCACACACACCCACCCCTTCAGTGGCAGCAGTTGTGCCCCAGTTGTACACTTCACAGCTAGATTTGCATCAAGCACATTCAAAAATACGCCATAATTAACCGTCCCCAGGATGACACCAGGGTAGGTAGCTAAGTCTTTCCTGATCCCAGCTCTGTTCATCTTGGCTTCTTTTAAAAACAATGTAAGCAAGGGTTACTCCAAGCGGAGTCTCCCTTTTTTCCAAAAATTGGGCCCCACACACACCCACCCCTTCAGTGGCAGCACTTGTGCCCCAGTTGTACACTTCACAGCTAGATTTGCATCAAGCACATTCAAAAATACGCCATAATTAACCGTCCCCAGGATGACACCAGGGTAGGTAGCAAAGTCTTTGCTGAACCATGACTTGTTCATCTACGCTCCTTTTAAAAACAATGTAAGCAAGGGTTACTCCAAGCGGAGTCTCCCTTTTTTCCAAAAATTGGGCCCCACACACACCCACCCCTTCAGTGGCAGCACTTGTGCCCCAGTTGTACACTTCACAGCTAGATTTGCATCAAGCACATTCAAAAATACGCCATAATTAACCGTCCCCAGGATGACACCGAGGTAGGTAGCAAAGTCTTTGCTGAACCATGACTTGTTCATCTTCACTCCTTTTAAAAACAATGTAAGCAAGGGTTACTCCAAGCGGAGTCTCCCTTTTTTCCAAAAATTGGGCCCCACACACATCCACCCCTTCAGTGGCAGCAGTTGTGCCCCAGTTGTACACTTCACAGCTAGATTTGCATCAAGCACATTCAAAAATACGCCATAACTAACCGTCCCCAGGATGACACCAGGGTAGGTA
This sequence comes from Anomaloglossus baeobatrachus, assembly GCF_048569485.1. Lineage (NCBI taxonomy): Eukaryota > Metazoa > Chordata > Amphibia > Anura > Aromobatidae > Anomaloglossus > Anomaloglossus baeobatrachus. The sequence goes on along the minus strand of NC_134355.1, from coordinate 302,079,954 downwards.
GCAAAGTGTTTCCTGATCCCAGCTCTGTTCATCTTGGCTTCTTTTAAAAGCAATGTAAGCAAGGGTTACTCCAAGCGGAGTCTCCCTTTTTTCCAAAAATTGGGCCCCACACACACCCACCCCTTCAGTGGCAGCACTTGTGCCCCAGTTGTACACTTCACAGCTAGATTTGCATCAAGCACATTCAAAAATACGCCATAATTAACCGTCCCCAGGATGACACCAGGGTAGGTAGCAAAGTCTTTCCTGATCCCAGCTCTGTTCATCTTGGCTTCTTTTAAAAACAATGTAAGCAAGGGTTACTCCAAGCGGAGTCTCCCTTTTTTCCAAAAATTGGGCCCCACACACACCCACCCCTTCAGTGGCAGCACTTGTGCCCCAGTTGTACACTTCACAGCTAGATTTGCATCAAGCACATTCAAAAATACGCCATAATTAACCGTCCCCAGGATGACACCAGGGTAGGTAGCAAAGTGTTTCCTGATCCCAGCTCTGTTCATCTTGGCTTCTTTTAAAAACAATGTAAGCAAGGATTACTCCAAGCGGAGTCTCCCTTTTTTCCAAAAATTGGGCCCCACACACACCCACCCCTTCAGTGGCAGCAGTTGTGCCCCAGTTGTACACTTCACAGCTAGATTTGCATCAAGCACATTCAAAAATACGCCATAATTAACCGTCCCCAGGATGACACCAGGGTAGGTAGCAAAGTCTTTCCTGATCCCAGCTCTGTTCATCTTGGCTTCTTTTAAAAACAATGTAAGCAAGGGTTACTCCAAGCGGAGTCTCCCTTTTTTCCAAAAATTGGGCCCCACACACACCCACCCCTTCAGTGGCAGCACTTGTGCCCCAGTTGTACACTTCACAGCTAGATTTGCATCAAGCACATTCAAAAATACGCCATAATTAACCGTCCCCAGGATGACACCAGGGTAGGTAGCAAAGTGTTTCCTGATCCCAGCTCTGTTCATCTTGGCTTCTTTTAAAAACAATGGAAGCAAGGGCTACTCCAAGCGGAGTCTCCCTTTTTTCCAAACATTGGGCCCCACACACACCCACCCCTTCAGTGGCAGCACTTGTGCCCCAGTTGTACACTTCACAGCTAGATTTGCATCAAGCACATTCAAAAATACGCCATAATTAACCGTCCCCAGGATGACACCAGGGTAGGTAGCAAAGTCTTTGCTGATCCCAGCTCTGTTCATCTTGGCTTCTTTTAAAAACAATGTAAGCAAGGGTTACTCCAAGCGGAGTCTCCCTTTTTTCCAAAAATTGGGCCCCACACACACCCACCCCTTCAGTGGCAGCAGTTGTGCCCCAGTTGTACACTTCACAGCTAGATTTGCATCAAGCACATTCAAAAATACGCCATAATTAACCGTCCCCAGGATGACACCAGGGTAGGTAGCAAAGTCTTTCCTGATCCCAGCTCTGTTCATCTTGGCTTCTTTTAAAAACAATGTAAGCAAGGGTTACTCCAAGCGGAGTCTCCCTTTTTTCCAAAAATTGGGCCCCACACACACCCACCCCTTCAGTGGCAGTGTGAAGCCCCACAAGTGCTGTGTCGGTGCATTACCTTCAGGGACTCCACGTAGCTGGATCTTGTCACAGGTAGGAGATCTTCTTTTAGGATTGTCGTGACGCCACTCTCAGAATTGCGGTCAGTGGGGACCGCCACTGCAGGTTAAGGGATGCCTGGGGCTGATGGTGGGTGCAGCCAGTTGTAATAGCCTCCTGAGAGTGAGGCAAGCCCCAGGGCCCTGTGTAGGTGTGTAGAACCACAAGGCGCAGAATAACTCAACACAAGCAGAATGTCTTTCAGGGGTTTTACTCACAGAAGGTGGCAGGGTGAGTAACCCGGGCGTAGCTGGGATGAACCAGGCTGGAACCAGGTGTCCCTCAGGCTGACTGATGAGGGTGGCTACCGACTCGCCTTCCTTAGCCCTTCTGTGGTTTGTGGTAACCCCGACTTTTAGTCCCTATGGGGGTCACCCAGGGAAGTAGCTGCTCCCCTCGTTTGTTTGCCGTTTGCTTGTCGCCTGGACCAGATCACTCCAGCTGCTTGCCTCCTGTGAACTATGGGCCCTAACTGTGGCTACGTGGCTGCGGCCTTTGGGGTGTTGTGGCGTGGGCTTTGAGGGCCCCACACCGGCAGGTTTAGCAAGGAAAGGTGGATCTATCCCCGCACCGGGATCTGCCGCCCGTTTGGGCCTGGTACTCCCTGACAGTCTCCGTACTTTCCACTACGCTGCTCTCTCTAGCTGTGTGTGGGGTTCGGGCAGCACTACCAGGTGACCGTTCTCCCCCGTCGGTAGTCACTGCGCGGACGCTGTTAGACTGCAACAGCTCCAGGGTCTGCTCCTCACGTCTGCTCTCCCTGGACTGCACACTAAACTGACTCACTGTTCCCTCCTCTCCTGTTCTTGCCTACGCCACCTAGCAACCAGGCTCTCTACCACACCCCTTGAGTGGAGATGGAGGCTTCGCCCCCTCCACTCCTCAAGTGGAGGTGAAGGCTTTGCCCCCTCCTGGGATCCCCAGGGGTCCTCTCAAAGGTACATGTGTGAGACCTGATCACTATGCGCCTGTGTAGTCACACCTCGGTCAGCCTTCTGGATTACCTGTATTGTACTGTCCCCAGCATGGGTGCAGTACTCAGTGGTCCCTGACCAGGTCAGGGGCGCCACATTCCCCCTTAGTTATCACCAGCACGTCCTCGGGCTGCAAGACAACATTTTAAAATGCATAAAACATTAAAACATGGTAAAACTTTTAAAACCACCAGGTACCATACATCACCATCCTCCACCCACAAGTCCGTTAACCCACCCTAAACCCTTTCAGGAGGCAGGTCACCGGTTTCTTTTGGTAACCAGGTCTGGGCCATCCACTTCCCCAGACCTTTCCTCCAATCTTCCTCTCCCGTTGGCCGCTCCTTCAGCCACTTCTGGCAGGATGTAGAGGCGGCTTTCATGGTCTAGTGGTCTTCAGGGCATACCTGGCCTGGTGAAGCCGCGCCTTCAGCCACTTCTGGCAGGATCCAGAGGCGGCCTTCACAGTTGGTGCCGACCAGGTACCCTCTTTGTGGTGGAGAGCCAGGCCCCATAAACAGGCATGCTCCCTGGTTGCGGGCGAGCCAGTTCCCTAAACAGGCTGGCTCTGGTGGTGGTACCTCTGGGGTAACTATTTACACTGCGAGAGTTTGTGGCTATAGCCAGTTCATAGCCTTAAGGTTCATGGGTTTCTCACATTAGTTCATGTGGGCGCATTTCTTAAACATTAACGTTGCAAACTTGTCAAAACTTTAACTTGCTATACTTCTTTCTTCACTTTACGCAGATTCCTCCTCACCAGGGCTTGGGCCTGTAGGGCTGCGGCACCTGTTGCTTTCTCCATCTCTGTCTTTTCTTTCTTCTTCTGTATCTGTTTCTTTTTCTGTATCTGTTTCTTTTTCTGTTGAGACAGCAGGTTCACTGTAGGGATTTCTGGAACATGGTGTAACATCCAATGCATACCATCCCCTTTCTCCTTGGTGCATGGTGAATTCCACTGAATCTCCTGTTCGTAGGTTCCTTCCTGGATGTCCTCTGGGCAAATGGGCTCTTACGTCTCTTCTATTAACAAAGATGCCTTCCTTCATACCAGGAGCTACTATGAAGCCATATCCTGATTTCAAGCTGAAGTCTTCTACTACACCACGACAAAGTGGACCTCTAACCTGGGATTTGGCCCTTCTCAGGAACCGTTTCTCCTCCAAGTCTCTGGCCATGACTTCGTCTTTCTGCTCTGGAGACTGCGGTGCAGGGGAAAACCTTGTTCTGCTACGGCGCCGTGTCCTACGGGCTGGGTTCTGCTGGGTTGCGGCTTTACTGTTTGCAGGCTCCCAGGTGAGGTACCTGGACAGATCTTCTTCAGCAGAGGGTGTCGGGCTCTCTTCATCCCAGCGGGAATACGGCAGCATCTCTGGCTCTTGGACTGGTGCTGCATCCACTGCTGATGGCTCTGGGCATGGATCCCCTGCTGATGGCTCTGGGGTCAGCTCCTCAGCATTCTGTCCTCCTCTCCCCCTTAGTTCTTCGGAGCACTCCTGTTGTGGCAGCGCCGGGGATGGGTGTTCATCAGCAGGCCCGGGCGGGGGACTCTTTGGCATGGTTGCTGCAGAAGTCGCCTTGGGGGTGTGCGGAGGGAGCAGATACCGATCCACCATCTCCTGTGGGAACTGGGCCTCTAGGTCAGCCTTCAGCTTCCAGTATTCGGGGTCCTCTCCTATCAGGGACTTCCTAGCAGGGACTTCCTTAGACTGGGGAGCGGTGTCTGCTCTGGCCTTGCAGGCCGGGGTAAACAGAGGTACATTCTTGTCTTGGTGGGCCGCGCCTGACATGGCGGCGGCCTGGCCTTGGCGGGCCGCGCCTGACATGGCGGCGGCCTGGTCTTGGCGGGCCACGCCCTGCATGGCGGCGGCCTGGATCAGCGTTGCTGTCGCAGTCTCACTCAGGGTCGCAGCTGGAGTCTTAGCGGGCATCGCTACTGTAGCCGGTTCTTGGCGGGCCGGGCAGGGCATCGCTGCGGTGGCCTGAATTGGCGTCGCAGCTACGATGGGATCTGTGCAGGCTGGGCTGGGCGTCGCTGCAGCGATCGGAGCTTGGCGGGCCGCACCTGGCGTGGCTGCGGCCTGGTTCAGCACCTCGCCTGCGGCATGGATGAGCGTCGCTGCTGCGGTGGGGTCTTGGCGGGCCGGGCCTAGCAAGGCGGCGGCCTGGGTCAGCGTCACACCCGCGGCATGGATGAGGGTCGCGGTGGCAGCCGGATCTTTGCGGGCCGGGCAAGGCATCGCTGCGGCGGCCTGGTCCAGCGTCGCCGCGCCGGGCGCCTCTTCAGGGACCGCGGGCGTGGCAGCAGGGGTCGGGGCACTCGCGCTGGCAGGGGCAACACTGGACTCACCCATCGGTGGCACCATCGGGGTCTGAGTCGTCGCCGCTCGGTCTGGCACTCGTCGCGCAGCTTTTTCCTCATAGGCCTGCACCGCGGCAGCCATCACCAGAAGCGCCGTGCGTTCCTCGCTGATCTGTCGTATGACCCTGGCCTCCAGTTGGTCGCAGAACTGGGCAAGTTCCTGATACCACCAGGCAGCGGAGCCTGGCTCTGGGTCTCGGCGTTCAGACGCCATTTCCTCTGCGCCTTCTTCTGCACGATTTCCCAGCAGCGGACTCGTTGCTGCCTCCAGTAGCAGGCTCTTCAGTTTCTGCTCTGCCTCTTCCAGCAGCAGGCTTCTGGCTCCCTTTCTGTCCCGACGTCTCTGAACGCCTCCGCTCTCATCACTTGCGAGGTCAGGACTCTGCAGGGGATCTCTGGGTAGCAACACCTCTTCGTGGGCGGTAACTTCTACCAGCGCGGGCTGCTGTTGTTTTTCAGCGCGCTTTTCATGGTGGCAATATGGCGGCGCTTCCAATTTTCCAAGCGGACCGCCCAGGCACATGGTCACCTGTCTGAACAGGTCTAGTCCTTATCCTGTTCGTGACGCCAGATGTGAAGCCCCACAAGTGCTGTGTCGGTGCATTACCTTCAGGGACTCCACGTAGCTGGATCTTGTCACAGGTAGGAGATCTTCTTTTAGGATTGTCATGACGCCACTCTCAGAATTGCGGTCAGTGGGGACCGCCACTGCAGGTTAAGGGATGCCTGGGGCTGATGGTGGGTGCAGCCAGTTGTAATAGCCTCCTGAGAGTGAGGCAAGCCCCAGGGCCCTGTGTAGGTGTGTAGAACCACAAGGCGCAGAATAACTCAACACAAGCAGAATGTCTTTCAGGGGTTTTACTCACAGAAGGTGGCAGGGTGAGTAACCCGGGCGTAGCTGGGATAAACCAGGCTGGAACCAGGTGTCCCTCAGGCTGACTGATGAGGGTGGCTACCGACTCGCCTTCCTTAGCCCTTCTGTGGTTTGTGGTAACCCCGACTTTTAGTCCCTATGGGGGTCACCCAGGGAAGTAGCTGCTCCCCTCGTTTGTTTGCCGTTTGCTTGTCGCCTGGACCAGATCACTCCAGCTGCTTGCCTCCTGTGAACTATGGGCCCTAACTGTGGCTACGTGGCTGCGGCCTTTGGGGTGTTGTGGCGTGGGCTTTGAGGGCCCCACACCGGCAGGTTTAGCAAGGAAAGGTGGATCTATCCCCGCACCGGGATCTGCCGCCCGTTTGGGCCTGGTACTCCCTAACAGTCTCCGTACTTTCCACTACGCTGCTCTCTCTAGCTGTGTGTGGGGTTCGGGCAGCACTACCAGGTGACCGTTCTCCCCCGTCGGTAGTCACTGCGCGGACGCTGTTAGACTGCAACAGCTCCAGGGTCTGCTCCTCACGTCTGCTCTCCCTGGACTGCACACTAAACTGACTCACTGTTCCCTCCTCTCCTGTTCTTGCCTACGCCACCTAGCAACCAGGCTCTCTACCACACCCCTTGAGTGGAGATGGAGGCTTCGCCCCCTCCACTCCTCAAGTGGAGGTGAAGGCTTTGCCCCCTCCTGGGATCCCCAGGGGTCCTCTCAAAGGTACATGTGTGAGACCTGATCACTATGCGCCTGTGTAGTCACACCTCGGTCAGCCTTCTGGATTACCTGTATTGTACTGTCCCCAGCATGGGTGCAGTACTCAGTGGTGCCTGACCAGGTCAGGGGCGCCACAGCAGCACTTGTGCCCCAGTTGTACACTTCACAGCTAGATTTGCATCAAGCACATTCAAAAATACGCCATAATTAACCGTCCCCAGGATGACACAAGGGTAGGTAGCAAAGTCTTTGCTGATCCCAGCTCTGTTCATCTTGGCTTCTTTTAAAAACAATGTAAGCAAGGATTACTCCAAGCGGAGTCTCCCTTTTTTCCAAAAATTGGGCCCCACACATACCCACCCCTTCAGTGGCAGCACTTGTGCCCCAGTTGTACACTTCACAGCTAGATTTGCATCAAGCACATTCAAAAATACGCCATAATTAACAGTCCCCAGGATGACACCAGGGTAGGTAGCAAAGTCTTTCCTGATCCCAGCTCTGTTCATCTTGGCTTCTTTTAAAAACAATGGAAGCAAGGGTTACTCCAAGCGGAGTCTCCCTTTTTTCCAAAAAATGGGCCCCACACACACCCACCCCTTCAGTGGCAGCACTTGTGCCCCAGTTGTACACTTCACAGCTAGATTTGCATCATGCACATTCAAAAATACGCCATAATTAATCGTCCCCAGGATGACACCAGGGTAGGTATCAAAGTCTTTGCTGATCCCAGCTCTGTTCATCTTGGCTTCTTTTAAAAACAATGTAAGCAAGGGTTACTCCAAGCGGAGTCTCCCTTTTTTCCAAAAATTGGGCCCCACACACACCCACCCCTTCAGTGGCAGCAGTTGTGCCCCAGTTGTACACTTCACAGCTAGATTTGCATCAAGCACATTCAAAAATACGCCATAATTAACCGTCCCCAGGATGACACCAGGGTAGGTAGCAAAGTGTTTCCTGATCCCAGCTCTGTTCATCTTGGCTTCTTTTAAAAACAATGTAAGCAAGGATTACTCCAAGCGGAGTCTCCCTTTTTTCCAAAAATTGGGCCCCACACACACCCACCCCTTCAGTGGCAGCACTTGTGCCCCAGTTGTACACTTCACAGCTAGATTTGCATCAAGCACATTCAAAAATACGCCATAATTAACCGTCCCCAGGATGACACCAGGGTAGGTAGCAAAGTCTTTGCTGAACCATGACTTGTTCATCTACGCTCCTTTTAAAAACAATGTAAGCAAGGGTTACTCCAAGCGGAGTCTCCCTTTTTTCCAAAAATTGGGCCCCACACACACCCACCCCTTCAGTGGCAGCACTTGTGCCCCAGTTGTACACTTCACAGCTAGATTTGCATCAAGCACATTCAAAAATACGCCATAATTAACCGTCCCCAGGATGACACCGGGGTAGGTAGCAAAGTCTTTGCTGAACCATGACTTGTTCATCTTCACTCCTTTTAAAAACAATGTAAGCAAGGGTTACTCCAAGCGGAGTCTCCCTTTTTTCCAAAAATTGGGCCCCACACACACCCACCCCTTCAGTGGCAGCACTTGTGCCCCAGTTGTACACTTCACAGCTAGATTTGCATCAAGCACATTCAAAAATACGCCATAATTAACCGTCCCCAGGATGACACCAGGGTAGGTAGCAAAGTCTTTCCTGATCCCAGCTCTGTTCATCTTGGCTTCTTTTAAAAACAATGTAAGCAAGGGTTACTCCAAGCGGAGTCTCCCTTTTTTCCAAAAATTGGGCCCCACACACACCCACCCCTTCAGTGGCAGCACTTGTGCCCCAGTTGTACACTTCACAGCTAGATTTGCATCAAGCACATTCAAAAATACGCCATAATTAACCGTCCCCAGGATGACACCAGGGTAGGTAGCAAAGTGTTTCCTGATCCCAGCTCTGTTCATCTTGGCTTCTTTTAAAAACAATGTAAGCAAGGATTACTCCAAGCGGAGTCTCCCTTTTTTCCAAAAATTGGGCCCCACACACACCCACCCCTTCAGTGGCAGCAGTTGTGCCCCAGTTGTACACTTCACAGCTAGATTTGCATCAAGCACATTCAAAAATACGCCATAATTAACCGTCCCCAGGATGACACCAGGGTAGGTAGCAAAGTCTTTCCTGATCCCAGCTCTGTTCATCTTGGCTTCTTTTAAAAACAATGTAAGCAAGGGTTACTCCAAGCGGAGTCTCCCTTTTTTCCAAAAATTGGGCCCCACACACACCCACCCCTTCAGTGGCAGCACTTGTGCCCCAGTTGTACACTTCACAGCTAGATTTGCATCAAGCACATTCAAAAATACGCCATAATTAACCGTCCCCAGGATGACACCAGGGTAGGTAGCAAAGTCTTTCCTGATCCCAGCTCTGTTCATCTTGGCTTCTTTTAAAAACAATGTAGGCAAGGGTTACTCCAAGCGGAGTCTCCCTTTTTTCCAAAAATTGGGCCCCACACACACCCACCCCTTCAGTGGCAGCACTTGTGCCCCAGTTGTACACTTCACAGCTAGATTTGCATCAAGCACATTCAAAAATACGCCATAATTAACCGTCCCCAGGATGACACCAGGGTAGGTAGCAAAGTGTTTCCTGATCCCAGCTCTGTTCATCTTGGCTTCTTTTAAAAACAATGGAAGCAAGGGCTACTCCAAGCGGAGTCTCCCTTTTTTCCAAAAATTGGGCCCCACACACACCCACCCCTTCAGTGGCAGCACTTGTGCCCCAGTTGTACACTTCACAGCTAGATTTGCATCAAGCACATTCAAAAATACGCCATAATTAACCGTCCCCAGGATGACACCAGGGTAGGTAGCAAAGTCTTTGCTGATCCCAGCTCTGTTCATCTTGGCTTCTTTTAAAAACAATGTAAGCAAGGGTTACTCCAAGCGGAGTCTCCCTTTTTTCCAAAAATTGGGCCCCACACACACCCACCCCTTCAGTGGCAGCAGTTGTGCCCCAGTTGTACACTTCACAGCTAGATTTGCATCAAGCACATTCAAAAATACGCCATAATTAACCGTCCCCAGGATGACACCAGGGTAGGTAGCAAAGTCTTTCCTGATCCCAGCTCTGTTCATCTTGGCTTCTTTTAAAAACAATGTAAGCAAGGGTTACTCCAAGCGGAGTCTCCCTTTTTTCCAAAAATTGGGCCCCACACACACCCACCCCTTCAGTGGCAGCACTTGTGCCCCAGTTGTACACTTCACAGCTAGATTTGCATCAAGCACATTCAAAAATACGCCATAATTAACCGTCCCCAGGATGACACAAGGGTAGGTAGCAAAGTCTTTGCTGATCCCAGCTCTGTTCATCTTGGCTTCTTTTAAAAACAATGTAAGCAAGGGTTACTCCAAGCGGAGTCTCCCTTTTTTCCAAAAATTGGGCCCCACACATACCCACCCCTTCAGTGGCAGCACTTGTGCCCCAGTTGTACACTTCACAGCTAGATTTGCATCAAGCACATTCAAAAATACGCCATAATTAACCGTCCCCAGGATGACACCAGGGTAGGTAGCAAAGTCTTTCCTGATCCCAGCTCTGTTCATCTTGGCTTCTTTTAAAAACAATGTAGGCAAGGGTTACTCCAAGCGGAGTCTCCCTTTTTTCCAAAAATTGGGCCCCACACACACCCACCCCTTCAGTGGCAGCACTTGTGCCCCAGTTGTACACTTCACAGCTAGATTTGCATCAAGCACATTCAAAAATACGCCATAATTAACCGTCCCCAGGATGACACCAGGGTAGGTAGCAAAGTGTTTCCTGATCCCAGCTCTGTTCATCTTGGCTTCTTTTAAAAACAATGGAAGCAAGGGTTACTCCAAGCGGAGTCTCCCTTTTTTCCAAAAATTGGGCCCCACACACACCCACCCCTTCAGTGGCAGCACTTGTGCCCCAGTTGTACACTTCACAGCTAGATTTGCATCAAGCACATTCAAAAATACGCCATAATTAACCGTCCCCAGGATGACACAAGGGTAGGTAGCAAAGTCTTTGCTGATCCCAGCTCTGTTCATCTTGGCTTCTTTTAAAAACAATGTAAGCAAGGGTTACTCCAAGCGGAGTCTCCCTTTTTTCCAAAAATTGGGCCCCACACACACCCACCCCTTCAGTGGCAGCACTTGTGCCCTAGTTGCAAACAGAATGTTTTGATTTGCATCAAGCACATTCCAAATCCACAAGCATTTACTCTCCCCAGGATGACACAGGGGTAGTAAATTCCTTGTGGATCCATGACTTGTTCATTTTGATGAACGTCAGTCTGTCCACATTGTCACTGGACAGACGCGTGCGCTTATCTGTCAGCACACACCCAGCAGCACTGAAGACACGTTCAGAGACAACGCTGGCAGCTGGACACGACAAAATCTCCAAGGCGTAATTGGATAGCTCTGGCCATTGTTCTAGATTTGAAGCCCAAAATGAGCAAGGCTCCATTTGCAAAGTCATGGCATCGATGTTCATTTGGAGATACTCCTGTATCATCCTCTCCAGCCGTTGACTGTGTGTCAGACTTGTTGTCTCTGGTGGCCTTGCAAAGGAGGGTCTAAAAAAATTATGAAAAGATTCCATAAAATTGCTATTACCAGCACCAGATACGGTCCTACTGGTACGGGTAGACTGTTGAAGATGACGAGACCGTCCCATGTTTGTCAAGTTACAACTGGGAGAATCACTCCCTGCACCTGCACGGTTGTTTGGTGGAAAAGCCGATCTAAGATCGAGTAACAGCTTCTGCTGATACTCCTGCATACGTGCGTCCCTTTCTATGGCTGGAATTATGTCACAAAATTTGGACTTGTACCGGGGATCTAATAGTGTGGCAAGCCAGTAGTCATCATCACTTCTAATTTTGACAATACGAGGGGCATGTTGGAGGTAGTGCAACAAGAAGGCACTCATGTGTCTTGCGCAGCCATGCGGACCAAGTCCACGCTGTGTTTGTGGCATAGAGGTGCTAACCGTTCTTTCTTCCTCTGACATCTCCCCCCAACCTCTTTAAACTGAAATTTGACCAAGGTCTCCCTCATCTGCTGAGTCTTCCATGTCCATGGACAGTTCGTCCTCCATTTCTTCATGTTCTCCTGCACCTTCCTCAACATCTCGCCTGCTACCATGCGCCCTTGTTGATCCCTGTCCCCCATGGTCCCATGCCTGGTGCCTTGGTGATGATGAACGTCTGGACCTTGGTGATGTTGTTGTGTCTTGCGCATATGAATCCTCCTGTAGTTCATCCCCTTCCTGTTGTCCCACCCCCTAACTCCGAATAGTGTTTAGCGTGTGCTCCAGCATGTAAATGACTGGAATCGTCATGCTGATAATGGCATTGTCAGCGCTAAACATATTCGTCACCATGTCGAAACTGTGCAGAAGGGTGCATAGGTCCTTGATCTGAGACCACTCCATCAGGGTGATCTGCCCCACCTCTGCATCTCGTTGGCCCAGGCTATACGTCATGACGTATTGCACTAGGGCTCGGCAGTGCTGCCACAGTCGCTGTAACATGTAGAGAGTTGAATTCCAGCGTGTCGCCACATCGCATTTCAGGCGATAAACCGGCAGGCCGAAAGACTTCTGGAGCGATGCAAGTCGCTCAGCTGCGGCGCTTGAACGGCGGAAGTGAGCAGACAGTTTTCGTGCCCTGTTCAGAAGGCCATCTAGGCTGGGATAGTGTGTTAAAAATTGCTGGACGACAAGGTTCAACACGTGAGCCATACAAGGTACGTGTGTCACCTTGCCCAGGCGAAGGGCCGCACCCAGGTTTGCAGCATTGTCGCACACGGCCTTACCAGGCTGCAGGTTGAGTGGAGACAACCATTTATTAAACTCGGACCGCAGAGCTGACCACAACTCCTCAGCTGTGTGACTCTTATTCCCAAGACATGTCAAGCTAAAGACCGCCTGATGCCGTTGCGCTCTGCTGCCAGCATAGTAATGAGGGGTGCGTGATTCCTTCTGCGCAGTGAGAACGCTGGTGGCCTGACCAGGCAGGCTTGGGGCGGAGGTGGAGGACCCAGATGAGGTGGAGGAGGCAGAAGCAGTGGCGGAACTTGGACAGACAGAGGATTGACACACAAGTCGTGGGGATGGCAAGACTTGTGCAGCAGACCCTTCACCATCTATCACCATAGTTACCCAGTGCCCAGTCAGCGACATGTAACGTCCCTGTCCATGCTTACTGGTCCAAGTATCGGTGGTGAAATGCACCCGTTCACACACAGAGTTTCTCAAGGAAGCGGTGATGTTGTGTGCGACATGCTGGTGTAGCGCGGGCACACCTTTCTTAGAGAAGTAGTAGCGACTAGGCATCTGGTACTGGGGCACAGCGACAGACATAAGGTCTCTAAAATCCTGTGTGTCCACTAGGCGGAAAGGCAGCATTTCGGTAGCCAACAGCTTACAGAGGGATAGAGTCAACCTCTTAGCTTTGTCATGGGTCGCAGGAAGTGGCCTTTTATTTGACCACATCTGAGGGACAGAGATCTGGCTGCTGTGTGTAGACGGTGTTGAGTACGGTGTCCCTGGAAAAATGCAGGTTTGTGAGGAAAGTGCAGGCGGAGACATGATGTTGCCTTCATCCAACGTTGGTGCTATCGATGTCTGAGAGAGCTGTACACACTCACTTGTTTCCCCTTCCAAACCAACTGACGACCTACCAAGCAAACTGCCTGTTGCGGTTACAGTGGTGGAAGTTGTGGGTGGAAAAACAGGTGTGACAGCTGTCCCCACAGTCCTAGAAGATGAAGAGCGTGAGGATGCACTGGAAGGGGCAGGCGGTGGATGGTTCGCTCCGCTAGGCCGCATTGCAGCACGGTGAGCTTCCCACCGGGCCATATGATATTTATTCATGTGACGATTCATGGAAGAAGTTGTCAAACTGCTGAGGTTTTGACCTCTACTAAGAGAACCATGACAAATTTTACAGATCACATAATTTGGGCGATCTTTTTCTATGTCAAAAAAGGACCAGGCTAGGCAAGGCTTAGAGGCCATGCGACCTGTTGATCCACCCCGAATAATGCTCAGAGGCAGAGTGGTGGCTGAGAATGCAGTTGTAGACGTGCTACCAGTACTCCGACTGTGTCCAGGAAGGCGCAAGGTAACTTCGTCATCAGTTGCATCCTCCTCCACCATCTCTGTTGACCTCCTCGAGTGCCTGACTGTGGGTTGACAGTAGGTGGGATCTAGAACTTCATCATCAATTGTTGTGTTTGCACTCCCCACCCCCTCAGACCGAGCCTGTTCTTGCCCTGACCGAATATTTAAGTTGTCATCCCAATCGCGTATCTGCGTCTCATCTTCATCAGTATGTTCCTCATTGTCTATAACCACAGGTGTTACAGTTTGTGACAAAGGGTCAACATTATGCTCAGAAACTTGGTCCTCACGGCCTGAATCAGAGTCACAAAGGTTCTGGGCATCACTGCAGACCATTTCCTGTTCTGTACTCTGTAGCTTGGGAGCAGACCTCTGATTCCCAGGCTATAGTGTGACTGAACAGCTCTGCAGACTCAGCCATCTCAGTTCCACCATACTGTGCAGGGCTGATGGAGACTTCAGAGCTGGGAGAAAGCAAGTTTGATTGGGATGACAACTCAGAGGACTGGTGTTTTTTGGATGCAGTACTTGAAGTGGCTGAGAGGGCACTTGTTGGACCACTTGAGATCCATTCAAGCATTTTCCTTTTTTGGCCATCATCTACCTTTGTTCCTGTTGTTTGTGTCCGTAAAAAAGGGAGCACATCGGATTGTCCACAGTAAGTAGTAGACATCTTACTTTTGCTGGTAGATGGTCTATCTTCAGCAGATGATAATGGAGCTTTGCCACCTTCCCCACGGACAAACCCTTTTTTTCCTTTTCCACCACGCCTCTTCCCCTTTCCACCAACATCTGTCATTTTGCCACTCATGTTGATTGCGACAAGATTGGGCACTGAAAATGTGGTAGTAAAAATTGAGAGGTGGTGTAGATTGCAGCGGTGGTCTAGCTTTATTAACAGCAGAATAATAAAGAATAAATATCCCTGACAATGCAACTACGGCCCTTAAACTGGCAGCATCAATTGCTAGTATAATGGCTTAGTTATAATGAGTTGAAGTGTGCAATGCAGGTAGAGGTGCTGCAAATGTCTTTGCATTAGTGGGACTAGACAAAAGTCCAATAGCCACGTTTAGGATGCCACTAGGTACACTGAGTGTTTGCTAGTATAATGGCTTAGTTATAATAAGTTGGAGTTTGCAATGCAGGCAGAGGTGCTGCAAATGTCTTTGCACTACTGGGACTATAGCAAAGTCCAATAGCCACGTTTAGGATGCCACTAGGTACACAGAGTGTTTGCTAGTATAATGGCTTAGTTATAATGAGTTGGAGTGTGCAATGCAGGTGGAGGTGCTGCAAATGTCTTTGCACTAGTGTGACTAGACAAAAGTCCAATAGCCACGTTTAGGATGCCACTAGGTACACTGAGTGTTTGCTAGTATAATGGCTTAGTTATAATGAGTTGGAGTGTGCAATGCAGGCAGAGGTGCTGCAAATGTCTTTGCACTAGTGTGACTAGACAAAAGTCCAATAGCCACGTTTAGGATGCCACTAGGTACACTGAGTGTTTGCTAGTATAATGGCTTAGTTATAATGAGTTGAAGTGTGCAATGCAGGTAGAGGTGCTGCAAATGTCTTTGCACTAGTGGGACTATAGCAAAGTCCAATAGCCACGTTTAGGATGCCACTAGGTACACTGAGTGTTTGCTAGTATAATGGCTTAGTTATAATGAGTTGGAGTGTGCAATGCAGGCAGAGGTGCTGCAAATGTCTTTGCACAAGTGGGACTATAGCAAAGTCCAATAGCCACGTTTAGGATGCCACTAGGTACCCTGAGTGTTTGCTAGTTTAATGGCTTAGTTATAATGAGTTGGAGTGTGCAATGCAGGCAGAGTTGCTACAAATGTCTTTGCACTAGTGGGACTATAGCAAAGTCCAATAGCCACGTTTAGGATGCCACTAGATACACTGAGTGTTTGCTAGTATAATGGCTTAGTTATAATGAGTTGGAGTGTGCAATGCAGGCAGAGGTGCTGCAAATGTCTTTGCACTAGTGTGACTAGACAAAAGTCCAATAGCCACGTTTAGGATGCCACTAGGTACACTGAGTGTTTGCTAGTATAATGGCTTAGTTATAATGAGTTGAAGTGTGCAATGCAGGTAGAGGTGCTGCAAATGTCTTTGCACTAGTGGGACTATAGCAAAGTCCAATAGCCACGTTTAGGATGCCACTAGGTACACTGAGTGTTTGCTAGTATAATGGCTTAGTTATAAGGAGTTGGAGTGTGCAATGCAGGCAGAGGTGCTGCAAATGTCTTTGCACTAGTGTGACTAGACAAACGTCCAATAGCCACGTTTAGGATGCCACTAGGTACACTGAGTGTTTGCTAGTATATTGACTTAGTTATAATGAATTGAAGTGTGCAATGCAGGTAGAGGTGCTGCAAATGTCTCTGCACTAGTGGGACTATAGCAAAGTCCAATAGCCACGTTTAGGATGCCACTAGGTACACTGAGTGTTTGCTAGTATAATGGCTTAGTTATAATGAGTTGAAGTGTGCAATGCAGGTAGAGGTGCTGCAAATGTCTTTGCACTAGTGGGACTATAGCAAAGTCCAGTAGCCACGTTTAGGATGCCACTAGGTACACTGAGTGTTTGCTAGTATAATGGCTTAGTTATAATGAGTTGGAGTGTGCAATGCAGGCAGAGGTGCTGCAAATGTCTTTGCACTAGTGTGACTAGACAAAAGTCCAATAGCCACGTTTAGGATGCCACTAGGTACACTGAGTGTTTGCTAGTATAATGGCTTAGTTATAATGGGTTGAAGTGTGCAATGCAGGTAGAGGTGCTGCAAATGTCTTTGCACTAGTGGGACTATAGCAAAGTCCAATAGCCACGTTTAGGATGCCACTAGGTACACTGAGTGTTTGCTAGTATAATGGCTTAGTTATAATGAGTTGGAGTGTGCAATGCAGGCAGAGGTGCTGCAAATGTCTTTGCACTAGTGGGACTATAGCAAAGTCCAATAGCCACGTTTAGGATGCCACTAGGTACACTGAGTGTTTTCTAGTATAATGGCTTAGTTATAATGAGTTGGAGTGTGCAATGCAGGCAGAGGTGCTGCAAATGTCTTTGCACTAGTGTGACTAGACAAAAGTCCAATAGCCACGTTTAGGATGCCACTAGGTACACTGAGTGTTTGCTAGTATAATGGCTTAGTTATAATGAGTTGGAGTGTGCAATGCAGGCAGAGGTGCTGCAAATTTCTTTGCACTAGTGTGACTAGACAAAAGTCCAATAGCCACGTTTAGGATGCCACTAGGTACACTGAGTGTTTGCTAGTATAATGGCTTAGTTATAATGAGTTGGAGTGTGCAATGCAGGCAGAGGTGCTGCAAATGTCTTTGCACTAGTGGGACTATTGCAAAGTCCAATAGCCACGTTTAGGATGCCACTAGGTACCCTGAGTGTTTGCTAGTTTAATGGCTTAGTTATAATGAGTTGGAGTGTGCAATGCAGGCAGAGTTGCTACAAATGTCTTTGCACTAGTGGGACTATAGCAAAGTCCAATAGCCACGTTTAGGATGCCACTAGATACACTGAGTGTTTGCTAGTATAATGGCTTAGTTATAATGAGTTGGAGTGTGCAATGCAGGCAGAGGTGCTGCAAATGTCTTTGCACTAGTGTGACTAGACAAAAGTCCAATAGCCACGTTTAGGATGCCACTAGGTACACTGAGTGTTTGCTAGTATAATGGCTTAGTTATAATGAGTTGAAGTGTGCAATGCAGGTAGAGGTGCTGCAAATGTCTTTGCACTAGTGGGACTATAGCAAAGTCCAATAGCCACGTTTAGGATGCCACTAGGTACACTGAGTGTTTGCTAGTATAATGGCTTAGTTATAAGGAGTTGGAGTGTGCAATGCAGGCAGAGGTGCTGCAAATGTCTTTGCACTAGTGTGACTAGACAAACGTCCAATAGCCACGTTTAGGATGCCACTAGGTACACTGAGTGTTTGCTAGTATATTGACTTAGTTATAATGAATTGAAGTGTGCAATGCAGGTAGAGGTGCTGCAAATGTCTCTGCACTAGTGGGACTATAGCAAAGTCCAATAGCCACGTTTAGGATGCCACTAGGTACACTGAGTGTTTGCTAGTATAATGGCTTAGTTATAATGAGTTGAAGTGTGCAATGCAGGTAGAGGTGCTGCAAATGTCTTTGCACTAGTGGGACTATAGCAAAGTCCAGTAGCCACGTTTAGGATGCCACTAGGTACACTGAGTGTTTGCTAGTATAATGGCTTAGTTATAATGAGTTGGAGTGTGCAATGCAGGCAGAGGTGCTGCAAATGTCTTTGCACTAGTGTGACTAGACAAAAGTCCAATAGCCACGTTTAGGATGCCACTAGGTACACTGAGTGTTTGCTAGTATAATGGCTTAGTTATAATGGGTTGAAGTGTGCAATGCAGGTAGAGGTGCTGCAAATGTCTTTGCACTAGTGGGACTATAGCAAAGTCCAATAGCCACGTTTAGGATGCCACTAGGTACACTGAGTGTTTGCTAGTATAATGG
Organism: Anomaloglossus baeobatrachus; assembly: GCF_048569485.1. Classification (NCBI taxonomy): domain Eukaryota; kingdom Metazoa; phylum Chordata; class Amphibia; order Anura; family Aromobatidae; genus Anomaloglossus; species Anomaloglossus baeobatrachus. The sequence continues at coordinate 302,061,808 of NC_134355.1, read as the reverse complement.
CTTAGTTATAATGAGTTGGAGTGTGCAATGCAGGCAGAGGTGCTGCAAATGTCTTTGCACTAGTGGGACTATAGCAAAGTCCAATAGCCACGTTTAGGATGCCACTAGGTACACTGAGTGTTTTCTAGTATAATGGCTTAGTTATAATGAGTTGGAGTGTGCAATGCAGGCAGAGGTGCTGCAAATGTCTTTGCACTAGTGTGACTAGACAAAAGTCCAATAGCCACGTTTAGGATGCCACTAGGTACACTGAGTGTTTGCTAGTATAATGGCTTAGTTATAATGAGTTGGAGTGTGCAATGCAGGCAGAGGTGCTGCAAATTTCTTTGCACTAGTGTGACTAGACAAAAGTCCAATAGCCACGTTTAGGATGCCACTAGGTACACTGAGTGTTTGCTAGTATAATGGCTTAGTTATAATGAGTTGGAGTGTGCAATGCAGGCAGAGGTGCTGCAAATGTCTTTGCACTAGTGGGACTATTGCAAAGTCCAATAGCCACGTTTAGGATGCCACTAGGTACACTGAGTGTTTGCTAGTATAATGGCTTAATTATAATGAGTTGGAGTGTGCAATGCAGGTAGAGGTGCTGCAAATGTCTTTGCACTAGTGTGACTAGACAAAAGTCCAATAGCCACGTTTAGGATGCCACTAGTTACACTGAGTGTTTGCTAGTATAATGGCTTAGTTATAATGAGTTGGAGTGTGCAATGCAGGCAGAGGTGCTGCAAATGTCTTTGCACTAGTGTGACTAGACAAAAGTCCAATAGCCACGTTTAGGATGCCACTAGGTACGCTGAGTGTTTGCTAGTATAATGGCTTAGTTATAATGAGTTGGAGTGTGCAATGCAGGCAGAGGTGCTGCAAATGTCTTTGCACTAGTGGGACTATAGCAAAGTCCAATAGCCACGTTTAGGATGCCACTAGATACACTGAGTGTTTGCTAGTATAATGGCTTAGTTATAATGAGTTGGAGTGTGCAATGCAGGCAGAGGTGCTGCAAATGTTTTTGCACTAGTGTGACTAGACAAAAGTCCAATAGCCACGTTTAGGATGCCACTAGGTACACTGAGTGTTTGCTAGTATAATGGCTTAGTTATAATGAGTTGGAGTGTGCAATGCAGGCAGAGGTGCTGCAAATGTCTTTGCACTAGTGGGACTATAGCAAAGTACAATAGCCACTTTTAGGATGCCACTAGGTACACTGAGTGTTTGCTAGTATAACGGCTTAGTTATAATGAGTTGAAGTGTGCAATGCAGGTAGAGGTGCTGCAAATGTCTTTGCACTAGTGGGACTATAGCAAAGTCCAATAGCCACGTTTAGGATGCCACTAGGTACACTGAGTGTTTGCTAGTATAATGGCTTAGTTATAATGAGTTGGAGTGTGCAATGCAGGCAGAGGTGCTGCAAATGTCTTTGCACTAGTGGGACTATAGCAAAGTCCAATAGCCACGTTTAGGATGCCAATAGGTACACTGAGTGTTTGCTAGTATAATGGCTTAGTTATAATGAGTTGGAGTGTGCAATGCAGGCAGAGGTGCTGCAAATGTCTTTGCACTAGTGTGACTAGACAAAAGTCCAATAGCCACGTTTAGGATGCCACTAGGTACACTGAGTGTTTGCTAGTATAATGGCTTAGTTATAATGAGTTGAAGTGTGCAATGCAGGTAGAGGTGCTGCAAATGTCTTTGCACTAGTGGGACTATAGCAAAGTCCAATAGCCACGTTTAGGATGCCACTAGGTACACTGAGTGTTTGCTAGTATAATGGCTTAGTTATAAGGAGTTGGAGTGTGCAATGCAGGCAGAGGTGCTGCAAATGTCTTTGCACTAGTGTGACTAGACAAAAGTCCAATAGCCACGTTTAGGATGCCACTAGGTACACTGAGTGTTTGCTAGTATAATGGCTTAGTTATAATGAGTTGAAGTGTGCAATGCAGGTAGAGGTGCTGCAAATGTCTCTGCACTAGTGGGACTATAGCAAAGTCCAGTAGCCACGTTTAGGATGCCACTAGGTACACTGAGTGTTTGCTAGTATAATGGCTTAGTTATAATGAGTTGGAGTGTGCAATGCAGGCAGAGGTGCTGCAAATGTCTTTGCACTAGTGTGACTAGACAAAAGTCCAATAGCCACGTTTAGGATGCCACTAGGTACACTGAGTGTTTGCTAGTATAATGGCTTAGTTATAATGAGTTGAAGTGTGCAATGCAGGTAGAGGTGCTGCAAATGTCTTTGCACTAGTGGGACTATAGCAAAGTCCAATAGCCACGTTTAGGATGCCACTAGGTACACTGAGTGTTTGCTAGTATAATGGCTTAGTTATAATGAGTTGGAGTGTGCAATGCAGGCAGAGGTGCTGCAAATGTCTTTGCACTAGTGGGACTATAGCAAAGTCCAATAGCCACGTTTAGGATGCCACTAGGTACACTGAGTGTTTGCTAGTATAATGGCTTAGTTATAATGAGTTGGAGTGTGCAATGCAGGCAGAGGTGCTGCAAATGTCTTTGCACTAGTGTGACTAGACAAAAGTCCAATAGCCATGTTTAGGATGCCATTAGGTACACTGAGTGTTTGCTAGTATAATGGCTTAGTTATAATGAGTTGGAGTGTGCAATGCAGGCAGAGGTGCTGCAAATGTCTTTGCACTAGTGTGACTAGACAAAAGTCCAATAGCCATGTTTAGGATGCCATTAGGTACACTGAGTGTTTGCTAGTATAATGGCTTAGTTATAATGAGTTGGAGTGTGCAATGCAGGCAGAGGTGCTGCAAATGTCTTTGCACTAGTGTGACTAGACAAAAGTCCAATAGCCACGTTTAGGATGCCACTAGGTACACTGAGTGTTTGCTAGTATAATGGCTTAGTTATAATGAGTTGAAGTGTGCAATGCAGGTAGAGGTGCTGCAAATGTCTTTGCACTAGTGGGACTATAGCAATGTCCAGTAGCCACGTTTAGGATGCCACTAGGTACACTGAGTGTTTGCTAGTATAATGGCTTAATTATAATGAGTTGGAGTGTGCAATGCAGGCAGAGGTGCTGCAAATGTCTTTGCACTAGTGTGACTAGACAAAAGTCCAATAGCCACGTTTAGGATGCCACTAGGTACACTGAGTGTTTGCTAGTATAATGGTTTAGTTATAATGAGTTGGAGTGTGCAATGCAGGCAGAGGTGCTGCAAATGTCTTTGCACTAGTGTGACTAGACAAAAGTCCAATAGCCACGTTTAGGATGCAACTAGGTACACTGAGTGTTTGCTAGTATAATGGCTTAATTATAATGAGTTGGAGTGTGCAATGCAGGCAGAGGTGCTGCAAATGTCTTTGCACTAGTGGGACTATAGCAAAGTCCAATAGCCACGTTTAGGATGCCACTAGGTTCACTGAGTGTTTGCTAGTATAATGGCTTAGTTATAATGAGTTGAAGTGTGCAATGCAGGTAGAGGTGCTGCAAATGTCTTTGCACTATTGGGACTATAGCAAAGTCCAATAGCCACGTTTAGGATGCCACTAGGTACACTGAGTGTTTGCTAGTATAATGGCTTAGTTATAATGAGTTGGAGTGTGCAATGCAGGCAGAGGTGCTGCAAATGTCTTTGCACTAGTCGGACTATAGCAAAGTCCAATAGCCACGTTTAGGATGCCACTAGGTACACTGAGTGTTTGCTAGTATAATGGCTTAGTTATAATGAGTTGGAGTGTGCAATGCAGGCAGAGGTGCTGCAAATGTCTTTGCACTAGTGTGACTAGACAAAAGTCCAATAGCCACGTTTAGGATGCCACTAGGTACACTGAGTTTTTGCTAGTATAATGGCTTAGTTATAATGAGTTGAACTGTGCAATGCAGGTAGAGGTGCTGCAAATGTCTTTGCACTAGTGGGACTATAGCAAAGTCCAATAGCCACGTTTAGGATGCCACTAGGTACACTGAGTGTTTGCTAGTATAATGGCTTAGTTATAATGAGTTGAAGTTTGCAATGCAGGTAGAGGTGCTGCAAATGTCTTTGCACTAGTGGGACTATAGCAAAGTCCAATAGCCACGTTTAGGATGCCACTAGGTACACTGAGTGTTTGCTAGTATAATGGCTTAGTTATAATGAGTTGGAGTGTGCAATGCAGGCAGAGATGCTGCAAATGTCTTTGCACTAGTGGGACTATAGCAAAGTCCAATAGCCACGTTTAGGATGCCACTAGGTACACTGAGTATTTGCTAGTATAATGGCTTAGTTATAATGAGTTGGAGTGTGCAATGCAGGCAGAGGTGCTGCAAATGTCTTTGCACTAGTGTGACTAGACAAAAGTCCAATAGCCACGTTTAGGATGCCACTAGGTACACTGAGTGTTTGCTAGTATAATGGCTTAGTTATAATGAGTTGGAGTGTGCAATGCAGGTGGAGGTGCTGCAAATGTCTTTGCACTAGTGGGACTGTAGCAAAGTCCAATAGCCACGTTTAGGATGCCACTAGGTACACTGAGTGTTTGCTAGTATGATGGCTTAGTTATAATGAGTTGGAGTGTGCAATGCAGGCAGAGGTGCTGCAAATGTCTTTGCACTAGTGTGACTAGACAAAAGTCCAATAGCCACGTTTAGGATGCCACTAGGTACGCTGAGTGTTTGCTAGTATAATGGCTTAGTTATAATGAGTTGGAGTGTGCAATGCAGGCAGAGGTTCTGCAAATATCTTTGCACTAGTGGGACTAGACAAAAGTCCAATAGCCACGTTTAGGATGCCACTAGGTACACTGAGTGTTTGCTAGTATAATGGCTTAGTTATAATGAGTTGGAGTGTGCAGAGGACAGGAGGGTACAGTGGCAGGATTGTGGTGCTCTGGGTAGAGGAATGGAAGCCTGCCTTTCTATTCCCTCCTAATGGGGAAATGCAGCGACGAAATCCCTGACCTTTGCTACACAGACGCTGTCGCTGTTTTCAGGACCTGTCACCTATGGCTCTGACCCTGCCGGTACGAGCCCTTAAAAGGACTGATAGAAAGTGCTCTCCCTAAGCTGTCCAGCGCTGTGTATGGAGCGCATACAGCTGTATCAGCGATAGGACTCAGGACGGAGCTGCGCCAGTGATATCTGTCACCAAGGACGCAGAAGAGATAATGGCGTCCTGGAGGAAAATGTCCGTTTTTATAATGCAGGGACATGTGACATGGACATCCTATCACACATGCCGTTGTTTCTCTGGCTAAAAGTCCACTTAGCTGTGTGTGTGTCTGGGATTGGCTGACATGCTGGCCCGCCCCACAAGACGCGCGCGCTTAGGGAAGGAAGACAAGGAAAAAAAAAAAAAATGGCGATCGCCATTATAGAAACAGCAGTGATCTGAAGGCGCTGTTCCCGCACACTATACACTGAAATGTCATAATAGTGTGAGTCACAGAGTGACTTACACTATTACAGCGGAAATCCAGCTAGGAATTAGCTGTTTTTATGCTGCTAGAACCGTTCCCGAACGTTTCTAGAACTATCGAGCTTTTGCAAAAAGCTTGAGTTCTAGTTTGATCTAGAACAGGCCCAAAAATCACTCGAGCCTAGAACTGGAGAACCTCGAACCGCGAACCGCGCTCAACTCTAATCACATCACAAAATAATCAATCTTTCAAACAGTCTTGTATATAGATCACATTATATGTGAGGGTATATTGGATCAATAAGACCATTCGGATACATATAAATCACCAAAAAAATTAACCGAACAAAAGGTCATAAGATCAATTTTTATTCATATATTATAAACTTTTAACATTACATATGTCTTTAAAAGGCACACTGTGACTGAAAAAAGGGGGCGTCACACAGTTACATAATCACAGAATCACATATATAGTCGTGTAATACCATGTGATAACCATATAATGGTGGGGGTGAATAAACAGGAGATGTTACTATAGCATATATAATATAACTATAGGCATGCACATATTAATCAATTATGCATACACAAATGCTAGAACTAGAGGCAAAAGGTCTAAACTGCAGCTGAAAACAGGCTATAATGGCTCAAATACCTATCTCCGTAATAGATAGTGCAGTTCACCCAACCACCACAATGGAATACATTAACCGTAGGGGGCAGTAGTAATTGGAGCAAATACCTCAAGTCAGTCAAATATAATTCAAAGTATACATAATAGCGAGGTATTTACCAAACCAATGATGTAAAGCTGCCACCTGGTAATGACAAAGGGCGCCCACACCCCGACGCTCCTGAGGAAGACGGCAACGAAACGTGCGCGCGTCGGGGTGTGGGTGTCCTTTGTCATTAACAGGTGGCAGCTTTACATCATTGGTTTGGTAAATACCTCGCTATTATGTATACTTTGAATTATATTTGACTGACTTGAGGTATTTTGCTGCAATTACTACTGCCCCCTACGGTTAATGTATTCCATTGTGATGGTTGGGTGAACTGCACTATCTATTACGGAGATAGGTATTTGAGCCATTATAGCCTGTTTTCAGCTGCAGTTTAGACCTTTTGCCTCTAGTTCTAGCATTTGTGTATGCATAATTGATTAATATGTGCATGCCTATAGTTATATTATATATGCTATAACATCTCCTGTTTATTCACCCCCACCATTATATGGTTATCACATGGTATTACACGACTATATATGTGATTCTGTGATTATGTAACTGTGTGACGCCCCCTTTTTTCAGTCACAGTGTGCCTTTTAAAGATATATGTAATGTTAAAAGTTTATAATATATGAATAAAAATTGATCTCATGACCTTTTGTTCGGTTAATTTTTTTTGTGATTAGTAATATCTCATGTAACAACATCAAGCTTCCTATTTTGAGCATTTATATTTTGTCTCCCACAAGCATTTAAGACTTTGTGATCAAAGTTTCTCAATGAAATGTACTGACATGGTAACCAACCATTGCCACCTGCTGATTATTGCTAGTATTGTGAATAAACCCTTATTCCTGTAAAAATAAAGAGTGACAAAACTATCTTTTCTAAACCCCCATTACATGATAGTTTGTCGTAATTATTAGTGAAATTTTATTTCTTAGACTTGTTCTACCTCATTCTTCAATAACTTTATTGGAACATTAAGTGTTAAAAAAGATTTTTTTTTAAGATTTTTGTTACTTTGCATAACTGGTTCTTTCTACTATTTCTTGAAAAATATGATGTGCATTAGATTAATCTTTTAGATTAATATTATGATATTTAATTTTATAATTTTATCTTTGTGGGATGAATTTTAAAGGGATAGCTGGAAATTAAAAATATAGTTTCATTTTACAATTTGATATTTCTATACTGAACCTGATATGGATGTTCTAGGGAAGAAAAAAAGGATGGCATTATGGAGGGTATTATTTCCTTTATTTTTTTAAAATCTGAGGCTACAAATGTTACACCCATTAAACAACTACTGATTTGCAGTGTGCAAAAGTCTAAAAATCTTAATAATAGTATGGATCTTTTACATAACTTACACCTTTTTTTGTAGATATTTGTTATGAAATTGATAGCATAAAAAATATATTTGTGCAAATGTTTGCTTAAAATGCTCCTTGTCATCGTGTTTTGCTAGACAGGCAACATAATATCAGTTTTAAGAATACTTGAACCAAAGTTCTGAAGTTTTAGCTGGGAAAAACATAGACAATAAAAACACTCTAAAAATGAAGGCTATGTTGAAATCATGATATGAAAAGGAGAAAGGAACAACGAAAATCAAAAACTTGTTATAAAATATATTTAATTTTATTAATGAATATTTATATATTTTTTATTATTCAAAAAGTGAAAAATTACAAAAACATATAGATCAGGTACACAGACAATGACAGCCAAGTTGCATAATAACCTGCACAGATTTAGACAGGAAAAAAGGAATAGAGCCCCCTCCCAGGTAGCGTGACCACACAAAGGATTATATGGATACAATCCTATGTATTGCAAGTGTGATGTAATTCAATATAAAATATCAAAAGTGTCCTCATAGAGAAGTGCAAAAACTCCTATAGTAAATAAGAGGGAACACCAGAGCAAATTATCAGGCATATAGGGTCAAAAAGGGAGGCTATCAAAAAAGCAACCGTTATAACACCAGCTCAAAGACATGATTAAGCATATACAGTACGGACCAAACATTTGGACATACCTTCTCATTCAAAGAGTTTTCTTTATTTTCATGACTCTGAAAATTGTAGATTTACATTGAAGGCATCAAAACTATGAATTAAAACATGTGGAATGAAATACTTAACAAAAAATTGTGAAACAATTGAAAATATGTCTTCTATTATAGGTTCTTCAAAGTAGCCACCTTTTGCTTTGATTATTGCTTTGCACTCTCTTGGCATTCTCTTGATGAGCTTCAAGAAGTAGTCACCAGAAATGGTCTTGGTCTTCCAACAGTCTTGAAGGAGTTCCCAGAGATGTTTAGCACTTGTTGGCCTTTTTGCCTTCACTCTGCGGTCCAGCTCACCCCAGAACGTCTGGATTGGGTTCAGATCTGGTGACTGCGGAGGCCAGGTCATCAGGCGTAGCACCCCATCACTCTCCTTCTTAGTAAAATAGCCCTTACACAGCCTGGAGGTGTGTTTGGGGTCATTGTCCTGTTGAAAAATAAATGATGGCTGAACTAAACGCAAACCAGATGGCATAGCATGCCACTTTAAGATGCTGTGGTAGCCATGCTGGTTCAGTATGCCTTCAATTTTGAATAAATCCCCAACAGTGTCACCAGCAAAGCACCCCCACACCATCACACCTCCTCCTCCATGCTTCACGGTGGGAACCAGGCATGTAGAGTCCATCCGTTTACCTTTTCTGCGTAGCACAAAGACACAGTGGTTGGATCCAAAGATCTCAAATTTGGACTCATCAGACCAAAGCACAGATTTCCACTGGTCTAATGTCCATTCCTTGTGTTCTTCAGCACAAACAAGTCTCTTCTGCTTGTTGCTTGTCCTTAGCAGTGGTTTCCTAGCAGCTATTTTACCATGAAGACCTGCTGCACAAAGTCTCCTCTTAACAGTTGTTCTAGAGATGTGTCTGCTGCTAGAACTCTGTGTGGCATTGACCTGATCTCTAATCTGAGCTGCTGTTAACCTGCAATTTCTGAGGCTGGTGACTCGGGTAAACTTATCCTCCACAGCAGAGGTGACTCTTGGTCTCCCTTTCCTGGGGCGGTCCTCATGTGAGCAAGTTTCTTTGTTGCGTTTGATGGTTTTTGCAACTGCACTTGTGGACACTTTCAAAGTTTTCCCAATTTTTTGGACTGACTGACCTTCATTTCTTAAAGTAATGATAGCCACTCGTTTTTCTTTACCTAGCTGCTTTTTTCTTGCCATAATACAAATTCTAACAGTCTATTCAGTAGGACTATCAGCTGTGTATCCACCAGACTTCTGCACAACACAACTGATGGTCCCAACTCCATTTATAATGAAAGAACTCCCACTTATTAAACCTGACAGGGCACACCTGTGAAGTGAAAAACATTTCCGGTGACTACCTCTTGAAGCTCATCAAGAGAATGCCAAGAGTGTGCAAAGCAGTAATCAAAGCAAAAGGTGGCTACTTTGAAGAACCTAGAATAGAAGACATATTTTCAGTTGTTCCACAATTTTTGTTAAGTATTTAATTCCACATGTGTTAATTCATAGTTTTGATGCCTTCAATGTGAATCCACAATTTTCAGAGTCATGAAAATAAAGAAAACTCTTTGAATGAGAAGGTGTCCAAACCTTTGGTCTGTACTGTAAATGGAGTAGATATGCAGCAATTTAAAGGGGCTGACTACATGCCCGTAACATGGCTGAATATCTGTTATGTCACCGCCGGAGTTTGCTCCAGCGACTTCTGCTCCAATCGCCAGGCGATGCAGTGTTCCTGCCGTGGATGGTGCTGGTGATGGGAGAGGAGTCGATGCCAGGAGCACCGGTGGGCACAGGCTCCGATCATCCACTGGGCTGGGTTATCTTGGGATCTGCAGTACCGCTGGCTGACTGTAGGTGGCGGGTGTCTCCCAGCTGAAGTACCATTATTCAGCTACAGCTAATGGGAAGACACCACACCCTTCTTATTCCCCCTCCTGTCTGCTGGCCTCTGCCAGAGATAGTTCTGATTCTGGCTCATGTGCTGTTTGTTTTGTGATTCCTGTGCGCTGACTTGCTTGTTGTTGACTACCCTTCTGCCTGCTGTTTTGTACCTCGCTGCCCGCCCCGGATCTGACCACTGCTACGTTTTCTGTTTACGCCTTTGCCTGCCGATTCTGTCCCTGTTCTGCTGTTCCTGGTTTGACCCTGCCTGACAACCACTCTCATCGGACTGCAGCCTTCCACGGGTAGAGATCTCCAGTTCCCTGTGTAATTCCAAATCCCTGTATAGGGGTTAAAGGGTTTCAGGGTTCTGGGGTCCTGCTTGGTGAGGGGCTTCCCTCTAGTCTGTCCATTACATCCTACCTGAGTCTGTTTATCCAGGCAGGTGTTACAATATCCTGTATAATATGAAATCATAGAATGGAGCAATAAATGATAGTAAGTGTGAGCTGAGGCTATATTGGATAGCAGAGAGAAAGTGCCATAGCGAAACGATCGTTGGGGGATCCCCCCTCCCACCCACCGTGACCACACATCTCCACAGGCAATTAATGAACCTCTTATAAAGATTCCTCATTATTGTTGCCCCCTACTTCCATTTTCTTTTCTTTCTATACATGGGCCATCTATCATTAAGATCTGTCTGCTATCCAATATATCCTCAGCTCACACTTACTATCAGCTATTGCTCTATTATATGATTGCATATTACGCAGGATATTCAGCCATGTTACAGGCAAGCAGTCAGCCCCTTTAAATTGCTGCTTATCTACTCCATTAACATGCTTAATCATGTCTTTGAGCTGGTGTTATAATGGTTGCTTATTTGATAGCCTCCCTTTTTGACCCCATATACATACCTCCCAACCGTCCCGGATTCTGCGGGACTGCCACGATTTTAGAGGTGTGTCCTGCAGCCCCGTGGCTCAGAGCTGATGTCCCGGCTCCTCCCCTCATTGCAGTGAATAAATTAAATTATCATCGGCTCTGGATTTTCAGGGCGGCCGGGACTCAAACCTGTGGAACTGTGAGTTCATTGTTTCAAAGGCAGCAGCTCTACCACTGAGCTACTGCCTGTATTGAAACCCATGGGAATATTTTGTTATCTTGACCTCTATACTGCAGGTGAGATACCAGAGGCAGATTATTCAGCTGCAAAGATGGATGGAGGGATGGATGAATGGAGGGATGAATGGAGGGATAGAGGGAGGGATGGATGGATGATAGAGGGATGAATGGAGGGATGAATGGAGGGATAGAGGGAGGGATAGAGGGAGGGATGGATGGATGATAGAGGGATGAATGGAAATATAGAGGTAGGGATAGAGGGAGGGATGGATGGATGATGGAGGGATGAATGGAGGGATAGAAGGAGGGATGGATGGATGATAGTGGGATGGATGGATGATAGAGGGATGGATGATAGAGGGATATATAGATACATGACAGATAATAGATACATACATGATAGATAGTTAGATAGAATCATAGATAGATAGAATCATAGATAAATAGAGGGATAGATAGATAGATAGATAGATAAAATCCTAGATAGATAGATAGATGATAGATAGAATCCTAGATAGATTGATAGATAGATGATAGATAGATAGATACCGTATTTTTCGGACCATAAGACACACTTTTTTTCCTCCAAATGTTGGGGGAAAGTTGGGGGTGCGTCTTATGGTCTGACTATAGGGCTGCGGCCGGGAATGTGGGTGCTGCGGTGGAGCGGGTCATCGGGGGCACGAGCAGGCAGTAGCAGCGCCTGCCGTGACCACGTGGGCCCGCTCATTACATATCCACGCCCATCCTCCCACCCATTTCTCAGCGCAGAAGCCGGCGCTGACAGGTGGGCGGGAGGATGAGCAGGGACGCGCGCATAGTAAAGAGCTGGCCCACATGATCACCCCTGGCAATTACAGCCTGGAGTGATCATATGCGGCTGTATTCACTGCTCCCCGCGCGTCATCATCAGCGCGGGGTGCAGTGAATCAGTACACTCACCCGTCCCCGTGTGTGGAGCCGTCCCCCTGCAGCACGCGATGTCTTCCTGTCTGTGCCGGTCAGCTGATCTGTGCTGATCAGCTGATTGGCACAGACAGGAAGACATCGCGATGCTGCAAGGGAACGGCTCCACACACACAGGTCAGTGGCGCAGAGAGGAAGATGATCGGTACTGCAGGGAGTGAGGAACAGGTGAGTATAAACGTTTATTTTTTTTTCTCTGTGCTATATGATACAGGCCATATACCAGGATGGTATATGAGCACGATGGGGGCATATAGCAGGATGGGAGTATATGAGCAGGATGGATGGGGGGTATATGAACAGGATGGGGGTATATGAACAGGATGGTAGTATATGAGCAGGATGGATGGGTGAATATGAGCAGGATGGATGGGGGGTATATCAATAGGATGGGGGTATATGAACAGGATGGGGGTATATGAACAGGATGGGGGTATATGAACAGGATGGGAGTATATGAACAGGATGGGAGTATATGAGAAGGATGGATGGGGGAATATGAGCAGGATGGATGGGGGGTATATCAATAGGATGGGGGTATATGAACAGGATGGGAGTATATGAGCAGGATGGGGGAATATGAGCAGGATGCTGGTATATGAGCAGGATAGGGGTATATGAGCAGGATGGGGGTATATGAGCAGGATGGGAGTTTATAGCAGGATCATATACAAGGCAGGAGGATCATTACCAGGATGGGATACCTTAGTAGAGAATTTGGGGACATTACCCCCATAACAGTGTCAGCAGCAGATCCTCGCCCCATAACAGTGTGTCATGACCACATTTTTTTGCTTAAAGTTTTATTTTCCTATTTTCCTCCTCTAAAACCAGGGTGCGTCTTATAGTCCGGTGCGTCTTATAGTCCGAAAAATACGGTAGATAGAATCCTAGATAGATAGATAGAATCCTAGATAGATAGAATCCTAGATAGATAGATAGATAGATAGATAGATAGAATCCTAGATAGATAGATAGAATCCTAGATAGATAGATAGATAGAATCCTAGATAGATAGATACAGTAGATAGATAGATAGAATCCTAGATAGATAGATATATAGATAGATAGATAGATCGAATCCTAGATAGATAGATAGATAGATAGGTAGATAGATAGAATCCTAGCTAGATAGATAGAATCATAGATAGATAGATAGAATAATAGATAGATAAATAGATAGACAGACAGATAGATAGATAGATAGATAGATAGATAGATAGATAGAGGGATAGATATAGATAGATAGATAGATAAATACTGTATCTCAATGTAGGTGAAGGAAAGAGTCAGAATCATTTGTTCCCATAAAACTACTATAAAGAAATGAGGAAAAAAATACAAATACAATTTTTTTTTTTTCATCTTCACCACCTTGGATTGAAACCAGCAATGTTCAAAACTTGTGTCCAGCAGCCTCCTAGCTTTCCTAGCTGCTCTAGCCGTTGAGCCACTAGGATTGATGATGTCACAGGGAGGCTTTTACATAAATGAACCTACTATGCAGCCTCTTACACAGCAGATTACACAGGAAACAGCTCCATTGTACACAGCAGTGTCTCTATCTCCTGTATTCTAGAGAGAGAGGAAAACAGGATTTTTTTTTCTTCTAATAAAATTACTAAAAATAATAAAAAAAAAAAGAATAATGTAATTTTATTACACTTGTTTATAAAATAATAAACATCCCAAATCAGCAAATAACATGGACATATTTGGTGTCCCTGTAATCGTAATGACCTGAACAACACAGCGATCGGGTTATTTATGGGGATCGGTAAATGGCGGGAAAAAAATGGCGCAATTTATTATTTTTCTTTATTAACACCCATAAAAAATGTAATAAAAATGTATCACTGAGGCCGTGTTCACACATAGCGTAAATGCTGCATTTTTCTGCAGGTGTCCGCGCCACAAGCGCAATAACAATCTCCTCTTATTATTGCGTGTTTGCGGTATTTTTTATGCATTGTCGCCTTATTTGATACATGTTTGTTGCTGATGTGAATCCTGAAGCTTATAAAGAAAGAAACACCAAATCCGCACAGTTCCACACACAGTTCCGCACTGTCTTTCCACGCACCAAGAGCGGAGATTCATAACGTCTCATCCACTTTGCTTTAACAATTAGTCCATATTCCGATGTAGTGTAAATGCTGCATTTTTTTCTGCTGTTTTTTTTGCACATTTATTCTGCTGTGTTTAATTGTCCAAGTAAAGTGCATGTGATTCCATGAAAAGACGCCGCTGAATTCTGGGGGTTTTTTTCTCTGGAGGTTTCTATGTGGAACTTAAAAAATGCAGGAAAAAGCTTCTCAGTACAGTAAAAACACTTAAAATTGCAGATTCACATCTGAAGCAAAAACACATTAAATAATGGAGAAAAGGCAGACAAAATGCAGCAAAAATGGAAAAAACAGAGAAGATTGTTATTGTGTAGTTTGGTGCAGACAGAAACAAAAAGACACAGAATTTATGCAATGTGTGAACACGGCTTTATAAGCACAAATAAGCAACATGTCATATAATGACACATAGAAATATAAAAAAATTCTGACTGCTATGAATTTGAATGAACAGTCCGGGACATCTGCTGAATGACCCTTACTGCCAAATGGGTGTAGCTAGGAATGTGGCTAGGGGTGTGGTCAAAATTTGACACGGCGCACTGCGTGCGCCGCATACTTTGTCCCTCTTTCCTTTCTTGATAAGTTGGGAGGTATGGCTATATGCCTGATAATTTGCTCTGGCCTTCCCTCTTATTTACTATAGGAGTTTTTGTACTTCTCTATGAGGACACTTTTGATATTTTATATTGAATTATATCACACTTGCAATACATAGGATTGTATCATTATAATCCTTTGTGTTGTCACGCTGCCTGGGAAGGGGGCTCTATTCCTTTTTTCCTGTCTAAATCTGTGCAGGTTATTATGCACCTTGGCTATCATTGTCTTTGTACCTGATCTACATGTGACGCCCTGGACCCCCAGGGGTCACAGTACACTAAAATCACACACACATACCCTCCCCTGGGTAGGTGACACCAGTCAATAAAATCCTTGTTGCCACCCTCCAGACTTGATGTCCTCACCAAGTGGGGCGGAGCCAGGCGGTTGACCCAACCGAGGAGTTCACAGGCCTGGAGGCGGGAAAAGACAGGAGGCGGGAAAAGAGAGAGAGAGTTGGAGGTAGACAGTGAAAGCGAGAGGAGTGAAAACTGTTGGTGTCTGGGTTGGAGCCCAGGCAGGTTCAGCAAGGTCGGCAGACGGTGGTGGCCGTCTGCAGGAGTTGGTGTAGGTTAGCGGAACCGTAGGACCGGGGTCGGGTGGTGGCCCGCCGGTACCGAACTGGGGAGCAGATTGAAGCCAAGCACCAAGACAGGGTACTCAGACCCCGACTAGGAGCCGCCGTAAAGGTCAAATTATCTGATTGCGGTCTGGTCCTCAGGGGTTCATTCCCACCTAAGTCACGTCAGAAGGCAACAGCCCAACCCGTCCGGATAAGTGCCACCGCCAAGGGCCAGAGATCCAAGCGCCAGCGCCAGCGGGCAAACGGGCTCTCCCGACACGTACACGCCGGGGAGCGGACTACCCGTGGGAAGCCATAGGAGTCAAATACACTTATACAGGTGCAGGAAAACGACAGCCACCATCAACCCATCCGGGGAGAGTGAGAACACCGTAGCCGGCTGTGGGCCCCGTCCATCCAGCCATTTGGTTTACCAGAGACTCTGTCCTTCTGTGTCTGAGTGAGTACAACAGTGCCATCCGGCACTGCGCTGCACCGCAACGCTGCACCCGCGCCCACGCTTCCTCTCCGCCTCGGCACCTGCACCTATACCTCCTCCCTACTCCCCAACCGGGGCCCCAGGAACAACCGCCCATACCCACGGAGGGGTCAACACCTTAGCTGCTCTCCGCCATTGCTCCCGGGATACCCCGTCACCAGCAGCGGTGGTGCCCACCATCACCACAACCTGTGGGTGGCGTCACGACCGACACCCCAAATACCCACCAACAACCTCCCCTTTTCACTCGTGGGCAAGGAGGCGCTGCTCGAGCCTCGGGTCTGGCCCCATGCTCAAGCCACCGAGGAGCAGAAGCACCGGACCCGAGCGCCACCGATCCCAGACGAGCAGCGTTCCCACCCCTCCGCACGCGACATACATGTTTTTGTAATTTTTAACTTTTTACATATTTGAATAATAAAAGATATATAAATATTCATTAATAAAATTAAATATATTTTATTACAAGTTTTTGGTTTTCGTACTTCCTTTCTCCTTCTCATATCATGTTTATTGAAGAACATACCCACCCAAGGGCCACTATTTAGTGGTACACTGGTGTTTTATTCCCATGTGTTATGGCCCCTTTTGCATTGCGTTTTATGTTGAAATCAAGTACGTCAAGCTCCAAAAACCACTTGGTGATCACAATCAAATACATTTGAACATGCAGTGGAACCTGCTTTACAACTACCCAAGTATATATGGTGTTGATCACTCTGACAAACACCTCAAGCTCTCTGTAAGGAGGTGGACAGGCTGCCACGTTCCCACCTGGAGACACCAATTGTATTGATGTAATGTGAAATGTATTGTGTTTCTGTATAATTTATGATGAAATAGAGTTATGTGTACCAGTGATATAGGAGTGTTATAGGAATGAATAATGTAAGTTATAGTAATGTATAAGATGTAACAGTGTTGATAATGTAATGTATGTGTAGCACCCACGGGCAAGGGGTTAAATATACTCGTCGCCGGGCTCGGTGATGTCGGGTCTGGGGGGATGTCACGGGTGGCCCTTGCCCAGTTTCATGGCCCCGAGGTGTACAATAAAGGAGGGGGAACGGTGATGATGGTGGAGGATGGCTTTTCCCATGCCACCACCTGTGGTACGTGGACAGGGAATAGCCGCCGCTGCTGTAGCTGTCCTCCGGGGCTGATGGTAGTAGAAGCTAAGATATTTCTGCTCCCCATAGGTGTAGTGAGCCCCGGGGAGGATGATGAGAGGAGAAGTGATGGCTGGCACCGAAGCACAGGGCACTGGTGCCGGCAAGGACAGGTGGACACAGTCTCTGCGGGTTCAAGGTTTCTTTACTCACCGTCTTGGTTTACCCAGGAGATGCCGGTCACCGCTGTGATGGCCCCCAGTTGATCCCGAGCAACTCAAGATCACCGCCGGTGTTCCCACTGTGAGTCCTTTCTGGTCGGTGGTTCCTCCAATCCCGGTGTTTGTGGAATATGGAACGGGCTATGGGTGTTTTCTGCAATCTCCGTAGACCCTGGAATTCCATGTAGCTGTGGAGAACACGGGCAAGCAGCTTGCTCCAATCCACGGGTTCTATGGCACTCTCAGAAGTGTGAAGATTGAGAGAATATGCCTGGACCGAAGTCCTGACTGTGCTCCTCACCCCAAGCTGCGCCCAGGGCTAGATGACTATGGGTAGAGATGATCCTTCCTTTTTCCCCAAGTGGTGCCCGCCCCCCATGTGGTTGTCCTAGTGACTGGGAAAGTCCCATGCTTCGTGATGGCCACACCCCTATCTACCCCAGGCCATCCTCCCAGTGGGAAAGCACCTAATTGTTTTTGGTTTGTGAATGTGAGAATCACCAGCGATTAACCTCTCCTTGCCCGGGATGAGTACTACATCTTAAGGGAGATGCAGTACCCTGTGGCGACTGAACCCTCAGGGGCACCACATTCCCCCACAGCAAATGGCAGCACTCCCAGTCTGCACCATTAAACATTTCAAAACAGATACTGGTTATCAAGATGATCAAGAGCAAGAAGTGAAACAAACATCAACATTTGCACAGAAAAACAGTTAGGCTATGTGCGCACTTTCCGTCATCCTACATGCAGTTGTAAACGCACGTTTTGGGCTTAATTGATTTAGCCAAAGTTGCCTTTTTAAGAAATTTAGCGCTGAAAACGCATGCGTATTTACCGCGTTTCAGATGCGTTTTCAGCGCTTTTTGCATGCTTTTTCACCTGCGTTTTGACAGATGCGTTTTGAACATCAAGACACTACTAAATAAAGTTGAAACATTCAGACGGAATGAAAAAGTAGAAAAAAAAGGGACAAATTTATATTAATGGGAAAAATAATGGAAAAAGATATATTTAATAAAATTATAGCGTTAAGATACATTTTATCGGTAAAATAACAATAAATGCATATTTTTCTTAAATTTAATTGTCGGATTATGTGTGTGTGTAAAGGAACATATCAATTCATTATTTTGATGTCCAAAAAGCATGCGTTTTGGTAGTCCAAAACGCATGTTTTCTGCAATGAAAAAGCAGGTAAAACGCAGGAATTTTGATATTTCTTGCTTTTTGCAACTTCTCATTGACTTCAATGTTAACAAAACGCACCACAAATGGCAAAAACAATTGACAGGGTCCTTTTCTGAACGCATGGTTTTTGACCAAACTTATGCAAATTTTGTGATGCGTTTGTAAACGCAAAGTGTGTACAAGAATTCATGATTTCTCATTGACTTTAATGGAAAATCAAAACGCATGCATTTGGGCACAAAAACGCTGCAGTTCAAAACTGACTCTAAAAGCAGCGGAAACGCAGGTGAAAACGCAAAGTGTGAACATAGCCTTATTCTTGCTTGACTGGTGGTGGTGCCAGAGAGCTGGTCCCAGCCCTCTGGCTCCGGGCACTCAAAGGACATCCTCGGGAAAAGTGTCCAACCTTGTCGCAGCGCAGGCAGATCGGCTGCCCATCAGCAATGTAACGATCAGGAACCTGGCGCAGCGGGTTCCTTCCACATTGCCTCCAAGGGAGGTCATCAGCACTGGGATCCATTTCCATGGTTGCAGGTTGCTGAGCCCCCGGCCTGGTTTGCACCACTTTGATCAAGGTGGCCATGCCTTGAATCAGTTCCAGGACCTGGGGCCACAATTGAAACAAGCTGTATAGTGTATCTTTGAAGTCACTCAGGTATACGATTCTCCTCAGTGGACATGTCCTTGCAGGCACAGGGTTTCCTGCTGGTTTCCGGCAGCGAGTCTCTCTTTCACGCTCTTTCTGGAGTCCACCTACAAAAGCACGCCCCCTCATTTTCCACTCTGCACAAGTAATGGCGACTGTCCTTTTCAAGAAATGCAATTTAACACAGTTCTGTAAGGCGCACAGTACCCGATTAGCCTGGTCACGTTATCCTGTTTGTGACGCCAAATTATAGCACCCACGGGGCAAGGGGTTAAATATACTTGTCGCCGGGCTCGGTGATGTCGGGTCTGGAGGATGTTATGGCTGTCCCTGAGGTGTGCAATAAAAGAGGGAGGAAGGGTGATGATGGTGGATGATGGTTTGTCTCGTGACGCCAACTGCGGTTCGCGGCCAGGGAATAGCAACCGCTGCTGTCACTCTCCTCCAGGGCTGATGGTAGTAGCAGCTAAGTTGTTTCTGCTCCCCACAGGTAGAGCGAGCCCCGGGGAGGATGATGAGGGGAGAATTGATGACTGGTGCCGAAGCACGGGGTGCCAGCGCTGGCAAGGACAGGCAGACTTAGTCTCTGTGGGTTCAAGGCTTCTTTACTCACAGTCCTGGTTTACCCGGGAAATGTCGGTCACCGCTGTGATGGGCCCAGTCAATGCCGAGCAATTCGAGATCACCGCCGGTGTTCCCATTGTGAGTCCTTTCTGGTCGGCGTCTTTCCAATCCCGTTGTATGTGGAATATGGAACAAGCTGTGGGTGTTTCCTGCACTCTCCGCAGATCTTGGAGTCCCGTGTAGCTGTGGAGAATCGGGGCCGAGCAGCTTGCTCCAAGCCACGGGTCTTATGGTGCTCCCAGAAGTGTGAAGGTAGAGAGAATATGCCTGGACCGAAGTCCTGACTGTGCTCCTCACCCCAAGCTGTGCCTGGGGCTAACTGACTATGTGTAGAGATGCTCCTTCCTTTTTCCCAAGTGTTGCCCGCCCCCCAGGTGGTTGTCCTTCGTGATGGCCACCCCCCTATCTACCATCCCCCCAGTGGGAAAGCACCTAAATGTTTGTGGTTTGTGAATGTGAGAATCACCAGCGATTAACCTCTCCTTACCCGAGATGAGTACTACATCTTAAGGGAGATGCAGTGCTGTCACGGCCAGGCGTACGGGCAGACCCAGGAGGTGGATCCACTGGACCGAACTCCTAGATGGTAGAAAAGAGTCCGGCAGCTGGAACACTATAAACAGCAGAACAGTCCTTGCACACGAGTATAGCGGAGAAGTCCCTGGGACCACGGAGTCACGGGTGGTAGTCCTGGTGACGCAGCTCAGGTTCGGAAGCCGAGATGATATCAGGCGGGGTCCGGAACCTTGGGAGCGAGATGACGGGTCACCGCAGGGATCCGAGATGGTGCGGACTGTCAGGATGGCAGATGGACAGCGTTCGGGGTTCAGGATACGGCAGACTGGATGGCGAGGCAGGCACGGCTCTACAAGAGAGATAGGTGAGTACATGCACTGAGACACCAGGAGACCTGACTCCTAGCTTAGGAAACACGAAGATCAGGCCCCGCCCCCTTGGACAATAACCCCCTTTATACCCTGTACCTGTTCAACCTCATTTCCTGTTAATGGACGCTGGCCCTTTAAGAAAGGGTCAGTGACCGCGCGCGCGCCCTAATGCGCATGCGCGCCGCCCGGGTGCCAGAAGCCAGGGAAGGAGGCTGAGAGGAGGACGCAGGGGAGCCGGCCAGGTCCTGGGAAGCCGTCGGGCGCCGGAATCGGGCACCAGGAGGCCTGGGAAGGACAGGCACCGGAGGCTGGAGAGCGGGGAGCGTGGCAGGTGAGCCGGGGAGCGGGGGTGAGGACCCGGGGAGCGGAACCGAGGACCCGGGGAGCGTGAGCAGGGAGACGTGGAATGAGTTGGGTATCCTCATCGTGGCCGGAAGCTGAAGCTTGTAGGAGACCTCATTGATCTTGTTGAGGACTTTAAACGGCCCAATGTAGCGAGGACCCAGCTTGTATGATGGTATCTTCAGGCGGACGTACTGGGAAGCAAGCCAGACGAGGTCTCCAGGAGAGAAACACGGAGGGTCCAGACGTTTCTTGTCTGCGTGTCTTTTCATCCGCAGGGAAGCACGCCCAAGGGACGCTTTGACAGAGTCCCAAATGGTTGCAAAGTCACGGGCTACTGTATCTGCAGCAGGGACATCCGAAGAGGGGGATACAGGCAATGGGATGGAAGGCTGAAGTCCGTAAACGACATGGAAGGGAGAGCTGGAGGACGACTCACTGATGTGGTGGTTGTGGGAGAATTCAGCCCAAGGTAGAAGAGCGGACCAGTCGTCGTGATGGGCGTTAACATAGTGACGTAAGAAAGTGGTCAGGATTTGATTGACCCTCTCTACCTGGCCATTAGACTGAGGATGGTATGCAGATAAAAAGTCCAGAGTCACTCCCAGATGGTTACAGAGAGCCCTCCAGAAGCGGGAGGTGAACTGAGTTCCTCTGTCGGATACGATGTGTAATGGAAAGCCATGCAAGCGGAAGATGTGTTGTATATAGGCGTCCGCGAGTTCCTGAGCAGAGGGCAGTCCAACCATAGGAACGAAATGGGCCATTTTAGAGAACCGGTCCACCACGACCCATATGACTGTGTGTCCGGATGAAAATGGCAAGTCCGTAATAAAGTCCATTGCTATGTGTTGCCACGGAACTGAGGGTATCGGCAGAGGCAGAAGACGGCCATATGGGAGGTGTTTGGGCGTCTTGTTCCTGGCACAAGAGGAACAGGCGGATACAAAAGCAGCGACGTCCGTGCGAAGGGATGGCCACCAATAATGACGTACAATCGCACCCCATGTCTTTTTCTGACCAGCATGACCGGCTGTTTTCGAGGCATGACCCCAGTGTAACACTTTTTCCCTGTCTACCTCGGAGACATAGGTCTTCCCGGGCAGTATCTGGGCCAGGGTGACAGGGGCCACCGGAATGATTTTGCTAGGACAGATGATGGGTTGGGTAGTCTCCTCCTCCTGCTCCAAGGGCATGAAAGACCTGGACAAGGCATCAGCGCGTACATTCTTGTCCGCGGGTCGGAAGTGAAGCTGGAAATCAAACCTGGCAAAGAATAGGGACCACCTGGCTTGCCGTGGGTTCAGACGCTGAGCGGACCGTAGGTATTCCAAGTTCTTGTGGTCCGTGTAAATAATCACGGGGTACACTGCACCTTCCAGGAGGTAGCGCCATTCCTCCAAAGCCAATTTGACTGCCAAGAGCTCTCGGTCACCGATGGTGTAGTTGCGTTCAGGCGCTGAGAAGCCCTTGGAGAAGAATCCGCAAGTCACCATCTTCCCGGAGGAGGACTTCTGCATGAGCACTGCTCCGGCTCCTGAGGAGGAGGCATCCACCTCCAAGGTGAACTGGCGGTTTAACTCCGGACGGTGGAGTACAGGAGAGGAAGCAAAAGCCCGCTTCAGAGAACCAAACGCGGCGTCAGCCGCAGGTGACCAGTCCTTTGGATTAGCCTCCTTCTTAGTCAAAGCGGAGAGAGGAGCGGTCAAGGCAGAGAAGTGAGGGATAAACTGGCGGTAGTAGTTGGCGAATCCCAGGAAGCGTTGGATTGCCTTCAGTCCAGAAGGAGGAGG
This sequence comes from Anomaloglossus baeobatrachus, assembly GCF_048569485.1. NCBI lineage: Eukaryota > Metazoa > Chordata > Amphibia > Anura > Aromobatidae > Anomaloglossus > Anomaloglossus baeobatrachus. Next base: position 302,039,097 of record NC_134355.1, on the reverse strand, counting down.
CCAGTTGAGAATGGCGGAGACCTTCTTGGGATCCATCTGCAGTCCAGTATCAGAGATGATGTACCCCAGAAAGGGGAGAGAAGACTGCTCAAAGACACACTTCTCATACTTTGTGTACAGACGATTCTCTCTGAGTCTTTGTAGAACCAGCTGTACGTTTTCTCTGTGGGTTTGGAGGTCCGGAGAGAAGACAAGGATGTCATCTAGATACACTACCACACAGATGTAGAGAAGGTCCCGGAACACGTCGTTCACCAGTTCTTGAAAGACGGCAGGAGCGTTACACAGGCCGAAGGGCATCACGCAGTATTCATAATGTCCATCGCGCGTATTGAACGCGGTTTTCCATTCGTCACCAGAGCGGATGCGTACCAGATTGTAAGCACCCCGAAGATCCAGCTTGGTGAACACACGAGCTCCTCTAAGCCGGTCAAACAATTCGGGAATGAGCGGCAGAGGGTACTTGTTTTTTACGGTGATTTGATTCAGACCCCGGTAGTCTATGCATGGGCGTAAGTCGCCCTCTTTCTTCTTGACAAAGAAGAAACCTGCTCCAGCAGGAGAGGAGGATCTCCGAATGAACCCCCTTGCTAGGCTCTCTGAGATGTAAGCTGACATGGCCCTTGTTTCGGCTGGAGATAAAGGATATATCCGTCCTCGTGGTGGAGTTGTTCCTGGAAGCAGGTCGATGGCACAATCGTATGGACGATGTGGCGGCAGTACCTCGGATTCTTTTTTGTCAAAGACATCTGCAAAGGACCAATAGGCCGAGGGCAGCCCCGGTAGGTTCTCTGGAACCGGAGGTCGTCGGATGGGTTGTATGGACTTTAGGCACCTCTCATGACACGAAGAGCCCCATCGGGTGATTTCGCCAGTACCCCAGCTAACTGATGGTTCGTGTGTCCGCAACCATGGAAGTCCCAGCAGGATCTGGTGGGACATGTGTGGGAGGACGTAGAAAGCGATGTTCTCGGTGTGAAGGGCACCGATACGCAGTTCGACCGGCCTGGTGATCCAGGAGATGGTGTCAGAGAGGGGTTTCCCATCCACCGAGGCAATCACTAGGGGCTTGTCGAGTGGCATAACAGGCACCCGGTACTTGTCCACCGTGGCCTGCTGGATGAAATTGCCTGCTGCCCCGGAATCGAGGTAGGCATCAGCCGTGAACCGCGTCTCTCCCGTTGTCACTTGCACTGTCCATGTAACCGGGTCAGAGAGAGTCCCAGCACCTAGGGTGGCCTCTCCTACCAACCCTAGGCTTTGGAGTTTCCCGGCCTCTCTGGACAGGAGCGTAGCAGGTGTGTGCCCTCACCGCAGTAAAAGCAGAGGCCCTTGGCGAGCCGCTCTGCTCGACGTTGTTCAGACTGACGCACTCGGTCGATCTGCATGGGCTCGTGGACGGGAGCTCCAGCTGTCGATGACTGAAGTACGGAGGGTTTCTGCGGTGGAGAGGAATGCCGTACCGGACGTCTCTCACGAGATAGCTCTTTGGAGCGCTCCTGAAAACGAATGTCCACTCGAGTTGCTAGTGCAATCAGGGCATCTAGGGTGGAGGGCACGTCACGACCCGCCAACTCATCTTTGATGCGACTCGAGAGTCCTTCCCAGAAGGCGGCTGTTAGGGCCTCATTATTCCACCCGAGTTCTGAAGCCAAAGTGCGGAAACGGATGGCGTAGTGGCCCACCGTCAGTGTTCCTTGACGTAAGCGGAGAAGGGATGAATCAGACGCAGAGGCGCGTCCCGGCTCGTCAAAGGTGCTGCGAAAGGCCTGCAGGAACTCTTGAAGATCCTTGGTCATAGGGTCCTCCTTCTCCCACAAGGGGTTCATCCACGCCAGTGCCTCGCCCTCTAGGTGAGACATGATGAAGGCGACCTTGGCTTGGTCGGAGGCAAACAAGTGTGGTAGCTGCGTGAAATGAAGGGAACATTGGTTTATGAAGCCCCTGCAGGTCTTGGGATCTCCGGCATAACGAGGTGGTGAAGCCAAACGGAGTTGGGAAGCATTCGAAGAGGCTGCCACGGGTGCGGGAGCCGTGGATTGACTAGTGGAGGCCCGGAATGTTGAAGGCGTAACTGCCGCTTGTAACGTGTACAGGCGGGTGTCCACGGAAGTCATAAAGTTCAGCATGCGGGTCTGGACTTCACGCTGGCGTTGGAGTTCTTCTTGCAAGGCCGCTAGTGCTGCAGCGGGATCCATGGCCTGATCTTACTGTCACGGCCAGGCGTACGGGCAGACCCAGGAGGTGGATCCACTGGACCGAACTCCTAGATGGTAGAAAAGAGTCCGGCAGCTGGAACACTATAAACAGCAGAACAGTCCTTGCACACGAGTATAGCGGAGAAGTCCCTGGGACCACGGAGTCACGGGTGGTAGTCCTGGTGACGCAGCTCAGGTTCGGAAGCCGAGATGATGTCAGGCGGGGTCCGGAACCTTGGGAGCGAGATGACGGGTCACCGCAGGGATCCGAGATGGTGCGGACTGTCAGGATGGCAGATGGACAGCGTTCGGGGTTCAGGATACGGCAGACTGGATGGCGAGGCAGGCACGGCTCTACAAGAGAGATAGGTGAGTACATGCACTGAGACACCAGGAGACCTGACTCCTAGCTTAGGAAACACGAAGATCAGGCCCCGCCCCCTTGGACAATAACCCCCTTTATACCCTGTACCTGTTCAACCTCATTTCCTGTTAATGGACGCTGGCCCTTTAAGAAAGGGTCAGTGACCGCGCGCGCGCCCTAATGCGCATGCGCGCCGCCCGGGTGCCAGAAGCCAGGGAAGGAGGCTGAGAGGAGGACGCAGGGGAGCCGGCCAGGTCCTGGGAAGCCGTCGGGCGCCGGAATCGGGCACCAGGAGGCCTGGGAAGGACAGGCACCGGAGGCTGGAGAGCGGGGAGCGTGGCAGGTGAGCCGGGGAGCGGGGGTGAGGACCCGGGGAGCGGAACCGAGGACCCGGGGAGCGTGACAAGTGCCCTGTGGCAACTGAAGCCTCAGGGGCACCACATATGTGTATTAGGCTAAGGTGTAAAGCATAGCAGTGTTAGTAAGTTATAATAATCTTTGGATAGAACTATGTGAAATGTTAATTCTGCCCAGCAACAGACTGCATGGTTAGAGACAGTTAACAATTGGATAAGCCAACAGTGGGAGGGGCTAGAATGCAGAGAAAGGGAAGGTTTTTCCAGTTAAGCGTGTGATGTGGAGACCTTTAGATAGCTGACAAGTACATGGGAGCAAGATCACCAAAAAGAAACCAAAAGTGGTAACAGAGATCATCCACACATGCAAGTGGGTGAAGCCTGCTAGGGAAAGAAGTGAGTCCAGTGTCATCCAGATGTTGGGGACCTTAGAAAGGAAAAGAATCTGTAAAACTAAAAGGCTCCTGAATGTGTGTATATTCATGGGAAGGGTGTGTGACACCCAGCTGCCCCTCATGGGCTCCGATGGTTTCTTTATCCTCAGATGCTAGAGTTGCTGTGAAGGAAATACACTACAGCAGGGTTTTCTTAACCAAACTTTCTTTACTTACATTTAACACCATCATGGCAGACATGGTAATCAGGATCCTCTCTTCCTAACTGTATTGATGTAAGTCTTCAGTACAACAGGATTGTTCCCCCTTTCGTCTTCCAACTGTTCGTCCATTTGATTCCCTAATAGCTTTAACTAGCCTGCCATGATGAGCCCTGGGCTCTGGACCTATACAGGTGGCCTAAGGACTATGACCTCACTTGTTGAAGCTCTCACTGCTTTGCTTGTTTTCAAGGGGGTAATGTTGACGAAAGATACCCATGCTCCTCAAGTGCCAACTCTAAAGCGGGCTTTACATGCTGCGATCTCGCTAGCGAGATCGCAAGCGATCGTACCCGCCCCCGTCGGTTGTGCGCCACGGGCAAATCGCTGCCCGTCGTGCACAACCTCGCTTACCCCCATCACACGGACTTACCTGTCCTGCGACGTCGCTCTGGTCGGCGATCCGCCTCCTATCTAAGGGGGCCGGTTGTGCGGCGTCACAGCGATGGCACGCGGCAGCGGTCCAATAGAAACGGAGGGGCGGAGATGAGCGTGACGTAAACATCCCGTTCACCTCCTTCCTTCCGCATTGCCGGTTGAGGCCGGTAAGGAGATGTTCCTCACTCCTGCGGTGTCACACACAGCAATGTGTTCTGCCACAGGAACGAGGAACAACATCGCTAATTAGAAGAGAACTATTTTTTTGTTTTAGGACGACCTCTCCGCAGCAAACAATTTTGGCCGCTTTTGCGATCGTTTTAGGTCGCACATAAGTGTCACACACTGCGATATCGTTAATCACGCCAGATGTGCATCACAAACAACGTGACCCAGATGATCAATCATTAACGATATCGTAGTGTGTAAAACCCGTTTAAGCTTTCAGCAGGGTACCAATTCTCACACTGCCTGTTTTAACAGTTCCCACACAGGAGCCAAATGTTTGCTCCTGTTGTGTACAGTCTACTTGCTGCATTTAAAAAGCTCATAGTTCGATTTGGAATTGAGTCAGAGGTACGCCAGCTAGACTTGCTACTAATGTAATGTATGTATGAATAGGGGACTTGTGACGCCCTGGCAAAACCAGGTAGTCACAGAGGTTGTACAAATCTCTCAGGTACAAAACTCCATCCTCCTTGGCAGTCCAACACAAAACCCACACCCAGGTGCACAACACCAGCCAGTAAAGCCTAGTTACCCCCCCATGACAATTGGGACACACCATCGGGCGGGACCAGGCGGATGGGAGCGCCCACCTAGGGGTCCTGAGGTGTCAGGGGAGGGAACACGTGAGTTTAGAGGAAGTTTAAGTTGAATTTGGAGTGTGACGTGGCAGCGGAGTCAAGGGTTGGGGCCCCTGAACTACCGGACTAGGTGGCAGATGGCAAGCAGGACCACAGGCGACGGAGATCCAGTCACGGGAGACCTAAAGTGGACCGGGGCAGGGTTGTAGCCCGCCGATGCCGACAGCGGGAATCCGGTCCAGAGGCCGTGCAAAGACAAGGTACCTGGACCCTAGGGCGAGGAAGGTTGCAAGCCCCTTGTCAATTAACCAGTCGGGGACGAGGTTTCAGGCCTTGTTCTACAGAAGCCCAGAGAGCGAAGTGGAAGCCCAACGTGGGGGATAGGGTGTCCGCCAGAACCCACAGAGATCCCAAGGGTCAGATTTTGCGGGCCACAGCTCCCAACATATACAGTACTGGGAGCAGACTTCCCCGTTCCAAGCGGAGTTGTCCCATTGAAGACACAAACACTGAGTGCAGGAGGAAGGGACCCCTGTTTGTTACACCCGGGTGTGGGACCCGAATACACCCGCCGGAGGTGACTGGTCACTGGCAATCTGGTTTACCACTGGACTTTGTGTGCAATTCTTTGGAACTGTGAGAACACCATCTATCCCTGGTCCAACCCTGCACGCCATTCTCAGGAGTTAATGCTCCCGTATACCCCTGGGCCCCGGGACTACACCTCCCCTACCCGTGGAGGGGATTCCATCCTGCTGCTCTGCTCCATCAGCCCCGGGCGTCCCATCACCAGGCAGCAGCAGTGCTACCAACTCTCACCGCAATCCACGTGTGGCGTCACTGAAAAAAAACTCTCTCCCTTGTAAATACCCCCGTTTCCTACGGTTGTGAGGACGGACGGCTGTCCGAGCCTGGGTCCGGCTACCACTCGAGCTGGAGAAACAAACCCAGATCCGAGCAGCCCCTGCAGCGGCCCCGCCCCCATCCACAACAGACTCTACCTTGCCTCAGAGATGGAACTGACCATGGAACCTTGACATACTAGAGGGCATCCAGCATGTGGCCACCCAGTAATCAGCACAGGTAACAATCAGGGGAACTTGGTGGACACTTGACAGTCACTGCAGCAAAGATTTGCTCACGTTAACCACACTGCTCAGAAGCGCAGAAACCACAACAAGCTGTCATCAGTTGGAGGTGTATTGCAGTATAAAATTTACAGATTCCCCCACCTCCAGAAAACCTATTTTGTAAAGGCCCCTAAAAAGCTATTTTACTCAGTTGACCCTCACAGCAAAGATTACTCTAGATCCAACACTCTTGCACAGTGTTGTAATATAGATGGCTTTCAGTGCTCTGCAACACTGTGGCTGCTGCAGTGCAGTTACAGGTTTGTGACAGATTAAGCCCTCAATATCTGGTGCACAGTGACTACTTATGTTTTTTTTTAAAAAAAAAAAAAAAAAAAAAAGTGAAGTCACAGACCCAACGGCACATTGGTAGTATTTTGTTGAAAAAAAAAAGCCACATACCCTGGTGAGAAGTAGCAAGAAGTAGTTTTTTTTTCTTTAAAAATAAGGCCACAGACCTGCATTCACACTGGTGAAAAGCAAAATTTCGTTAAAAACTAAGGCCACTGACCCTGCTCATGGCAAATAGAGTATACCAATGTCAGTTTGCAGGTGCTCTAGTTGTCTACTTAGCCAAAGGTATGGACAAGTCTAATGTAATGCATAACTGATTTATTTTAAAGTCAGCTTGTCAATGTTAGCTGAGGACAGCGGCAGGGGAGGCCAGCACCCAGGGGCGTAACGACCGCGGTCGCAGAGGTGGTTAGAGGCCTGGTGCCCGCCATGCAGATCAGCAGCCAGCTTCTCTCTGTGGCAGAAGAGCTGTGCTGTTCTGTGGCAGACCACGAGGCCGCTATATGGCCCATGATTCAGGGGACCCAGTGTCAGCAGCAGCGGCATTGGTTCCCCTTGCTTGTCATCGCACACAGCAATGATGAAGCATCGAGTGGCATGCTCCGTTCCATGCTTCATCAATCACCCTGTGCCTTCGCTCAATGTCACAGTGCAGCCGAACACGGTGACATCACTACTGTGCGACTGCTGTACTGAGACTACAGAGTGCAGAACGCAGGACAGGAGGTGCTCAGACATCGGGGGAATGAGGAAAGGTGAGTGCCTGTTGTTCGTTTTTTTTAATTAGTGAGCACACGGTGGCTAGAGGCCTATGGGACTGCATTATACATGGAGGTCTATGGGGCTGCATTAAACATTGAGGTCTATGGGGCTGCATAATACAACATGAAGGACACTTTATACATGGACTATAGGGGTGCATTAAACATGGAGGAGTATGGGGCTGCATAATACAATATAAAAGACACCTTACACATGACAATAGACACGTATTATACACGGAGGACTATTGGGCTGCATAGTGCAATATGAAGGTCTATGGGGCTACATTATAATATATATGACTATGGGGGCTGCATTGTAATATATTGAGGACTATGTGGTGCAGGATAATATATGGAGTACTATGGGGTGCATGATATTATATGGAGAATTATGGAGTGAATTTTAATACATGGGTGCCTATGGGAGTTGTATTATAATAATTGGAGGGCAATGACGACTACTTTATATATGGAGGACTATGGGAAATGCATTATGTTAGATGGAGGACTATGGGGGTGCATTCTTATATATGAAGGGTTATGTTGGACCCTTTATACTATATGGAAGGCTATGTGGGGGCCATTATTGTATTTTGAGAACTATATATGAGGGGGGACAAAGATACAATGGGAATGTTTTGTGCTGAGGGAAAAAGGCTCTTTCCCTCAGCACACAGCTTTCCCATGTTCTGCTATACATCTCTCAGCACCCAGCTTTCCCATGCTCCGATATGGGAAAGCTGGGTGCCGAGGACAAGATGGATATCAGAACATAGGAAAGCTGTGTGCTCATATAGGGATCTCAGATCATGGGAACACTGGGTGCTGAAGGAAGGAGCCAAGTGTCAGCATCATTATCCTATACCCTGAGTGTTGGCGTCATTATCCCATACCCCGAGTGTCATGCATGGAGGGGGGAGGGCCCAGGTCCAAACTTTGAACCGGCGCCCATCAAACTCTAGTTACTCCACTGCCAGCACCTCAAAGACGTATTGTGCAAGCTCAGGCCATGTATTGAATTTTGAAACCCAGAAATTAAATGGTACAGAACCATCAGCTAGCACTGCAATATGTGTGGACAGATTCTCTTCCACCATGTTTGCTATATGTTGACTCCTGGAAATATGCACCATAGCAGATAGTGTTGTTGGATGGTGTAGAGGCCTGCACATAAATTGTTGCCACATTGTGGCCATGATGACCCTCCCTCCCAAAGTGTGACCAGTGCAACCCCTGCATTGTTCACTTCCTCTTCCTCCTCCTACGCCACCTTGTTGTTCCACCAAGGCCCCAATGTCTGATGGGAATGCCATTAGTGCAGTATTACTAATTTACATATTTTTCAAATCCACTCCAGTGGTGAAAGTAGCAAGGCTATAAGCTGGAGTTTTTACCTCATTTCTCAGGAAACTACTTCATTGCACCTTGTGCTTTGAAGCCAGCTGGCGCATCATGCAGTTGGTGCTCAGGTAAAGAAGATTTTTCAGGTTCTAGCAGAAGATCTTGCAAACCACCACTGCCTTGTCATCAGAACATTCCTGGAAGAAATGCCATGCCAGGGAACCCTGTAGAGCTGGCTTGCTGGAGGATTTCACTGGCATGATGGGTGATAACAAATGAGTTACTGGCTATAGGCTGTCCACAGGGCTTTTGCTCGGTGCTCAACCTTCATCTGTGCTGCTGTTTCATCTGCCTGAACACCTTCTCTTCATTTAACTGCTTACGTCACTATCGGGGTTTGCTGACCCCATGCCAGGAGCCAGCGCTGCTCGGATCCGGGCCTTCAGGGGTGGTGGCTCGAGGGTCTCCGGACCCGGGGCTCTCGCGGACACGGCGAATAAATGGGGGGACGTAAATGTACGGGCTAGGCCGTAGTAAGTTCGTGACGCCATCCACGGTGTGTGGTAAGCTGGGACACCACCGCTACTGTTATGGGGCACCCGGGGGAGATGTTGTGCAGCAAGTTGTTAACCCCTCCGTGGGCAGGGATGGTGGCCCCGGGACCCGGTGACTCGGTGCAGGGGATAGCGACTGCAGGGAGTGTTGGTGTACTCAATGTTAATAAACCACACAAGTCGCTGGTAAACCAAGGTGATGGTGGCCGGTGCCGCGGCCGATTGCATTCGGGTTCCCCCACCCGGCTGGTGGTCTCTATCCTTTTCCTCTGCACTGTTTGTGTAAGTGTGTCGCCCGGGGACCAGGAGGTACTCAGATCCGGGCCACGGGGTCACTTCTGTGGGTATGACGGTGGCGTGACCCGGTCTGTGATCCCAGGCTCCACAGTAAAAGGGGATTTGGTAAGGGAGATTGTCCATGACGCCACCCACGGTTGTGGTGAGGTTGTGACACCACCGCTGCTCTGGACGGGGATCCCGGGAGTGATGGTATGGAGCAGCTAGATGTTAGTTCTCCCCTCCGTGGGTAGGGGGTTGGTTGTCCCGGGGCCCGGTGAGGTAGGTGGATGGGTAGCAGGCAGGTTACGGGGCCTGGTGAGGTGCAGGGTCGCAGGGGCAGTGCTGTGCCGCACGGCACGGGGTACTCACTCAGCCAGTAATCACGACACAGTCCTTGGTAAAACACTCGGCTGGATGGACAGGTGCCCACAGACGGCTGCGGTTGTTGTTTCTCCCCTGACCCAGTTTGGTGGTGTAAGTCCTTTCTTCCACCTCCGTGTACGCTCCTCCTGCGCTCCGGCTTCCAGCTGGCTCCCCAGTTTGGTACCGGTGGGCCACCGCCCAGCCCCAGCTACCTACGGTTCCACCAACTGTCTCCCCGGCTCCCTGCAGACGGCCACTACCGTCTGCCTGACTCTCTGCTGCACGAGGGCCCTAGGCTCCAATCCTCGGCCCCAGTCTGCGTCTGCCTCTCTGCAGACCTCCTCTCTCTTCCTCTCCTAGGACTTGACCGGGCTTGTTTCCTGCCTCAGGCCAGCTAACTCCTGGGTGGGCGTCTCCATCTCCTGACTCCGCCCACCTGGTGTGTCAGTCTGAGCCCGAGGCAAGGAATCAAGTTTCACTGAGGATGTCTGCTGTGAAACTGCTGGGGGTGGGGGTGTGTGTGTGTTGTTACCTGTGGCCCCTGGCTTGTCCAGGGCGCCACATTCTCCCTTAGCAAAATGCAGACCATCCTCGGACTGCCCGTCCATCACCGGTTTTATTTTTCTTTTTAAACTGCAAAAGATTAAAACATTAAACACAAGCATTTTCAATCTTCCCACAACGGGATGCACATTACTTTAACGTTGCAACAGTAATCAAACACTTTTAATAATAACAGTGGAACGGGTCCTTCAGTCACCCACCAAAACAACCTGGCCCTGATGCTGCCCCTAAGAAATGGGCAGCACCCCTTGACCCCAGTCCAGAAACAGGCTGCCGAGATAGTTAACGGGATGGGTGCTTTGCTGCCATTGCGGCCGGGCGGACTGCCGGAGCCGTTGTCATCTCCGTTGCAGACGGGCGGACTGCCGGGGCCGTCGTTATCGGCGGTGCGGTTGGGATGGAAGCCGGGACCGGTGGCAGGGCGGTGACGATGGTAAGCCCTGGGCCCTCCCTCACAGACGCTGCGAGCTCCGCTACCGGTGACAGGGTTAACGGGTCGGTCGGGGCGTTGGCCGCAGGCACTGAGGTTTCAGCGGTGCCGGACGGACGGGACATCTCGTGCAGCGGTGATCCAGGAACCAAACACTGGCAGAGTCCTGGCGTCCCTGCTTCCACAGCCGCGGTTCACATGCGGCCGGACGCCATCCCGTCCCCCTTAGTCTCTTTTTGGCACTTCCTTCTTCAGGGGGCGGGGCTCCACTTTCATGCCTTTCCTGCTCGGGGAAGACGCTCGAGCGGGAAATTTTTCGCGCCCAAGATGGCGGCTTTGAAAAATTTTCAGCCGGACACATCCGGCGGTAACAAGGCGCACCTCTACCAAATGGCAGAGCGGTAGGATCCTGTTCGTGACGCCAAATGTGTCGCCCGGGGACCAGGGGGTACTCAGATCCGGGCCACGGGGTCACTTCTGTGGGTATCACGGTGGCGTGACCCGGTCTGTGATCCCAGGCTCCACAGTAAAAGGGGATTTGGTAAGGGAGATTGTCCGTGACGCCACCCACGGTTGTGGTGAGGTTGTGACACCACCGCTGCTCTGGACGGGGATCCCGGGAGTGATGGTATGGAGCAGCTAGATGTTAGTTCTCCCCTCCGTGGGTAGGGGGTTGGTTGTCCCGGGGCCCGGTGAGGTAGGTGGATGGGTAGCAGGCGGGTTACGGGGCCTGGTGAGGTGCAGGGTTGCAGGGGCAGCGCTGTGCCGCACGGCACAGGGTACTCACTCAGCCAGTAATCACGACACAGTCCTTGGTAAAACACTCGGCTGGATGGACGGGTGCCCACAGACGGCTGCGGTTGTTGTTTCTCCCCTGACCCAGTTTGGTGGTGTAAGTCCTTTCTTCCACCTCCGTGTACGCTCCTCCTGCGCTCCGGCTTCCAGCTGGCTCCCCAGTTTGGTACCGGTGGGCCACCGCCCAGCCCCAGCTACCTACGGTTCCACCAACTGTCTCCCCGGCTCCCTGCAGACGGCCACTACCGTCTGCCTGACTCTCTGCTGCACGAGGGCCCTAGGCTCCAATCCTCGGCCCCAGTCTGCGTCTGCCTCTCTGCAGACCTCCTCTCTCTTCCTCTCCTAGGACTTGACCGGGCTTGTTTCCTGCCTCAGGCCAGCTAACTCCTGGGTGGGCGTCTCCATCTCCTGACTCCGCCCACCTGGTGTGTCAGTCTGAGCCCGAGGCAAGGAATCAAGTTTCACTGAGGATGTCTGCTGTGAAACTGCTGGGGGTGGGGGTGTGTGTGTGTTGTTACCTGTGGCCCCTGGCTTGTCCAGGGCGCCACATAAGGTGGACTTTCCTAGTGTGAAACTCAGGAGTCCGTTCCCGGCTGGATGTGGCCGAAGGAGACGTGCCCGCAGACGCTGGCCAGTGGGATCTATGGGCCCTGATGGTGACCTTTTATCCCTATCGATGGGCTGTTGTCTTCTATGAGGAACTTTGGGTGGGACAGGACCTCTAGTCCTGGCCTCAATCGGTTAATTAACCAGTTCCGCTTGGTTCTGGTCCTGGCTTCAGGGTCCGAGTACCCCCCTTTGTGCTCCGGTTTCCGAGTCGGTTCCCCGTGTCGGTATCGGCGGGCTACAACCCTGTCCCGGTCCACCTCAGTTCTGCCGAGCTGTCTTCCCATCTCCTGCTGACGGAGACGACCGTCTGCCTCCTAGCCAGTAGCACCAGGGCTCCAACCCTGGTACCGTTCGACTTGAACTTTCCTGCTTGAGCTACACTTAGCTCCAGCCCACACTCCTCTCCAAACTGAACTTCAGACTAATCTCAACTGATCTGCTGTTTTCCTGCCCCTGGCTGTCTGGACCCCTGGGTGGATGTGTCCCAACCGCCTCGTCATGCCCACTGGTGTGTCTATCTTTCCCTAAGGGGGGGTGACTAGGGTTTTCTGGTTGGCTATATTTTTCCTAGTGAGGGAACTCTGTAATGCGGGGGCCTATTTGTGACTACCTGGTTTTGCCAGGGCGTCACAACAGCCTTTGCTCCAGGTGGTGTCTAGTGCATTGTCTTCCACCCACCCACTCCCCAGCCCTGTCCATCTTCCCAGTCTGCACACTGATGAAAGCCGCATCAGTCTGATCCTGTGCTTCATCATCCTCTGAGCTATGGTGCGATGATCCGTAGACCGTGTCTACATGCCCTCAAAGGGACTAATCCTTCAAACACAATAAGTGATTGTGCATCAGTGCACTTGGTCACCAGTATGAACAAATATACAATCATGTGCTAAGAACAATTCAATAATATTCAGAGTATTTAACAATAATACCTAAGTGGGACCCACTGATGGTAGATGCACAGATATACAAGGCTGTGCTGAGATCAGCACAATCATATTTAGGGCCAAAACATTAGTGGGATCATATCTAGATAAAACAGGACCAGGGGAAACCCAGTTCCATAGCAGTCAGGCCAAACCCAGCATTGTGGATGCGGAGCAATTACCTCACGGATGGTATGGTCACAGAGGTAATTGAATGGTATGGTCAACAGCTATTGAACTGTTCTTAGCACATACTTCTGTATTTGTTCATGGCCTGTTTAACCCAGCTCACCTTAATTAGAGAGCTCTTTACACACTGTATTTCCTCTAAGACGTTTTATGTGGCCGCTCTGCTGCCCCTGGTTTTATATATGTGTCATTTTTATTATTATTATTATTTATTATTATATCACCATTTATTCCTTGGCGCTTTACATGTGAAAGGAGTATACATAATAGGGACATGTACAATCATAAACAATACATGGCACAGACTGGTACAGGAGGATAGAGGACCCTGCCCGTGAGGGCTCACAGTCTACAAAGAATAGGTGAGGCAAACCAGAAAAGAAGAAAAAACGATCATACGCCCATGATTTATGAAATTACAAAATTTATTTTATTAATAAAGGTGCACATGAAAAAGGTGGAACAGATTAGGTGCAGGAACTTGAAAAAAGCCCCAAACAGGTCACAGATCCCTCTTCTAATGATACCATGTATCCATGAGAGGTGAACCAACATCCACGTGTGTGTATCAAAAAAGTCCTCTTGGTGTCATTAAAGAGACAGTAATGTGGCCAACTGTAGATACATCAGACCCACATCATCACACAAGGCAAAATAGATGCATACATAACATTGGATGGTTACCTATATAATTGCCTGCTGGTCAATCTCTGGATACAGAGGAGAAAGAGAGAGCCGCAACCCACCCGACGGCCGTTTCAGCAACTCAAGGTTGCCTTCGTCAGGAGGAGAGAGGACCCTGCCCGCGAGGGCTCACAGTCTACAAAGAATAGGTGAGGATACAGTAGGTGAGGGTAGAGCTGGTTGTTCGGCGTTATATCTGACTGAGGGTTACGGCAGGTTGTAGGCTTGTCGGAAGAGGTGGTCATTTAGATCCCCATACAATACTATCCAGTCACTGACCAGCAGACGATTCGCCCTCCTCTTACATAATATTGTATTGGTCACATTGTTTGTAAGGGGTAGTTTATTTGTGATTTATTGCAATTTATGATTTTCTATCCCTGTCATTATATGTATGGGTTACTCACACTCTCCATGTCTTTTGTCTTGTATGTTGATTTTATCTTTTGCGTTTGCTAATAAAATAATTAAATTGATTACTGTTTTTCCATTTATATTGGTATATATTCTTCTTGTCCTCCTCTTTTTGATATATCTTTTGAAGAATGTACCCACCCGGGGATCACTATTTAGTGTACCCCTGGTGTTTAATTGTATACTATAGCCTTTCTTCTATTGTGGTTAATGCAAATCTGCATGATGCAGCGTTCTATTTGATTTTGAATTACATGCACCTATCACTGTCCCTCACTCCTACAGCATCATTTCCCTACAATGTACATGTTTTTTTAATGTCCGCACCTATAACTGTCCCTCACTCCAACAACGTACTCTCTCTATTGTAGTCAGTTGGTGCGGCTCATGATCCAGCCTTTATACAGTCCGAGTAATGGGGTGTACTGGCCAATCACAGCCATGCCAATACGTGGCATGGCTGCAATGACTCTGCAAGTGCCCACAGTCTAAAATCTTGCTGATTGGCTGCTTTGCAACCTTTCAACAAACTTTATTTGGGTGACAAAACCCAATCAGAAACCAGAGGTACAGTAAAAAGTCTATGTTTGGGGTTGATCACCAGACACAAGGTCATCTCTAATTGTGAGTTATACTGGAGAAAGTGACATAAATTATGAGTGTCTGTCAGTGCTTTAGAATATGTGGGTAAGCAATGAGCTAAACAATCTCCCAATATGTCAATCACTATGAAATGACTTTAAAGCAGTGGTGCTACATGACATGACATGGCTATATGATGGCCTTAATACCTTCAAGATTCTATCAATGAACATATGTAGGTTTCCATGCATTCTATATTTTACAGATTTGAATTTGTTGTGTGCAATATTTGAGTAGCAGATTTCTGTAATTGCACTAAAGTCATTCAGTTAGTGAATACAATTTCAGTTAGAGAATACTGAAGGTAAACTTGAAAGAATAAAGTAGGAATTATAAGTCAGCAGAGATATTGTGGCAAAAGCTGATACGTGGTCTTAATGCAATGAATCCAAGATCCAAAAATTAATGAGCAAGGTTGAACAGTTATCATAAATTACTATAACCAGGTAACAAAAGTTAGGTTGTATTCATTGTTACTCAAGGAAAGCCAGCATATAATGATGGCTCTGCCACCAATGGAAAGTAACTTCTGCACAAAAGAAAAGGAATCCTAAAAATAAATGTCTTTTTCTCACAGATAGTAGATATTAGAGTTTGGCAAATTTATTCAAGTGGAATTGAATTCTATTCTAATTTTACAAAAATCAGCACTCTCAAGAACGTTGATTTTTGTAACTTGCTATACACAAGTTCAGCACAATGTTGACATTTTGCTGACCCCTAGAGGTCCGGCAATAAGTAAAAAAGCAAAACAAAAAAAAGCGAAAATTAACTCATGGATCATGTCTTTGGCCATCTTCACTGCTCACCCTCCACCTTAGATACCTTAACCCTTTTTTTACTCCTGCCACATGCTGAAACCCCAGACATCTTCACAGAATTACTAACCAGGATTCTTTGTATGTTTATTTCATAAGGTCGTGAGGTCTAGGCGACATCATAACACCATGAAATGTGCCTTGACCTTACAAAGCATAATCTCAGGCAGTGCTGTAACTAGAGTCTGATGGGATACGAAGCAAATTTTGGACCTGGAATCCTTCCCTGCATGTTGGCCAGTTGTATGGCCCCTTGTAACATTCTAAATCTTATAAAGACAGTCTTTTTGCCTTCACTCCTTTTATATACTAATGTACTCATCCTTTTTTAATGTCCTCCATCCTGGGACCCATCCAGGTATATATGTCCACCATTCTAGGCCCCTTTGACATATAAATGTCCCAGATCCTGGGTCCCTTCCAGTTATAAAAGTTCCCCATCCTGGGCTCATTACAGGTATATATATATGTCACCCATAAGGGGCCTTTTTCCAGGTATACATTTTCCCCATCCTGGCTCCTTCCTGGTGTATATGTCTCCCATCCAGACCCCAATTCTGCTGCAGTTCTCTACCATATAAAAAAAAATCCTCTCAACTTTCCCCACTCTGATGACGTGCCGCAACCTCTTCTTTAGCAGGCACAGTGGTTATCAGCTGACTTTTGAGTATCTGCTATTTGAAATGCATGACATCATTGCTATGCACATGTGACTGGTGCATTGACGTCAGCTGTCAGCTTCTAACTGGTCGGTGGCATGTATTGTGGTGTAGTGAGCTAATGGGTCTCTGCGTCACTATGCATTTCAGCTTAATGTGTGTCCTCAAATGCACAAACCACAACCAGCTGAAATAGAGGTGACCATAAGGGCCCGGTCACAGTCACTCCTTCTGTGAACACGATCGTTACACGCTGCTCAGGGATGTCCCAGGCTTAGTCAGATGACACGGAGGTGTTGGGGTAACTGGAACAAGGACCCCTAAACTGGCCCTCAGACTACGGACCCTGTGCTGTCACTTATCCCAGAGGTAGGCTTAATGGTAGCCAGGTCTGGACAACCAACATGACCTTAACTCCTCCACCCCAGGAGAGGGCAGGGACTAGAGATGCAAACCCCACAAATTACAACAGATAGGGGAAGAACCAAAACACATGAACTCTGCAATGAAAAGTTAGAGACAATACATGCCCAGGAAAAAATAAACAGAGGGAGGAAATAACCTATCAACAGGGATCTTTCCACACTACGCAGGAAAGTACACAACAGATCAGCAGGCTATGGATCCTTACAATAGGGACCAATATCGCTGAATCCACCCTGAGTTATGTTCTTTGAAGGGCAACTGGATCCAGTACCTTATAAAAGGAAAAGGCGGCTTTGAGTGGTCAAAGCAGCCTGTGCTCCTAACAGCAGTTCACAAAGCCAGCAGGAATTAACTCCTGCTGGACTGGATCATAATGAAGCTAAAACAGCCAATGCCTGAGTCAGGCTAAGCAATCAAGAGACCTCAAGTTGTTTGTCAGACTTTTTGGTGTGAATAGAGTTCAATATTGCCATGATACCCAATGAGTGCAAAGCTGAACACCGCATGACATCAGAGCCAGAAATCCTGACCTAGTGTATAGATGCTTGGGGTGTCTGTGTGTTGGCGGTAAAAAGATTTACAGAGGACGAGCCCAGATCATAATAAGGACATTCAATATGCAGAGAATAAATTCACTGCTAATTGGAAAACTGTGCGATTTGGTGAATTTGAATCTCATTAGATCTTCTCATATATTTTATCCATGATATATTGTAGATTGTATTTTTCATTTTAATTAATTAATTTATAAGGCCCTAAAATAGTTTTTCCATTAGGGCTCTGCTGCTTTTAAATGAGTACATGACCATTATAAATTTTCACAAAGGATTTATTTATATCATAGTCTTAATTGTCATTTTTGTATAGTATTATTTTAAATTATGAAAAGGAAAAAAAATTCGGCTTAATTTTTGGTAAAGAAAAAAAAAGTCATCACGCAATATACAAGTCCCCCAAATTTTGTTAAGGCCCAAGTAAACAAAACTTGGCTGAACTTAAATAATTATCAGCACAACCAAAAAAAACAGGAAAAACATATGGTCACATTTTGTTGAGACTTAATTATAAAATGATTCTTACGCAGAAAATCACATTGCAGGATTCCTATCCCATGAACCCTTTGTGTGATGTCCATAGCCTATAAATGGTCGACGCTTTCTTGGATGCAAAAAAGTGTGGTCTGAGAATTAAAAACATCCAAAACTTTAAAAAAGGACAACAAACATAAAAGTAAATACAGAATTTAATTATTTTCAATTTATGAAGTACAAATTGATGAGTAACGACAATAACTTAGTGTGAACATGGAAAATGTTGAGTAATCCAAATAGGAGGCAGAAAAACATGTGGCCTCATATCCATTATAAGAACATGCAAACATATTCAGTGCACAAAGGCTGCCATGCAACTTGCTGACAGGACATAACTGCAAGCTTTTCTAGATAAAAGGAAAAGTAAAGGAAAGCAGGCTCCAACAGTATAATGTTAAATGCTCATGACTTTCATTCAGTAAACAACATCATACGATCCATATGTCCAAGACACACAGTACAATGCATGAATGTATGTGAATAGAAAAGCATGAAAACAGTTATATTTAATGGAAGATACAGAAAAAAGAACATTGTATCCCCTTTTCCACCCAATATCAACAAAAGGCTAAATTCTGTAGCAACTAAAGAAAATTATCATCCACTGCAAGTTTTAGAAACTGTTTAGATTTATATGGCAAATTGATTTTGAGCACTATACACTGACGAGCAAAAAGGGTAAGGGTATGTGCGCACGTTGCTTTTTACCTGCTTTTTACCTGCTTTTTTGCTGCTTTTTCTTCTGCGCTGTTTAATGCCAAAATGGATGTGTTCTTCTATTCAAGCAAAGTCTATGGGAATTTGGGTTTCTTGTTCACACTATGTTGTTCAAAATGCTGCCTTTTTGTGGCAGAACTTTGGTCAAAAACTCAGCTTTGCAGTGCAAAACCCAAATGGCAAAAACAATTGACATGTTGCTTCTTTGAAAAGCTGAGTTTTTGACCAAAGTTCTGCCACAAAAAGGCAGCATTTTGAACAACATAGTGTGAACAAGAAACCCAAATTCCCATAGACTTTGCTTGAATAGAAGAACACATCCATTTTGGCATTAAACAGCGCAGAAGAAAAAGCAGCAAAAAAGCAGGTAAAAAGCAGGTAAAAAGCAACGTGCGCACATACCCTAACAATGTTTTAAACTGCTGACTTTCAGGCTCCATATCTCAGCATCCAGTACATCGTTGAGACTAAAATCATTGTGTAGACAATCAACTTGGCTATCTCATACATAAATGTGGCTTGCAACCATGTAGCATTATGGTTAGTTATTCAGATGCTTGTCATGTCACAGTATTGTTACTGTTTTGTACCTGGTGGTGGAATAATCTTTTTCTTTCTGTATTTTACAAATTACAACCTTTTTACACATTCCATAATAGCTCAGCATTTTCTAAGGTTGATTCCCAAGAAAAAGGTTGCTGGTTTAAATCAAAGAGCAGCCATGAAGATTTCCCAAGAAAAGAGAAACAGCAACTTCCAGCTCATTGATAGTGGTCTCTTGGCCAAGAAAATTGCCAAACTGCATCAAGTGAGAGCCATAACAGTTTGAAGAATATGAAATGAAGTCCATCCATCCATTCAAAAACCAAGAGGTGGACTTCCTGGCAAAATATTGGAGTTAACAAGCCAGTTCATAAAAAAATCTATAAGTTCTGGCACAACAAACAAAGCAGTGGAGGTGGCTAGTGTGCTTTGCAATAGTGAGATCACAGATGTCCATGAAAGCACCATGCAATGCATATTACACAAGTCTGCAATGGTGGCTCAAAAAAATCTGAAGAAGCCTCAACTTCAATATCATCAAAAGAAGCGTTGGCTCGAGTTTGCAAAAAAAGTACAAAAAGTGTACAATAAAAGATGGGTGATTTGGAGCGATGAGACAAAAGTCAATAGACTGGGCTCTGATAGGTGCAACTGGGTCTGGAAGAAACAAGGGAATAAGGGGCTAATGGATCGGGAAATTAAAGGAACTGTGAAGTTCACTGGGGAAGCCTGATTATATGGGGGTAGTTTCACAGCCAAACGCATTGGATACCCAGGATCAATGGTGGTCTCAATGCTGACCTACATGTGAGTATCCTACAAGTTGAGTTCCTTCATACACTCGAGTACTATGGGTGTGGTTATAAAAAGGATGGCAAAGTGTTTTAACAAGACAACGACCCAAAGCAACGTCAAGATTGCAGAAGAA
Organism: Anomaloglossus baeobatrachus; assembly: GCF_048569485.1. Taxonomy (NCBI): domain Eukaryota; kingdom Metazoa; phylum Chordata; class Amphibia; order Anura; family Aromobatidae; genus Anomaloglossus; species Anomaloglossus baeobatrachus. Next base: position 302,019,183 of record NC_134355.1, on the reverse strand, counting down.
ATGGTTCAATGACAATGAAGTAGAGGTGCTAAATTGGCCCCCACAGTCCTCAAACCACGAACACTTGTGGATAGAGTTGAAAACAAAATGCTGTATACATACCCAAGTGAGTCGACCAGTATGCACCAACATTGGGAGTGTGTAGAAGGGACCTGGGATTACATTTCGGTCGAGACATGCCAGAATCTGATAGAGAGCTTACCAAGAAGGATTCAGGCAGTGTTGAAAGCCAAAGGTGGATTTACAAAATACTAATAAAATAATAGAAATAAAAAGTTTGATTTTTAGGAGCAAAATAGTAACAATTCAGTTACAACAAGAATCTGCATAACTAAACAAATGCTAAATTAGTTGCCAGTCAGATTTGTGTATGAGATATGCAAGATGATTGTCTGTAAAATGAAGTTAAGGCCCCGTCACACTAAGCAACATCGCTAGCAACATCGCTGCTAACGAACAACTTTTGTGACGTTGCTAGCGATATTGCTGTGTGTGACATCCAGCAACAACCTGGCCCCTGCTGTGAGGTCGTTGGTTGTTGCTGAATGTCCTGGGCCATTTTTTAGTTGTTGCTGTCCTGCTGTGAAGCACAGATCGCTGTGTGTGACAGCGAGACAGCAACAACTAAATGTGCAGGCAGCAGGAGCCGGCTTCTGCAGAGGCTGGTAACCAATGTAAACATCGGGTAACCAAGAAGCCCTGTCCTTGGTTACCCGATATTTACCTTTGATACCAGCCTCCTCCACTCTCACTGCCTGTGCTGCCGGCTCCTGCTCTGTGCACATGTAGCTGCAGCACACATCGGGTTAATTAACCCGATGTGTGCTGTAACTAGGAGAGCAAGGAGCCAGCGCTAAGCAGTGTGCACTGCTCCCTGCTCTGTGCACATTTAGCTGCAGCACACATCGGGTAATTAACCCGATGTGTGCTGTAACTAGGAGAGCAAGGAGCCAGCGCTAAGCATTGTGCGCTGCTCCCTGCTCTGTACACATTTAGCTGCAGCACACATCGGGTAATTAACCCGATGTGTGCTGTAACTAGGAGAGCAGGGAGCCAGCGCTCAGTGTGCGCTGCTCCCTGCTCTCTGCACGTGCGGTGGTAACCAAGGTAAATATCGGGTTGGTTACCCGATATTTACCTTAGTTACCAAGCGCAACATCTTCCACGCAGCGCTGGGGGCTGGTCACTGGTTACTGGTGAGCTCACCAGCAACTTGTGTAGCGACGCTTCAGCGATCCCTGCCAGGTCAGGTTGCTGGTGGGATCGCTGGAGCGTTGCAGTGTGACATCTATCCAGCAACCTCCTAGCAACTTACCAGCGATCCCTATCGTTGTTGGGATCGCTGGTAAGTTGCTTAGTGTGACGGTACCTTAAGTCTAATGCTCAAATCTTTAGATGTTGAGATATGGATCCTGAAATTCTAATGTTCAAAACACTGTTACCCATTAGCTTGTCAGTGTGTCTTCAGCTTTTGTGATTCTTAGAACCACGGACATTTCTGATCTTGCAGACAGTCTAGTTAGCCATCTAAACTACTGCTTGTTATGCTTTCATCATTGAAACAAAAGGAAAGTGATCCAACAGCAAAGACTTGATGAAACATAACATATTGGGATGGAAAGCATTAACCCTCCTTGCAGGCTTTAAAAATTGTCTGAGAACACTCCACCCATGTCACCCTTATCTTATTCCATTTAGTCCTTTGATGTCTTAAGTAGTTTATGCTAGTGGCTCAAAGAGTCATCTGTTTGCAGCTTTGGGATTTACTTAACCCCATTACGACCGCGTTACGTTTTAAAACGGCACCAAAAAAGGGTACTTATTCCTTTCTGCCGTTTTAAAACGGCGGGCAGAAAAAAGTGTATAGCGCCCCCCAGCGTCAGAAAATCTCCGGGGTTTCAGCTACCGGGGGTAGCTGAGACCCTGGAGATCATGATTCGGACTGGTTTTTCCGGTCCCCAGTCACGTGATGACCGGTATACACCGTATACCGATCATCAAGTTATAGTAAATGACCGCGCCGGTAAAAAATGATTTATCTCCCATCTGGCATGATCAAACATGTCGGATGGGAGATAAATCTCTTTCTCGGTTCCCTCCGGTCCCCTCGGTATCCCCAAAGTGCCCCCCCCGATCCCCAACCCCCTCCCGAAAATCCAAGATGGCCGCGCGCACCGCCGATCACAGCAGCGCGCCGGCCACATTCACACTGTTCCTATGGTTTCTGTCGTATGTGCCATAACACATGCGACAGAAACCTGCTCCCAAGGCCCTGCCAAGTCACCCCCTATCCCCCCCGGTGTTCCCCGGTGTCATACATACCTGTCGGAGCGCTGATCCCCCGCGGCCCCCTCCTCCGGCTCCTTAACAGCAGACGCCGGTCACATGTGCCGAGCAGCTGACAGCTTCCTGTGTTCAGGACGCTGGCTGCTGCTGCTGCTCGGCACTTTGCAGTTGTGACCCGGGGAGGGTGGGTGCAGATTCTTTGCACCCACTCTCCTCAAATGGAGGGTCCTCACACCTAGAAAATGGGGGATACGTTCCCTGAACGTGTCCCCCATATTCTAGAAGGTCCAGAGTCGACGTGGGACGTCCAAATGGATTACAGCGGATTATTTTTTCTTTTCAATAAATTGGCTAATCAGGGAATGTTTTGGGGAGTGTTTTTTCAAATACATTTTTTTTGTTGTCAATTTTTTTTTTATTACTGTCAATTAGTTATGTCGGGTATCTGATAGACGCCGTGACATAACTAATTGCTGGGCTTGATGCCAGGTGACATTACACATCTCGTATCAACCCCATGTATTACCCCGTTTGCCAACGCACCAGGGCGCGGGATGAGCTGGGGCGAAGCGCCAGAATTGGCGCATCTAATGGATGCGCCATTTCTGGGGCGGCTGCGGCCTGCTATTTTTAGGCTGGGAAGAGTCCAATAACCATGGCTCTTCCCATCCTGAGAATACCAGACCTCAGCTGTCAGCTTCACCTTGGCTGGTGATCTAATTTGGGGGGACCCCACGTTTGTTTTGTTTTTTTTAATTATTTATTTATAAATAATTAAAAAAAAAAAAACAGCTTGGGGAGCCCTCCAAATTGATCACCAGACAAGATGAAGCTGTCAGCTGTGGTTTGCAGGCTACAGCTGTCTGTTTTACCCTAGCTGGCTATCAAAAATAGCGGGGACCCCACGTCATTTATTTTAATTATTTTTTTTTCTTTTGGGCTAAATACAAGGCTAGGCACCCTTTAGTGTCACATGAAAGGCACTAAAGGGCGCCAGCTTAGAATCTGCAGAGGGGGGTGGACATTATATATATGTTTGACATCTATCCATTCATCCATTGTAGCATTTTACGCTGTGTGCCCACAATCAGGGTTTGCAGCGTTTTGGGCGCAGAGTGTTTTCCCTGCGTCCATAACGCTGCGTTGTGCAGTAGAAGCACAGTGGAAGGATTTTTAGAAATCCCGTGCCCACTGTGTTTCTTTTCTCTGCAGCATAAACCGACCTGTGGCGCAGCTTCCCGAGCCTCAGCATGTCAATTTATGCTGCGGAGATGAGTGTTTTCTGCAGGTAGAATAGAGCCAAAGTCCACAGCAGCCTGAACCCAAATCGTGAGCATGGGCAGCTGCGTTCTCCCGTGGACAACACTCACATCTCTGCAGGAAGGCTGACACTGTGTACTAGCAACATTTTTGTGAAGTACCTGTGGATTCAAAATGCTTACTATACTCCTGAATAAAATCCTTGAGGGGTCTAGTTTCCAAAATGAGGTCACTTGTGGGGGGTTTCTGATGTATAGGTACCCAAGGGACCCTGCTAATGGGACATGGTGCGCGCAATTTACTTCAACTTTTCCAGAATTGAAATGGTGCTCTTTCCATTCCAAGCCCTCCCATTTATCCAAACAAAGGTTTTTGGCCACATGTGGGGTATCCCTGCGCTCACAAGAAATTAGATAACAACCTGTGGAGTACACGTTTTGTTGTTGCCTCTTGAAAAAGTAAGAAATGTGTCGCTAAATCAACATTTTTGTGAAAAAAATGAAAATTTCAATATGGCAACCTAAGCTTATCAAATTCTGTGAAGTATTCGTGGATTCAAAATGCTCAATATACACCTTGATAAAAGCCTTGAGGTGTCTTGTTTCCAGAATGGGGTCACTTGTGGGGGACCTCCACTGTTTAGGCACCTTAGGGGCTTTCCAAATGTGACATAGCGTCCGCTAATTATTCCAGCCAATTGTTCAGTCAAATGGCACTTTTTCCCTTCCGAGCCCTGCTGTGCACCCAAACAGTTGATTTCCACCACACATAAGGTATCAGCATACTCAGGAGAAATTGCACAATAAATTTTATGCTGATAGTTTGACGTGTTAAAAAAAAGCTATCTGGTTGAAGTAACAATTTTGTGGTAAAAATATATTTTTTTTATTTTCACAGCTCAACATTATAAACTTTTGTGAAGCACCTGGGGGTTCAGGGTACTCGCCAAACATCTAGATAAATTCCTTGTGGGGTCTATTTTCCAGAATGGGGTCACTTTTGGGGGACCTCCACTGCTTAGGCACCTCAGGGGCTCTCCTAATGCAACATGGCGTCCGCTATTAATTCCAGCCAATTTTGCAGTCAAGTTGCACTCCTTCTCTTCCGAGCCCTGCAGTGTGCCCAAACAGTTGATTTCCACCATGTACAAGATATCACCAAACTCAGGAGAAATTGCACAATAAATTTCATGGTGATTTTTTTCCTGTTATCCTTGTGAAAAAAAAGCTACCTGGTTGAAGTAACAATTTTGTGGTAAAATTTTATTTTTTATTTTCATGGCTCAACATTATAAACTTCTGTAAAGCACCTGGAGGTTCAGGATACTCACCAAACATCTAGATAAATTCCTTGAGGGGCCTAGTTTCCAATATGGGGTCACTTGTGGTGGTTTTTTGCTGCTTACATACCTTAGGGGTCCTCCAAATGCGACATGGTGCCCGCAATCTTTTTCAGCCAAATTTCCTTTCCAAAATTCAAATATTGCTCCTTCCGTTCCAAGCCCTCCCAATTCTCCAAACAAAGGTTTCAGACCACAAGTGAGGTATCACCGTGCTCATAAAAAAAGTGGGTAACAAACATTGGGGTGAAGTTTTTGGAATTACCTCTTGAAAAAGTGAAAAAATTGATGCTAAAAGATGCTTTTGAATTGATGAAATTGATGCTTTTTTTTAGAAAAAAATGAAAATTTTCAATGTGACAATGTAACGTTATCAAAATCTGTGAAGTACCTGTGGATCCAAAATGCTCACTATACCCCTAGATAGAAGCCTTGAGGGGTCCACTTTCCAAAATGGCATCACTTGTGAGGGGTTTCTTCTGTTTAGGTACCTTAGCGGACCTGTAAATGCAACAAGGTGCCCGCAATCTATTTCAGCCAAATTTGCTTTCCAAAATTCAAATATTGCTGCTCCTGTTCCGAGCCCTCCCATTTGTCCAAACAAAGGTTTCTGACCACATGTGGGGTGTTGGCGCGTTCATAAGAAAGTGGGTAACAAGTTTTGGGGTTCATTTTGTTGTGTTATTTCTTCTAAAAGTGAATACATTTGGGGTAGAGCAACATTTTAGGTAAAATTTTATTTTTTGCTTTTTTTTCATTCCACTTTGCTTTAGTTCCTGTGAAGCACCTGAATGGTTAATAAACTTCTTGGATGTGGTTTTGAGTACTTTGAGGGGTGCTGTTTTGAGAATGGTGTCACTTTTGGGTATTTTCTGTCACCTGGGCCTCTCAAAGTCACTTCAAATGTAATGTGGTCCCTAAAAAAATGGTTTTGTGAATTTTGTTGAAAAAATGGGAAATTGCAGATGAACTTTGACCCCTTCTAACTTCCTAACCCCAAAACATTTTGTTTCAGAAATTGCGCTAATGTAAAGTAGACATGTGGGAAATGTTATTTATTAACTGTTTTGTGCGTCATAACTCTCTGGGTTAAGGGCAGAAAAATTAAAAGTTTGAAAATTGCAAAATTTTCAAAATTTTCATCACATTTCCGATTTTTTCACAAATAAAAGCAAAAAATATCGTTCTAAATTTATAACTATCATGAAGTACAATATGTCACGAAAAAACAATGTCAGAATCACCGGGATCCGTTGAAGCGTTCCAGAGTTATAACCTCATAAAGTGACACTGGTCAGAATTGCAAAAAATGGCCTGGGCATTAAGGACAAAACTGGCTCCGTCCTAAAGGGGTTAAAATGTACCCTTTAAGACAAAAACTATCATTGTACATTTACTGTATGTCTAACTTTGATACCATAAAGTAATAAATAAGTTAGAGAATGTTTGGGAAAGATTACTTTGTGCCTATGAGCTTAAAAAAACATAAATTTAAATGTAAGAATACATTTCTACCCTTATATTTGTCCTACTATGAGATATAAATAACAAATATGGGCACTAGTATAGGTTTATATGTTATGAAAATAGTGTTAAGCTGTATAACTCTCACTCTGGAATGCTCAGCACCAGCAAGAATTTCATTGTTATATAATCATTCATCTGATTGGGCACAAAATGGAATATGGACAGTGATATAGACAAGGCTTTCACCACATAAGATGTAAAACTTAGTTTGGACCATGTGTAGTAAACACACAAGTAAAACATTAAGCAATAAAATGCTAGGTATAAATCCCACCAAAGACAACATCTGTGTATGTTCTCCTCGTTATCACCCACACTCCAGACATACTGATAGGGAATTTAGATTGTGAGCTTCAATGGGGACTGTGATGCTGTGATATGGGGGGTTGTGTATCATTTTGTGTATGTTCATATTTTAGGAGCCTTGCTACATTCATTGTGTGTATTCCTTGTCTTGTCTGCAGGTTAATTAGCTCAGCTCAGTTACCATTTGCATGCCTTGTGTGTACATTGTCCTGTTTGCAGGTTAATCACCCCATGCCGGACTTTTGTCCCTAAGTCTGGGGCAGGGGGGGAGCTGGAATCCACCAAAACTCTCTGCTTACCTGGGGAATTATTCAGTCTAGAGAAAGAGAAAATGCATACAGGAAGATTCATCCTCTGGGGGAGAAGCTGCATCTCCCCAGAGAGACCTGGACATTTTTTTGCTTACTGGACTGTATCCGTGTTCCTGGATGATTTTACCCTCTGTTTGGTGCATTATGTTTATGGACCTTCTGATTTGCTTGGAATAAATGTTCTTTGCATTGCTAACTCATCTCTCGCTCTGTTGATTGTGTGATATTGGAGAAGAACCCCATGACAAGGACAGTGATGAAACTGAGAGTAGAGGTGCTGGACTGGCCAAGCATGTCTCCAGACCTAAACCTTATTGAGCATCTGTGGGTATCCTCAAATGGAAGGTGGAGGAGTGCAAGATTTCTAACATTCTCCAGTTCTGTGATGTCATCATGGAGGATGGAAGAGGATTCCAGTGAACCTGTGAAGTGCTAGTGAACTCAATGTCTAAGAGAGTTAAGCCAGTGATTGAAAATAATGGTGGACACACAAAATATTGACACTTTGGCCACAATTTTGCCATTTTCGCTTAGAGATATACTCATTTTTGTTGCCAGTGGTTTAGACATTATTGGCTATGTGATGAGTTATTTAGAGGGAACACCAAATGTACACAATCATAGAAGCTGTACACTGACTACATTGTATCAAAGTGTCATATCTTCATTGTTGTCCCATTAAATGATATATTAACCCCTTCACGACCGCGGGCAGTAAAATTACGTCCTATTTTAACGTGACTTAACGACCAGGGACGTAATTTTACTGCCTAAACTTCATTTGATTACCGTGGCCATAGCAACGGCTTTCAAATGATGTCCCCTGCTGTTTCTTACAGCAGGGGACCTTTGCTTGACCCCAGGGGGGGTGGCATCGCCACCCCCCATAGGCGATCGATGTGATTGGCTGTTCAAATCGGAACCGCCAATCACATTGATCACGCTGTTTTCGGCAAAAAAAAATGCCAAAAATAGTGTGATCTTGTAAAATCCAGCTAAGACCGGGGCTGCAGCAGCTCCGATCATTGGCTGGAAGCAAGCAGACACCGTGGCCCCCCCCTGCAGCACTGATTGGAGCGATCGTGCGATGACGCGCAATCGCTCCAATCAGTGTGCAGTGGGGCGGTCTGATCTGCCGGTGGCCGCCCTCCCCAGGCCTGTGCTCGTCTGGGGACCCTCCCCCAACATGTCTGCAGCGTGCAGCACTGGCTGGTACTAGTGGTACCACGCCACCGCTGCTGCTGCCGCTGCTGTCACGTCACGTCGCAGGAGCAGGAGCGGTGAGTATTGTGCTCACCTTGCAGCCCCTGCGCGTGCCCCCCTGCGATCTGCCCCCCCCGACATCCCGATCTTCCCCCCCGACATCCCGATCTGCCCCCCCAACATCCCGATCTGCCCCCCTGACATCCCGATCTGCCCCCGACATCCCGATCTGCCCCCCACCATCTCTATTCTGCAGCTCCTCCGGTATCCCTCCTCCCCTGCTCTCTTGCAGCCCCTGCGCGCTCTTGTGATTTGCTCCTGCGCGCTCCCGTAATGGCCCCTGCCCGTGCCCCCCTGCGATCTGCCCCCCGCCATCCCGATCTGCCCCCCCGCCATCCCGATCTGCCCCCCCACATCCCGATCTGTCCTCCGACATCCCGATCTGCCCCCCCAGACATCCCGATCTGCCCCCCCAGACATCCGGATCTGCCCCCAGACATCCCGATCTGCCCCCAGACATCCCGGTCTGCCCCCAGACATCCCGGTCTGCCCCCAGACATCCCGGTCTGCCCCCCGACATCCCGGTCTGCCCCCCGACATCCCAATCTGCCGGCCTCCCCCGTGATCTCTATTCTGCAGCTCCTCCGGTATCTTCCCTCCTCTGCTCTCCCCCTCCCCCTCTGCTGTCCCCCTCTGCTGTCCCCGTCCCCCTCTGCTGTCCCTGTCCCCCTCTGCTGTCCCCCCGACGTCCTCTTACCTGTCTTCACCGGCCGATCACATCTGCCTCCATCGCTGGGTCCTTCTTCCTGGGTCTTCTGTTGAGCTGTCCACCTTCCTGCCTGCTGGCTGCTGCTGTAAAGCTGTTCCTTGCCTTCTGTTCCTCCTGCTAAACCTCTGGGTAATGTGAGTATAACTTTTTTTTTTTCTTTTTTTTCCTCTATCCCCTGTCCATTTTTACACCTCATGCGTCCATGCGTCCCGCCGAGCGCTGATCAGGGATGCAGATAACGTATCTGCATCCGTGGTCAGTTTTCGGCGGGACTTTTTTTCCCGTATTCCCGACGCTTTTTGTATTGCATCTGTCCGTGCGTCCCGCCGAGCGCTGATCAGGGATGCACATAACGGATCAGCATCCCTGCTCAATTTTTGGAGTGACAAAAAGCATCGGGGATACGGAAAAAAGTCACGCCAAAAATTGAGCAGAGATGCCGATCCGTTATGTGCATCCCTGATCAGCGCTCGGCGGGACGCACGGACTGATGCAATACAAAAAGCGTCGGGGATACGGAAAAAAAAGTATCGCATCTGTCCGTGCGTCCCGCTGAGCGCGGATCAACATCCCTGCTCAATTTTTGGCGTGACTTTTTTTTTTTTCCGTATCCCCAGCGCTTTTTGTATCTCATCCGACCGTGCGTCCTGCAGCGGCCGATCAGTGCACTGCGTCTGTGCGTTTGAAAAGTCAAATGGCGTTCCTTGTCTTCTGAGCCCCGCCATGGGCCCAAACAATTGATTTCCACCACATGTGAGGTATCTGCGTACTCGGGAAAAATTGCACAATACGTTTTATGGTGCATTTTTTCCCGATACCGTTGTAAAAAGAGAAAAAAAAACTACCTTGTTGCTGCAAAAATTTTAAAAAAAAAAAATTAAAAAAAATAAATAATTTTCACGGTTCAACGTTATCAACTTTCAGTGGAGCCCCTGGGGGTACAAGGGGCTCACTAAACATCTAGATAAATTCCTTGAGGGGTCTAGTTCCAAAATGGGGTAATTTGTGGGGGAGCTCCACTGTTTAGGCACCATGGGGGGGGGTCTAAAAACGTGACATGGCGTCCGCTAATGATTCCAATCAATTTTGCTGTCAAATGGTGCCCTTCTCTTCTGAGCCCCGCCATGCGCCCAACAATTACTTTCCACCACATGTGAGGTATCTGCGTACTCAGGAGAAAATGGACAATACGTTTTATGGTGCATTTTTTCCTAATACCCTTGTGAAAAAAAAAGCTACCTAGTTAAAGCAACAGTTTTGTGGTAAAAAAAATTTTTTTTCTTTTCACGGCTCAACTTTATAAACTTCTGTGAAGCCCCCAGGTGTTCAAAGTGCTCACCAAACATCTAGAAAAATTATTTGAGGGCTCTAGTTTCCAAAATGGGGTCACTTGTGGGGGAGCTCCATTGTTTAGGCACCTCAGGGGGTCTTCAAACCTGACATGGCGTCCGCTAATGAGTGCAGCTAATTTTGCATTCAAATGGCGCTCCTTGCCTTCCGAGCACTGCCGTGTGTCCAAACATTTGATTTCCACCACATATGAGGTATCTGCGTACTCAGGAGAAAATGGACAATACATTTTATGTTGCATTTTTTCCCGATACCCTTGTGAAAAAAAAGCTACCTAGTTGAAGCAACAGTTTTGTGGTAAAAAAATTTTTTTTTCTTTTCACGGCTCAACGTTATAAACTTCTGTGAAGCCCCCAGGTGTTCAAAGTGCTCATCAAACATCTATAAAACATATTTGAGGGCTCTAGTTTCCAAAATGGGGTCACTTGTGGGGGAGCTCCATTGTTTAGGCACCTCAGGGGGTCTTCAAACCCGACATGGCGTCCGCTAATTAGTGCAGCTAATTTTGCGTTCAAAAATTCAAATGGCGCTCCTTGCCTTCCGAGCACTGCCGTGTGTCCAAACATTTGATTTCCACCACATATGAGGTATCTGCGTACTCAGGAGAAAATAGACAATACATTTTATGTTGCATTTTTTCCCGATACCCTTGTGAAAAAAAAAGCTACCTAGTTGAAGCAACAGTTTTGTGGTAAAAATTTTTTTTTTTCTTTTCATGGCTCAACTTTATAAACTTCTGTGAAGCCCCCAGGTGTTCAAAGTGCTCACCAAACATCTAAAAAAATTATTTGAGGGCTCTAGTTTCCAAAATGGGGTCACTTGTGGGGGAGCTCCATTGTTTAGGCACCTCAGGGGGTCTTCAAACCTGACATGGCATCCGCTAATGAGTGCAGCTAATTTTGCATTCAAATGGCGCTCCTTGCCTTTCGACCTCTGCCGTGCACCCAAACAATTGATTTGTACCCCATATGGGGTATCAGCGTACTCAGGAGAAAATGCATAATAAATTGTAGGGTGCACTTTCTCTTTTCTCCCTTGTAAAAATGAAAATTTTATGTCTAAAGTAACATTTTTGTGTTAAAAAGTAAAATTTTCATTTTTTCCTTCCACATTGCTTTGGTTCCTGTGACGTACCTAAAGAGTTAATAAACTTCTTGGATGTGGTTTTGAGCAGTGTGAGGGGTGCAGTTTTTAGAATGGGGTCACTTTTGGGTATTTTCTGTCACCTCGGCCTCTCAAAGTCACTTCAAATGTGATGTGGTCCCTAAAAAAAATATTTTGTAAATTTTGTTGGAAAAATTAGAAATTGCTGATGAACTTTGACCCCTTCTAACTTCCTAACGAAAAAAAAATTTCTTTTGAAAATTGCGCTGGTGTAAAGTTGACAAGTGGGAAATGTTATTTAGTAACTATTTTGTGTGACATATCTCTCAGATTTATGACCATAAATTTTCAAAGTTTGAAAATTGCGAAATTTTCCAAATTTTCGCGCAATTTCCTAAATTTTCACAAATAAACACAAAAAATATCAGCCTAAATTTACCACTGACATGAAGTACAATATGTCACGAAAAAACAATGTCAGAATCGCCAGGATCCGTTGAAGCGTTCCAGAGGTATAACCTGTCAAAGTGACACTGGTCAGAATTGCAAAAAATGGCCCGGTCATTAGGGTGTTTTAGTGGCCGGGGGTTAATATATTTACAAAAATATTTGACAAACACAAATACTTTATTAAAATACAATAGAAAACTAAAATCAATGACCATAAAGGTAAAATATGCTCCAGAAAAGATTTAAGTGGGACAATAAAACAATTAATTGGATTCTAAAGTTGAAATTGCTTGTGCCAATTTTGAACTAAATTCATTCATTTTTTGGCAAAAAATTGTTATAGTAAAATATGAGACCCCTACCCACATAAGCAAATACAGTTGTTAGTTGTCATTAGTTATGATTTGTTTTCCCCTAGCCTAAACTTGTGTTAAAGAGCTCAAAAAGTGTTCAATACAGCCCAAGAATACTTCAAGGTGTGTTATACATGATTTTCTTTTTTTTTTTTTCAAAAGATGATCTTATATCTATAAATAAGAGTTACAGACTCTCACTGAAATATTCACAGTTCATTTTGCAGTTTGTTTAATACACTGATACACTGAGAAGAGGCTGTAAAAGCCAACCAGTTCAATATTTCTAATATAAAACAAAAATAAAGAAAATAGTAAAAATACCGACATTTAAGTAAAAAAATGCCTTAAAGATGCCCATATCCTTTAATCCGTAAAAAAAATACTAAACAACATGTTATTCAATTAAAATATGACTTTATAAATTTGGAGAACTAGTACTACTTCATGTTTAGTATTTTGCTACTATAACACAATCAACACAAAACTTTCAAGGATGTAAACAATGATTTACTAAGAAATAACTTCCTGTTGGTCATTGCTGTTTTCATTAAACTGACTCATATCCATGAATGTTATGCATGTGTATACAATGTAGTTAAAATGTTAATTGCTTTACTTGTCATTACCATTTTATAAATGGACAGGAAATGATGCGTAGATGCGTAGTGTAGTCCTATATGAAAAATAAAGTCTGGAAAAACCCAATAGCCTGACGTCTTTCTTTTTTCAAACATGCCTGAAAAAAAAGAAGTTTCCATTCCAGTCCCAATTACTACTTGACATGATTAAATGATTGTCAATTTAAAGGGGTATTCCAGCTTTTAAAAGTATTCTCAATAAACTGAAAAGAAATGAAGTGTTGCAGTTGTAACCAAAAGTTTTCATTTTTTTAAAGTGTGATTACTTCTCATTGGTTGTTGTGATGCCATGTTTCTGGTGATGTTAGCAAACCGGAAGCAAATGGTTGTCAGCTGCAAGGATGAAAATTGTGTTTGACAGTGTTTTATCCATTTATGTGTTAGTTTTCCACATTTTATGGGCCAAGTGATTTAAATATTTTGTTATGGGTAGTCTAATTTTGCCTAAAAAACAATTGTGCGTGTTTTTCGATAAAACATGGCCGAGACAAAGCCAAATTTATCACCAGATGTCAGGAAACTTATTATTCTGAGAGCAAAGTCAGGCAAAAACCCAAAAGGAGTGATCAATGACATTCAACTGTTCTCAGTGTCAAGTGTAATGTATAATAAAGAAAGAAAAAGAAGGTTATGGAACAGCTGACAAACCTAGAAGTGGACGACCATGGAAACTTCCTCCAAAGTTGATCACATTATTAAGAAAAAGTCTGTGTCTGATGTCCATGAAAGTGCTGTATAGATTTCACATGAAATTAATAAAGAATATGGGGTCAAAGAGATTCACCATACTTTGGTGTGACGGCTAAGAGAAGTAGGCTTGAATGCACAAGTTCCAGTCAAGAAGCCTTTTATCTCTGAAAAGATACGGAAGGTCCAACTTGAGTTTTCAAAGAATACAGCCAATGAAAATAGAGACAGGTTGGGGTAAGGTGTTGTGGTCAGATGAATCCAAGTTCAATATGTTTGGTGTTGATGGCAAACACTATATATACAGCCAAATTAGAAAATGTAGTGATGTAAGGTACTAAACACCTACATTGAAACATAGTGGTGGCAATGACATAGTTTGGGGCTGCTTTTCTGCATCTGCCATTGGCTCTTTGCATAGAATTGATAGAAATAGGAATGCTACCATGTACAAGGATATACTGGAGAATGCAATGGTGTCACATGGTAAAACTAAAGTAGGCAGAGGCTGGAAATTCCAGCAAGACAATGATTCTAAGCACAGATCCAATCTAGTAAAAAATTGGTTAGCAAAGGAAAATGTTCACCTGCTGCAATGGCCAAGCCAATCACCTGATTTATACCCTACTGAGCACCTTTGGGATGAGGTAGGGTGACAATTTGGGGAACGTACCCAGAGCAATAAAGATAAATTGTTTGCAGTTTTGCAAATGGAATGGAGCAAGATCCCTCAAGATGTCTTGAATACCATAGTGGCTTCATTGCCCCATCGGTGTGGTGCAGTAATTAAAGCAAGAGTTTATGCTACAAAATAAAAAGTTATGTCATTGTAAACAATGAACTACTGTCTATGTTGTGATCAATAATAGAGTATATGCTAAAATATTGGTAGTCAGTTTTCCTTACTTAAATGCCCGGACCTATATTGAAAAGTATTTTGGTTAAAATTAAGTTCTTACATGATGAAAACTTCATATACTTTCAATTCATCTTCAGGAAAATGGCATCACAACATCCAGACAGAAGTAATCACACTTTAAAAAACAAAAGCAAACCTTTGGTCGCTACTGTATACACTGATATTCAAGAGTTAAAGTTGGTGGTTCATTGGCCACTAGGGCCACTTGGGAAGAACTTGTGGTAACTAGTAGTGATGAGCGAGTACTAAAGAGCTCGGGTGCTCGAGGCTCGGGCCGAGCATCCCAAGATACTCGTGTACTCGGCCCGAGCACCGAGCCCAATGTTATCCTATGGGAGACCCGAGTATTTTTGTGAAATGACCCCCGGCAGCATGTAGAAACCCTAAAAATGTCACAAAAGTCTCAGAAGAGTGCTCAAATGACATGGCAACAGCATGGGGAAGACCCCTTGAAGCATTTATCACTCAAAAGTCACAGCTGTGAACAATTTTGTCCGCGTTTTACGCCATTTTTACGGACTCACCAGAAAACCTTCAAAAATGACACCAAAATGAATTTTCATGGCGGAAATGTTAAGGGCACATACCCAATAGTGAGATAGAGCTAATGTATGTTACTTTTTGAGATTAATACATGAAAGATTTTACGTAAAACATTGTGTGGCACTCCGATGTCCCTGAGAAGAGACGTACATAAAGGCCTCTGAGTCTAATGTGCCCATTTTGAGGAAACACAGAGAACTGTGGAAAGAAAGCGCAAAATAGGGTCTTATCTGAGAAATACGTGGGGTAATTAAAGAAATTCACTCACCCCGTAAGTTGTGAGAGTCACAACCACTGAGCAGGCAATAAACACGGCCAACGGCAGCAGCACCCAAAACGGCTGATAACAGGGAATGGTGAAGTAGGGCTTGCAAGGCTGCGCCAAATGACCACTCTGAATATGGAGAGTTAATGTTCCTTTAATTCATCTTTAGGTCGACGCGTTTCCGGAGTCTCAGCTCCCTTCCTCAGGACACACAGGACAAAAGTACATCAAATCTGCTAAAACATGAGGACTGCCGAATATATGTACATTCCGTCACGATGACGTCAAAGCCCACCCTCTTCCAAAAAAAAGGGCGGGAATGACACATCAGAAAAAAAACAAAAAACATGACAGTAAAAATCATGAACAAAGGAAACATTACATATCAAAATATCATCATATTATCCAAATGGGAACGAAATAAAATCAATAAAAGACTTTAATAAAAAGAAAAAAAAAAAAAAAAAAAAAAAAAAAAAAAAATGTGTATGTGTATTATTGTGTGTTAAAGATAAAATACGGGAAATAAACTCTGCAATGCCAAGCTGCTCTGCAGCGGTCTCGAACCCCTGAGAATATATCTCTTTTCCCAAACCGGGTTGCATCTTAAGGGAGAAACAATGTCTCCACCTTAGAAGTCCCGAAAATGCCTTTGAAAGTCAAGTATAGAGAGGAGTACCTCTGAGAGTGAAGCTGTGAGATGATACGTATAATTCCGAGTGTTAACGTGCAAAAACTGCGTAAGTCAACGTCAAGTACCTAGGCAGGGGTGAGGAAAGTTCAGAGCGTGGGAAAAAAGTGAGTGCGCATGTCAGAAAAAAGGTCCGGAGCTTGTTAAGACAAGGTGAAGAAAGTTCAAAGCGTGGGAAAAAAGGGGGAGTGCGCATGTCAAAGAAAAAAGAACCAGTCAGTCTTCCAATCTCCGTGCAGAGGATGATCTGCCGGTTTACATCGAAAGTCCTTATTGCAGACCCCGTGAAAAAAACCATAGAAACCCGAAAAAGAGAGGGGGCAGGCATATATATGTGCTGATGTGAACATATCAATATTTATCCCTAAAGAACCGTGTATATAAATCAAAGGTTGACGTGATGTGTAACTGAAACCACAAATCAGTCTTTACAATGAACAATGTATACATGTATATATATATATCTATACAAAACCTAACATTATACTGGTGTGGGGTGAACCCTTTAAAACAAATGTATACGGTTAAGTATCAATTAATCAGAACCCCCGGGGCAGGCCGAAGGGAACAATTGAAAAAGCGGGGAGGAAAAACCCAAAACAAAACACATGGAATTTGCCTCCCTGTGCCATAATATCAAATGTCACTACGAGACGGAGCGTAGGTTAGGAGGAAAACCGTTCACCTCTCAGCACCCAGATATAGCGCTCTATCCTCAGTACTAATAGACGGCTCATCTTATGCGGACATTTATATAGCCCGAAAACAGGAGGGAAAACAAGTAAAGAGAAACGAAAACAAACTATCCAAAGTACGGAAAAGATTGTATAATTAAATTATAGTGGGCAGAGCAGAAAGAAAAAACATATGAATAGCGTATTACTAACGGGGCAGAAAAATTGTAGTGATGAACACATGACTTCAAAAACGTGAAGATCAATTTGAACTAAACAGAAAGTCCAAAAACTTAAAAGGCCAAAGCCAATGGTTACAAAGTGCATGGTGCAATCATCCGAAAAAAAAAATAGTAATCATAAATAAGACCAATGTCCACAGGTAAAAACCAACAACTAAAAACAAGTGAAAAAAGTTGGTTTTTACCTGTGGACATTGGTCTTATTTATGATTACTATTTTTTTCGGATGATTGCACCATGCACTTTGTAACCATTGGCTTTGGCCTTTTAAGTTTTTGGACTTTCTGTTTAGTTCAAATTGATCTTCACGTTTTTGAAGTCATGTGTTCATCACTACAATTTTTCTGCCCCGTTAGTAATACGCTATTCATATGTTTTTTCTTTCTGCTCTGCCCACTATAATTTAATTATACAATTTTTTCCGTACTTTGGATAGTTTGTTTTCGTTTCTCTTTACTTGTTTTCCCTCCTGTTTTCGGGCTATATAAATGTCCGCATAAGATGAGCCGTCTATTAGTACTGAGGATAGAGCGCTATATCTGGGTGCTGAGAGGTGAACGGTTTTCCTCCTAACCTACGCTCCGTCTCGTAGTGACATTTGATATTATGGCACAGGGAGGCAAATTCCATGTGTTTTGTTTTGGGTTTTTCCTCCCCGCTTTTTCAATTGTTCCCTTCGGCCTGCCCCGGGGGTTCTGATTAATTGATACTTAACCGTATACATTTGTTTTAAAGGGTTCACCCCACACCAGTATAATGTTAGGTTTTGTATAGATATATATATATACATGTATACATTGTTCATTGTAAAGACTGATTTGTGGTTTCAGTTACACATCACGTCAACCTTTGATTTATATACACGGTTCTTTAGGGATAAATATTGATATGTTCACATCAGCACATATATATGCCTGCCCCCTCTCTTTTTCGGGTTTCTATGGTTTTTTTCACGGGGTCTGCAATAAGGACTTTCGATGTAAACCGGCAGATCATCCTCTGCACGGAGATTGGAAGACTGACTGGTTCTTTTTTCTTTGACATGCGCACTCCCCCTTTTTTCCCACGCTTTGAACTTTCTTCACCTTGTCTTAACAAGCTCCGGACCTTTTTTCTGACATGCGCACTCACTTTTTTCCCACGCTCTGAACTTTCCTCACCCCTGCCTAGGTACTTGACGTTGACTTACGCAGTTTTTGCACGTTAACACTCGGAATTATACGTATCATCTCACAGCTTCACTCTCAGAGGTACTCCTCTCTATACTTGACTTTCAAAGGCATTTTCGGGACTTCTAAGGTGGAGACATTGTTTCTCCCTTAAGATGCAACCCGGTTTGGGAAAAGAGTTATATTCTCAGGGGTTCGAGACCGCTGCAGAGCAGCTTGGCATTGCAGAGTTTATTTCCCGTATTTTATCTTTAACACACAATAATACACATACACTTTTTTTCTTTTTATTAAAGTCTTTTATTGATTTTATTTCGTTCCCATTTGGATAATATGATGATATTTTGATATGTAATGTTTCCTTTGTTCATGATTTTTACTGTCATGTTTTTTGTTTTTTTTCTGATGTGTCATTCCCGCCCTTTTTTTTGGAAGAGGGTGGGCTTTGACGTCATCGTGACGGAATGTACATATATTCGGCAGTCCTCATGTTTTAGCAGATTTGATGTACTTTTGTCCTGTGTGTCCTGAGGAAGGGAGCTGAGACTCCGGAAACGCGTCGACCTAAAGATGAATTAAAGGAACATTAACTCTCCATATTCAGAGTGGTCATTTGGCGCAGCCTTGCAAGCCCTACTTCACCATTCCCTGTTATTACCCATTTTGAGGAAGTGAGTCTTTGTAGTATTTTCCTTTGCCAGGGCAGTCCAAAATTGTGAGGTTTACCAATGCCCCTGCATACTGACGTGCATGAGGGCCTGTAAACCTGAAGTGCCCATTGTAAGGAAGTGGGTCTATTGTAGTATAGCCCTTAGGCAGGGCAGCCAAAAATTGGGAGGCTCCACGTTGTCCCTGGATAGAGACGTGCATGAGGGCCTCAAAACATTAAGTGTCCATTGTCAGGAAGTGGGTGTATTATAGTATAGCCCTTAGGCAGGGCAGCCAGAAATTGGGAGGCTTCACGTTGTCCCTGGATAGAGACGTGCATGAGGGCCTCAAAACATTAAGTGTCCATTGTCAGGAAGTGGGTGTATTATAGTATAGCCCTTAGGCAGGGCAGCCAAAAATTGGGAGGCTCCACGTTGTCCCTGGATAGAGACGTGCATGAGGGCCTCAAAACATTAAGTGTCCATTGTCAGGAAGTGGGTGTATTATAGTATAGCCCTTAGGCAGGGCAGCCAAAAATTGGGAGGCTCCACGTTGTCCCTGGATAGAGACGTGCATGAGGGCCTCAAAACATTAAGTGTCCATTGTCAGGAAGTGGGCGTATTATAGTATAGCCCTTAGGCAGGGCAGCCAAAAATTGGGAGGCTCCACGTTGTCCCTGGATAGAGACGTGCATGAGGGCCTCAAAACCTTAAGTGTCCATTGTCAGGAAGTGGGTGTATTATAGTATAGCCCTTAGGCAGGGCAGCCAAAAATTGGGAGCCTCCACGTTGTCCCTGGATAGAGACGTGCATGAGGGCCTCAAAACATTGTTCCCATTGCAAAGGAGCGGGTCGCCTGTCGTTGTAATGTCCATTCTGCAAAGAATGGGCGAAAAAATTTACCACTGGGGGTATACCTGAAACAAAGGCCTAACTATTGTAACGGTCATCATGGTGGCGCATGAGGAGAAGGAGGAGCAGTCCAGCGATTATCCAAAGTCCAGAAGTGTGTACCCATGGGTGAGTGGAGGTACATGGCAAATTCCCGTTACAAACTTTAAATTCCGCTCTCATTTGCTGGTGGTGTGGTGAAGTCTGGCCCAATCCAACCCTTGTTCATCTTGATCAGAGTTAGCCTGTCAGCATTTTCAGTTGACAGGCGGGTGCGTTTATCTGTAATGATTCCACCTGCGGCACTAAAAACACGCTCTGACAAAAACGCTAGCGGCAGGGCAGGCCAGGACTTCCAAGGCGTAGAGAGCCAATTCATGCCACGTGTCCACCTTGGATATCCAATAATTGTAAAGCACAGAGGAATGTCGGAATACAGTTGTTCGATCTGCAAGGTACTCCTTGAGCATCTGGGCAAACTTAGGATTTCTTGTGGCACTACCCCGCACCTCAGGGGCTGTGGTACGTGAGGGGCTGAGAAAACTGTCCCACATCTTAAAGACTGTTCCCCTACCTCTGGCGGATTGGACTTGTGCCTCTCTCGGCTGTACGCCTTGGTTGTCCACTGATTCCTGACCTATGCCGCTAGCGTTTTGTGAGGGGAATGCTTTGCCTACTTCCGTGACTATGGCCTTCCGGAACTGCTGCATTTTGGTTGACCTCTCCGCCTCGGGAATAAGAGACATAAAGTTCTCCTTGTAGCGTGGGTCTAACAATGTTACCAACCAGTAATGATTGTCGGCCAAGATGTTCTTAACGCGAGGGTCACGAGACAGGCAGCTTACCATAAAGTCAGCCATGTGCGCCAGACTCTTAACAGCCAGGACTTCAGTAGCCTGACCAACACGATGACTGAACATGCTGTCCTCCTCCTCCTTCTCCTCATCTACCCTGTCCTCTGGCCAGCCACGCTGAACCGAGGATATGACTGGTGTGCATGTCATATCCTCAATTTGGCCGGAGAGTTGCTCCATGTCTTCATCCTCCTCCTCGTCATAGTCCTCCACTGCACGTTGTGATGAGACGAGGCTGGGCTGTGTGTTATCACCCACACCCACTACTGTTTCTTGCTCAAACTCATCGCGCTCCGCCTGCAATGCATCATGTTTGTTTTTGAGCAGAGACCGTTTTAGAAGGCAGAGTAGCGGTATGGTGACGCTAATAATGGCGTCATCACCACTCACCATCTTGGTGGAGTCCTCAAAGTTTTGGAGGATGGTACATAGGTCGGACATCCATCTCCACTCCTCAGGTGTTATGTGTGGAGTTTGACTCATTTCCCGACGGGTTAGGTGATGCAGGTACTCAACAACTGCCCTCTTCTGCTCACATATCCTGACCAACATGTGCAGAGTTGAATTCCAACGCGTGGGGACATCACACACCAGTCTGTGAGCCGGAAGATGCAAACGGCGCTGAAAGCCGGCAAGGCCGGCTGAAGCAGTAGGTGACTTTCGAAAATGTGCAGACAGGCGGCGAACTTTTACCAGCAAATCAGACAGCTCTGGGTATGACTTTAGAAACCGCTGAACCACGAGGTTGAGCACATGGGCCACGCATGGAACATGTGTCAGCTGGCCTCGCCTCAAAGCCGCCACCAGGTTCCAGCCATTGTCACACACGACCTTTCCTGGCTTTAGGTTCAGAGGTGTGAGCCAGTGATCTGCCTGCTGTTTCAGAGCTGTCCACACCTCTTCTGCATTGTGGGGTTTGTCACCTATGCAGATTAGCTTCAGCACAGCCTGTTGCCGCTTCGCCGAGGCAGTGCTGCAGTGCTTCCAGCTTGGGACTGGTGTGGAGGGTAAAGTGGATGAGGATGCGCAGGAGGAGGAGGAGGATGAAGAGCATGACATTCCGGAGCTGTAGAGTGTGGGTGAAACCCTGACTGAGGTAGGGCCTGCAAACCTTGGTGTAGGAAGGACGTGTTCCGTCCCTCGCTCAGACTGGGTCCCAGCTTCCACAATATTAACCCAGTGTGCCGTCAACGAGATGTAGCGGCCTTGCCCACAAGCACTTGTCCACGTGTCTGTGGTTAGGTGGACTTTGGGTGAAACAGCGTTGTTCAGGGCACGTGTGATGTTTTGTGACACGTGGTTATGCAACGCGGGGACGGCACACCGGGAGAAATAGTGGCGGCTGGGGACCGAGTAACGTGGGACAGCTGCCGCCATCAGGTCGCGGAATGCTTCTGTCTCCACCAGCCTAAAAGGCAACATTTCCAGCGCAAGCAGTTGCGAAATGTTAGCATTTAGAACTGTGGCATGTGGGGCGTTGGCAGTGTATTTGCGCCTGCGTTCAAAGGTTTGCTGAATGGATAACTGAACGCTGCGCTGGGACAAGGACGTGCTTGATGATGGTGTTATTTCTGCGTAGGCAACTGCAGGTGCAGGACCGGAGGAGGCTTGTTCGCAGGCAGCATGGACAGGGGATTGGCTCGCATGCACAACCAGCGAAGACGTAGCAGTGACATCAGCAAGCACTGCTCCTCGACTCTGTTGTACTTCCCACAAAGTCGGGTGCTTGGCTGACATGTGCCTGATCATGCTGGTGGTGGTCAGGCTGCTAGTTTTGGTACCCCTGCTGATGCTGGCACGGCAGGTGTTGCAAATGGCCTTTTTAGAATCATCTGGAGCCAACTTAAAAAACTGCCAGACTCGGGAAGACCTAACATTTGTACAGGCACCTTATGTCGTGTTGTTGTTCCAGGGAACGGTTGCCTGACTTCTGCCTGGAGCCACCACCCTGCTTCTTACTGCCTGTTGGGATGCTACGCCTCCCTCCCCCTGTGCACTGCTGTCCTTTCTCTGCATATCCTCCTACCAGGTTGGGTCAGTTACTGGATCATCCACCACGTCGTCTTCCTCTTCCGCACCCTGCTCCTCCTCCTGACTTCCTGACAATTGTGTCTCATCATCGTCCACCCCTTGTTGAGACACGTTGCCAACTTCGTGAGAACGTAGCTGCTCAAATATTTGGGCATCTGTACATACGATCTCCTCATGACCCACTTCAACAGGAGCTGGCGAGAGGCCAGAATGTGCGAATGGAAACGTGAACAGCTCTTCCGAGTGTCCAAGTGTGGGATCAGTAATGTCCGATGACGTGTACTCAGCCTTGTGGTAGGAAGGAGGATCAGGTTCTGAAATGTGCGGTGCAGTATCACGGCTACTGACACTTGACCGTGTGGAAGACAGAGTGTTTGTGGTGGTGCCAATCTGACTGGAAGCATTATCCGCTATCCAACTAACAACCTGTTGACACTGGTCTTGGTTCAAGAGCGGTGTACTGCTGCGGTCCCCAAGAATTTGGGACAGGACGTGCGAGCGACTAGATGTGGCCCTTTGTTGTGGCGAAATTAGAGCTTGCCCACGACCTCGGCCTCTGCCTGCACCACCATCACGTCCACTTCCTTGTTCCTTGCCAACGCCCTTGCGCATTTTGCAATGCTGTGCTGACGTGTATTCACTAGACTTGTGCGCTATATCCAAGTTTGTGCAAATCGTGCACCTGTACGCTGCCACCGACAGGCACACACGTGCGGTTTTTAAATGCAAGCACGGACGCACTAAGAACCTAACAGGTTTTTAGGAGCGACAATTACTGAGAAGTCTGACACTATCAGCCACTGCTGACTGACGTGTATTATACACTACACTTGTGCGTTATATAATAGTTTGTGAACAACGCACACAAGTGCACCTGTACGCTGCCACCGACAGGCACACACGTGCGGTTTTTAAATGCAAGCACGGACGCACTAAGAACCTAACAGGTTTTTAGGAGCGACAATTACTGAGAAGTCTAACACTATCAGCCACTGCTGACTGACGTGTATTATACACTACACTTGTGCGTTATATAATAGTTTGTGAAAAACGCACAGAAGTGCACCTGTACGCTGCCACCGACAGGCACACACGTGCGGTTTTTAAATGCAAGCACGGACGCACTAAGAACCTAACAGGTTTTTAGGAGTGACAATTACTGAGAAGTCTGACACTATCTGGACTGTTTTAGACTGTGTACACCAGCCCCAAATATGATGAAGGCTGGTATATGATCACCACTAGGAATGGCTATATACCCTGCCTGCCTGCCTGCCTGCCTGTATACTGCTACAATAGTCCTGACAAGGACTCTTCTGGTCACTAGCCTGTACTCCGACCTGGCTTTACCCTGCCTGCCTGTATAGAACTACAATAGTCCTGAGAAGGACTTCTGGTCACAGTTTGCAGCCCTGCTACGGAAATAACTATAAAGGGCCGCAAACCTTTCCCTGAAGCAGCAACCCTCTCCCTGCACTGACTGTCTGGATGGCTGTGAGCAGAGCTCGGTCACGCTGTGCGGGCCGGCCAATCACTGCAATTCCACAACTAACAGGGCTGTGGCATTGCAGTGGTCTGCCAGCCAATCCCTGCATGACGGCTGGCTCTCAAAAGAGCGCCAACATGCAGGGATGAAGACCACGAGTACAGCACGAGTATCGCGAGATTACTCGGTCCCCGCTGAGTAGCCCGAGTACAGTGATACTCGTGCAAGTACCGAGTAGTAACAAGCATACTCGCTCATCACTAGTAAGTAGATGTAACCATCACTGAAGTATCACACTTTTTAGGCTACCTAAATTGTGTAAACGATCTAAGAATTATCCTTTTGGAAGGTAGAAGCATGTATTGCTGGTTATAGACAGCTAGATCAAACAAAAGAAGCATTTTCAAATGGTTGGGTGCAGCAATTATCCAAGTTTAGAGAGTATAAAGAGATTTGTACTTTCTTAAATGGAAAAGTAAAAGCTTTTTCATATGCTGTTCAAAAATTATCTCTTTAATCATGGAGATAAAACAGTTATAGTGTATTGTTTTGAATGTAAAGAAGTAGTGGCCTCTCAACTAGAAGTTAAAAAAAGTTTCCCCTTTTGGGGTCTTTAACTGGTTTACTAATTACCAAATAATTAGACTTTCATCAAGCCATCCAAAAATGATCCCCTTTTTTTCTGGAGGCAAAACAATTGTGCTGCTTTGATCAGTTATGGCTTGTTGTGACTAAACCTTTTCAATAAAATAAAACCTAATTTCAGAGCTTTGTCATGAGAGTACAATTTCCAGCATCAGTAGTAGTGTCAGAAAGCAGCATGGAGGTATGTGGCTGTAGTGTATATTTAGTGGCTGTGGTAGGTACAGTACGGTAGAGAGTTAGGGTGGCTTTGCACGTTGCGACATCGCACGTGCGATGTTGGTGGGGGTCAAATCGAAAGTGACGCACATCCGGCGTCACTTTCGACATCGTACTGTGTAAATGCTAGATGATACGATGAACGAGCGCAAAAACGTCGTTATCGTATCATCGTTGCATTCACCGACATTTCCATAATGCCGGTGCCGCGACAGGTACGATGTTGTTCCTCGTTCCTGCGGCAGCACACATCGCTGTGTGTGAAGCCGCAGGAGCAAGGAACATCTCCTTACCTGCCGCTGGCGGCTATGCGGAAGGACGGAGGTGGGCGGGATGTTTACATCCTGCTCATCTCCGCCCTTCCGCTGCTATTGGCCGCCTGCCGTGTGACGTCGCTATGACGCCGCACGACCCGACCCCTTAGAAAGGAGGCGGGTCACCGGCCAGAGCGACGGTCGCAGGGCAGGTGAGTGCATGGAAAGCTGGCGTAGCGATAATTTTCGCTACACCAGCTATCACACGATATCGTACCTGCGACCGGGGCGGGGACTATCGCGTGCGACATGGCAGCATCGGCTTGCGATGTCGCAACGTGCAAAGCCCACCTTAATATCGAACAGTCAAGGAGATGCTTGGCAGTTTAGGTCCAGCAATGGCAACCTCGGTAGTAGCATTATTACAGTACAGATAACATGCTGAAATGGGAGTAAATGCCTGGTAAAATGTGGTCCACTGGAAGCTGAAGGGTGTAGACAACAGTCAAAGGACAGTTAGGGAGACAGACAGACAGTATGGCCAATTTAATCATGGCATCAGCTGTCAATGCATAATAGATGAGATAGAAAAAAAAATCCAACACCATGGTCTGCTTCAAAAAAGCTTTTTGAAGCAAACCACGGTGCTGGATTTTTTCTATCTCATCTACAATTAAACTACTGGGACAGCTTATTCTGGATTCCGTGCACTGAACCTGGACTTGACTTGATATATGGCTTGGTACGGCAGGTTGAAAAAAAACTTGTTTTTCTTTTTTCACTGTCGATGCATAATAATCTGCATTGATCAATGATTCAATTTGAAAAATGTTGCATTTTCCACACTTTCGTTGTGACATTTTGTTCTGACAAATCCACCAGCTGCACTGAATATCTTCTTTAACATGACACTGGAAGCTGGCCAAGACCGTACTCTAGAAGCAAATTATGCCAATTTGTTGACCAGTAATCCTTGGGATAAGGGTTCATGTTATCTGCCTGAGAAAGGATACTGTCTATGTACAACTGAACCAGGCTGTTCAGATGCCGTGTCTGTGATTGTTGAAGTGTGAACATCTGGTCCATCATGTCAAACATTCTGTAGACATTTCTGTGGCTGCCTTGGTTACTTGTTTTAGTCATAATGCTGGCATGGGGGGATCATTATCCTGCATGGAGCAGAGTGGTCAACTGGTACTCTTGTTATTCCATCACTGTTTTACTCTGTTATTACAAACACTGCAACATATGCAGTGTAGAATTTCGGTGGTTTTCTATGTTGGTGCTTGATAACCCTGTTTTTTTTGGGGGGGCAAAGCCAGGAGGTTGTTGAATTGGGGTGTAACGCCAGTGATGGTTAGGTTTTTGGGACAGTGTGCACCTGAGATGTCCCCCAAGCTTAGGATCCCTAGGCTAGTCCCCAAGATTAACCCTGAAGGGGGAAATGCCTGGGTATAACATCCTGTATACAACTCACGTAAATGTCCCCTCTCCCCCCAAAAGGGAGTAAAGGGGTAGTAGAGCAAAAAAAACACATAGGCAACCCAGGCATGGGAACAGGTAGGACAGGGTTCCAAGATCTTCTCCAGTTTTAAGCAAACACCTCTGCTTATCAGAAACAAGCTCCTTCACCATGGTCAGAATAGAAATTTTATATGGGCATGGAGAGAAGCCAAGGACGGGTAGATATAGCGGAAGGGAGAGAAAATCAGAATGCAAAGATAATTACAAGCTGCAGCTGAAATGAAGGATAAAAGAATTCTCAGCCAGCAGGGAAAGGATAGTTTGCTCTGATTGCAAGCTTAACTTTGCCAAATGAGAAGGTAATGTCACTTCATGTGCTTATGAAGAGTCCAAGTTGCTACTCTAAAAGGGCCGGGACACTCATGGCTTATTTTCTTGCAGCAGAGCCTGCAGAGAATCAAAGGTAGAAAAATTCAAAAGAAGTCCCCCACCCAAGAAGCCCTCTTACAACCTGCTACCACCATGACCAAACCTTTCAGGCACTGTAGAGCCTCCTCCACCAACAGCACGTTCGCATTACCTGCTCCCCAGCTGACTGGAAGAAAAACTTATTTTGCCAGTTTTGATGTACATCACTTGTGGTACTTATTGCCAATGCTTCCAACCACCTCCTCTTATAACCTCAACTCTATGTCACCGTTGTTTGGTTTCCAGGTTTTGTCCAAGACAGAAACATTTTTATCAACATCATCAACATCATCATCAACATCATCATTATCAACATCATCTGCATCATCATCCATGATTCGTCTGACAGGTGCCTAAATAAAGTTCAGCAGGTTTATTTATGCTTCATATCAGTCAAACATAGCAAACTTGTCCACCATAAAGGAAGCAACAGAACTTAACAGTTCACATACCGCTGTAGGGTTCACCAGGTAAATATCCAGCTCTTTTAGCACAGCCACTCTGGTGGACATCTGCACACCTACGTACACACAGACAAGAGACTGAATCCTCAGGTCTCTATTTTGCCTCATGGAGCACGCCCTAGGGTGGATATGTTAACAGACCTCCGACCTTTGACTGTTTACAAAAATACATCCAGCTCATGGCCTATTAACCCTCTCAGCATTTAACATGCTGGAGCCTGCTTCCGGGTTTACATCACCATAGCTATCAACCTCAGTGAAATATATATCCCCCAAGGATTTTACCAGTGGCCCTCTTACAATAGGATCAGGGAAAAAGTGTAGGTGATGCTTTTTTCTGACCAGTTGGAGATATCAGCATGAACCTCATAAACTAAAGGGTGGTTTACACGCTACGACATCGCTACCGATATATTGTCGGGGTCACGTTGTTATTGTCGCACATCCGATGCTGGTAGCGACATCGCAGCGTGTGACACCAAGGAGCGACGATCAACGATCGTAAAAACGTTCAAAAACGGTGATTGTTGACACGTTGCTCCACAGGTACGATGTTGTTCGTCGTTCCTGCGGCATCACACATCGCTATGTGTGACACCGCGGGAGCGACTGACATCTCCTTACCTGTGTCCACCGGCAATGAGGAAGGAAGGAGGTGGGCGGGATGTTACGTCCCGCTCATCTCCGCCCCTCCGCTTCTATTGGACAGCCGCTTACTGATGCCGCACTGACGTCGCTAGGACGCCGAACGCACTTCCCCCTTGAGGGAGGGATTGTTCGGTGGTCACAGCGACGTCGCTGACAAGGTATGTACGTGTGACGCTGCCGTAGCGATAATGTTTGCTACGGCATCGAACACCAAGTGTCGCACGAACGACGGGGGCGGGTGCTATCGCGCTCGACATCACAGCGTGTAAAGCACCCTTAAGATAGTCTTAGCAAATCCAAGAAAGATTGCCACTATGGTATTATCTAAACCTGCAGCTTTTTTGCATGTATATTGTTAAAATATACGTAAATCTCCCATACAGATACCTTATACTATATATTAAAAGTAAAGGCAAAATCATGTTTTAATTCAATTGCATTTCCAGAGAACTCTGCAGTTAGACTGAACAGACCTCACCTTAAATTCTTTTTGATGCCAATATCTAATCATCTGTAGCATGACTCTCATTTTATGACCAATTAAGGAGCATACCACAATGATAAGTCATGCTCACACACTTTTTCTATTTCTTGGCCACGTCAAGCAGGTTGGCAGAAGCAAGAGTGTGTGCTATATGTACTCTTTCATGCTACCATACAGTGTTATAGCACAGATAGATTACAAGGTGTCATGATTACTGGATAGCTTCTGTAAATACACCCTCATTAAGTATAAAGAAGAGTGCAAATGAGCTGATTTAAGCAAAATATTAACAATGTTAAGTGCCTAAAGAATAAAATGGTTTTCTATATACAGCTGTCAGAGAGTGAAGAGTTCTGTGCCTATAACAAAGTCATTTTACTACAAATTGCTACTACAAATCAAATTCAATACATACACCTGCAGGTGAAAATGTAGTATTACACGCTAAATCATTCAAATTAAAGGGGTTTTCCAGACATAAGAAAAATCCCTGCTGTCATTCTGTGTGACTACAGATTGCCAATTCCTGACTGTGCCATATCCACACATCTGCATTACCCTCTATTTACAGAAAGCATGGGCAGGCATTAGGCAGCAAATTGCATACTTGGAGTCACATGCCAACTAGATTGTCATTTGCTTTTCTTAACATATCATTAAAAGAATCGATGAGAATCTACCATATTTTTCGTTTTATAACATCCATCGGATTATAAGACGCACCTCAAATTTAGAGATAAAAAAGGTAAATAAAAAGAAAAATCGGGTCCGTCTTATACTCCGGTGTTGTCTTACCGGAGGGGGGCGGTGGCAATGGTGGAGCGGGGTCACAGGAGGCAGAGGTTGTGCTGGCGGCGACGGTGGGTCTGTGCTGGCAGCAGTGGCGGGTCTGTACTGGCGGCGGCGTGTTTGTGATGACAGCAGAAGCTACGATAGCTGTGTGGTGGAGCAGGCTGTGGTGCAGATGTCCCAGATGCTCTGTCGGTGGCCCAGGCTTCAAAGTAATTGCGCCCTGAGTGGCATGTGTGCAGATGGAGCTCTCATCTAAGAGCTCCATCTGCGCATGCGCTGACTCTGGGCGCCATCATTTGAAGCCTGGACCACCAACAGACCATCTGCGACACCCGCCGCACAGCCACCGCAGCTTATGCTGCCAGCACAGCCACCACAGCCAGCCGGCCACCTGCACAGAGAGGCAGCCGGCTACCGGCACAGAGAGGCAACCGTCCGCACACACAGTCAGGCACACAGCGGCCTGCATAGACAGGCACCCAGCCGCCTGCACAGAGAGCCTCACAGACAGCCCCCCCGCCAATTCTCCACCTCCTGGAAACCTATATTCAGATTTTCCTCCCAAATTTTTGAGGAAAAGTGCGTCTTATAATTCGAAAAATATGGTATTTTCAGCACAAGTGGGCTGTCAGGTTACCATAAGTATGCTTTTTGCAAGAGGTGACTAGATTCTCATCCACTTTTCTCAGAAAAAAAAACAAGAGAAGCTAAGGAAAGCCAAGTAAATATGTGACTGCAAGTTTACAAATCTCATATTTATGGTCAGCTGAGTGCCCAATCACATTGTTAATAAGGGGAAGTTCTGACGGTGGGCACAACACTCACTATCCCACAGAGTGAAAGCAGAAATTTCTCTTGCGCCCAGTAAATGTCTGTAATAGCTGTGATAAATAGATAGTTTTGATTCTTCAGAATAGTAGCCTTTCCTTACAGGGTTTGTTTTTCTTTAATCCAATAACAAGAAATACTTACCAGTGGATGCACCACTCACTTTCATCTATTATTAAAACTTTATTGCCAACTTCATAACTGTTTATTAGCTGAGGAATGGTTTTACATTTTACTAATTGGAAATAACTTCAATTAAATACAGTCCAAAGACAGCACTAGTTTATTCTTGCTACTAAAGATCAATAAGGAAATGTTCCATTTGAAGGTGATGTAAATAAACTTCTATTTACCGGGAAAGCATACTAAACCCTTTCAGGTGCTTTTTACTTCTCACTTATACACTGGGGAAAATAAGTATTTGATACACGGCCGATTTTGCAAGTTTTCCCACGTACAAAAATGAAGTCCTGTAAATTTTATCATAGGTAGACTTAAGCAGAATAAAAAAATCCAGAAAATCACATTGCATGATTTCTAAATAATGAATTTGCATTTTATATCATAAAATAAGTATTTGATACAATAGAAAAACAAAACTTAATATTTGGTACAGAAACCTTTGTTTGCAATTACAGACGTCAGACATTTCCTGCAGTTCTTGATCAAGTTTCCACACACTGCAGCAGGGATTTTGGCTCACTCCGCCATACAGATTTTCTTCAGATCCAGGTTTTGAGGCTGTCGCTGGGCAACAATGAGTTTCAGCTCTTTCCAAAGATTATCTATTGGGTTCAGATCTGAAGACTGGCCACTCCAGGACCTTGAAATGCTTCTTACAGAGTAAAGGTCCAGTCACACTAAGCAACTTACCAGCGATCCCAACAACGATAGGGATCGCTGGTAAGTTGCTAGGAGGTTGCTGGTGAGCTGTCACACTGCGACGCTCCAGCGATCCCACCAGCAACCTGACCTGGCAGGGATCGCTGGAGCGTGGCTACACGAGTTGCTGGTGAGCTCACCAGCAACCAGTGACCAGCCCCCAGTCTCCTAGTTACAGCACACATCAGGTTAATTAACCCGATGTGTGCTGCAGCTAAATGTGCACAGAGCAGGGAGCAGCGCACACTGAGCGCTGGCTCCTTGCTCTCCTAGTTACAGCACACATCGGGTTAATTGCCTGATGTGTGCTGCAGCTATCTGTGCACAGAGCAGGAGCCGGCAGCACAGGCAGTGAGAGCGGAGGAGCCTGGTATCAAAGGTAAATATCGGGTAACCAAGGACAGGGCTTCTTGGTTACCCGATGTTTACATTAGTTACCAGCCTCAGCAGAAGCTGGCTCCCTGCTCACTGCACATTAGTTGTTGCTGTCTCGCTGTCACACACAGCGATCTGTGCTTCACAGCAGGACAGCAACAACTAAAAAATGGCCCAGGACATTCAGCAACAACCAACGACCTCACAGCAGGGGCCAGGTTGTTGCTGGATGTCACACACAGCAACATCGCTAGCAACGTCACAAAAGTTGTTCGTTACCAGCGATGTTGCTAGCGATGTTGCTTAGTGTGACGGGGCCTTAACTCCATAGCTGCCCTGGCTGTGTGTTTCTGGTCACTGAAATGATGGAAGACCTAGGAACGACCCATTTTCAATGCTCTTACTGAAGGAAAGAGGTTGTTGGCCAAATCTCGCGATAACTGATGCCATCCATCCTCCTTTCAATATGGTGCAGTCATCCAATCTCCTCTGCAGAAAAGCATCCACAAAGTATGATGTTTGATTCATGGCTGGGACAATGTTTTTGAGTTTGTACTCATCCTTCTTCCTCCAAACAAGATGAGTAGAGTTGATATATCTAGTTCTATTTTGGTCTCAACTGACCATATGGACTTCTCCCATGTCTCCTCTGGTTCATCCTGGTGGTCATTAGCAAACTTTCAATGGGCCTGGAGATGTACTGGTGTGAGCAGGGGGACTTTGTCCTGCAGGATTTTAATCCATAACGGTTACTGATGGTAATCTTTGAAACTGTGGTCCTAGCTCTCTTCTGGTCATTGACCAGGTCCTCCTATGTAGTTCTTGGCTGATTCCTGACCTTTCTCAGAATCAGTCTTTCCCCAAAAGGCGAGATCTTGCATGGAGCCAGATACTGAATAAGGTTGAGAGACATCTTGTATTTTTTCCATTTTCTAATAATTACGCCAACAATTGTTGCTTTCTCACCAAGCTGCTTACCTATTGTCCTGTAGCCCATCCCAGCCTTGTGCTGGTCTAAAATTTTGTGTCCTTTGACAGCTTTTTCTTCTTGGTCATGGTGGAAATGTTGGTGTGATTGATTGAGTGTGTGGACAGGTGTCTTTTATACAGGTGATAATTTAATACAGGTAATGAGTGCAGAGTAGGAGGGTTTATAAAGAAAAAATAACAGGTCTCTGAGAGCTAGAATTCTTGCTGGTTGGTAGTTGATCAAATACTTATTTCATGCAATAAAATGCAAATTAATTATTTAACAATCATGCAATGTGATTTTCTGGATTTTTTTTTCTGGGGGGAAATTCTGTCTTTCACAGTTGAAGTGTACCTACAATAAAAATTGCAAAGCTCTCCACTCCCCACTATACATCCTCACCTGAAATTTAAATTTACATTAAAAACACATTTAAATATGACACATCAATTTTAGTTACAAACACTTTTATTTCATAATCAGTGTCCATGTCCTGTCTATTTATTTAGCCTACTCATTTAGATTATGGGTCTGTACACAGCTGTGTTTTCTTCAGTGGGGACGCCCAGTCCACAAAATATCGGCTGTTTCTAATGGGAAGACTAAGATACAGTAGCAGCCCTAGAGGCCATTGTGAGGCCCTCACTTCCATGATAATTCTTATGACAAATAAACAAACAATAGAGCTTTAAGGGGTTAATTCCTAATTATTAAAAATCCTATAAAACAAATTATTAGCTTGATACTGGAAAACTGAAGAAGTACCTTCCATTTTTATAATTGGTAGCAAATTATTATTATTATTATTAATAATAATAATAATAATAATAATAATAATAATAAAGCACTCTACAATTCAGAGGAACATATATAGGAACAATATCAGGCATTACAAAAAAACACACAATTAAACATGTCAACTACAAGGCGCTAGGAACCTGCTCAGAGGCTTACAATTTATAAGAAAATAGGGGGACACAAAGCATAAAAAGTGATTTTTATTGTGTGGTTCAGCCAACGTTATAATACATAATGGTTTTTATACAAAGTGGCATGAATCTGTCACCAGCTAATACCTAGGTGTACATATATTATATGCTACTGGGAGTATGGAGTGTGAGAGAAACTGGAGAAAGAAAGGACCAGATTCTGATGAAAAGATATAAGTACAGAGGACAGAAAAAAGATAGATTAGTGAGGAGATGGGATAAATCATCTAATAAGTTGTATTTTTAGGACACACTTAAAACTGGACTGGGAATGGATAGTATTCTCTGGAATATTTCATGGATGGATGTCATGGAGACAGGAGTGGGAGGTTGGGCTTACAGGAGATACTAGTCTTAGATCCTAGGTAAATGGCATAGTGGTAGACAGGGATATGGGAGGAGTTGAAGGTCGTTGAAGTACCATGGAGAGCTTTGTGGGCAAATGTGGTAGCAGATGGGCAAGTAGAGCAATGACTGCACAGGGTGTAGGCATTGGTGAAGAAATTGGTCAGAAGAAAAAGCTTTGCTGCTGCATTTATGATACATTGGAGAGGGCAGAGTTTAGTAAGAGGAAAACCAATCATTAGCAATTTGCAGTAGTTGAGACAAGAATACTGAAATAAGAACTTTGTATGTTTTGAAGAAAAGAAAATGCTGGATGCTGGAGATGTTTTTGAAATGCAGATGAATAATTAGGAAATCACTGGTGTTCTGTAATAGTGTAGGGTTAATGTCCAGAGAAAGTGTATGATTGAGTGTTATCAGCAGATATGCATCTGAAAGTCATATCTGTTGATGACTGATGGTGCTAATTCGCAAGAGAAATGGTGTGGACCAAGGACCAAACCGTGAGGAATCCGAAGAGTAAAGGGAAGAGAGAAAGAAGTGTCAGCAAATAATAAATTGTAAGAGTTTCTAGGGTGATAGAAAGAAGAGTGGTGTCCTAAAGATCAGTAGCATAGGAAGGACGAATTAGTGATCCTTGATGTCAAGTGCTGAAGAGAGATTTAGACTGAAAAGAAGAGAGTAGTAATGAACATTTAATTGTTTGAAATTCAAATTTACCTGGTTAGATCATTATTTCTTCATGCTGGTTTCTTTCCAGCAAGACTCGTCCTCATTTAATTGGATTTTTTTTCCTTTTAACACCTGAGGGGTTAATGCTTCTTTTGCAAGTCTGCATAGAGACATTGCGTCAGGTGCTCTCAGTTATTCATTAGGCTGGACCTTTAAAAGGTTCCGCCATCCTTCACACGTTGCTGGTTATTTTCTCTCCACAGTTGATAGTGACAGCCTGTGTGTAAGGCCATGTTATACACTAGTTCCTGTAGCCTTCTGCAAACAAGGTGTAGTTTGCAGAAGTGACGTTATTTTGTTCTTTTTCTTTATTTTATTTTTTTTGTGCTGTTCCCTGGAGTTATCCCATTGAACAGGTAGGGGTTCTCTAGACCAGGGTCCGTGAAGGAGTAAAGCACAGGTTGGAGGGTCACGCCTCACTACCTTTAAGTGTACCCGTGGCTTGAGGGCAAGTCAGAGTTCACTACCTTACAGGGTCAGAGAAGCTCCTGTCCCTGGGTAGCGGTCCATACAATTAACATAATAACTAGCCCACCAATTGTTTTCCTCGGTTCCATTATGGATCTTGCTACACCTGCTTTTGCTGACCTTGTGCAGGTGGTGATCTCTCGGCTCTTAGTAGTCGAGCCACAGATTGCACTCCCTAACAGGTTTTCGGGGGGTGGGGATAAATGTTTCGTGTTTCGGGAGTCTTGTAAATTGTATTTTAGACTCCGTCCCCGATCGTCAGGGAGTGAAGCCCAGCAGGTTGGGGTGATAATCTCCCTGTTGCAAGGGGATCCCCAAGCCTGTGCCTTCTCTCTGCTGGCCGATTCCCCGGCTTTGCGGACAGTAGAGGAGTTTTTCACAGCTCTGGCGTTGGTGTATGATGATCCAGATGGCATCTCTTTGGGGAAGTCCAAGCTCCGCCAACTCCACCGGGGAACGCGACCAGCGGAGGAGTACTGTTCAGAGTTTCGCAGATGGGCCACAGAAACCCACTGGAATGACCCAATGTTGAGAAGTCGTTTCTGCCGTGGGTTGTCTCATAGGCTCAAGGGCTCCCTGGCGCAGTACTCCATCCCTGAGTCTTTGGAGGCCGCCATGTTGCTTACCATCCAGATCGACATTCGCTTTAGGGAGCGTCAGACCTGTCGTGGGATGTCTCGTAGGCTCAAGGACTCCCTGGCGCAGTACTCCATCCCTGAGTCTTTGGAGGCCACCATGTTGCTTACCATCCAGATCGACAGGCGCTTTAGGGAGCGTCAGACCCATTCCCTGCTTCCCGTACTGCCTATGGAGGAGGCCCCAAAGGTGGAGTAGGACAAACCCATGCAGTTGGGGGGGATGTGCTCTCATCGTACTCCATCTGCAGTCCAGTGTGGGTCGGGAGTTTGTTTCTTCTGTGGGAGAAGTGGGCATTATATCGGGTCATGTACTGCCATCACTGCCCTGTTACAGTCTAGAGAGCCGTGTCCCCCTGGTTATGTGGGAGGTAGCAACAGGGTGTCCATTTGTCCTCCGTACTTCCCTCTCTCCCGGTTCATTCCCCACTGGGGCGAAGTAGGATTGGTGGTCCCACTTCTTGGAGTATGGTCCGCTTCCCTGACAGTGCGGTTCCCAGGCCGGTTTTGCCTAGTGTTCCCCTGGCTGGCAGACCGCCCGCTCCTGGTCGTGTGAAGGATTGCATCCAAGGATTGTGTTTGCCCTCTGTCTTTCCCTCTCTCCCGCCAGCTTCCCTTCTGGGATGCAGAGGGGGTAAACTTCACACTCCTCAGGCTCCTGTCCACCTGCCTGAGTGTAAGGTCCCTATGGCGAGTTACCCCGGTGCGCCTTGCTCCTTTGTGTTTCTGATGGATTTGTCTCCCTCAGGTCCCAGGGAGGAGGGTAGCCTGAGTGTAACTGTCTCCTCTGGTGCTCCTGCACTTCCAGGTAGTGAGTTTGTGGGGATGCTTGTGAGTATTGTGTCTGTGGGTCGCATGATCACTTATATGGTAGAATTATATCCAAAACATCAAGGAGTTAATCCGTCCTTCAATGAGGAGTCCTTAATTATTGCAGACAAAAGCTGCGTAGATAAACTGGGCATCTGCCTGTAGAGCAATAGTAGATAAGCGCCTGCTTGTTTTGACCACCCATAGGTTATATTTATTCCTCCAATGAGTTCTTAGCCATTGTAGGTGTAGCTGCATAATAGACCTGGGTGTCTGCCAGTGAAGCAGTGAGCGCCTGGGCGTCTGCCAGTGAAGCAGTGAGTGCCTGTGGAGACAACCATTGATGAAACTCAGTCTCCAGAGCTGACCACAACTCGTCAGCTGTGTGACTCACATTTCCCAGACATTCAACGTAAAGACCACCTTATGCTGTTGAGCTCTGCTGCCAGCATAGTAAGTAAGTGTTCGGAATTCCTTGTGCGCAGTTGTAACGTGGGTGGCCTGACCACACAGGCTTTGGGCAGAGGTGGAGGACCCAGATGAGGTGTAAGAGGCAGAAGCAGTTGAGGATCTTCTATATACAAAGGATTGACGCACAACTCATGGGGATGACAAGACTTGTACAGCAGACCCTTCTCCATCTCTCACCACAGTTACCCAGTGCCCAGTCAGCGACATGTAACGCCCCTGTCCATGCTTACTGGGCCAAGTATCTGTGGTGAAATGCACCCTGTCACACAGAGTTTTTCAAGGAAGCGGTGATGTTGTGTGCGACATGCTGGTGTAGCGCAGGCACACCTTTCTTGGAGAAGCAGTGGCGACTGGGCATCTGGTACTGGGGCACTGCGACGGACATAAGGTCTTGAAAATCCTGTGTGTCCACCAGGCAGAAAGGCAGCATTTCTGTAGCCAACAACTTGCAGATGCTGAAAGTCAACCTCTTAGCTTTGTCATAGCTAGGAGGAAATGGTCTTTTACTTGTCCATATCTGAGGGACCGAGTGCTGGCTGCTGTGCTGAGATGGCATTGAGTAGGGTGTCCCTGGCAAATTGCTGGCCTTGAGGGAGGTGCAGGCAGAGACATAATGTTGCCTTCATCCAAAGGTGGTGCTCTCGATGTCTGAGAGTGCTCAACACCAGCAGCTGTTTCCACTTCTAAAACAACTGACGACCTGCCAATCACACTGCCTATTGCGGGTAAAGAGGTGAAAGGTCTGCATCCAAAAGCATGTGTGACTGCTGTCCCCACAGTCACAGAGGATGAAGAGCACACGGATGCACTTGAAGGGGCAGACGGTGTTTTGCCCGCTCGGCTAGGCCGCATTGTAGCATAGTGAGCTTCCTACTGCGACTTATGCTTCACATCCATGTCACGGTTCATGGACGAAGAACTCAAATTAGTAAGTTTTTGGCCTCTACTTAGAGATTGGCGAAAAATCTTACAGATGACATGAGTAGGGTGATCTTTTGCGATGTCAAAAAAGGACCAGGCTAGGCAAGGCTTAGAGCCCATGCGACCTGCAGAGCCACCCCAACTTCTGCTCAGACGCAGAGTTCTGGCTGAGGATGAAGTTGTTGACGTGCTTCCAGGACTCCGTCTCATTCCAGGAAGGTGCAACCTAACCTTGTCATCAGTACCATCCTCCTCCACCTCCTCTGCTGACCTCATCGATTGGCTGACTGTGAGTTGACAGTAAGTGGGATCTCCAACCTCATCATCACCCTGTGTGTTCTCACTCCCCTCATCCTCAGAGCCAACCTCTTCCTGCCCTGACCAAATAGTCAAGTTGTCATTCCAATCAGGTCATTCCAATCATCATCATCAGCATGATCCTCATTTTTTCCACCAAGAGGAGTTACAGTTTGGTAATGAGGGTCTACATTATGCTCAGCACCTTCTTCATCAGGGCCTGGATCTGACTCACAAAGCTTCTGGGCATCAGTGCAGATCATTTCCTTGTCTGGACTCACTGCAGCTTTGGAGCAGACCTCTGATTCCCAGGCTATAGTGTGACTGAACAGCTCTGCAGACTCCACCATCTCTTTTACCCCATACTCAGCAGGGCAGGTGGAGACTTAAGAGCTGGTAGAAAGCAAGTGTGATTGGGTGACACTTCAGAGGACTGGAGTATTTGGGATGTTGATGAAGTTGAAGTGGAGGAGAGGCCACTTGATGGAATGGAGCACTTGAGATCCATTCAAGCACCTGCTCTTTTTGTGCCTCATCTACATTTGGTAGCGATGGTCATGTCCGTAAAAAAGGGCTCATATCAGATTGTCCACGGAAAGAAGTAGACATCTTATTTTGGCTGGAAAATGTTTTTTCTTCAGCAGATGTTACTGTTACTTTACCATCTACCCCACAGACACAAACTTTTTTTCCCTTTCCAACACGCCTGTTCCCCTTTCCACCAGCATCTGGCCTTTTGCCACTCCTTTTGTATGTGAACAAATTGGCAACTGTTTGTTGCAGTTAAAAATTGGCTACTACAGATGGAGAGGTGGGGTAGCTTTCTAGACAGAAGTGCTACGCTACTGACTATCACACACTGATACTATGCCCAAGGGATTGCCTGGACTAGCTCCAGTTAAAAATTGTCTAGCAGAAATGGAGAACTGGGCTATGTTTGTGGAAAGCAGTGGTACGTCACTGACTATCACACACGCTGATACTATGCCCCAAGGAATAGCCTGCACTTTTTGCAGTTACAAATTGTCTAGCAGAAATGGAGAACTGGGCTATGTTTGTGGAAAGCAGTGGTACGTCACTGACTATCACACACGCTGATTCTATGCCCCAAACAATTGCCTGCACTTTTTGCAGTTACAGATTGTCTAGCAGAAATGAAGAACTGGGCTATGTTTGTGGAAAGCAGTGGTATGTCACTGACTATCACACACGCTGATACTATGCCCCAAACAATTGCCTGCACTTTTTGCAGTTATAAATTGTCTAGCAGAAATGGAGAACTGGGCTATGTTTGTGGAAAGCAGTGGTACGTCACTGAGTATCACACACGCTGATACTATGCCCCAAAGAATTGCCTGAGCTGATTTAGACAGATGCTGTGAAAAACACTTGCACATCGCTGGCACAGACCTGCCTAGCAAAAATGGCTATGAACTGCTCTAATCTAGCCCTGAAAAGGGCTGAAATTAAAAGTAGTCCCTAATCCCTAACCAATGTGTAGATTGCACTGTATAAATGTATAGCGCCTGCAGCAGCAGCAGCAGTGGGAGCGGTGACTGACACACACCGCAGCACTGAGATAATGGCTGCAATGAAGAAAATGGTCGGGTCTTATAGGGCAAGGACATGTGACATGCCCAGCCAATGAAACATGCCCTTGCTTGTCTGGCAAAAATCCACTTTGCTGTGTGTGTGTCTGTGATTGTCTGACAGCCTGGCCCACTGTACGCGCAGTTAGGGGAAAAAAATGGTGATCGCCATTCTT
Organism: Anomaloglossus baeobatrachus; assembly: GCF_048569485.1. Lineage (NCBI taxonomy): Eukaryota > Metazoa > Chordata > Amphibia > Anura > Aromobatidae > Anomaloglossus > Anomaloglossus baeobatrachus. Next base: position 301,979,262 of record NC_134355.1, on the reverse strand, counting down.
TCAGCACTCAGCAGCACTGATCTAAACCCCGTCCCCCCGCACACTCTACACTGAATTTTGATAATATCATTATTAACTGTGACTGACAGTATTACAGTGAAAAGCAAGCTAGTAACTAGCTACGCTTTTGGTGATCGAAGCGTTATCGAACGGAAACTTGAACAGTCGAACTTTAAGCAAATCGTTTGAGTTCGTCGAACGACTCGAACATCGACAAAAACAACTCGAATTTGAAATTGGCAAACCGTTCGATTCGAACACCGCTCATCTCTAGTGGTGTGTGCAGTTGTAAAATGTGACCAGTTAAATAGATGTGCAAAAAAATAAATTGTTTGTGACACTCACAGTTAGTGATGTAAAAAGTCCCAGTTAAATATCTGAATTTTGTAGGATTTTCTTTTTTTCTTTTTAAAAAATAATTATTTTCTCCCTTTACAAAAACTATTTAACAAGAAATACAAATAAAATATCTTCTGACAAGCAACGGACACTGACAACTGACATTGAGTATTTTTCTGTAAAATTGATTGTTCTGTGCTGTGCTGTCTGGTTGTTTATCTTTAGCACATTAAGGCTATGTGCGCACGTTGCGTAATTACATGCAGTTACGCTGCGCTTTGTAGCGCAGCGTAACTGCATGCGTCCTGCGTCCCCTACATAATCTATGGAGATTGTGCAGGGGCCGTGCGCACGTGGCGTCTTAGAGTGCAGCGCTTCGGCTGCTGCCCGAAGCGCGCGTTCTAAGAAGTGACATGTCACTTCTTCCGTGTGCTTTGCCGGCAGCCCCTGCTTTGTCTATGGCAGGAGCTGCAGGCAGAGCGCATGGAATCGGCTTTTTTTTTTTCACTACGGACATTTTCTGCAGCGATTTGAAGCGCACGTGTGCTCTTCAGATCGCTGCAGAAATTTCTGCAGTAACTGTACGCAACGTGCGCACATAGCCTAAGAGTAAAGGAAAAAAATGTGAGATTGTAATTCAAAAGCAGAAGAACCTATGCCAGCTATACACTAGCTCTGATTACTCACACTAGGTTTAGAACTGTTGCTGTTACCTCTTCTTATCTTCTCTTCTGCTATCAGTTAAATCCCAGCATTCTTCACAGAGTGCTAAACTCAGTTTATGGTAAGGTTTCTGCTTTGGCTGCTAAGTGGCACCACACTGTTGTTGCGGGTGATGCTTGATAGCATCAATCCTATTTTATTCCCGGGACTTGTGACTCTGTCCAGTCCAGAAGAAATGGGGTTAATTTGTTGTTTTGATTTCTGTCTGCTATCAGCATTGGGTGGGGCTGTTCTCCTTAAACCCCAGAGAGGAACTCCAAATGCCCGTAAATAGAGATTCTATACTGGTTTGTGCATCTGCCCAATGTTTTAACCTGTTAATTACCATTCTTTGACCTTGGCTTGACATTTGACTACAAGCCTGTTTTTTTTTATTCTGTTTCTGACATGACCTCCTAAATCTAACCCTGCTTCATGACTATGCTTCTTGCCAGCTTGCACCACTGAACAGCAGCTGATTCTGTGGCCCTTACCCAAGAACCTCAGTTCAGATCCCTGAAAGGTGAAGACCAGGGCAATCTCTGGGTTATGGGAAACAGATTAGATTGCACCAAGCCTTTTGTGGTGGCCATTTTGGGACTACTAACAGTGTGCATGTGACACTTATTCACTGCTACAGTTGTACAACACTTTACGGTTTGGAGTATTTATCTAATGATTTAGGGCTTTCTTTTCCTATGTCGTATGCTGATCTGTGAGCTCTGACTTCCTCTCATTCTACTAAATCACCTTAAAATGGCTGCTGCATTGCCTACCTCAGCTTTTAAGCAGGCTATGATAGTCTTGCTTGATTGTCTATGCTTTACGATGGGATGTGATAGCTGCAAGGCATTTTGGGGAAGCCCACACAATTGCGCAGGTGTTCAAATGAGCCTTCTGTAATTGCTACATTTCTCTGCAATCAGTAAAATAAAAGCAAACATTTTTTTTCCAATTTACCCAAGATGGACTGCAAATTCATCAAATTCACTGATACCTGCAAACTTTATGTAAATTCAGTTTGCATTAGATCCATTGAATCATCTCTAATATTTCTGTCATTAATATTCATTTTGAATTGTATATGTTTCTACCAGTATTTGAGATTTCTTTTTACCAATAAGTTTCTTTTTTCATTATTTTAGAATAAACTATTAGACTTAAGCATATGCAGCAGTTCTCATATACCGATAGTGAACAATTCACTTCCATGTGTTAAACGTTAATTAGAATTTATGACTGACACTGTGCTTTCCAAATGCAATATTGCACTCTTTTAAAGTCTGACACTAAATAGTTTTCAAGTTTCCAACAAAAACTTTCTCATAGCTAATGCCTAATGTTCTCACTGCTCATATATCAATCTAAATAATGATTCTCGAGTAAAAAATGTCAGCTTCTTCATTCATACTTCATTAATTGGACATTTATATGTTTATTTTATTGGCAAGATTAAAATATTGGTATTCTAGCTGATACATCCATAGTCATGTCTTTATATTTACTTATACTCTGAATGCAATTTCGCACACTAGTACCCAATGATAAAAAGCAGAGACTCAGATATGCCTTAGGGAGACTGATGGAAACAATGCAGCATTTTTGTCTTGTCTAGATTTGCCAAAACAACCAAATCATAATTTGGACACCTTCAGATATGACGAATATGAATATCTAGCCATTAGTTTATCACAACCACCTGTAGTCTGGATAGCTTATGAACTTTTGCTAAACTTCATTATGGTATGTCTTTAATGTGAAATCTTTATAACTTGTGCTTTTGCCTGGATCTAATAAATGAGTATAATTTGTATTTACTCTCAATTTTGAAGATGTGTAAAAGAACGCTGGAATTTTCCTATTAGAGATGGCCAGACACTCCCCAGTTTCAATAACGAAGTACAACTCTTGATTAATCTATATGATATCTATGTATATTAATGAAAAGGAATTTTGTCATAGAACAAATCCTGACATACACATACATGTATAGTTTATGAAACTATTAGTTTTCCTTTTTAAAAAAGTTGCATGGCCGTTAGAGAGATGTATTTATACAAGGATTGATTATATAATTACTTAATAGGAATATATTATCAAAAAGTTACACATTGTTATTAAATGAGGTATTATAATAAACATGTGTTGAAAATGAAAATGATTCTTTTCTGTTATTTCCATTCCACTAGAGCAGATATAATGGATGCTATAGGTAAAAGTGTCTTAGAGATTGTCAGCTTTGTTGTATAGACTTGGACAGATGAGCAAAGTCATCTCACTGCAATTGATAGGCTAGGTAATGGGGTGGTCCAAAGGGTGAAGAAATTTTCATCTAAATCATTTTCTATGTATTGGGATAATCTAAACAAATTTTTAATATAGTTGCATTAAAAATTCCCTACTATTCCCTAACTAAACTATCTACCTGCTATTGATTTATTTTTCCCTACTTCCTGTCTGAGGTCACTGTTCTTGAGAATTTCAGTGCATGGTGGGATACGAAAACAAAGTGTCATCAGGAGGCAGTGGTTGCGGGTTCACCAACCTTTAGTATCAAGTGCATTCGACTATGAGGAACTATGGCAGAGCATGCGATCACTGACTACCCCCATGCAGTTTCCGGACAGGCGTGAATTTGTCACTCCCCCTAACACATGCGCTCCTGATCATCTAATTGGCATAATACACTGCCCTGCCCTAAATACTGTGCATCTATGAATAGTATGCCAAAAGCAACAGTGCATACATTGAAACAAACTGCTATTTGTATGAGGACATGAGAGACTCTAAAGAACATATAGAAAAATCTCAAAAGTATGTTCGCACAAAACACTGAAATAGTAAAAGAGAAATAATGAAATATCTATAGTAGCTAATGATACCAAATATATTTATTTTTAGTGATGTAATGTGAAAAAGGGGTGATTTGAACTTTGTCTCTTTTTTATTATTGTAAACTCATTTTATTAAAATTTTACTCTCATTTATAATTGTTATTATTATGATTATTATTATTTATAATAATAACTGAGAGTAAAATTGTAATAAAAGGAGTTTCCAATAATTAAAAAAAATTGAGACAAACTTCAAATCACCCCTTTTTCTAATGATAATAATAATATTTTTTTTTTATTATTATTATAATTAATAATAGTAATAATAATAGTAGTAATAATAATAATAATACATATTTTTTGCACATTACAAAAAAATTGCAATAGGTACCCTATACTTTAAAATAACTGTATAGCGGTATAATACTGATATATTTACCGGTGTATTCAAAAGAGTATAAATGGCTGGACTGAGTTAAAAAATGAACAAACATAGTATAAATGGAATTTACGACTGGGTGTAACATTCCCCTTGTCAATTGGGTGTATCCCTGCACACTATGACAATATAATCAGTGCTGGCAGTGTCAGCCTGAGCAGAGACATGATAAAACATCTAGTTGTAAATGTACAAGTATATTTCTAGATTTAAGAAAATATGTTGTTTATTGGCAAATAATGCAAATATTTAACAAATATATGTTACAAATTCTCTTTAAACTGCTGCACTCTTTTATATAAAATATCTGGAGTTTACGCTTAAGAAGTCTCAAAGAAGTATGGAGCCTTTTGAATCGAGATCACGTGTAACTTTGGAGAATTTCATCTTGCATGTTTATAATTAGGTTTCATTTATTTGTCTTAAAGTCTGGGCATTTATCAAATAAAGTTCTCTCTTGTGTTCAATCAACAATTCTTGTATTCCAGTAATATCAATTATGGTTAACACTAAGTCATTGTGTGTCCAATGAGATAAAATGCCGTTAGTTATACAAAGTGATCTTTAGGTGAAAAAAAGGAACAAAAAGCTGCCAATGTGAGCAGCTTGTTAAGATCATTACGCGTTATTTAAAAGAACTGAAGAAAAGCTGTTTATTTAAATGCTCGTGCCTGAAAGCCTTGTAATATTAGGGTGTGCAGCTATTTGTCATTAATAGCAGTGAAGACATTCATTTTAATAATGGATTCTCAGAAAATAGAAAGAACAGTGCTGATTGTATTAGTAATCACATCCACCGCATGCCAAACACTGAGTAGTAAATTGTTAGAAGACATAGAATATGTTCACTGGCTGCAGACTTTTCTCACTAAATTCAAGAAAAATTTTAGAAAAAAATAATTTGGAACAAAGGCTCATGCAGACTGCACCGCTTATGTGGCTCACCCTATATGTCTATTAGAAATAGAAAAGCGTGACTATACCTTAAACATTCAAAATGGAAACAACTCTGTTTTCCTTACATTCAAACATGAAGAAAATAATTTGTAACCTTTTGTCAAAATGTTTATATACATGGCACATTATTTATTTCCTACTATCTACACTAAGCAAAAACAACCATAAAATCCAAACAAACATATGAAATATAACAGAGTTTAGGGAAATACACTAGTAAACAAAAAAAATATATATAACTCATAGTTTAAGGATATGTAGACTTTTGCAAATCATTGTTTAAATACATAGAAAATAATAAGAAATAAGCTTACAAATACTCTTGATTTGAAAATAAATCCAGCCATTTTGAATTTACATGTTTTGGTTAATGAAAACTACAGTAAAATAACAAACACATATCTCATTAAAATATTCAAGTTATGCCAAAATATACAGAGATAGGCACAGTTGTGTTGAAGCAAAGCTATGATCCCCAAATCTGTTCTTTCACAGCTCACAATATTATTATAAAGATATATAAGTAAAAAACAATATATATTATATTTGGGGATTATGTAAGTAGTTTTCAATAATCAAAGAGAGAAAAAAATGAAAAGGCAAGATTTTTTTTATATATATATATATATATATATATATATATATATATATATATATATATACATATTATACTCTGATCACAAAAATTAAAGGGAGTACTCAAATAACACATCCTAGATCTGAATGAATGAAATATTCTCATTGAATACTTTGGAGGCCAATGGAGGCCTGGATTTGAAGACACACACACAAAATGAAAGTGGAAACAAGTCAAAGTGAAAATCAAAACAAGACAAAATGAAAGTGGAAACAAGTCAAAATGAGGCTCAGTATTGTCTGTGGCCTCCACGTGCCTGTATGACCTCCCTACAACGCCTGGGCATGCTCCTGATGAGATTGCGAATGGTCTCTCCAGGGATCTCCTCCTAGACGTGGACTAAAGCATCCGCCAACTACTGGATAGTCTGTGGTGCAACGTGACGTTGGTAGATGGAGCGAGACATGATGATCCAAATGTGCTCAATCGGATTCAGGTCTGGAGAACGGGCGGGCCAGTCCATAGCTTCAATGCCCTCATCTTGCAGGAACTGCTGACACACTACAGCCACATGAAGTCTGGCATTGTCCTGCATTAGAAGGAACCCAGGGCCAACTGAATCAGCATATGGTCTCAGAAGGGGTCTGAGGATCTCATCTCGGTACCTAATGGCAGTCAGGCTACCTCTGGCGAGCACAAGGAGGGCTGTATGGCCCTGCAAAGAAATGCCAACCCACAAGATTACTGACCCACTGACAAACTGGTCATGCTGAAGGATGTTGCAGGCAGCAAATCGCCCTCCACGGCGTCTCCAGACTCTGTTAGGTCTGTCACATGTGCTCAGTGTGAACCTGCTTTCATCTGTGAACAGCACAAGGTGCAAGTGGTGAATTTGCCAATGGTGTTCGGTGGCAAATGGCAAGCATCCTGCACAATGTTGGGCTGTGAGCACAACCCCCATCTGTGGACATTGGACCCTCATGTCATCCTTATGGAGTCAGTTTCTAATCGTTTGTGCAGACACATGCTCATTTGTGGCCTGCTGGAGTTAATTTTGCAGGGCTCTGGCAGTGCTCCTCCTGTTCCTCCTTGCACAAAGGTGGAGGTGATGGTCCTGCTGCTGGGTTGTTGCCCTCCTACGGCCCCCTCCACTTCTCCTGGTGTACTGGCCTGTCTCCTGGTAGTGCCTCCATTCTCTCGACACTACGCTGACAGACACAGCAAATCTTCTTGCCACAGCTCACATTGATGTGCCATACTGGATGAGCTGCACTACTTGTGCCACTTGTGTGGGTTGTAGAGTATCATGCTACAATGAGTGTGAAAGCACAGCCAACATTCAAAAGTGACCAAAACATCAACCAGAAAGCATTTGTACTGAGATGTGGTCTATGGTCCCAACCTGCAAAAACACTCCTTTAGGCTTCTGCCACACTCACGTGAAATTCACGCACGTGCCGAGAGACACGTATTTTCCCTGCGTGTTGCGTGCAGGTAAGTACGTGTCTCTGGTACGTGCGTGACACGTGTGTTCTACGTGGGCTATCCGCGATAGCCCACGTAGAACCGGTAATTAACATACTCACCTGGTCCTTCCTGCTGTCCGCGCTGCTGTCCGTGGTGCTGATCTTCGGCTCCAGCCCTCCCGTCTCCCCGCTGCTGCTGCTGCCAGGCAGTGAAGTGAATATTCAATGAGAATAATGAGCGGCGGTCGGCAGCAAGAGGCAGCAGCGGCAGAGGCAGGAGGGCTGGAGAAGGTGAGTTAATGTTTTTTTTTTTTTTCACTGACATGTGTGTTTTCTCCGGCGCGTGTCACACGGGACCGCATCCACACTACACCCGTGTGGTACGGGTGCGGGCCGTGTGACACCCGTGCTGCGGGAGAAATCACTGACATGTCAGCGCTTTGAAAAACGCACACACGTACAAACGCACACGGACACACGTTCCGTGTGGTTTTACGTGTGTGTGCCTGCTACAATAGGGTAGCATTGGTTAACGTGTCTCCGTGCCGCCGGTACGTGTAAAAAATGACAAACACGTGCCGGCAGCACGGATGTGTGTCGCAAGCCTTATTGAGTATGTCTTGATAATTGCCAATAATTTCCATCTGATGTCTATTCCATTTGCACAACAGCATGTGAATTTTATTGTCAATCAGTGTTGCTTTCTAAGTGGGCAGCTTGATTTCACAGGAGTTTGATTAACTTGGAGTTATATTCGGTTTGTTAAGTGTTCCCTTTAATTTTTTGAGCAGTGTATATTTAGATTTATGTAACACATTTTAAATTAATTTGAAAGCTATAAATACTGTACCAGACTCTGTCTGGTGCATGACCGATGCCTGACTGCTGTGCCACACCACTACTGGGTACTCTGGGGCAATTGATGCTGCTTTCATGGTGTCTGCCCCTAATATTTGGAAATGGGCACAGAGTTATCAATAAGTATTTATCTCCAGTAATATATATGTGTTGGAGGCCCACACAAGTATCCAAATCTTTTTATCTCTGGCGAGATGCTATGACAGGAGCACAGAATTATCAATCAGTATTTATATGCTGAAGTGTCAATTTGTGGCAGACCGCAGGACCAGATATTTAGAAATCAGAATTTAGAAGCTAAAATTTCAATTGCTGGCAGGAACACAGAAGCAGCAATCTCTATTTAGATCAGGGGTCTCAAACTCGGCTGGGTGAATGGGCCGCACAGAGGAAAAAAAATAATTTGGGGGGCCACATTCTTTGCAGGACAAAGTGACATTTTTATTGGTACCATATATATATATATTTTTTTTTACACACCTTTGGATCACTGATTTTGAACATTTTCACTTGTTTATTATAGCAAACGTGCACAATCTTTGTTTAAATATAAAAAAAAAAAATATTTTTTTTTTACATTTTATTCCTTTCTTGTAACTAATAGTCTTACAATTAGCACTATATAGTAATTTTGACCAACATCTTTTAGTAATATTCCCCATCTTGTTGTAATGTGCCCATCCTTGTCCCCTTGTAGTATTGTGCCCCATCCTAGTCCCCATCCCACAGTAATGTGCTCATCCTTGTCCCCATCTTGTAGTAATGTGTCCATCCTTATCCCCATCCTATAGTAATGTCCCCAGTCTTGTCCCCATCTTATCGTAATGTGCACATCCTGTACTAATGTGTTCATCCTTGTCCCCAATCTATAGTAATGTTCCCCATCTTTGTCCCCTTGTAGCGATGTCCCCATCCTATAGTACTGTCCCATCCTATAGTAATGTCCCCATTCTATAGTAATGTGCCCATCCTATAGTAATGTGCCAACCTTGTCCCCATCCTATAGTAATGTCCCCAGCATTATCCCTATTCTATAGCAATGTTTCCCATCCTTGTCCCCTTGTAGTAATGTCCCTATCCTGTAGTACTGTGCCCATCCTAGTCCGCATCCTATAGTAATGTCCCCAGCCTTGTCGCCATTCTATAGTATTAATGTCCCCATCCAACAGTATTGTGCCCATCCTTGTAATGTCCCAATCCTATAGTAATGTTGCCAGTTTTATCCCCATCCCAAAGTAATGTGCCCACCTTGTTCCCATCCTGTAGTAATGGGGCGGGCAGTGGCGCTATAACTTACCAATCGCTCCCCTCACCTTCCACAGACTCCGGAGTGAAGCTGAGGGGGCGATCTCCGGCCCCAGATCCACAGTGATTGGACAGATCAGTCACAAGGCCGGTCTCTCCAATCAGAGCTGGGGGTGGGTGAAACTGAAGTCACCCAGCTCCAGCCAATGGTCAGTGCTACAGCTGCACTGACCATGGCTGTTTTTCAATGTTTCAGCCATTTTCAATGGCTGAAACATTACAGTGGCTGTGATTGGCTGACAAACGCGCTCAGCTAAACACAGCCTCCGTAGGTCTGGGGAGGAGACACTACCCCTCCTGAGGTCAGGCAGAGGTCCCATCCTCCCCGAATCGAAGGTATTTGCAAAGCGATCGCAGCCACCAGGGCCGCCATTTCACCATGACGTACTGGGTATGTCATAGGTCTTTAAGTACCAGGGAGCCATGACGTACCCAGTACGTCATAGGTCGCTAAGGGGTTAATGTGCCATCCTTCACACATACAAAAAAACCCACCATTCTTCTCACCTGTCCCCAGTTACCTCGGCTGCCTCATCTCTGCTTCGTGCGGCCCCCAGACCCGTGCCCCTGTTCACCATCGCGGCCGGTTCAGGGGCCGCAGCCACTGTCAGTGATTTATGTCAGATGATTGTGTTGCCGGCACGAGAGCACAGCGCCAGCAAAACATTCATCTGACATAAAGCGCAGACGAGTCACTTGGGGCACGAGCATGGGGGCCGCACGAAGCAGCCTGTGGGGCCGCATGCGGCAGGCGGGCCGCGTGTTTGAGACCCCTGATTTAGATGATGAAATGGCCATTTGTGGCTGGACTACACAATTACCACTATTTAGATGAGGAAATGGAAATTTTTAACTGGACAACAGAATTTGCAATCCCTATTTCGATTATGAAATAGCAATTTTTAGGTGGACCACATAATTTCTACTATTTAGATGATAAAATAGCAATTTTTCGCTGGACCACATGTTTTTGCACTATTTCGATGCCGAAATAGCAATTTTGAGCTGAACAACCTATTTGGCACTATTTAGATGCTCAAATAGCAATTTGGAGGTGGACAACATATTTTTCACAATTTAGATGCTAACATACAATTTGGAGCTGGAGAACAGATTTTGCACTATTTATAGGCTGAAATAGGAATTTTGAGCTGGACAACAGATTTGGCACAATTTAGATGCTGAAATACCATTTTGGAGCTTATGAGCGGATTTTACACCATTTAGATACTGAAACTTGGGCGTACGCAGCGAGGGGCAGGGGGGGCAGCAGCCCACCCTAGAAGCAGGGGCACTCACTTTTTATGACCTGTCTCTGTCAGGTAGCGGGTATGTCAGACAGCGCGGGTGGTGAGGAGAGGACAGGGCGGCATGGCGCATCGGCACCCGCCACCCACTAGTACCGCAGGGCAGGCTGAATGCTGCTCCTGCAGCCGCTCCTAGTAGGAGCTATAAAATCCCATCCTCAGTGCCTGCCGGCCGCTCTGCACTGCAAATCAGCACAGCGGGGACTAGACTGGAGTGATGACATTGATACATCATCACTCTGCGCCCCGTTGTGTCGAGTCCTGCAGTGCAGAGCGGCAGGCATAGTCGTAAGCTGGGGAGACTGCTGGGAGGCTGAGCTACTGCCATAAGTAAAAAAAAAATGTAAATATTAAATCAGACAGTCTGGGGGTCTGGGGAGCTGTTGTATATGATGGGGGGCTGAATATGGGAGCCTTATAGGGGGCCTTATTTGAGATACAGCCCCCCATAAGGCTCTTATCATGTGAGCCCTATGGAGGGGCTGTATATGATATGAGAGCCCTATGAGGGGCTGTATATGACATGGGAGCCCTATGGGGGTGCTGTATATGAGATGAGAGTCCTATGAGGGCTGTATATGAGATGGGAGCCCTATGGGGGCTGTATATGAGATGGGAGCCCTAAGGAGGGACTGTATATGAGATGGGAGCCCTATGGGGGGCTATATACAGTATGTGTTTTTCGGTGGGCTCTAGGACTCGGAAGCACCATGTGACCGGTGACGTTGCCCGGTCACATGGTGCTGTTTAAGGTCCTGCTCCAGGTCCTGTGCTGCATAAATGCAGAAATACGCAGCATGGGAATGCACCTTTTTCTTTAAAACAACTAATCGTTCGAATTTATTCCAGTTATGATTTATTAGTTTGCCTCCTTATTTACATTTAGAAGACATTGAGGCTGCGTAGATGGATATAAGAAACTGGTTCAAAAAAGGAAAGTTAAGTAATTTCTGTAGGAAAAGAAATTGAGAGGAAGCAACCAAACCTACAGACATTTAACTATAAATTCCATGTTTTGCAATAGGTCTATAATAGTGATCACTGTAATCATTACTATTCGCAATTCGCATTATTCGTTATTCGGCCAGTATCGCTGGTGCTCGTGAATGATGTGTCTATCAATATGGATCTGACACAATTTGACAGCTCCCTTCACTATATAGAGTGAGCTGGCACATCAGTGAGAGCAGATTGAACGTTAGGCTCTCTCTGGGGGGCACCTTCACCTTTTCCGTTCTAATATTATACGACCTGAACGCCCATGGCTTGTCCCCCCTAGTTTTGATCCTGGGTACGCCCATGTACTGAAATAGCAATTTTTGGAAGGAGTACACAATTAGCAGTCACTATATGATGAAATGCTGAAATGTGGCACACAACGTTGTGACTTAGTCAACCAATGACATAAGCCCTTGTGTATGAACATTGTGGATGTTTTCTGCAAAAAAACACCAAAAAGGAGCCAAGACAAATGATATGTGCACACACAGAATGTGGTGAGCCTTCCTCATAAAGATGGCTGCAGCCAAGGTGCAAGATGCTGATGTAACAGCCACTCAACCTCCACACTAGAGCGGAGGGGCGGCTGCTTAGCATAAGACATGCACACTAATACGGCTTGCCCTGGGAACCCATCATATAATGAGTGAAATGCACAGTGTCTGAACTGTAACCTATAAATGACGCCAGAAACCCAGGTCAGGCGGGCAAAACAGCACTATATAGGTGCATCTCGCACGGATACACGAGACCCACAGTGTCTGAATTAAGGCCTATAAATGACGCACAACACCAGGTCCAGGCGGGTCAGTTAGCACGATATGAGTACATAACACATGACAGGCTCACCATTTAACCATAATGTTTTCTGCACCCTGATTGGCTGCCGGAACATCCATACATAGAGTTAAGAAGAAAAAAAATAGTCTGCCACTCCTCTGACCTCTACCTAGCCCCTCCCCCTATCAAACATGTCACTACACCCATCATACAGCACCACTATCCTAGCCAAAGTGATAATAAGGTAAAAGAAAGCATTAGGGCAACCATGAACAGTTGCCAAACAAAACCAATCTTTGCCAATTTTTAAGAAAATTGCTCATGAATCTGAACCAAATGAGCCAAGGCTTGTACCGAATTTGAAATTGGTGAACCCTTTTCAAACAAGTTTGATCATCTTTATTTATTAAAATTAAATCCATAATCCAGGGTCATTCTGATGGGTCATGTTTAGTGATAAGCAAACATGCTCAGCACTGCTCGTACTCGATCAAGCAATAAGATACTCACGAGTCACGACGCTCGATACTCGATTAAATATCAAAGTACTCGGGCGCCATGCTCCAGACCCCATCACGCATTTTTTGCACTTTATTTTCAGCCACTTAGCATGGAGGGATTGCTGGCCTATCACAGTAATGCCATAGCCATGTGATTGGCAGGACAAATCTCGTCATTGGGCCGATATAAGACCCAGTCAAGCCATGTTCTGTGCATTGTACCCAAAGATAGTGTAGAGAAAAATTCTCCTGGACCAGTGACAGTGTGTTATAGCGTGACAGTACCTGCTGGCCCAACAATAAACCAACAGTCTTTTTCAGGACTAATTATATAATAACACCGCATTAAGCTACATTTAGTGTAGGGCAAGCTGATAGAGAAGAGATAGTGTATTAGAGGCATATAGACAGGGATTCTAGCCTTACAGACCTTGCTTACGCTACATAAAAAAATCTATTCTATTCTATGATAATACCGCTCTTAGCTGCATTTAGTGTACGGAAGCTGCAGGAGAAGGGATAGTGTATTAGAGTCATGCAAGCAGGAATTCTAGGCTTACATACTTTGCGGCTGCTACCTAAAAAAATTATTCTATTCACTAATAGAGATGAGCCACCCACTTTCGTTCGAGTTCGGTTCGCCGAACGGGGGCTCTGTTTGACGAACGTTCAACGAACCGTTCGATGAACTGTTCGACAAACCATTCAAACCACATTAAAAACAATGGGAGGCAAACACAAACACATAAAAACACATTATACATGTACACACACAGTTAATAAACATTGCCATTACACTTACAGGTCTCGGCGACGTGTCCTGCACTCTGTCTCTCACCGCTTTTCCTTCCGATAATTGATGCGTCCTCCCAGTAACCAGCACTGATGATAAGACCTTCCGTGACGTCAAAATAGCCATGTGACTAGTCACGTGTCTATTATCTCATTGGCTACAGGCTGGTCACATGGCTAGACGTCATGCTAGGTCCTGTCAGTGCATCTCTCCGGTACGCGGTGCACATTTGTGCATCTCTGTGTACCGGCAAGACGCTCTAGCACATGGTCGGCTTCCCCATTCCTGCATGTGGGCGCTCTTTACAGAGTCAGCCCACATACAAGGACTAGATGCCACAGCCGGTGAATAGCAGCACCGGGAATCACGTGATCGGAGCACCGTTGCTATGGTAACCCGCCTGTCAGCGGTGACGTCACCGCTTACAGCCCGCAGCCTCTGCTCACTCACTGAGTGATTAGACTGCACGGGAAGCAGCAGCGTCTTCCTCCCATGCAGTGCTGTCTGATGTAGCAGAGCTGCATGGGTTGAAGGAGAAAGAAAACAGAAGACCATGATCGTGGAGAGATGAGAGGGAGTAATAAACATGGAGTCTCTAATGTGTCTGTGTATTTATTTCTATTAAAGTATTTTTTCTCTGTGTGGTGTCTTTTTTTTAACCCTTTATTGGACATTCTTAATGGCTGGGTCAAACTTTCCTGACATTAAGAATCTCTGGCTTAATACTAACTAGTAAAACAAAGCTAGTATTAACTCATTATTACCCAGCAAGCCACCCGGCTGCAGGGCTGCTAGAAGAGTTGGATACAGCGCCAGATGAAAGCGCCATTTTCTGGGGCGGCTGCGGACTGCAATTCGCAGCAGAGGGGCACAGAAAACTTGCGCCAACCTGTGCTGCGGATTCCAATCCCCAGTTGCCTAGTTGTACCTGGCTGGACACAAAACTGGGGCGAAGCACATGTCGTTTTTTTTTTTTTTAATTATTTCATGAAATTCATGAAATAATTAACAAAAGGGCTTCCCTATATTTTAAGTTCCCAGCCGGGTAAATATAGGCAGCTGGGGGTTGGGGGCAGCCCGTACCTGCCTGCTGTACCTGGCTAGCATACAAAAATAAATTCCAAATAATTGATCATATAGACATTCCCAGGAGAGGTGGTGATATGATCAAAATTCTCAAAAAAAGAGAAGCCTATTGGATTCATGAACTCAGTACCCTAGCCCCTAGAGGTCTGAATCGGGAGTACGAACTCCAATCCTTCCTATGAATTTGTATACAGTCAATGTTTATTAAAATTTGGCAACATTATGTATGATCATCTTCTAACTCATTCTTCTTTTTTCTAGAAAAAATATTGATCTCATCCTGTGGCTCCTGTCGCTCTCCTATTGTTCTCCTACGACCACCATCACAGTGCCTTACCTATACCAGTCTCCCCTACCAGTATGGAGAACCTGCACATAGTGTCCCTTTAATGTCACTATGATTCACCAACACAGTCGCAGTCTAGCACCTTCCCAGGCATCTACCTCCAACTATATGAAGTACTGTGCGCACATCCAGCACAGCGGATCTACCCGTGTTCAACTTGAACTGAGAATTCCACGCATGCTCTGTGCCTATATAATTCACCTCCACCGTCTATTTCCTAACGCATGCGCAGCTCTGCTCCTGGCACAAGCGTCAGTCTCAATAATGACTGCACGCATGCGCTGTCTCAGTGAACTCACCCAGCACATCGCCTTTACTGCGCACGCGCGGTCCCACGCTAGCACCGCCCGGATCTATTGCCGCCCCTATTTAGCCCGGCCTTCCCGGCCGCTGTCATGGCAGCCCCCATGCAGCGGTGGATTCCGTGCCTGCAGTCCACACTACGTTCCTCCTCACATATGGTAAGCACATTGGCGTCATCACCCCTTTGAATCATGTCGTACTTTATCTTTTCTCCCCTCAGCCCTTTTACTTCTGTGACGTTTTCTCTCCTTTACAAGATGTTCATTATATCTCTCTTTTTCTTTCACAATACTTCCACTACTATCCCAAATCTAGTCCTCTACATTCATTCATATGATACTTATTTTTTCCATAACATTCTCTTATACACTATGCCTACATTCACATAGTACTCACCTCACTCTGCAGTATTCCATCCAACCATACCATCACATCCTACACCTTGATATTTATATACACATGATATTTATTGAGCTTATTCATACAGACACTACATAGTAGATTTCTCCCCCTTTTTTCTTTCCCTTTATTAACCCTACACAAACTAATATTTTCTTCCTTTATCTTCTCCATGATTCTTCCTCTTTTTCTTTTCCTTTCTTTTGTTCTCTTTTTCCTTCATTTCCATGTTTCTTCATCTCAAAAAACATTTTCTGAGTCAATATGAATTTGAATATTGCAAATGATGTACATTTGTTACATATATGAAATTAATACATGTATGAAAAAAAAATTTTCTCAAAATTTTTTTTCTCAAAGAATTTTTTTATTTATTTATTTTTTATTTTTATTTCCAACAAATATGAATCTGAATATTATAATGTACAATTGTCGCATATACAAAATCCCTTTTTGTTTGTCCTCTGTCATATGTATTTTATTTTATTTTCATACTTTATTCTTTTATGTTTAGTGCTACTGAGGAAGGTCCAATTTTTGGGCCGAAAACGTTCTTTGTGGTCAAGCACATTAATAAATATATCTTTCATCACATTCTGGGAGTGCCTTGTTACTTCTAGCATACAAAAATATGGCTCACGTCATTTTTTTTTTTTAGTTTTTTGGCAAAAAACATAAAAAATGCTTCCCTGGATTTTCCATTGCCAGTGAAGGTAACACCAAGCAGTGCGGGTTAGCAGCCAGTAGCTGCTTCGATTACCCTTAGCCAGTAATACAAAAAATGCAGCGAGAGCCCATATATATTTTTTTTAATTATTTATTTAAATAACTAAAAAAAAAAAATGGGCTTCCCTGTATTTTGATTGCCTGACATCACAGTACTGTAAAAAGAATCATTAAAAAAATGACGTAGTGCTCCGCAGTGTTTTTGATTCTCAGCGCAGATAAAGCAGACAGCTACGGGTTGCTACCCCCATCTGCCTGGCATTACCTTGGCTGGCAATCAAAATACAGGAAAGCCCATTAATTTTTTTTATTTAAAAAAATAGTTACAAAAAAAATGACGTGGGGTCCCCCCATTTTTGATAGCCAGCTAGGGTAAAGCAGACGGCTGTAGCCTGAAAACCACAGCTGGCAGCTTTACCGTGGTTGATAATCCAATGTGGAGGTCACCCCAGGCTCTTTTTTATAAATATTTTTTAAATAATACTATTTGCAAAAAAAAGTAGGGTCCCCCCCAAATTGGATCACCAGCCAAGGTAAAGCGGACAGCTGTAGTCTGGTATTCTCAGGGTGGGAAGGTCCATAGTTATTGGCCCTTCACAGCCTAAAAATAGCAGGCCGCAGGCACCCCAGAGGTGGTGCATCTTGGTGCTTCACTCCAGCTCATCCCGTGACATGTTTGTTCATGCCAGAAGGGAGATAAATCATTTTTTACCGGCGCTGTCATTTACTGTAACGTGATTATCGGTATACAGTGTATATCGGTGATCACGTGAGCGGGGACCGGAAAAATTGGCTTAAATCATGATCTTCAGGGTCTCAGCTACCCCCTGAAACCCTGGAGACTTTCTGATGCTGGGGAGCGCTATTCACTTATTTCTGCCTGCTGTTTATAAACGGCAGATCAGAATAAGGCTACATTCACATGACCGATCCGTTTTTGCGGTCCGCAAAAAACGGTCCATTTATTTTTTTCACAAATGCATCCATGTGGCATCTGTTTCCATTCCTTATACGGTCCGTATGTCATCCATTTGTTATCCGTGTGCCTTCCATTTTTTTGCGTACTGAAAAAAAACTGAAGGAGGGAAAATACATAAATTTACCCAGGATCCATAGCTTCAACCTACATGAGGCGGTCACATGTTCACTCCAGTGCCATTTTCTACTGATTTTTACAGTGTAGAGCGCTCTGGTGATTTTCTTGTGCTTGTACACTTCATATCAGTCTTTTCTGTCATTATAATGGCAGAAAGACACACAATGTCCCACTCTTCTGCATTTTGTAATTTTGCACCCTTTGGTGCCTTTCATGTGGCACTGAGGGCTGCTTAGCCTTGAATTTAGCCAAAAAAATAAATACATTTTTTAAAAAAAATGACGTGGGGTTCCCCCTATTTTTGATAGCCAGCTAGGGTAAAGCAGACGGCTGCAGCCTGCAGACCACAGCTGGCAACTTCACCTTGGCTGGTAATCCAAAACTGAGGGCACCTCACGCTGTTATTTTAAATTAAATAAATAATTTAAAAAAAAAAACACATGGGGGTCCCCCCAAAATTGGATCACCAGCCAAGGTAAAGTGGACAGCTGGGGTCTGATATTCTCAGACTAGGGAGGTCCATGGTTATTGGACTCTCTGCAGCCTAAAACTAGCAGGCCGCAGCCGCCTCAGAAGTGGCGCATCCATTAGATGCGCCAATCCTGGTGCTTCGCTACAGCTCATCCCGTTGTCGTGGTGCAGTGACAAATGGGGTAATATATGGGGTTAATACCAGATGTGTAATGTCACCTGGCATCAAGCCCTGGGGTTCGTTATGTCAGGCGTCTATCAGATACCCGACATTAACAACCCAGTCACTAATAAAAAAAATAGACGACAAACACATTTTTATTTGAAAAAACACTCCCCAACACATTCCCTCTTTCACCAATTTATTAGAAAGAAAAACAAATCATGGTCTGGTGTAATCCAAGGGGGTCCTATGACGATCCATACCATAGTCAATGTCCCAGTCAATGAAGAACAGAATGTTCCATATTGGCTGGGAGAACAATGCAGGGACCTGAGCTAACATCAATAGCTCAGCCCAGGTCACTGCAGGGCATGACGAGTGCTTCTGTCAGGAAGTTAGCGAGGTACATTACCTGCGGTGATTGCTGCACACCTGACAGCAGAGATGTCACTGAGTTCAATGACCGCCGCCTTCACAAACCAAGTATCGCGAGAGCCTGTGACGTCACCGCTAGTGACAGTCTCAGGTCGGCAGTGAGAGGAGATGTGACAAGCGGCGGCCATGGAAGACAGTGACAGCGCTGACGTCAGGAGGGCAGGACTTCATCACCGCAGGTAAGAAACTTTACTAATCTCCTGACGGCAGCGCTTGTCATCCCCGCGGCTGTTGTCACTGCACTGCAGCTTCGGACACCGTACAGTGTGGGCATATGCTGACACTGCAGTGTGGGCAGCTGTGGATACACTACAGTGCAGGCAGCTGCGGACACTGCTGAGCGGGCAGCTGCGGACACAAAACAGTGCGGGCATATGCTGACACTGCAGTGTGGGCAGGCAGCTGCGGACACCGTACAGTGCGGCCAGCAGCGGACACTGCTGAGCGGGTAGCTGCAGACACACTACAGTGCGGTTATATGCTGTCACTGCAGTGTGGGCAGCTGCGGACACCGTACAGTGCTGGCAGCTGCGGGCAGCCGTGGACACACTACAGTGCGGGAATATGCTGACACTGCAGTGTGGGAAGCTGCGGACACCGTACAGACTGGGCTGCTGCAGACACTTCTGAGCGGTCAGCCGCAGGGCTGGAGCTGGAGCGAGACACAGACTGCAGCGGCATACGACAGAAATCACACGGAAGTGCTTCGGTGTGGCTTTCGGGGATTTTTGCACACGTAGCTAGGGTACACATCGGGTTACTAAGCAAAGCGGTTTGCTTGGATACCCAATATTTACCCTGGTTACCGGCTTACTGCAGGCTGCCAGCCATGGCTCCCTGCACATGTAGCTGTGAAAAGCCACGCTTTTTGGTGATTGAACCGTTTTCGAACGTAACTTGAGCTACCGAACTTTTAGCAAATCGCTCGAGTTCGTCGAACGACTCAAACACCCCCCAAAATCACTCGAACATGAAATTGGCGAACCTCGAACATCACCTATCTCTATTCACTAATAATACCGCACTTACCTAAACTGAGTGTAGGGCAAACTGCTGGAAGAAGGACACTGTATTAGAGGCATGTAGGCAGGGATTCTTTCCTTACGCACCATGCTGCTTCTACTTAAAACATTCAATTCTCTAATAATACCAATATTAGCTGCATTTAGTGTAGGGCAAGCTGATTGAGATTGGATAGTGTATTAGAGACAACTAGTCAGAGATTATTACCGTCTTTCCTGCTTCAACATAAATTTATTTTATTCTCTAATAATACCACTCTATGCTGCATTAAGTTTCGGTCTAGCTACTGGAGAAAGTATAGTGTATTATAGACATCTAAGCATAGATTATTGTCTTACAGGCTTTGCTGCTGCATAATAGAACCAAAAGTTATTTTCAGGCATCTAGGCAGGGATTCTAGCCTTATAGACCTTGCTGTGGCTACCTAAACAACCTATTTTATTCTCTAATACTATCGCTCTTAGCTGTATTTAGTGTAGGACAAGCTGCTGCAGAAGGGATAGTTATAGAGGCATGTGAGTGTAATGCTGTTACCAGTGTCCCTGCACTGTCCTGTCCCCCTTCTACTCTGGCGGGGATGCCGGCACACTCACCCTCCCAGCCGCTTAAGGGTAGCTGCTCCATCCTCAATCCCTGTCGCCTTCTTCTGGGTTCTGTGCACACCGCACAGGTCTCCTGAGGGTGCTCTTAGGGTGCACATGTGCAACTTTTCTTAAAGAGCCAGTACACGCTAAACATGGAACTGCCTCTCATCCATGGACTGAGAGGGATCAGGTATTTAAGAAACCTTCCCTTTAAAGGAGGCGCCTGGTCAATGTGGTCTATCCCTAGAGATATGCTGCTGCCGTGTTACTTATACTTGTCTATTTCCTAGCCACATCTTCTGTGGCATCATATCCTATCTGCCAAGT